>NC_046641.1:4215798-4815798 GCF_900324485.2 Mastacembelus armatus | reverse complement strand
CTTGTATTCCCTCCTAGGCCTCTCCCTTTCTCTCTCTCTCAGACTCTTTTGGTTAAGCCTCTCTCGGCCGACACAGGCACCAAGCTGTAACACGATACAGATGGTATATAGCATAAACAGAAAAGCTCCCTGCAAAAGTAAAAGGCCCTCGAATTCCCGTCCTCCCCCATGACTCTGTTCTTGCCTAGCTGCACACTCTCCTTATCCTTTATTCTTGAACAACTAGGTTTTTGTTTCAGCTGCTTTGTAGTTTCCATGAAGTTGAGTCAGTAGCTGAGGAAAATGTTCATGGCTGTGCTTGTGAGGTCCAGTTGTTTATGTGCGTGTCTAATAAATGTTCTTGGTTGATCATGTTGAGTGTGTTGGCACAATTTTCTCTCAGACACACCAGATATTTGCCATTTTTCAATAGCAAGAAATTATTCTTCACACACTTCCCTCAGCGGTTCCTCAAACGAGTGATTTTGTAATGAATGAAATGTTTTCCATTTTATTCTTTAAAATGAAAATATTTTATTCATTACAAAATCATTCATTGTGTGAATAAAGAAAATATTTTCACCTAATCCATTCAGCACTCAGATTTTGGACTACTTGAATTGATTTGACTGTTAATTGTTTCTGCAGCTGTATTTGGTATTTTCAAAACTGATGTAAAGTCAGTACCATTATCTGTCAGTTCATAGGGAACTAAAGGAAGGGTACTCCCTAGAGAAGTTATATATATACCATAACAATGATATATAAACCATTTATAAACCAATTTATGTGAATATATACACTGTTGATGTCTTCTTTCTTTCTTTTGTTCAAAGTGGACAAAAACTTTAAGTGCTGTTTCAAGAGGAAAGCAAATGGTTAGACAATGTAGAGCCAAAGGAGTATAATTTATGGTAGCATTTAACACAAAGGAAGACCACAAGCTGCTGTCTAAGATAAGACCCACTACAATACCTTGTATCACATATTAGTAACCATGTTATAAATTTAGACTAGGCAGGTACAGGTAGTTTGTTTTCTTGCTCTAAAATGACTTTAAAAAATGATCAGTAGAAAATAATACTGCATTAAGTGGCAAAATACAGTAATACAGTGATTTTGTGTGTAAAATCCCTCATTGCCGACTGATCTACTAATGACTTCCACCACACATATCCACTTAATCCCAAAATTACTGAGGTAGGATTGCTGTTTGCCTGTTTATGGTCACCTGGAACAGGCATTTATTCCCAGATTAGTTTTTAAACCTGCACAAGGTAAACAATAAAAAATAGGCTGTACAGTTATATTAAAGAATGTTCAATGTTGGTGGTCAAAAAAACACACACGTCTTAACTATCATGTCATGACAACAGTCATACAACAATCAGACGACATAGTGTTACGCATCTGTATGGAATCAAGTATGCATGTCATAAGAAATGGGACAAATTGAAATCTTGATGTGATCATGACTAGATGGAAAGTTGAGAGATGTTATTTTTTAGCTTGAATTTCATGGCAGTCTCATCAAATAGCTATACTATATTTCAGTGTAGACCAAACTTGTTGACTGACTGACCAGACTGTGAAAACCCATCCAATGTTATGTGTTTGCATCAATGTTTTATAGCATTTTCACAATTGGTTTTATGCTGACTGAAGCTCTAGGAAGTTATGTTCTCTGAATGTGTGGTGAATAGTTGCTCCATATGCCTTGTCAAGTTAATGCTTCACAAATGTTTGTTACACTAATTAGACATTCAAAGGCCACTGCCCTTAATGAAGCTATCAAATTAACTTGTGAGACAGACACTATACATTGATATACAGCCTATTAGAAAACAGTACATCAGCAGGATTTTACAACTAAGAGGCAGTGATAGGCCTCCAAACCTCTCATTGAATGCGATTCAAGCGTGTCAACCTGGGTTAGGGTGAAACAAAAAAGCACCTGGCTATTGAACAGTTATAAAACAGTCCCACAGATATAGTGACATGAGTTAAATGTGTGTTGGCAAGGGATTTGAAAGGGTCGAATTAGGTCAGCTCGGCTGGGTCTGCACCCCTCCTTTCAAAGAGTTTCAAGTCTTAATGATTTTACGATTGGAACATTTAAGAGAGATAGAGACAGAGGTTGTCTATCTTTCTGTCTGTCTCTGTATATATGTATCTCATATCAGTGGGTTCAGTGCAGGTTGATGACATGATGAATATCTCCTGTTTGCACTTGCAATACCTGTAGAAATGCTAAATTCTCACAGCGAGGAAAAACAACAAAAAAATAGCTGTTACATCATAATTTAATCCACTTCCTTTCATTTGCTAATGCTCCCATATTAGCTTTGTTAAAGCTACTCTATTGTTAGCAACTGGTTCTCCCACTTTGGCAGCCATAACCAGTGCAAATACTGTATATTATTACATTGTATGAATAGCCTTATTTGTGGGTCTTTTCCATGCTGTGTTGCATGATGGGCAAAGCTTAAAGTACACAGTTTTACCCATAATTCATCTTTAGCTTGTACACTGTGTTGCATGTGTCCAGCCAAGCAGTGGATCAGAGCAGCAGGGAGAGCACCTCTCCCTCCTGTGTGGGTAATTGTGTTTTTGTATAAGCTGTCCAGCTGCATTATGGTAGCCAGGGCCCACTGTGTGCCTTGCTTTCATCACTAGAGCTCAAAGTTGCCAGCAAACAATGCTTCTATCTTTCTACTCTAGCCTGTCTCCTCAGCTGAAATTGAAAGGTGTAACCAGGAGATCAGAGACATTTTCGTAAGTCTGCTGCTTTATTGGGACTCACTTTTTAGCAGAGAAGTAAAGCTGCAGTGGAGGAAGGTGGAGGAGGTTGGTCGAATGATTAGATCATGATAGGCTGGGTGTTATGTCTTGTGCTGCTGCAGAGACATGACAAATAGAAAGCAGCGAGGTGACAGATAGATAGAATACAAGGACAGGCAGATACATAAGCAGACAGACAAACAAGGTCAGTGAGGAAGGCAGACAGGCTGCAGTCAGAGGAAACAAAGACACAGATTCACCAAGACCAGCAGTCAGAAGAAAAATCACACTGAGAGACACGGGCAGACACGGAACTGGGTGAAAAATAGGGGGTAGACAGACTAACAGACCAGAGCAGCTAATCTAAAGCACTACTATCCAGAGCCTTATGTGAAAATGTGCTGATATAGGGCTTAGCTGGAGAAGGATTTTCTCCATTTAGTTTGGCTTTTCTGCTAAGTAGCATTGTGATACAGTCAGCCACTGTACAGGTCGTCTGTGCGTACATATGGAATTCCATTAACCTTTCTGGCTCTGTTGGTTAAATGTCAGAACGGTGCATGAAATTGAATTGGTCATTGATTCAGAAGCACAATGATTCTCCTGCTCAGCTGTGGACAAGTCCCATACAGTTGGATTGTATCTGTATGTTTTTGCTGAGAACAAACCCCAGCGTAAATAAGAATGCTCCCGGGAGCAAGATGTTTATGAAGACATCTGTGATGTGTCTTCTCTACACATCACATTTTCTAAAGGAAAATAGTGCTCCTTTGTAGCAGGACAACTGTCAATCACTTCAAATCAGAATATTCATGATTAGTGCAGTAGTGTCAAATTTTCTATGATGTTTGTAGGACGTTTTAAATGAAGCAAGAACAAACTAGACTCATTAAAAAAGCATATTCTAATTAAAATAAATTTGTTCTGCAGCTAAAGTAGAAAATAACTATACAAAGTGCTTTTCTGGCAACATTGCCTTTTGTTGTTGTTTCTTTTGCTTCATAAATACTAGGATTCGTGGAGTATATAACATTTTATTATTTACAACACTCATTCAGTCTTCTATTAGCACAACACACCCTGCCTGTTTTGTCAATAAGAGGTGACAGTTAATTTTCAGCTTTTTATTTTTACTCATGGCAGTTCTGACAATTTGACAGCCATTCCTCATATGTAATTGAGGGATGTCTAAAATGAAATATGCAAACATTTCCAATGGCCGCACACTATATAACCACAAATTATGTATTTATCATACCCACATTTTGTTAGTGGACACAATGCTATGATCTGCGCAGCTCGATCAATAGAAAAATAGCTTTATTTTGTATAAACAATGATCAAATGTTGCATTTCCAAAAGTAGTGACAAACCCACTTAGAATCTGCAGTTAACTCCACTCTATGAACCTTTTGTCCTCATTTAGCTCACTATGGCCTGTAATGGTGCAGTTTTGATTCAGTCTTACAGCTTTCATCAATCTTGTTAGCATCTATTTAAGCTCTTTGGTAGCCCTTTTGGAAGACCAATCCTAGGTGAACCCACAATACCCTTCACAAACAGTGGCAAGACAAATGTAGCATCTAGCAAACCAGCATAGCAGAAGATTTTGCATCTAAAGAGCCAGAATATTTTCCTCAAGAGCTTTAAACAAAGCTGAAAGTAGGGGTGATATTTTACTTACATTCATTAAATGACCAGAAACACAACTCCAAATGAATGCTGATGTTGCTCCCTGTCTGTCGGAGTTATTAATAATCAATACATTTGCTGACTGTCATAAAAACTTCAGAAGGTAAAATATGTCAGCCCTGCTTCTGACAAAACATGTTCATAACGCTTCAGCTACCGATCTCATTACATTATACTAACTGAATTTTAGGCCAGTTGTAAGTACAGTATCCATCTATCAACACATGATAAATAACCATATTTTTTAAAGAGGGTCAAACACTTACATTTTCCAGTTGACACAGCAGAGTGCAGAGTTAAACTTCTAGCATTTTCAAATTGACATTTGGCTGTTCTGTGGAATATATGCACTCTACAGTCCTGCCAGATGCATAAACAAATCCTGACCTTTGTACTCATTTGTGAAAGTGCCGTATTAATGGCAAAGAGGGAGGTGGCGGCTGAGAGGCAGCATGGGAGAGCTTTAGGAATATATAGGAGCTCAGATGCTAAAACAATGAGGAGCAGTAACAATCCTGCAGCTCGGGAGGTCAGTGGATCGATGTGCAGGGATTACATGGTGCGATGTGGATGTCGATAGGTCAAGAGACATACTCACTAATGAAGCTGAGTTATGACTCATTCATCTGGCTCCTGGCCAAACACCCTGCCATCTATTATTCCTTAATATTTGTTTTCTTTCCTTCTTTACTCTTACATTTTTTTTCTTTCCTTGTCACATAATCGTTTGTTCACATCCTATAGTTAGTTTTCCCTTTACTTCAGTTTTCTCGTTTTCTTTGCTTGCAGCTTTTCATTCTTGCATCAGAATCAAGCCACCTACTGTCATGCTCTCCCACACTATCCCCCCTTTTTATCCTCCTATCTTCTTTCTCTTCAATTTGCACTCAATGTTCTCAAGTTGCTCGTAACCAAGTCTCAGGGTTCTCCATTACCATGCTACTAACACCACCCCCCCACACACACATACACACACATGCACACATACAAAGAAATGTAGAATATATTCCAGCCTCCAAACAGTCCAGACTTTTGCAGCTACACTTTGTCATATCTGTGAAAATAAAGCCTTGTCATCTTAGTGCCACTGATCTTAAATGAAGGCTTATTCCCCTGTCAACTATTGGGAAAAATGTCACTCCAGAAGATGTGGCATAATTCTTGCAATTTGAACTCAACTGCAGAAAAGCTATAAGGAAGATTCTTGGAGATTTTTAACCTTACTTGCAGACCTGTGTTGTATATATGTGTGTCACGGCATCACAAAAAGCTGCAACGATACATTAATGTGACAGGGATTGAAGCTGTTTGACTTTATCTTCCAAAAGACAGATGCAGTAATCTGTATAATACTGCGCCAAATAGCAGTTTTTAGCACTGATTTCATAACCATTCATGCACTACACACTGAAACACACTCACCACCAAATGTTGAGTTTCTTTTGTTGTTAACCTTCCCTTTCTTTTTCCATTCACCTGCAATATAACTATCTGCTCATACAGAGAGCTGCTAAGATGGTCACACATTTTTCTTTCTCAGTGGTGGCTCATGTGTGTCCATTACTGCATGTCCCTTTATTGCTTGTTAGAATGAATTTCATGTTGATGCTACAAATTGTATGTGTATTACACCCAGGACACAAATCACTTAATTTGGATTCAAACAAGCCTCCAGAATAGCTTCTGATTCTCTGATATTTTCAGTTTCACTGCTATTTTTTCAGTTTTGCAGCTTGGTTTTTAAGGTCAGTGTTCATTTTCTCAGTGTTGTTTCTTTTTCTGTTTTAGTTCTGACAGAAAGTTCTCATGTGGACTACATTCTCATTGGGTGGCTGCTTTTAGATGGGCTCGCTGGAAGTGATGCTGTTAACAGCAGCAAGACAAAAGCAAGTGCAGCTGATAGGAATCTTGTCCCTAGCATTTTCCAAAAACCTTGGGAAATGGACCAAAACCCGTCTAAATATAGTTTAATATGAGTTAAACATTACATGCTTACAATTAGGTTAGTAAAAATAGAACTGTATATAACTGTATGTATACTTTGTGCATCATATACCTTAATTTTAATGCTAATATACAGTATATTCTGCATCAAACATATCTAAAATTACTATCGACCCAAGAAAAGTCGAGGGAGGGTATGGGGGGTTGTTTTTGCAGAGTGGGACATCTGAAGGTACGTTTCCCATTTATTACTTTTTAAACACTTTTACAATACTGTACTTTTATAATATTGTAAAACGTGACAGCCAAGTGTTTAAAAAGAAATAAACGGAAAAACCACCTTTTTTATGTCACCTCTGTAAAACTTAGCCAAACATTTTTTAATAGCATCCCTGAGTTCAGGGTCCCCCTATCGGCCTGGCGCACTTCTGTTGTGTTTTTTCTCTTGCGTATGTTTTCGCCTTTGCGCCGTTTCTCACTTGCATGTGTTTTGGCCGTTGCGCGTTTGCCCTTGTCGGCCACCGTACTATGTGGCCCTATGATGGACTGGTGACCTGTCCAGGGTGTACCCCTGCCTTTCACCCAAAAAGAGCTGGGATAGGATCCAGCAGATCCCCGTGACCCTGGTTAAGGAGTAAGTGGGTATAGATGATGGATGGATGGATGGGCAGGTTGGATATTGGTCTGTAATTACCCAGGATTCCTGGATCAAGACTGGGCTTTTTGAGTAATGGTTTGATTACTGCAGTCTTACGAGCCTGAGGTACATAATTGGTTACTAGAGATAAATCGACCAGGTCTAATAGAGATGTGCTGATTAGGGGCAAGACGTATTTGAGCAGTCTAGTCGGGATGGGGTCTAAGAGACATGTTGATGACTTAGATGAAGCAACTCCTGACATGAATTCAGAGAGATCTATGGGAGAGAAGCAGTCTAAACATAACTGAGGTCTTACAGATGATTAAAGAGCTACTGTAGTAGAATATCCATCTGTGACAGGAAGCAACTGATGAATTTTATCTCTAATAGTTCTGATTTTATTTGTAAAGAAACTCATAAAGTCATCACTGGGCTCAATAGAGCTGTGACTTTTTATCAGTCTAGCCATAGTGCTGAAAAGAAACCTAGTGATGAATACTATGCAGCTCTGGCTTTACGAAGGGTTTTTTAAATATGTTATTAGATATTTTTTCCAGGCTAGGTAAAATTCTTCTAAGTTTGTAGAACGCCACTACCTCGACAGCATTTGGGATGTCTGCTTTAAGGTGTGGATTTGTGACTGAGGGGATTTGATTCATTTAGACTGACATATTCATCCTACTGCAGCCAGGTTTGAGTAAGCCAGAGTAAGCCAATTTTGTGATCACTCATCAAAACATTTACGAACAGAGATTTAGACTAGAGAGACTGGAAATGTAATAGTCCACATCTGACTGTTCTGTTTTTCTGTTCAGTAAGAGGAGCAGAAATAACGTTTATGAAACACTCCTCTTGTGTTGAGTTTTGATTTATACAATTTTGATGGTTGGAGTGGAGTTCGGAGGGTTTGGAGGGTTAACGGCTCTAAAGGAAACTGCAGAGAGGTGTGTCCTGGTCTCAAATCTGGATTGTCATATTGACATACATGACACCAGTTGTTTCTCACCGTGTTGATGATCACATGATCACCGTGTTGTGCGTCCAACTTGCTCCACTGCTAGTGTCCAAAAAAAAAAAAAAAAAATCACTTCATATTGGACTAATGACTTTGCCCTTTACTATGTTTCACTTGTTTTTGTGCAGGTTTTCCCTGTTATATCTGCTATAAATCAGAATGGTTTATATATGAATAAGAGTGAATTTAGGGAAGTGTACCTGCAGACCTTGAGAGTCTCTTGCTTTAGTGACTTTATGCACAACGCAGTGCTGTGAAGCCAGCATTAAGTCCTGCAGGCTTTAAGAAATCCCACTTATCCTACGGTTCAACACCTCACTTTCCTTTTAGACTTGGAAAGTTAATGTGCTGTAGATAAAATGAATAGATTCCTCCTGCTTGACTAGAGAATGGAGAAAGTTCCACTTCCAAAAACTTATCACATAATATACTTCATAAAGAGAGAGATGCACAACTGGACTGGACTACTGGATCACTTAAATCACAAAATGCACCCAAATACAGGGATTTAGCATCACTGATGACAAGGAGACACTATACTGACACCCAAATTTATAAGGGACATGAAGTCAGACTGTTACATTTTTAAATATTCACTGCATTCAGAAATCCTTTTTGGTAAGTTATTAGATTCATGATTGTTTGGTGTTCCGACTTTATGTGTATTAACCTCATGCAAGAAAATTCTTGGAGAAAAAACTACAAAATCTCAACTTGTACTAATCAATTCCTGTCTCTGCTGGGTCTGTGTGTGTGCTCGGTTTGAGCTCAGCCAGCCTCAGCCACAGGCTCAGGCCAGTGGGACTGATGGGGGACAATGCATAATAGAGTGCTGACTTGATTTCCTATTATCCGTGCTGGAGGAACTCTTTTGTCTGTGGATGGGTGCTATAATGGAGTGTAATGAGAGAATTGAGGTGTTTGCAGAGGAGCAGTGCAGTGCAACAAGAGGGCCAATTTCTTCTCTCTAAATTTGTTTGTGTTTCTTCCCAAACCTGTTTTCTCTTTGTCAGCTCCTAATAGTGTCAACACATCAAGAGATAGCCAGAGAATGTGTGTGTTGGTGTTTGCATGTAACAAACGTAGCTCGAGTGAATGTGTGTGTAAAAATAAGGGTGTACATGCAAATGTGTGCATGCTGGCCTGTTCCTCTGATTTTCCAGGTCCCTTTGGGCCGTATCTGTTTCTGAGCTCTAACCACATTTTCTCATCTCCTCCTCTTTTGCCCACCATCCCTTTCCTGTCCATCTCGCTTTCTCTCTCTCACCTCATCCTCCCACTGTCTCTCTCTTTCATCTCCCCCCTGACTCTTCCTATGGGGCTTCTCTGGGTGTATCTTTCCTGTTTTCTTCGCCCCCATCCGATGCAATTTTCTCTTTATCAACATTTGATTTCCACCAAGTGAGTTGTCTTCTGCTTATAGAGCAACAAGAGAGACAGGGGCAGGGTAAGAAAAAAAGAGTGTTTATCTAACTTCCCCTTCCTTTCTCTCCGATCTTCAGTTTCTCTTTATCTCTGCCCATTTTTCCTGACTCTGTTCCCCTGTTCCTCTCTCTTTCTCTTTCTCTTTCTCAGCCCCCATCTCACCCATACTCCTGCTAAATATGGCTGCCGTTTGTTGCCAGATATGCCTATCAGCTGCCTGACGAAGCCTCACCCTGTGTTGTTACTGTGACTTTGCCTGTCAGCCTTTCTGGTTTAGCGTTGCACATATGTAGTTTGGACTGAAATTAGAGGGAATGGTAAATATTTGTACCAAAATAACATGGAAACTGTAGATGCAAACAAAATTATGGATGAAATTTAATGAACTAGGCCCACCAAAATATAAGTGGTAGATCTCATCCTTTGCATTTTGTACCTTTACCCTCAGGGGAAATGTTGGACAGGCTAGAGCTAGTCAGTCTCCAAATGCTGAGTGTTCTTTGAGACCCACAGAAATGTAACCTTACTTGATTTTAATCATTGAAAATCTTGTGTTTTTGACACTTGTACCTATTGTATTGTCAGTGCACCTGTATTATGATGTTTTTTGACTGTGTAGCAAAGACAATTAAGTTTTTAACCTAACCTAACCAACTGTTACTGGCAGATTTTTATTAGCCAGTTCATTAAGCTAACGTTTGCTCCATGACTTGGTTACAGATTTAATGAGACTTTTTAATTACCCTCTAATATATTCTAATGTATGGTGTACGTTGCCCATAGTGAGATAGTTAGCAGGGCATGGTAACGTAGCTTACTTTAGAGCATATAGAGACACTGGTCAATCAAGATGTGTTTGCAATCCTTTACTAAAAGTCCCCCTCCCACACAATCCACACACACACACACACACACACACACACACACACACACACACACAGTGACAGTGACAGTGACATGTTGAGCTTTGGCACCCCTTGGCCTCATTTTCGAAAAAAGCAAAAATATCTTGCTCTCATTTTGCTCCCGTGCCTAAAGACAAATCCATTGCGAACAAAATTCATGATTTAAATTCCTTTTAATGATGTGATTAAAAAGTAATTTTGAGCTTCTTTGTGATCACCCACCCTCATGCACATGCACCCAGTAACACACACAAACACACACATTTAAACACACTCTAGCTTTTTCTCTATTCTTCCTTCCCACCCTCTACATGGTGTTTGCAGAATTGAAGTTTCTCACTTGCTCTTAATGAAGGCTAACTCTTAACAAGCCACCAGCCCCCTCCACTGCTTCCCCCTGGTTTTTCCTCGCTACTGAGCAGCTTTGATCTTCTAGGGTGCATTTGATTTTTTGCTCTGTGTTTGGAGGCAGATGCAATGCAGCTCAGTTGCATAACAATGTCCTATGGGACAGGGACTAATTGAGGCTGAGTGGCAAGGTGGATGCCAACTGGAGTTCATTATTAGGGCTGGAAATCATTTCGATGTGATTGGCTGTGATTCTGATGTTAAACTTCCACTTCCAGGAACTTTCAGTAATGAGTATACACAGTTCAAAATCATACTGACTATTGTGGTAATGGCAATTGTTCAAAATCCATCTCTCAACACCCTGTTGCCTGGGTAAAGTTTGAAAAATCATGGATTGTTGTTTAATATTTATAGTTCGCATTATAGTGCAACTAATCACGCACCATTTCCCACCAAACCCAAAAACCTGCTATGATGTATAATATGTTCACTTGTGCACTGGGAGCACTGTAAGTTTTTTGAATGTAAGATTTACATTGTAAGAAATAAATTTATTCCCTTTCTTGCTGAGGGTTAGATGAAAAGATAGACACCACATATGCTTGTTAAATGTGACGCCAGCAACTTATCACCTTAAGCTAGAAATACTGAGAAACAGCTAGGTTGGCGCCACCCAAAAGTGAACAGTGGCATTATTCTGCTGAGTGTCAGACTCCACAGAGTTACTGTTTCTGGCCAAAAAATAGCCCAGCACCCCCATAAAACAATAATTTGTTTTAGTTGTGTTTGATGTTAAGCATATTTTTGTAAAGAGCCAGCCTAGCTCTTTTCCCCTGCTTCCACTCTTTATGCTAGGATAACTTAGCTGTCTACTGGCTCCAGCTCTATCTGACGGACTAACATGGTGGCAGGATCAATCTTCTCATCTTCTAGCAAAAAAGGAAATTCTCCAATTTCAAAGTATTAATTTAAAAAAAATCAAATCAATGGTACTGTAGATGGTACTCCTTTGATAGCATTAATTCAATGAAATTAAAGCATTAGAAGCTGTGGATATCCCAGATCTAATGGCTTTGCTTTTAACTTTTTTTGATCAATTATTTTGTCCTAAATATGACAAATGAAATATTTAGCAGTTCTTTTTCATTAAACTGTAAAATTCACGCCAATATAAATATCCTCTATCTTGCCCAGCACAAGATTGGGCTAATTGTAAATTCCATCCATTCATCCATTTTCTTCTGCTTATAAGAGGCCAGGTGGCGAGGGCAGTTGCCTAAGCAGTGATACACAGACTTCCCCGGGGCCTCCTCCCGGTGGGACATGCCCGGAACACCTCCCCAGGGAGGCACCCAAGAGGCATCCGGAACAGATGCCCGAGCCACCTCAGGTGACTCCTCTCGATGTGGAGGAGCAGAGGCTCTACTCCGAGCTCCTCCCGGGTGCCCGAGCTCCTCACCCTATCTCTAAGGGAGCACCCGGCCACACTGCGAAGGAAGCTCATTTCAGCCGCTTGTATCCGAGATCTTGTCCTTTCGGTCACGACCCAAAGCTCATGACCATAGGTGAGAGTAGGAACGTAGATTGACCGGTAAATCAACCTTCTTCACCACAATGGACCGGTACACCAACCGCATTACTGCTGCCAATGCCCCGATCCGTCTGTCAATCTCATGTTCCATCCTTCCCTCACTCGTGAACAAGATCCCAAGATACTTAAATTCCTCCACATGAGGCAGGATCTCTCCCCTGGCCTGGAGATGGCAAGCCACCTTTTTCCAGTTGAGTACCATGGCCTCGGACTTGGAGGTGCTGATTCTCATTCCAGCCACTTCACACTTGGTTGCGAACCGCCCCAACACACGCTGGAGGTCCTGGCTCGATGGAGCCAACAGGACAACATCATCTGCAAAAGCAAAGATGAGATCCTGTGGTCCCCGAACTGGACTCCCTCCAGCCCCTGGCTGCGCCTAGAAATTCTGTCCATAAAAATAGTGAACAAGAACCGGTGACAAAGGGCAGCCCTGCCGGAGTCCAACGTGCACTGGGAACAGGTCTGACAGATCTCTGGACCCCATTCTCCTGGAGCACCTCCCACAGGATGTCGCGAGGGACCCGGTCGAATGCCTTCTCTAAGTCCACAAAGGACATGTGAACTGGTTTGGCAAACTCCCATGAGCCCTCGAACACCCTGGAGAGGGTATACAGCTGGTCCAGTGTTCCACAACCGGGACGGAAACCGCATTGCTCCTCCTGGATCCGAGGTTCGACCACCAGCTGGATCCTCCTCTCCAACACCCTGGCATAGACCGTCCCAGGGAGTCTGAGGAGTGTGATCCCTCTGTAGTTGGAACACACCCTCCGGTCCCCTTTCTTAAAAAGAGGGACCACCACCCTGATCTGCCAATCCAGGGGTACTGTCCCCGAATGCCACGCAATGTTGCACAGGCATGTCAGCCATGACAGCCCAACAACATCCAGAGACTTGAGGTACTCGGGGCGGATCTCATCCACCCCATGTGCTTTGCCACCGAGGAGCTGCTGAACTACCTCAGTGACCTCGGCTTGGGTGATGGATGTTTTTGCGAGTTTTTGCCGCTGTCACTGCCTGGGCTGCAGCACGCTTGGCCCAGCGGTACCCGTCAGCTGCCTCAGGAGTTCCACAAGCCAACCAAGCTCCATAGGACTCCTTCTTCAGCTTGACGGCATCCCTTACCTCCGGTGTCCACCACCGGGTTCGGGGATTGCTGCCACAACAGGCACCCAAGACCTTACGGCCACAGCTCCTAGCCACCGCATCGACAGTGCAGGTGGAAAACATGATCCATTTGGGCTCAATGTCCCCAGCCTCCCTCGGGATCTGGTTGAAGCTCTCTCGGAGGTGGGAGTTAAAGACCCCTCTGACAGAGGCTTCAGCCAAACATTCCCAACAGACCCTCACCGTACATTTGGGCCTGCCAGGGGCATATAGCCCCAGACAACATAGCTCCTAGGATCAATCGGGCACTCAAACCCCCCCACCATGATAAGGTGATGGTTCAAGGAGGGGGCTAATTGTAAGTTGTTTTATTTTTTTATAAAAGGTGTGTTGGCACTTTCTGCAGCATTATGATATGAAGAAAGACATTAAAAACATAGCATTATTATACCAACCTGCAGGAAGACTTCTGACTTCCACCTTGCATACTTTTTCTTCATGCAGCATTTACATTTCACAAAACCATTCCTGTATCATGTAAACTGCCACACTTTTACATGATAGCAAACATTACTTACATGGTAACTGCATGACAAAGATCAGAAGCTTTACAGCTTTAAACAATTCAAATAAAGAACTATTTGACCAGTTCTTATTTATTTGCAATAAGGTTTACATTAACAACAGTACACAGTCCTACTATGCACAAAAGCTAGGGCCATGGCTTATGTTATAGCATGTGTGTGTGTTTGTGCTTGAGCATGCAAAAATTAACATACCAATATATTTTGCTGTTGTTAGTGTCATAATCCTGTCAGATTAAATATCAGAACCCAGTTAACAAAACCAATAAAAAATGAGACTGACTATATATCACAAATGACCAGAGCTGCGCTATCTGTGCACTGTGTGTGTGTTGTGGCTTAGCTGACAGAATGGAGAACAGGGCTCATTTTTTAGGTTAGGAAATTCCTTCCCATCCTATTTCACAAAACGGCCTCCAGACTGTCGCTTAGGAAGAGGATGTGTGTGTGTGGGTGTGTGTGTGTACATACAATTATGCATATCTGTATCCAAGGTGGCATCAATTCTTGTATTGTACACTTTTATTAGTGTATTTGTCTGTATCTGTGTGTATCTCTGGGAAAGTGTGTATGTGTCTGTTGAGACAGACAGATCTGTGGGCACAGTAGCTATTATGGAGCCAACAGAGCCAGGGCGCTCCATTAATAAAACAGGCAGAGACTGAGACAGTCAGAGGTTGGTCCCTGGATAGCTGGCCTCGCTTTTTCCATGGTGTGTATGTGTGTGTGTGTGTGTGTGTGTGTGTGTGTGTGTGTGTGTGTGTGTGAGTGAGCACACACAAAAAACAGATGTGTCATTGAGGAAAGACCACAATGGGTTGGTTAGAATAATACGGTTACAGCACCCCCCTGCTACCAGCACCACCCTGATATAATCCCTGTGTGGTCCTTTGAATCATCTTGAACACACTCACAGGCAGACACACATAGACTATGCCAGCTGCCCACCGAGGTGTGTGTGTGTGTGTGTCTAAGAAAGCTTGTGGTTTAGTAGTGTTTGGGACAGAAGGTCTGTGTGGGCACATCAAGGTGAACTCTAGGCATGTACATATTGGTACGTGTGTGTGTGTGTTGTGAGGGAGGGACATGGACAGCTGTGTGAATGAGTGTTTCCTTTGTCCAGCCTTGCTGAGGGGTTAAAATAAGGCAAAGCAGGAAAGGAACAAGGAAACGATCCATCCTGTTGGATATAGCACAAAGGACACACGCACAAACACACCCTCATGCATTAATCACACATGCTGAAGCACACAGGCAAAGTTTGGATGTGTGCAAAAACTCACACCTCCCGCTTCTCATATACACACACGCACACTAACACACTTCTAAAAGACATTTATTCCAGAATAAAACAAAGACATGAAGATAACATATCCAGACACACACACACACACACAGACACCTCACTTTGACTTTCACCCTCTCTCCTCTTGTCCAACATAAGAGGTGAGTGTCGGCCGTGATGGAGCACTGCAAACACCACCATTAAAATAAATGGTTAGGCTGTCACAGCATCAATTAAACTGACACTGTCTCTCTCACACTCACACACAGATCAAGATGACTTTTCCTCCATCCAAACTCTATCGCTCATTCACCATCTCCTCCCAGATCCCTGTAGATTTCATTCTTTGTGGCTCACTCATTATCTCTCATAGGCAACCGTTCAGTCTCTCAGATCAATCCCTTCTGTCTTTTGCTTTTATCCAGATCTATTTTTTTTCTCTCTGTTCTCTCTACCTCTTTTTTCCCCCTCTGAATTTCTGACATGGCCATTTGGCTTTACACATGACTAATCGCTATCACAGTTTATCGGATTGCTGCATTGGCCCCACCATTTACCTGCTGTGTGTTTTGTGTTTGTGTGACTTGGTTGGTTGGAAATAGGCTCAGTCATGGTCGGAGTGACAGTGCCAAATCTAAACATGGGGTTCAGAGATGGAGGTGTTGGCAGAGGTGGCACCTGCTGCAAGCTGTTCAACCCT
Source organism: Mastacembelus armatus (assembly GCF_900324485.2). NCBI lineage: Eukaryota > Metazoa > Chordata > Actinopteri > Synbranchiformes > Mastacembelidae > Mastacembelus > Mastacembelus armatus. The sequence goes on along the minus strand of NC_046641.1, from coordinate 4,799,799 downwards.
TTCTCCCTCATGCTTTCTTTGGCCTCTGGATTCACAGCAGTGGAAGAGTCATTAAGGTGTGTGTTCACTCACTCACTCACTTTCTTTACAATCTTGTTGGTGTTGTTTTACAACACACCTGTATTTGGCAACTGATATTCTTACCTGTTGTTACGTCAGAGGCTCTTTAATATTATGAAGTTATACAAAAAATGTTTTCAGGTCCCTTTTTTTTCAGGAAAAATATATATAAACACACTTGCTAGCTGCAACAGACCTTGTTGTATGACAATTAAAACTAAAGGTTGGAGGGCTGCTAATTATGTTATTACCCATTGATACATTTGTAGATTCATTAATATTTTAGTCTTTTAGTAAATAAATTGTCAGAAAATAGTTTAAAATGTCTTTGAATGGAACTTGTTTCGATAAAATGTGACAAGCACGGTGGGGTTGCAGTCAGTCAAATCTGATCAAACCACACCACAAAGTCTTAAAGAAAAACATGAGCTGAGTTTATTAGTTTCTCTTAAGCTTCTAAATAATGATTAAGGTTGTTTTATTTTTTTGCCTTCCAAATCCAAGCTTTGATTGTAGTTTATTTAGCTGTAAATATTCAGTTATACAGAAATACTGATTTCAGTCAGGAGCTGTAGTTTCACATGGTTGTCTGGGCACTGATCAACTATGTTAAACTGTGAGTGGTGCATGATATCTATACCTGATGTAGCTAGTGTAGGGAAAAGTCATACAGTTTATTACTGTTAAATAATCTCACCTTTTCAGTCTCATTACTTCCAGGTTTCCACACAACATACAGTCACTGCTTTTTCTTCATCAAGCATTCCCACCGACCACATCACTGTGAAAATACACTTCTAAATCCTTCTGTTTTCACACATTCTGGCCTTTAACAGCTGCAGCTTTTACAGTACTTATACACAACATGATGTAGTCAGAAGCACAGTGTGTGTTTGTGCGTGAGCATGTGATGGTGACCTAATTGCAGGGAACTGGGACTGGCTGTTTCCTGTGTTTATTTTCTTGTCATTAGCAGTCCACTAGTGGGAAATACAGTTCCTACACTTGGACATTCAGGTCACTATGCTTTTCCATATGACTGGAGACAAGGTGAAGGGTAGAAAATATAAACCTGTTTACCTGCCAAAAACAGGGCACTGGGGCTAATAAAATATTATCCATGCTTCTCAGTTAGTTATTGCTCTTAGTCAATGTTAAATTACAGTCAGGACAGTCACAGATTCTTCAGTGAAAATGTCAGTGTTTTAAAGTCTGGCCTGATACTTTCAGAACAACTTAAACGCGTTACAGCAAGACTGTAGTAGTAGCTCATATCACTTCAGACTTAGCAGAAACATAGTTAGTAGGTAAATTTTCTTGTCATAATGCATCCTTTGCAGTTTGTATCAGGAAGTTCAACATAAATTGCTGTTTTTTTGAGCAAGTTTAAGCATTGTTGCACAGGGGCAGGGCACTGTTGCTATGTTTCTTGACTTTGTTTTGATACAGTAAATCATTACATCTTCAATTCTTCATTAGCAAAGATTGTGTATGAAATTTTTAGGAGATATAAAACCTTATATGCAGATGAAACATTTAAGTACTTAGATTGTACATTTGGGGTGCCACAGGGCTCCATGCTGGACCCACTGGTGTTTAGTCTATACAAAGAATCTTACTTGTGTTTGTCCCTCTGGTATCAAATATACACTAATGTTACAATCATTCATACACATATGAAAGGTAAACAACAAGTTGGACTGCAGTTATCAAATGCCGTGGTTCATGTGTGTTAGATTGGCTAAATAATTATTATTTTAAAAAATCTCCTTAATACAAAATAATGCAGGAAGCTATTTTAAAATAGGAAACCTCCCTCAAATGCTCCTATTTTAACACTTTTTTTCCTCACAGGAATACGTGAAATTCAACTGGCACCCAGACTGGCTGCAAATGATACACAGAGGACTCTCTATGGACAGGGCTAAAATTATCACACTACAAGTGTGCAGAAAATTGCTCAATAATTGGGGCCCACTCATGTTGAGGGGAAAAGTCATTGACATGGTTGTTATGGACAGAATAACAATTGAAGAGCTTTTCCACTGAAAACACAATTTTCTTTCTGTCCGCGTTCATTGGGGCCTGTTAAGTGGTTTGCATGAATACCAAAAAATGAGGGCTTGTAATAAATACACTACAATGATCATTCATATTTTTGTGGTAAAGATATTATATGATTAAATGAAGTTTTTTGTAGTTTTTTGCTAATAAATACCAGTTGTTATTTGTTATGGCTAAGCTTAGGTTTTCATTTAACCAATTTGGTAGATTGTGACCACTGAATTTATATTGAGCATTACACAGCAGTGTGAATTTCCAGTTAAATTTAAATCTAATCTAGTCACTCAGCAGTATATGCTCAGCTGTTTGGACCAGTACATTAAAGGTTTATGCATCACTAAATTAAAATAGGTTCCATAACACAACTACTTTTGAAAATTAAGTTATTAAATATTTGCATCCACTAAATGCCAGGTTAAGTGAAATAATTGACAAAATATCACTTTGTTACTTTTGATTTCTAGTTTTGGACCAATTTAGTGTTAGAAATAAAAAAAACATACACGTGGACAAAATTGTTGGTACCCTTCAATTAAAGAAAAACCCACAATGGTCATTGAAATAACTTAAAACTGACAAAGGTAATAAATAAAAATTTACTGAAAATTAACTACTAAACTCAGACATTGCTTTTGAATCGTGGTTCAACAGAAGCATTTAAAAGGCATTTTAAAAAAAAACTGGGAACAGTTAGAACAATTTCAAGGGGTGGGCCAAAATACCTGTGGACAGGTGCAGAGGTCTCACTGAGAGTTACAGAAATTGCTTGATTGAAGTGATTGTCTCAAAAGGTTGTGCAACAAAATATTAAGGGTACCATCATTTTTGTCCTGTGGCCTGATTGTTATCATGAGAGGCAAGATGTGGTTACACAAAATTAAATTTAAAAAGTAAATGCACAGTGACACTATTTGTGCTTGCAATAAGTCACCAGTATGGTAATATGATTGCAAAGCTGGCTGCATGCCAACACTATAAACTGAATATTAGCCATCATACTTTTAATTAAATGTACTGCATTTCTTGTTATTAAAGGATATTGGGTTGAGAAATGACACAAGCAGGGATAATTCACAAGCAATGTCAATGTGACATGTGACTTCTTAATTACAGCATCATGGAAGGTTCATCATGAACATGAACAAACTGGAAACTATCTGCAGCAATAATATATAGCATTTTCCAGGTATATTTAATAATCTGAAAATCATCAAAACTGGGTTTTTAATAGTAACTGCTTTCTGCCATGCAGAGACTAATCCCAATGTCACACTCCCAATGTAAAGTCGTGTAGGATGCAAATTTCATAAAAGTCATGTCTTTATAAGTCTATGTGTGGGTGGAATTTTGTATAGGACTCTTGTTAGGAAGCATGCGTTCAAGGTGTGTGTGTGTATTTGCTTGTGTGTGACTGTGACCTTTGGAATTCCACCAGGGACACCAGAGCTGGCAGCATAGCCTTTTCCTTGTAACCCTCTAAGCAGAAAGACAGGGGTGTGTATAGGCATCCATCTCCCATTCCTGTTGAGGAAGTTCATTGACCGAATACAAAAATCTGATACTGCTGTGTTGTATAAATTTCTCTATTTCAGTTCTTGTCTCTGTACCATTGGGGACTATGTATTCTTTTTACCAGAGAATACATAGTCCACATCATAAATGAATTTCCCTGAAGCTAGAACAAAAGAGGAGACAGCCCAAGGTTGAGTTGTGGTTGTGTCGGTTGAACTCTATCACCCTTGTGTACTGCAGGGCCCAGTGGCATGCTTGAAACAAGTCTTCTGATTGGTTGTACAGAGTGAAGGCATATGATTCATCACAACTTGTTCCTTCATTTCCTTCAGCCTTCTCTTGATAACCCTTTTCATATCTTTCTCTACTACCCTTTTCGTTCTTGATCCGTCCTTACTGCTTTGCCTATTGTCCTGTATCCCCTCTGAATTTCCCTCCATTTCCTCTCTTTCCCCCTAACCGCCACCTCTTGTGTCATCCTTAATTTCCTTCTTTTCGCTCATTTTCACTTCCCAATCCCTGTTTTTAAGTTTGTCTCTACCCTTACCACATCCATAGTTTGCTATCCATTTTTCCCTTTAATTCACTACTGCTCCTTACTTTTAATCACTTTTTGTATCCCTTGCTTACCCCTCTCTACCCTTTAGGCTTTTGAGAGCATTCTTCCTTCCTCCCTCCCTTCTTATTCTATGTCCCTCTCTTTGCTCGCCATCTGTCAATCTTGGCCTTCCTGTCTTTGTCAGCCTGAGCTTCCAGGAATTCATCTAAAGGAAATGTTGGGTTCCGAGCTTGATAACACCTCACCTAGTCTCAGCTGTTTCACTCATAGTACACAACCAGGCTCTTATGAAATCTGAAATATACTTCATGCACTGTACATACTGCATGTTAAAGGAATAAACCAACATTTAAAGCAATACACTCATTCACCTTTTGCCAAGTGTTAGATACAAATATTGATGCCACTTTCATGTCTGTTCAAAATGAAGTTACTGTCATTAGTTGGTTAGCCTAGCTTAGCACAAAGACTGAAAACAGAAAAAAATGCCTTTGTACTTGTCCTGCTAGATCATCGTGCTGCATTTCTCACCACTGACCACAGCGTCTTATTAGAGACTGGAACATGTGTGTAAGCTAAAAACACAATTCTAATTTCTTATGTCTGTATTGAAAAGATCCATTCAGTAATCACCATGTTGGAGGAAAAGTAGGTGAACCCTTGGAGTTAATAGATGGTTGAATCTCCTTTTGGCAGCAAGCGTTTTCATTAATTCTGGACCAGAACTTTCCAGAGGAATTCTGGACCATTCCTCTTACAGAACTGCTTCAACTCAGCCACATTTTTAGGATGTCTGGTAAGAACGGCTTTCCTGAGTGCATCTCAGTGGTTAAAGTCTGGGATCTAACTGGGCCACTCCAAAGGTACATTTTCTTTTTTTTTCTGAAGCCATTTTTTGGTGGATTTGCTTTGATACTTAGTATTGCCCTGCTTTTACTAAGTTTCAGCTGCCAGGCAGCCACCCTGACATTATTCTATAGGATATTTTTGGAAACTTGGGATTTCTTTTTCCCCTCCACACTGGCAAGTGGTCCAGGCCCTGTGGCAGCAAAGCAAACCCAAAACATGATACTCCCTCCACCATACGTCCACTAGGATGATGTTTGCCCTTTCTTTGCCTTTTTTTTTTTTGAGAGCAGGGGTTCCCTTCATGGTGTTCTGCCGTGGACATCCTACCAGACTTACATATGACAGACTCAAGAACAGAAATGTTTGCCAGTCCCACTGTTGTCTTTAAGTCTTTAGCTGTTATTCATAGGTTTTTATTTACCTCATTGAGGATTCTGTGATGTGCCTTTGGTGCCATCTTTGCTGGGAGCCAATTTCTAGGAAAAGTTGTCACACTACTAAACTGTCTCCATTTATAGACAATTTGTCAACGGATGGATGCCTAAACACTTTCAGATTACACTGCATCCCTTTCCAGCCTTATGCAAATCAGCTGATCATATGCTTTTGGAGATCTCCTTTTTGAGAGGGGTTCACATTAGCAGACGCTGTTTGTTTCAGTATGCAGATCTTATATTGGTTTTACCCACCACTACATTTTGACCTGGGAGGTTTAAAAGCATGAAAGTAATTAATTGTGAGGTAAAATTCATTAAGTGTCATTTTAAATCACCAAATGGTTTCATCAAAGTGTCATTATTTTTCAAGCAAAGGTCTTAAGATGCTTCAGCTAATTAACTTTAATGATGTTCCATAATAAGGTTTCACTGTCATGTCAGCAATCAATTTGTCAGAGTAGATACTGTATTATTTTTTCTAATGGTCTCATTTTGGAAAGAAACTGAGTTAAAATGTGGGGCACACGCACACACACTGACCATATGTTCATATTCTCAACATCTGTCTTAGTAACAGCTTAGTTTTGTAAGGCAGTTGGATAGTTCCTAAATGCTGGAATCTGATCGTGCACCCTCACTCACAGACATGATAGTAATCATCACTCTAAAGCTTAGCTAAGCTGCTTTTAACACAGGATCAGCAGCAGTGCAGGCTGAGAGAAGCGCTCCACACCCACTGCTGTCAGTTCATCCAATTCCCAACTTATTGCTATGCTGCCAATTCCTAACATGTAATGCAATCTCATACCATTTAGCATGCTCTTTGTCTTTAAAAGGAGGAATCAGCAAATGAGATGAAAGCATGTTATGTTTTTAGTGTAATGCAACAAGTCTTCAAACAAGTGGTGCAGGATCCTCCATACTTCTTAAGGCAACAAATGAGTGAAATTATATCTGCTTAATATGTGAAGAAATTACCCCATGATCCAGTTGAACCTTGGTTTACTTGCACTTATTATCTGTGAGGTTTTTTTCTATGCTGCACTGCATTTCTAAAGAGGATTAAATTTTAAAGTCACAACAAGGGAAGAGTGCCCGGCAGCACAACCCAAATATAAAGAGTAATCTGTTTCCCCAGCCTAAACCTCCTGCCAGCCAGACACAGGTGAAGGGGTCCAGTGTGATGTTTTCTCCAAACACCTTAGCTAAGCCAAAACAACAATACCTTTGGGTCACACAGCACTCTCTGGTAATGAAAAATAGATGTTCAAAATAAAATATAGATGCCCCTGAAATGGTATTACAAGTGTATATTACAAACATGTCTAGGTGTAACCAACATAAAGCGGCCTTGGAATAAACATAGCACAACTGTTTGTGTATGGCAGCAACAGAGAAATATCATTTAGTTAGTGACAGCATTAGCATAACATATATGTACATACATATATACATAATAGAAACACCATCAGTATTTCCCATATATACATACATATATTCGCTGAGATGTTTCTACACCTTGACTGGAGTCCACCTGTGGTAAATTAAATGGATTGGACATGATTTAGAAAGGCACACACCTCTCTATAGAAGGCCTCACAGCTGGCAATGCATATCAGAGCAAAAACCAAGACATGAGGTCAAAGGACCTGCCTGCAGAGCTCAGAGACATGACTGTTTTAAGGCACAGAGCTGGGGAAGGCTACAGAAAGATCTCTTCTGCACCAAAGGTTCCCAGGAGAATCAGTGGCCTCCATGATACTCACATGGAAGAGGTTTGGCACAACCAGGACTCTTCCAAGAGCTGGTCGAGGTGAGAGAAGTGACCAAGAACCTGATGGTCACTCAGACTGAGCTCCAGACATCCTGTATGGAGATGAGACAAAGTTGGGACAACCATCACTGCAGTCTCCACCAATATGGGCTTTATGGCACAGTGGCTAGATGGAAAACTCTCCTCTGCAAAACACATGAAAGCTGCTTGGAGTTTGCAAAAAAGCACTTGAAGGACTCTCAGACTCTGAGGAAAAATATTCTCTGGTCTGATGAAATCAAGACTGAACTGTTTGGCCTCAGTTCTAAAACTTATGTCTGGAGGAAACCAGGCACCTCTCATCAGCTGCCCAATACCATCCCAACAGTGAAGCATGGTGGTGGCAGCATCAAGCTGTAGGGGTGTTTTTCAGCAGCAGGGACTAGGAGACTGGTCAGGGTTGAGGGAAAGTTGAATGGAGCAAGCACAGAGACATCCTCAATGAAAACCTGTTCCCCTGCGCTCAGGACCCCAGACTGGGCTGAAGGTTCACCTTCCAATGTGACAACAACCCTAAGCACAGAGCCAACACAGGGGTGGCTGAGGAACAACTCTGTGAATGTCCTAGAGTGGCCAAGCCACAGGCCTGACTTGAACCCTGTCGAACATCTCTGGAGAGACCTGAAAATGTCTGTCCACTGACGGTCCCCATCCAACCTGACTGAGCTTGAGAGGATTTGCAAAGAAGAATGGTAGAAAATCCTCCAATCCAGGTGTGCAAAGTTTGTTGTGTCATACCCAAAAAGACTTAAGACTGTAATTGCTGCCAAAGGTGCTTCGACTAAGTCCTGAGTAAAGGGTCTGAACACTTATGGAAATCTGATATTTCAGTTTGTCCTTTTTAATAAATTTTCAGACATTTCAAAAATTCTGTTTTCACTCTGTCATTATGTGGCACTGTGTGGATTAATAAAAATAGTGAAGGGGTTCTGAATACTTTCTGAATGCACTGTATGTGTGTGTATATGTACATATGTTTATGTATGTATGTCACAGAGATACCTGCTAAAGAGCAAGCAACATATCTGTAGCACCACTACTCAATTTCATGCCTTGGCCCATTATTCAACCTCACACCTGCTCAGTCCTTTGGGCAACTGACAGCTTGAAATTTATGAGACTCTAACCCATCAAATTTCTATGAGTATGTATTTTCAACCCCAACACAGGCTTTGGGGTTTATCATTGTTGAATTTGACCTTGCTCTGCTTTTTTTTTCTTGCATGACATAAATTCTGGCTTCTCTCTTTTGTGGTTATCCCGACACAAGTCCATATATGACCTGAACCCCCGAACCCCCATATTTATATATATATATATATATATATATATATATATATAAAAAACATTTGTTTGCAGAGATAGGTTAAAACAGTAATTTAAATCAAATTCTTCAGATGTAAATTAATTCCTTGGGTGTGGCTTAGTGGCTTTTACTATGAAATACCTCTCCAAGCTAGCTACTAACGTAGCTACTTTTTATGGAGGTAGTCCTAGTACAGAAGATATTTATGTTTAATGTCCATAGAGCGACCTGTCCAGGGTGTACCCCTGCCTTCCACCGAGAGAGAGCTGGGATAGGCTCCAGCAGATACCAGTGACCCTGAGCCAGGAAAAGCGGGTATAGAAAATGGATGGATGGATGGATGGATGGATGTCCATAGAGCTACTGACCTTTGTGTATTTAATGTAGTCTCTTTCAATTACTATTAAGTAGTTACTGATAACATTTTTCAACCAACTTGTCCAGTGGTGATTAATAAGTGATGTCAATGAGTATTTAATTAGGTATGTCTGCACAAAACTAATGCAGCGTAAGTCAACGGCCCTGCAATAATTCCTCCACTGGGAAATACTGATGGTGTTTCTATTATTTTGTCCCCTCCTATTCTATTAGTGAGGCTAGGCTAAATAATAATATAAATACTATGTATGATGCAGTGCAGTTCATGAGCAGCACCAACTACACCCTCCAAAATAGTCAGAGTGGAATCAACAGCCCCCAGAGTCAGCCCCCAACATTATATTTGTGGATTAATATTTATTGCAGGACCGTTGCATCAAAATTCATTTCTTTTAGCTATGTAGACCTGTTGGGGATTATGGGTAGCACAGATGCAAAATTCTCACCCACCAGTGCCAAGACCCAGGGCTAGTCTGCAGCTGTGGTAATAGCAGTGTTGACAGCTACAGCTGGAAAGTAGACGAGGGATCATGTCCCTCTTGCTGCACTGACGACAACTGTTTGGAAGGGTGGTCGAAAAGAAAGGAAGTGGGGTCTGAGGGGAGAGTATAAACCTGCCATGTTACGTCCTCTGAGTGAATGAAGGCTAAAAAAGTAGCACCACAAGTCTGACTTTGCAGCCACAGAGTAGTATTGTCAAAAGAAGGCCTTGGCACAGCACAGCACTAGGGGAAGTGGCCTTTGCAGTTGTGCGCATTCACTGGTATCTTAAATAGGATATCCCAGGTCAAAGGTCACCTAGTACTGGCAGGATATCCTCCCCCATCTTCTCTTACTCATCCCCCTTACAATCTCCCTCTGAATAAGAAGTTTAAACTTGTTTTCAGGGTTAAACTCTTGACTGCGGGCTGAAGTTATTTCACTTCTTTCCACTGTTGCCTCCTGCAATAATTAACAATATGAGGCAAATTGCTCTGCTTGTTTTCAGATAAAGTAACAATTGAATTGAACAGTTGAAAAAGTCTCAGCCCAGCAGCAGATTTAACAAAAATCAAGGTGAATGCATTCCACTAGGTGCACTGGATACTTTTTTAATATGAGTCCCAACTGGATCAGGGGGGCAAAGCATTGAGAAGTGGAAAGTGCTGACATAGTGTAATGTGTGTGTGTGTGCGTGGGCAGGAGTTTGTGCTTTCATGTATCTGACAAACTTGTTCTTTGTCTTCTGTTTTTTCTTACCTCTTCATCAAGAAATACCCCAGCTCTCCGCAATCCAGACTCTTTGCTGGCCAGAGTTATGGACAAATACTGTTTTTTTAACAATCCTGTTGTTTGCTTTTCTCACCACTGCTGTTGTTAACATTGAAGGCAATAGATTTACCAATTATGAGTATTAATAACTAGCTCTCATTATTTTCAATGAGTGTTTGGAGGACAGACGCACACAAACCGGCATACGACCACAGCACGCAGTCATAAATCACCATAACTCTGTCCCCAAACACACTCCCATTGAGCTACTGTTCCGCTCACCATTGTAATAACTCTTATTGCCATGAAATATGGAGCCTCTATTCATACCTGCCTTCAGCAGAAAACAGAAAGGACCAGAAATAAGGCATTAAATATTGAAGTGTAGACCATTAGGAGTTTCCTCTCAGCATTCTGACGTGCCATTACTCTCCATGACAGACTGTAAGCCGATCCTTTCCCTTTTGCCCAATGCATTTCCTGAAACCTCGTCGGTGACTACGTCATTGCGTTTAATGAGCTATCGGTTGAAGCCCTCAGGATCACAGCTCGGGTGCTTCTTGCCAGTCTGTGGTGAATACACTGTGCCACCTTGATTTGATCCTGTAATAGCATGTTTACAGCTGGTAAACAAAAGGTAGAATCACTGAGGTATTATCTAGTTTTGATTTGTTAACAATACTTGACCTTTACAGGCTGATAACAGCTGTTGTAAAACACTGTAAACCTGCTGAGCACAGACTCCACATATTTTTAGCTGGTCTGAAGGGAAAGTTGTTGTCAGCGTACTAGTGTGAGATGATACAGCATTAGTTTGAAAGTGCCTGTTCAAAAGCACTGAATATGCAAAAATGTAGCCATATCCTCTGTTTTAATATCTCTTAACATCTTATGTGCGTATCTATTTGGATTAAGGAAAAACTGAATTTCTATATCTGGGGACATATAAAATGTACTTAGACTGAAATTATGCAGCGTGATTGTTCCCATGTGATGCAAAAATAATGAGAAGACAGAGTTTGAGCTGGACTCTTCATTAAAACACTGAGGTGGTGGGGGTGGTTCTGCACAGATTGTCCTGCTTTTCTCCACCAAAACATTCAGGCAGTGTCTTCACGGGTCTGATATGCGATAGGTGAGGGCTGCAGAAATTATTTGGATATGACACTGGTTCACTTGTTCCCCAAATTAACCTATATAACTGAGGTAGTTTTTGATGTCATGGACAAATGTACTCATTTCAAAAACACACTAATACTAAATAATAATAGAAATAAACAATGATAAATTGTTCTAAACACTAATAGTAAACTAGAACGTAATATTTGGCCTTGAAGCGCCCATGTGCCTCGTTAAGAACAGAAGCTGTAATTACAGGAAAATGAACTACACTAAAGTGTAGTGTAGTTCTCCCCAACAGACTTGATAAAAGATTGGGCTGAGAAATTTTAGAACATAGTTACGAGTTTCCAACTCAACAACAACTTGTTTGTTTTCTCAGCCAAAGATGTGGCATTCTTGGCAAGTAAAATCACCTTCAGCTGGCATGCTTGGGATTTATTGGGCAGTAAGTTTGTCTCTTTAATGATTTTTTTTTTTTTTACTGGGTCACCAGGAGGCAACTGTTCTATTCACATGCTCTCACAGAGGGACAACTGGCTGAAAAATAGAGAACATAATAAGAAGGTAATGAGAGAGAAATGGCAAAGAGCGAAAGTGAGGCAAAGGGACAGATGGAAGTTTACGGCAGAGGGAATGATGGGAAGAATTAGATATGCAAGGGCAGAAAGCAGGGAACCAAAAGGAGTAGCCGAAGAGAAAGAGACCTAGAGCGATTTCCATGTTACTACACAGTGCCATATCCCTGCGACGCAGACAGCTCTGCAGGCCAAACAGTGTTTTATTCATGCAAAAGCCGTCCCAGAAAAGTGCTAGGACTCAAGGCTGTTCAGGCTGTTGCTCAATTATTCATCAAGCAGAGAAATGTATCCTGATTGAAGTTGCTTTGAACTTGGGGCATCATTTTTCACAGATGTTTTTTTTTTTTTCTTTTTTTTCAGCTGTGTGTAATGTGCCACCAAACAGAGCTGCATCTCACAACCCTCCTCCCCACTGGGGCTGTGACTCTTAATTCATACCAATTTCTATTAACTATAATGCAAAATCCTATTCGTGCAAAATTAAGTCTTCATAATGCCTTAATAGCCAGTCAGCTACACCCTGCTGCTTGTGCATAATATCTTCACTTTTGATGCTCAATCTTTTGTCTTTGACATCTTATGAAGTGAATGTAAGATTATTAAGCTGTGATCTGTTTCACTGCGTCCACTAGTGCTGTAGTTTCTCTAGTGTGTTTTTTTTTTCATTCTGTGTTGCAGTGGAGCGCTTCCCCGTCACGAGACTGCATGAATCATTTGTCTTTGTCAGAGAAGGCGTATTCAAGACACTAATTTAGATGGATTCACACACATACACATACACAGGAATTGAGAATCATAATGCTGTTCACTGTCTGATGTATTTCCACTCCAGAAAGTGCTTAAAATGTTGGTCAGGAGAGTGTAATCATGAAGTATCTACCTGTTAGGTTCACACACTTCAGTGTAGATTCCCAGATAAAGTCTAAGAGGATTCCTTGGTATGCAGTGGCTTAACACGTTTATTTATTTTGTCCCATTTTCTTTTGCCACCCTCACTTTTTAGTGTTTCTGCTTGCCTCAGGGGAATCTGAACCCATTTTACTCCACTCACATAATCTGACACCATGCTGGCCTGAGTGTCAAACTGCAGCTCTGTGGAACATGCCAGTGTCAAACATGTCTTCCCTTCAACCATAATGTCGTCTTTTTTTCTATGTATTACTTTCTATATTCTTCCTCTATATTTCACTCTTAACTCCAAATTTCCTCTCTCAGATTCCGTCACTTTTCCCTTCTCATTTTCTCCCTAATACTCTGTTATTCCCTATCTTTCCGAAGTCAGGCTTTGCGGCTAGTTTGGCAGGCTGTATCTCATTTCGGCGTGAAATAAAGATCCCTGGCAAGTTTGCCGTTCTGTCCCAGTTGTGGAATAGAAGCGCAACACTTTGTGTTGTGTCATTTGGAGGCAAATGACACAGATTCCTCCACTGGCGTGAGGGTAGATGCAGGGCCCCCAATTAAAAGGCTGTTACGTGGCAGGGGTTTGTAGCCTGTTTTTGTCTGTTCACGCACTTGTCGGCTTCAGCCAAACCTTCCATTCCTGGAACTCTCTCTGTTCTGTTTTGATATGTGTATTTGTGTGAGGGTTGTCAGACAGATGAAACAACACACTTCAAAGTGAGATCCCTCACTAAAGAGACTCGGTTTGCACCACAAGATTGGTTTAGATTTCAGGTTAAATTAGAATTACATGGAGGATAGGGAAAATAAAGGAGCCATCTTAGATCACTGACAGTGTTTACTGCAGCAGTTGGTTTTACCCTGTTTTTATTTTCTCTATGATTTATGAAAGCTTTACCTACACGTCCTAAACAAACCTCCTAATTCATTCTGTACCTCCCTAGAGCGGAGACATATCTAACTTGTTTTATAAGTTGTGCATGTTCTGCCATACTGTACGTGCTGTAAATGAACTATGTCAATTCTGAGCTGAGTTGCTTCTTGTTGCAAACTTGCAGGTTGTTTACTGTCCTGACAGACGTGATATCTCCCATGTATTGCCCAGATTTCCAACATGAAGGCACTGTGTTTAAAATATTTAGTTGCTGCCTGTAAACAAGCAAACAAGCTCCCCCTTATTCGCTGTTTGGGACCAATCAAAAGTTTGGGTAAAGGACATGAAAGCGTCAGGCGTGGTGAGTTGGGATGGGTGGTATGTTTGGATATGAGTTTCTGTTTATTTGAATACATGTGCTCATTTTCTATTTGTGGGAATGTGTGAACGCAAAAAAAATAAATAAATCAGCATGCATACTGTACATGTATTTGTGTATAGTGTAATCAATCTGTATGGAAAGACTGATATGCATTGTGTGGCACCCTGCTGATATCAGGAGCCACAGGCCTTTGCTGTTGCATTTCTTTCTGTGAAATGAAGAAAACACAGAATTTCAAATAGAATTGCCGCTCGGCAATCATAAACATGAAAACATGCCCTGGTGGTCATGTTTAATTCCCTTGGTTTGAAAAATGCACATGCTCATATCGCCCCTGAATAAGAAGCAGCTTCTCATCACTACGAGAATCTTAGTGTTTAATATATAGGTTTCTGTATATTTAATTTGCTTGCATCACTGTTTCTGTTACCAGGGGAACACTCAATTAAATAGGTTACAGTTTTATTTTGTGAGTTCAGTTAGTGCATTAGCACTAGAGTGTGAGTTTTATCTGTGCCTGCTTGATTAGCATATTCCATCATGTTAAACAAATATAAGACAATGAGGGCCTTAGGGATGAGGAGCAAACATGTGCACAGCATACAAAGAGATCAATCTGTTTCCAGTGGCATACAAAGGCCTGTTGTTGGAAAGCCCCTCATTGGCTATGCATTAGAGAGAGATGGAGTTCTTCTGTTGTCAGTCTGACTTTAAAACCAACAGTGCACTAGCTAATACTTTATAAGCAGTGGTGAGGGATTAGGGTGCTCGCTCACTTCTTATTACAAAAAATAATTTAGTTTGTCATGCAGAAGAAAATCCAAATTGCCAACTGCCAAATAAAACAAAATTGTAAAACAACATGTGAAAGATTTGGTGTTTCACGTGCATTTCCCTGTAGGACTAACAAGCCTTCAGAGTGAACTGTAGTCTTTCATGACCAGCTCACATCACAGCCATTAGCTAAAATTTTAGCATAACATTGGTTATTTCTAGTTAAAAATATGCTCCCCAAACATCTCCACATTTCAACACACCACCATGTATAATGGACTGAGACTCTGTTGGCCCTCTGTACTTCCATGCATGAATCAGTTATAATTGGCTGATAGCCATGCCTGCTGATGTGTCAGGCTGTTATTACCCTCATAGATGGAAAGACCAGAATTATACATCCCTATGCTAATTTTAGGATGCATACGCTTTGTCTGTATTAAGCCCAGGTTGTTAATAAATAACCAGCTCCTTATCATGCTGCCCATTAAGATCTATAGCCACTGCTAAGGGAGATGCAGCCCTGACAAAAGAGTCAGGGCTGTATAGTAGATTTATTGCATGCAAGTGCACAGCCTTTCTTTTTCTTTGTCTGTCTGGCTGCTTTTATTCTCCAAACCATAGTCACTTTCTCTGTTATACTTATTATCTTGTCCTTATGGCAAAAAAACAGGTCACATATTGTGCCACGTGTTTCCATAGAGACTAAATACAGATCAGTACCTGCCAAAATAGCTTCTCATATACTTTAAATTATCTGCACTACATGCTGTATACTGACTCAAGAAAATGCCTACTTAATCCATATAGCTGCTTACATAAGATGAATGACCATTTATTGCAACAAGTCACTGTTGCTTTCCGGTGATTGTACACGCAGCATTATGTTCAGTGCACTCTCCAGCTGATTTTACTATTACAGACACACAGCTCTCACACAGATTTTTCAGTGGACATGTTCCAACATACTCTCTTATACAATAAGTTCATTTATCAACCAGCATGTACAAGAAACAAACTCACCCAACTCACATAATAGCATTAACATATGTAATATAATAGCCTATATTTTATAATGTAATACATTTGACATTTTAAGGCTGCTCTAATCAACAGTTTTATGTTACCAGAAAATTAAATAACTGCATGTGAAATAAAGTAACTTTCCCCTCAGTGCTTTATGGAGTGTTTTTCCTCATTGTTTTGGTTCTACTGGTTTAATTTTACTGCTCACTCTCACTGCTCCCATCGACCTTGTTTCCAGACACAGCTGGGAGATGTTGCTAGAAAAAAAAAAACTCTCTTAAAAACACTGTACACTACTCTCCCAGCACCAAACAGCACATAGACAAAGTATCTAGTTGGTGAACATACAGTAGTGAGACCTTTAGCAGCCAAACAGCCAAATAATTACACCAGTATATAATTGTAACTAATGCAGAGCTAAAGTGAGAAGAATACTGGGCATTAATATTTGTCAAGTGACAGGAGACAACTCTAAATGCATGTTAATGTTGCATCTTATCTGCTGCATGTGTAAATATGAAGCTGTTAGCCAAGAAGTTTACCATGTTAACACAAAACCTAATAATATGACAGGGTTATGTTTTCTACTTGATTCTGTGGTTTCTAAGTCAGCAAAAAAAAAACATCAGTTGCTGCAAGTTTCAAGAGGAACTTATCTCATTGAGTCCTTTTAGTTTAGTTTAGTTTAGTTCTTAGGTGATAAGTGACAATATTTACAAATATGTATGACCCGTATGAAGATTTGGGATGTGTTCATTGCTAGACTGTGCTTACTCAGATCAGGTAAGGCTTTTACACAATTGATCTCTTTCCCTCTGTCTTTGCAAAGGAACCAGCTGCAGGTTAGAAATGCCCAGCTAAGATTACCCAACCGATACTGTACAGCCCTCCTCCATCTATAATTCTATTCTAATTGTGAGGGTAAACAAGGAAATAATTAGTTAAAGTGCTTTCATAAACGCATTTATAAATATGTGGACTCAGAGACAAGCACTGACTTCCAGAATATATGCAGAGAGATACTTGCAAGCTTCTGTGAACACACAAAAGCAATAAATAAAGCAATAATCACAAAAACATTAAAACAGTATTGTCCATTTGTTATCGAAGGATTAAAGAAGCAGGTATGAAATGGAGGACGCCCTGGAACTGATGATAATTGTAGTTTTAAACCTTTCTTAGATCTTCTAAGGATGCAGTTCTTCTGCTACTTGTTTTGACCTTTTCCCTTGCACATGGTGATTTTATTCAAAAGCAGCAGAATGTATTTATCAGAAAACAAATCTATTTTGTTTACTAGCCATCGACATTTACTTCACACGGTACAGCTTTCCAAATAATGTAAATGATGCTTGTGCTGTAACACAAACCCTCTGCAGTTGGTGTAGATACACCCAGTTTCAAAGAACAAAAACTCCCAGCTTCTGCAGTTGGAGATGCCAGGGATAGTTGACTGAGCAGAAGTGGTCCTGCTCCTGTGAATGCTTTCCTCTTGTTGCATCATTGTCAGTCTTTGTGTTCTATCACTGACCTTAAAACATGCAAACATATACAAAGCTGCCAAGCTGATGCCTCTGTAAGACAAAGACAAGAGAGAAACTGAGAACTAAACAAAACAGACTGTGTTAATGATGCTCACAGGTGCTCTTAAATCCTCCATAATTGCTGTCATTTTTACAGATTGAAGGTTTTTTATTTTTTTTAATTTTTTTTATCTGAACCTACAATAAAGCCTGCATTTTTATTTTCTGCATGTCACTGTGATATCAAGTTCTAATCAAATTGTGATGCAGAGATCTGAACAAATTGAAGCAAAAGACAGAATATAGTTTGAGTAATAAATAACGGTGATATAAACAGCATCTATTTCACACACAGAGCAAAATAGATGCAGGCTTCACAGCTACAGGCAGTATCACATTTAAATGCTCTACTTCATGGGCAAGAGGGGAGGACAAAGGGAGAGAAAATGAGGAGAAAAAGATGCAAACAGGAACAGAGGAGCAGGGAGGAAGAGGAAGATCAATAGGGAGAGTAAGAATCAGACGCATGCAGAGGAGGGGAGACGGGGAATAGAACTGGAGTGTGGGGGAGAGTTGATTTTTAGGGTTGGGCCTCCCTGGCAGTTGTGGTGGGGTGGAGACAAATAGACAGGGAGGCATTTGAAGTCAAGACAGGCTTTTCTTCATTGAGCTTGCCTTACTGATGACAGAAAGAAGCGATAGATTGGGGAGGCATGGGGGCGCTGAGGTGTGAAGGCAGACTGGGGAACAAGAGAGTAACAAGGTTGTAAATATTAAATGGAGAAAATGAGAAATTGAGGAGGAGAGAGTGAGAGCGGAGGAAAAACAAGAGGTGCTAACAATGAGCGACAAAGTGAGAAGGAGAAAGGGAGATAAGGCGAGAAGATGAGGATCTCCAAAAGAAATAACAAAAACCACAATTTGGCAGTGAGAAGGGAGACAGAGACAGCTCTTCATATTTCAGGATGCATTTAGCACCTCTCTCCCTCAATCTGATTGAATTTTAAATTCCGTCAAAAGTATGCTTTATTAGCATGCCAATATACATATAAGAGCATTATAATTACTGCCTGTCTGCAGAGAATTTAGCTTAGCACTTTATAAAATAACACTTTGCACAATTGCCAAGCAATCATGGGTGGGTGCTTCAAGCTGTTGCAAATGGTTACAATTAAACATATTAATATGGCTCAGATTACACTACTATCCACATAATCACATTGCTTACAGTGCTTATCTGGTGTGATGGCTTTCTGTGAAGCTGCTCTCCACCTCAGCTGTTATTACCCAGCCTGGCATGCTAATCTTTTGTCATTACACTATCACACAATATCTGTTGCTGATGCGAAAGTCAATAAAAACCAATTAGGCATCCTTCAGAGACAAGCTTTTTTCTTCTATATGCATGTGTAGTGTGGAACAGTGTGTATGAGGTGCAGACTGGGTTGCTGCAGTTAGTCTCCGGCAGTAGAGATATGAGATGAGTGGCAGCAGGGAGCTGTGAGAGAAAGCAGAGAGCTGCAGAGGATTTAGATCTCTCCCTGACTTCAGAGTTTAAGAATTGAGGCCTTATCTGTCCACTGACTTTTGTCCTGCATTTTCCAGGCTCTATATAGTGTGCAATAGCCTTGTATAGTAGTAATATATACTGTAAAGAAGGGGTGGGCACTGAGCACCTGCTCTACCAAGCTGATTATAACCAGGGCAGGGGCCCACCCCTGATATAAAGACTACAAAATATATCATACTATGTTTTGATGGACTATGATGCACACCATAGATATCATACCAGGGCACCACCTGTATATAAGTCACTTTGTCGTATAAGTCGCATTTCTAATTATACTAATTATAGTCTAAATTAAAGGACTAAACATAACAAGCAGAAGTGCATTATTAAATTCATTCATTCGTGTCAAGTAACATTACACAACAGTGTGTCCTCCTCCTCTCTTGTGTTGTCTGAATACTGACACTCACTCCAAACTGTGTTTCAGCTGCAGACCTTACTACCTGCACTTTGAAGTCTGCAGTATAGCTCTTTATTTTGGGCAACATTTTCACTTGTGTTACAACAGGAGACTACACTACAGACTGGTGGAAAAGTGTCTTTCTGCTTAGGTACTATAACCTTCAGTGTGTTCACCAGCAAGTTGCTAACTTTAGCCACAGCCTGATGCTAACGCGACGTTAATGGTCTTATAGTTATCATCTTGTTACCTTCTTGTAAATAGCATTCATTCCAACATATAAATCATAATAGAGAGTTAGAGAGTTAGAACATAAGTATTTTTACGTTTTCAGTGGTACAGCATTATATTCAGTTGAGTGTAGTGTATTCTAACACTAATAATCAACAAAATGACAGTATATTAACACATATAAGTCACTTCGTTATTTAAGTCATACAACAAGTGAGAGAACTAAAAAAAGCATGACTTATAGTCCAGAAATTATGGTAAATAAAATTGTCTGTACTAGACTATGCTTTACATCTGCTGTGTCACAATAAGCTATATGTCATATATGCTGTTCTTTACTAAGCTGTATTCTAGACTACAGTATACTACACTGCGCTTTACTGTACTCTCTAGCACTACACTATACAACACTAAACTATATTACTGCATACTAATATGTTGTATTGTACTATTCCATGCTTTACTATGCAGTACTATACTATACTACACTAAACTATATTATTCTCTATATTTGCTATATTATGCAGATTATACTATAAAATACTGCACTATACTGTACGGTATGTTATTTTAATGCTGGGATTTTTTGTGCTCTATAACTCTTTACTGTGCTTTACTGTGCTCTTTGCTATACTAACCTTTGCTATGTTGTCATTTTATATGCATGACTTTACTGTAGACTTTAGTATACTTATACTGTGTTGTGCTGAACCGTACAGTGTGCTATGCTGTAAACACTGTGTTCTATGACTGCTTCTCTATTGAAAGAGCTGTACAGAAAACTACACTTGTATTAAACTTTAGATTTCAGTGCTTACATTTTGTTGTTCAGATGACTTGTACCGTTCTGCATCGCAATACCATATTATAAGAACATGTCATGATTCTGCAGCTGTGCCTCAGTGTGACTGTCTGTCTCTGTCTTCTGGCTTCACTGCATCTGTCTATCTCTTTCACTGTCTGGAGGCAAGTCACACAATCTATTCATTAGCCCCCTTCCTGCTGCCTGATAGGCCAATTGTTTTTCACTGATGCACTGTGGGAGAGATCCACACCAGGGGCAGGCTGTTTTTGATACACCGAGAACAAGCAGATAGTAGACATGTTGAGAACAGCATCCACACGGTTTTTCCTAAGGAAACGGCAAATCTGTCAGATAAAAAAGTACAAGGCCGTGCAGGGCTTTGAAGGCCAAAGGCAGTCAGCTCCATACTTATCAGGCTGGTGCTGACAGTAGCAATGAGCTAATGGGTTCATCTGCGAAGCATATTGACAGCACAGCTTGCCTCAGTTCTGCGAGCAGACAGTATTGTGCTTTATTAGAGGTGAGATGTGACAGTTTTAGCACTGCAGTCTTACAATTCCATGTTGCCTTACTTATCTAAAGATCTGACAAATAAAGTAGACTTCAGTGTTCACAGAATTATTTTGCACCCTTATGGTGTTTTGAAAAAGCTTTTTATTGTCTCAGATCTGAGTTTATATGTTGTTAGGACGATGGCTGCTGGAAAACAAAGGTAAAATCTGCAGGTCTTTGGTTTGCAATTCAGAAGGAATCTAGAGACTGGGAACCTGTTTGCAATGTAAACAATATAATTGCAAAGTTGTCAATGAAGCAGCTGGGAAAGACAGTCAGCTGCACTACAGCTATTCCAAACTCACTTCACTGCTGCTGTGGAAAAATCCCTTTTACATGCAAGCCCTGTGTCTTTCTTTATCTTATTTGAATTTGAGGGTTACATGGTTATGTATTGTACTGTTTGTAGTGTACTGTGCTGAATAACCCCTTGGGACCCTTAGGCCATTGAAAGCAGTAATGTCTTACTGTTTTCAGTTTTGTTTGCTTTGTTGTTTTTTACTTGAAAATTTCACAAAGGCTGTTTGCTATTATGAACTTAAAACTGAAAAGACCTCCACATCGATCTTTAAATAAACAAATTCTCATCCTCTATTTTAAATCAAAGGTTATTTATTTTTTGCACATGACTGAGGTTCTGACATTTGATGAAGCAAAACAAAAATTTGCACATCAAATTGAAAAGCGGAGCAAATGTCATTAGATGCTCCCTGAACACTGGTGTCATTTATGAACCAGTTATGGATTTAGCAAGCCAACAGGGACCATCAGGATTATGTGACAAGACAACTCAAATTATTCATTATCTTCCAAGTCTTATATGAAGATGACAAAAAAACTAATTATGAGTCATGGTAACAAGAGAGAACTGTTTTCCTCACTGTGTCCAAGGTCGCATTGCCAATTAATGTTTACAGAGATGTGGGTGTGATCCCTGTGGGAAAAGACAAACCACTTCTCTTCAAGCTGTCATCTCCTGTGTTCTTCCATTAACTCTGCTAATCAGTTGTCCACTGTTGGTTAGTGAGATCTTTGTTGTGTTTCTATTTATCGCTAATGCAGTTCTGATGTTGGATATGTGTATTTTTGTAATTTATAGATATCATCTGTCAAGTTCAAGGTTGTAAGAGACAAAACCAAATTAATGTTCTCAGTCCCTTAAAAATGAACTTTTTTGACCTCACACATTAGTAGTAAGTAATATTTGCCAAAACACCAAAAATGTACAATATCTGCTGCAAAAGAAAGCTGAGAAATATGTATTCAATGACAGCGTAACCACAGCCTGATTAGAATTAAAAGTAGTTCACGTTCACAATAAACAAAATGAGCTATTTTATTGTCAGGGCTTGCTGCAGGGTAACACTGTAATAAAGATGGCCTTTTCTGATGTCAGGAAAAAAAATATTACATGTTTATTAAAAGAGCAGAGGCACTACATCACACAGCAATGGCCATATATTTAATGAGTTGATGGTTATTATTGTGGTGCAGGTGACAATGATATATGGTATCTTTGCCTCGTGGTAGTTTATCAAAGCAGCAAATTCCAGTGCTTTGACTACTGGGAAGTTGTAAAAAGTGAAGCCAAAAAGCTGTGCCAGTCACCGTATGGAGGGTATGCATGATGACATCTTCTAACCTATAAAAGCATCTTAGCAAATCGTTTATTTGCACATCCAGATACAGTACAGTACAGAGCTCATCTAGCATTGATTCAACATCTAGGAGTATAGCAGTCGTTTGTCCGTACCCTCTGATAGGATGGTACTGGACTTTTGTTGCCATGGCTACAATAAAAAAACAAACCTTATCAGTTGGTCACAGTTTGGTTTGATTATCGTGGTTTGGGTTAAAAAAAAAAAATAGCACTTCATTAAGGTCAGTAGACCAGAAGACTGTTACAAAAATAAACACTTTTTAACAAACTGATGGAAAAGTGTCTTTCTGCTTTCTACTAAAACCTTCAGTGTGTTCACCAGCAAGTTGCTAACTTTAGCCACAGCCTGATGCTAACGCAACATTAATGATCATCTTGTTACCTTTTTGTAAATAGCATTCATTCCAACATATAAATCATAATTACATTTGAGATACTTAGATTTTTTTTCTGAGAGTTACAATATATCTAATAATAAGTGCTGTTGCCCTCCAGTTCAGAGTCCAGTTCAGCCCTCATGTTAACGTGGTATAAATGAATAGGTTCAGGTGGAGGAATTCATTCTGCTAATTCATTGCCTTTTTCCTAAAGCCTCCCCCACCAGCTTCTAACTAGCCCCTTTACCGGATCATCCTAAAGATCCAGGCAATAACACTGTAGTTAACGGCAGCTTCACCTTCTGTAACGGATCTTACGGTTGCAGGACATATAAATATCGAAGCTGCAAGCACACTTTTGCTTCCAGGAAAATGTTAATTTCAGGATTTAGATCTACGGACGAGTCTTCAACTACAAAACCTAAAAAAAGCAGGCCCATATGGATTGTTCACATCAATATTCATTCTAATTGAACCTAAGTTGAATGCATATTGTATTAAATAAGGTCTATGATAGCTATGCTTTGACTGACGATGTGTCGGTTCAGCTTAATGACCAATCACATTATGTATAGTTAACTGATCCACTGTTAATATAAAAATATTGATTGCAGCACCTCTAGCGATCCTTTTATAGTGTACGTCTTTGTTTGCTGACAGTTGTAGTACCAAAGCTTTTATTCAGACTTCAGTTTTCATTTGTAACATATCACGTTCCAGCCTTTGTTGCTGTTTGATTGTTTGATTGTTTGATTGTCTTACACTTGTTAAATACGAACAAAAACAGAAGCTGTTCTTGCTGGTTATCAGAGCAATATGTGGACGCTGTCAAGCTACCTTACAAGACCTTACACCATCATTTTTTTAATGATGCAGTCCTGTAAAAACCAATGTCAAAATCCATGTAAAATGAAGCAGCACAAATCACACCAGCAGCTACTACTGCCTGCAGAGTTTAGAGGAATTAGCAAACATTTCCATCAATAGAACATTAGGGATTAGTGGTCGATTTGCTGTGTTATATTGATGAATATTTAAGGTTGATCGAAATGCAATCACCAGGAAACCATCACTGCTCAAATGAATGAGTCACTTCTGTTTATTTCTTTCTCGTTGCCTCCTTCTGACTTTAATTTTATTTCTCCTTTGTTTTCTCTGTTATTCAGGCAGCCAGATGCACTCAGATACAGTCATGTAACCACTCTCTTTTACATGAGCTTCATTTCCGTCAGCAGTCTAGCAGGCGACTAATAGCTCAGCAATGTTATTAAGATGACAAGTCTGATGTACAATTTGCTCAATGTGAAGAGCACACAACTTCCTGATGACTCACACTAAGCGGGAATCAGCAGCAAGGATGTAGAAAAAAGTGTCTGAGAAGAGGAGTGGGTAATTGATGCAGAATTCAAGATCTGTGGCAAAAGTTGTTGGATTGACTTGACAGATAATGTTTTTTTTTGTTGGCTTGCTCATGTTGCTCTTGAACAGTTTTTTATACCCTTACTAAACTTTTCATTTTATGTTTTACACTAACATAAACCTTTTCAACTACAAAGGCTTTCTTTTTCTTCCATTCCTCACCAGGGTATAAAGCGTTTCCAT
Organism: Mastacembelus armatus; assembly: GCF_900324485.2. Taxonomy (NCBI): domain Eukaryota; kingdom Metazoa; phylum Chordata; class Actinopteri; order Synbranchiformes; family Mastacembelidae; genus Mastacembelus; species Mastacembelus armatus. The sequence continues at coordinate 4,775,194 of NC_046641.1, read as the reverse complement.
GTCAGAGTGGGAGAGTTCAAAGGTTAGAAGTGTTTGTCCTGAAAGCTGTGGAAGCTCAAATCTCCCATTTTGACATAAATGCACCACAAAGCAGCAGAGGGTGAAAAGGGCGGCTCTCTGCTTCCTTCTCTCTCCCTGGGCGTGGCAGCACAACACCTCAGGGCTCCTTTTCCCCTTCTCTCTGATATTCCTTTCCTGTGCCCTCCCTCCCCATCCGCTCGTGCCGTCTCTCTCCCTCCCCCACAGCAACACTGATTTATGTCGTTTGATCAGCCCTACACAAGCTGCAAGTCCCTGCAGTACACACCCAAGTTTTTTTTTGTAGATGGGGGGTGCCATGATGAATTTACAAGGCACAAATACAGACAGTGGGAAAGGTAAAGACACACTTATATACACAGAGACTGTGTGCAAGAGAGAAGTGGGGGAGAGCAAGCGACTGTGAAGTTAATTAGAACATCCTGTGTCTACTTCTGTCTCTCACCCTCTCTCTCTCTCCCTCCCCTCTATCTCTGAGAGGCTTTGATGTGGCTTAGTGCCTGGAAACTTAATGAAAAATGTATAATAGCCTTTCCGTTCACTGTCTCTCCCCCCTTTTTTTCCTCTCCTTCCCCCTGCTCCCCCCTGCTACCGCGGGTCCTGCCTATATGACACGGAGTTTTAATGTTCCAAGGGGCAAGTTTCCTAAAGCTACCGAGAAGAGCCGCTGAGATGTCCTGATCCTATTCATTTAATACTGGGTGTCTGCCAAAACAGAGTTCAGGCTGATACCAAAATTACCTTAAATCTTAATTAAATATGTACCTGACATGCTGACGTTTGGCACATCCTATTTCTCACAAGTTACTGTATGCGAGTACTGAAGATCTTGGTTCAAAACTCAGTTTCATGGTGAAAGACTGAAATTAATTTATGTGACATGAGTAAAAGTTATTGCAATGCCTAAACTGACATGATACAAACCAAAATCGCATCCAATCACATCCTAATGTCCAAAACAACAGGAACCAGGGATATTTAAAACCTCTGGAATAAATGCAAGCTATTTTGTAAAAATCTATTTGTCTGATAAGTTATGAAGAATGTAATGTAATTTAACACCGATGCACTGAACTCCTTTTCAATATTTAAAGGATTTCCTTTTAATAGCAGTTTTCCTTTAATGCAAAGAAACCACAAACAAAAAGAGCAACGTTAAATTTGACTGAAATAAACAAAGGATTAAGGTTAGCAAGACAGCCTTGATAGCATCCAAACAATTTAGTTTGTTTATGTCACCACATAAATAATGTTCATGCCACTTAGGTATACTCCCCTGGTCAGCCATATCCTCAAGGGACAGCCTCTCTGTGTCCCCACACCCATCAGTTTGATGTCAACAGACCTTGTCAGGTTTGGTAAAAAAGGAACCAAGGACCCAATTGCAGGTAACCACCCGGTAAGGTCTTTATTGAGCCGTTGATTATCGAGCTTCCGAAGGGAAGACAGGGGACCGGTTCAGGCGTTGGCTTCTGCGGCGGAGAGAGACTCCGGGTCGGGGAACTGAGATGGCGAGCCGGCAGGATCGCAGGGCGAGGAAGTGGCCGGGTAGGTGACGGGACGAAAGCTGGCAGCCTGAGGACAAGAAAAGGTAAGTTAGGATCAGGTTAGTCAGCGGTTTAAGAAGCCGGACTGTACGTGACTACCAGGGGAGGTAGACGGACGAACTGGCGATGAGACCGAAGAGGATCAGGGCTTTTATGGCAGAGTGGACTGATTGATAATCGTGCTGCTCGGCCTCCCGCACCTGGGACCAATTACCTGGGAGTAGAGGGATAGCAGTAGAGCAGGGAGGAGAGAGAGAGATGAGGGAGGGACAAAGGAGAAGGCGGCAGGGTCCCTGCCGCCTCATGACAGGACCCCCCCCCCACGGGGCGCCACCTGGCGTCCCCGAGGCTTGCCTGGATGGCGACGGTGGAATGCCCGCACCAGGTCTGGATCCAGGATGGCGGAACGAGCCACCCAGGAACGTTCCTCCGGACCGTATCCCTCCCAGTCCACCAGGTACTGGAGTCCCCGACCCCGGCGACGAACGTCCAACAGCCGACGAACAGTGTAGGCAGGGGCATCGTCGATGAGGCGGGGGGGCGGAGGAGCGGTGGCCGGAGTCTGGAGGGCGCTGGAGGAGACAGGTTTTAGCTGGGAAACATGGAAGACAGGGTGTATCTTCATTGTGGAAGGTAGGGCCAGCCGGACCGCGACGGGGTTGACCAGACGGGCAATCCGGAACGGGCCAATGAACCGTGGGGACAGCTTCTTGGCATCTGAGCGTAGCGGGATATTCTTGGTGGCCAACCATACTGACTGCCCGACTTGATACGCCGGGGCGGAGGCTCTACGTCGGTCCGCCTGCCGTTTGTTTTGTGCCGAGGAGCGCCGTAGCGCTGCCTGGGTCCGGGTCCAGGCGCGCTTACAGCGCCGAAGATGGTGTGTGACTGACGGCACCGACAGTTCTGCCTCCTGGGAAGGAAAAAGGGGCGGCAGATAACCCAGGGAGGCCTCGAAGGGGGTCATCCCGAGGGCCGACGACCACAGTGAGTTGTGTGCGTATTCGACCCAGGGTAGTGATGATGACCAGGAGGCGGGGTCTTCTGCTGTCAGGCAGCGCAGGGCTGCCTCCAGCTCTTGGTTCACTCGTTCGCACTGGCCGTTGGTTTGAGGATGGAATCCTGAGGACAGGCTAACGGATGCTCCCAGGGCCTTACAAAAGGCAATCCAGACCCGGGAGGTGAATTGGGGACCTCGGTCGGAAACAATGTCCTGGGGGATTCCGTGCAGGCGGAAGACGTGCTCAGTCAGGAGCCGGGCAGTCTCTAGAGCTGTGGGCAGTTTGGGGAGAGGGACAAAATGCACAGCCTTGGAGAAGCGGTCAGTGATAGTAAAGATTACTGTGTTACCTTCCGAAGGGGGGAGCCCCGTGACGAAATCCACAGCGATGTGGGACCAGGGCCGGGACGGGATAGGCAGTGGCAACAGCAGTCCGGCAGTTCTTAGATGGGAGGTCTTTCCCCGGGCACAGATGCAACAGGCCGCCACAAACTCCCGGATGTCGGAGTCCATAGCGGGCCACCAGAAACGCCGCCGCAGGAGATTGCGGGTCCGAGTGACCCCCGGATGGCAGGCGACCCGGGAGGCGTGGGCCCATTGCAGTACCTGTGGACGTACAGCTGAGGGGACAAACAAACAGTTCGGGGGACCCCCTCCCGGGTCCGGTTCCTGGCCTTGTGCCTCCTTAACCTGGGTCTCGATGTCCCAGGTGAGGGCGCCGATAACCCTCTGGGCTGGCAGAATCGTTTCGGCAGGAGCCTCCCTGGGGAGCTGGGAAAACTGCCGTGAGAGGGCGTCCGGCTTCTGATTGCGGGAACCTGGACGAAAGGTGACAGTGAAGTTAAAACGGCTAAAAAGCAGGGTCCACCGAGCCTGACGGGAATTAAGTCTCTTGGCCGACCGTAGATATTCCAGGTTCTTATGATCGGTCCAGACTAAAAACGGCTGCTCTGCTCCCTCTAACCAGTGTCTCCACTCTTCTAAAGCTAGCTTTATTGCCAGCAGCTCTCGGTCCCCCACGTCGTAATTTTGCTCAGCAGGGGACAAGCGTTTAGAAAAGAAGGCGCAGGGGTGCAGTTTTTGGTCTTCCTCGGACCGCTGTGAAAGAACCGCCCCGACGCCCACATCGGAGGCGTCCACCTCAACGATGAACTGACGTTGGGGATTAGGTTGGATTAGAATAGGGGCGGTCGTGAAGCGACACTTCAGGGACTGAAATGCCGTTTCGGCCTGGGGATTCCAACGGAAGGGTGTTTTGGTGGAAGTGAGGAGAGTCAGGGGCTGTGCCAGGGTGCTATAGTTTCTGATGAACCGGCGATAAAAATTGGCAAAGCCAAGGAACCGTTGTAATTCTCGCCGGCTTCCGGGTCGCGGCCAGTCCACCACCGCCTTGATCTTTTTGGGGTCTGGACGGAGCTTACCCGCTTCGATGATATAGCCGAGGAATGCAACCTCCGAACAGTGGAAGCTGCATTTCTCAGCCTTAACGAATAGGCGGTTCTCGAGGAGGCGCAGGAGGACCTCGCGTACGTGGTGCTGGTGCTCTGCTTGGGACCGGGAAAAAATTAAGATATCATCTAAGTACACGAAAACAAAACGGTTCAAGAAGTCCCTGAGCCCGTCGTTAATGAAGGCCTGAAAAACGGCTGGGGCATTAGTCAACCCAAAGGGCATGACGAGATACTCGAAATGCCCAAGGGGTGTTTTAAAAGCCGTCTTCCATTCGTCCCCCTCCCGCACCCGGATCAGGTGGTAGGCACTCCGCAGGTCTAATTTGGTAAAGACCACCGCCCCCTGCAGGATCTCAAAGGCAGAGGTAAGCAGTGGTAACGGATAACGATTCTTTACCGTAATGTCATTTACCTTACGGAAGTCAATGCACGGGCGGAGAGACCCATCCCCCTTCCCTACGAAGAAGAACCCTGATCCGAGTGGGGAGGAGGACGGCCGAATAAGACCGGACGCTAGGGACTCCTTAATGTAGCTCTCCATCGACTCCCTCTCGGGGCGAGACAGGCTATAGAGCCGGCTAGAAGGCAATGATGACCCCGGGAGGAAGTCGATGGCGCAATCATATGGGCGATGGGGAGGAAGAGAAACGGCCCGGTCTTTACTAAAAACCTCTGCGAGGTCGTGATACAGCTCAGGGACACCGGCGAGGTCCGGGGAAGGCTCGGAAGTAGGCTTACTCGACTTAGCTGGGGGCTGAGCGGAACGCAGGCAAGTGGCGTGGCAAAGCGTGCTCCACCCCGTCACTTTATGTTGCTGCCAATCGATGTGGGGGTTGTGTAGAGTTAGCCATGGGCGACCGAGGACTAGTGGGGAAATTGGGGAGGAGATTAACTTAAATTGAATCTCCTCTCGGTGATTACCCGAGAGGAGTAAGGAGAGAGGCGCGGTGGAGTGTGTTATGTGGGCTAGAAGTCGCCCATCCAGCGCCTCGACCCGGAGTGAATCCGCGAGGGGCTGCGGAGTCACCCCGAGCTGCTGGGCTAGGTTCGAGTCTAGGAAATTATCATCGGCCCCGGAGTCAATCAGGGCCGAGAGAGAGTGTGATTGGGTTCCAATAGAAATAATAGCTGGTAAAAACCAGCGAGTGTTCTGGCCGGGTTTCCGAAAGGGGCTCGCCAGTACCCCCACCTTTACTGGCGAGCCTACTCTTTTGGGCGGTCCGGGCGGCTGGGACAGGTGGCGATGAGATGTCCCTTAGCTCCGCAGTATAGGCAGCTCCCCTGACGGAGGCGCCGCTGGCGTTCGGCGGGGGTAAGCCTGGCGCGACCCAGTTGCATAGGCTCTTCATGTTCCAGGAGACTGCGGTTCAGGGCGGGCATGGTAACTGTGGTGACTGTGGGCACGTCCGTGCGTCTCTGTCTAGTTGCCAATTCCGCCTCTCTCTCACTTCGCCGTTCCCGTAGCTGGTTGTCGAGGGAGACTGTGAGAGAGACAAGAGCATTGAGCGAGGTTTCCTCGCTTCGTCCCACCAGCAGGTCCTTTATTTCACTACTTAGCCCTCGCATAAATATTCCTCTTAGTTCTTTGTCCCCCCAGTTAATAGCTGTAGCCAGAGTGTTAAACTCGATTGCATACTCTACTACCCGTCGGTCTCCCTGACGGAGAGCAAGCAACCTTTGGGCTGTGATACCGACATGATCGGCATAATTAAAAGTGTGTCGAAAAGAAGATAAAAAATGTTCAAAAGTCTGTGTTTCTATGGGACGGGCAGTGAACTCTGCCTCCGCCCAAGTCAAGGCCTCGTCCCTTAACAATCCAGAAAAAAAAAGTAACTTAGATAAGTCGGTGGAAAAACTAGAGGGACGAGCCTTAAACACGTTCGTGCATTGGAATATGAAAGACCGGCACTTATCTGGCTCCCCGGAATAGGGGGAGGGGTCCGGGACCGGCGTGTCCCGGAGACACTCAGGAGGAGGCGAGGCGCTGGCTCCGGGGGGGGGTGCTGGAGAGCGGAGTTCCGGCTGGAGATTTGGAGGGGTCAATTGAGCGGAGCGAATGCGCATCTGGTCCGTCAGCTGCGCGACCTGCTGCAGGAGTTGGTGGTTGGTGTCCATGAGGGCCCGCAGCATCCGGTCGTGTTCCCCCAGAAGAATGAAAGACCGGCACTTATCTGGCTCCCCGGAATAGGGGGAGGGGTCCGGGACCGGCGTGTCCCGGAGACACTCAGGAGGAGGCGAGGCGCTGGCTCCGGGGGGGGGTGCTGGAGAGCGGAGTTCCGGCTGGAGATTTGGAGGGGTCAATTGAGCGGAGCGAATGCGCATCTGGTCCGTCAGCTGCGCGACCTGCTGCAGGAGTTGGTGGTTGGTGTCCATGAGGGCCCGCAGCATCCGGTCGTGTTCCCCCAGAAGACGGCCCTGACTGTGAAGGGCCAGCTGCAAATCCGTGGCCGAGGGAAGGGCACCTGGCGCGGTATCCGCTGGGTCCATACTGGCCAGTTCGTTCTGTCAGGTTTGGTAAAAAAGGAACCAAGGACCCAATTGCAGGTAACCACCCGGTAAGGTCTTTATTGAGCCGTTGATTATCGAGCTTCCGAAGGGAAGACAGGGGACCGGTTCAGGCGTTGGCTTCTGCGGCGGAGAGAGACTCCGGGTCGGGGAACTGAGATGGCGAGCCGGCAGGATCGCAGGGCGAGGAAGTGGCCGGGTAGGTGACGGGACGAAAGCTGGCAGCCTGAGGACAAGAAAAGGTAAGTTAGGATCAGGTTAGTCAGCGGTTTAAGAAGCCGGACTGTACGTGACTACCAGGGGAGGTAGACGGACGAACTGGCGATGAGACCGAAGAGGATCAGGGCTTTTATGGCAGAGTGGACTGATTGATAATCGTGCTGCTCGGCCTCCCGCACCTGGGACCAATTACCTGGGAGTAGAGGGATAGCAGTAGAGCAGGGAGGAGAGAGAGAGATGAGGGAGGGACAAAGGAGAAGGCGGCAGGGACCCTGCCGCCTCATGACAGACCTAGAGAGAAGTTATTTTATTTTTGAAATGAGAGAGCTCTAAAAACCCTCAGTCCACTCGTGACTGGGCAGTGGTTTACAGGGCTACAGTGGTGCTTCTATAAATGATCTCTGATCGAGTACAGACACAGAAGACAGATAGTAGACAAGCTTCATTTTGGCCGTTTGCTAGATTTGTAAAAATGAGAAGCTGCTCACTGAATGTTTTGCTAATAGCACAGAGAGGACAGAGGACAAATTTGTTAGCACCCGAGTTTGGTGAATTCATGTATGTTGCCAGGTTTAGTAAGAATTCAGAGCTACCTGCAGTCACGATCAATAATTTTTCATTCACATGCAAATTTTCACTCACTCACAGAGAAGTGCTGCACTCCAGATGCTGACTGCTGTAAAGAGGAGCAGTGCTCCAACACTAGCAGGCTGGGGGCTGACAATTCACAAACTTGTTTTGATATTTTATTGGCTTGATTTTAGCCAATAGCAATTCTTTAAAACATGCTCAGATCCTACCTGATATTGATCCCTAAGATCCACTTGGAATAATTCTACTTTCATTTTAGTTTCGTTTATATCCAAGTCCCAGTAGTTCATTAAACTATTAAATGTGGCAGCAGTTGACTCCAGCAATCCTCCATTTTGTTTGAAATACTTACAGTTGAATTAATTATGAAACTCTTTGCGTCACAAGGGAATGAGAAAAAATGCTTTTGGTTGTCTCCAGTTCTTCACTCTTAGAAGATTACAGGATGTTGTTTGAGATTTTATTCACAATGAATAATAATCTTTCATATCTCCTGCATTTGAGTCTATATATAATGTACAAATGGGGTTCAGCACAGGACACACTTGTCCTTCTCTCCTTCACTGTTTTCATACAACCTGAATCACAATTTACTTTTCTCTTTCAAAAGAACTGAATGATGAAGTGACTAAAGTACTTAAGTGAGGAAGAATTTAAAAGGAATTTAAAAAGAGAGCTTCTAAGAGAAATTTTAAAAATCCATTTCCTAAGTGGAAAAAAGTTGTCAAACAGTTCCCACAGTTCCAGTGTTGAGAGGGGTTAAGATGATCAGACAAGCACTGCTGTTTGATCCATAATGAAACCTTTGCTGATGCGCTGCTATGTCAAGCAAATGACTGTTTCATGAGTTCTGTGTTCCCAAATACAGCACATTATGTTACTAGATCACACATTTCCAAAAGCTCTGTCTTTCCAGTCCTCCATTAAATTCAAGCATTTCAAGAAATAACCATTGAGGACACCAGATAGTGTTGACAAATAAGAGAGAAAAAGACTACAGCTTTTTTTTTTTTTTCAAAAGTGGCCAGCAATGCAGTGCTTTAGTCTTTTGTTCAGTATCTATTTAGGATCTACGTATATGCAGATGCCTAAACGCTGCGTTGTGAGGAGGCATGTTACAACTCTGGAAGTGATCACAGCAGCAGTCATTTTAGCTTTACGCATGGCAGTTACAAACAAGACAGTAGACATACACTGTACATGTTTACGTCCAAGTACAGGATGAGCCAAAGCAGCACTTTGTCAGATGAGGGTGTAATGCATCATAGCCAAAGTTGTACTAGGTTTCAGGTCTTTGCCAAATGACCCTGCACACTGCATCTGTGCAGTGTCCTCCAGTTTAAATAAATGAGAGTCTGTGTCTCTTCACCCAATGACGTCATTTGTATGAACATGACTTTAGTGTGGACGTACTCTAAAGCTATGGAGAACAAATGTCACTTTTTTGTCACATACACTGACTCTGTCTATGTTTCCACCTCCTCCCTCAGCTTTACCATCCTGTTTTGACCCTCCCATTTCCTCCTCCTTCTGCCCCCTTTCCACCCTCGGCAGGCGCTTTCTGCCAGTCAGCACATCCCCGGGTGGGGAGGGGTGTTTGATCCAAGCCTCTTCAACTCTCCTTCTCTCCTTTCTCTCTCTCTTGCTTTCAGTGTGTGTTTTCTTTCAACTGGCCGCTCTCTGATGATTCGCCATTCTCACATACGGTCTCCATTGCTTACCATCAAGTCCAAGTTCAAAGATGACATTCCCTGACTTACCAAAGCCCTTCAGCTCAACTCAGTGAAATTGCTGCAAGTTCTTGTGTCATGTAGGATATATCAGTGACATCATGGGCCACAAGGAGTCGATGTCAAGAGTAATCCATCAGCAGAGATCAGTGTCATGTGACTAATAACATGCTTTGGCTGTACAGGGCATCAGACCTGGAGTCATGAGAAATCATCCATCCACGGATTTTCCACTCACACATCGCATCTTTCATGGGATGGTGGATTTTTTTTCATCTGCTCATTACCCATCCTCTGTATTTGCAGTTGCAGCTTTGCCACTGTACCTGTCCACCCTCATTCACATCAGCATCTCCCATCTGTATCCTCTCCTCATTTTATTCCAGCTTCATAAAGATGAGACTCAATTTTGCTTGTCGCTTTTTGTCTTCACCGTCTCTCGCTGCTTTACCATATATCAATATATTCCCCAGGATGCTTTGAGCCTTAAGGCAAGTATTTTCATAAGCACTAGGTAAATACATTAGATGAATCAGCACCTTTCCTTCTACTACCCATGCCACTCCTCTTCTCCTGGGTTTGGGTGCTATATTTGTCAGTTGTTTTGTTCGTACAGTCATCTCCCCCTCATAACGTCTTGTCTCGGTTTGGTTCCCACTTCATCTTGCTACATCTCTCGCCAAGAAGTGGAGCGAGCATTCACTTTTAAGACATTTCTCCCTGCTTCCAACAGCTACCTGAGCTCTCTTAATTTCTATCCCTGTAGGAAAACTACACAACTGTCTCCTTTCGATAAAGGGCAGCAGGGAAAGAGCAGCATTTGTTCAGAATCAGTGCAACTTGTTGGCAAATGGATGTGACTTATGGAACATTACCTCACAGGCAGACAGCTTAATTTTTATGGGTGGAAAGAACATCTTTTTCTTTCATTCTGTTTTTATTCCCCTCTCACATCCCTTCATCTCTACCATGCCTTCCCTGCTCTCTCTGTCTCTCTCCTCCTCTCCTGGGACCCTTCCTTCATCATACTTAACTTCTCTTCAAAGCCATCTACTCCACCTCATTCACCTACCCTGCATATCTCTCCCTCTTTCTCTCTCTCTCTCTCATTGCTATTTTGGTTTTATGAGTCGGATGTCCTCTGTCTCCTTTATGCACCCATCCACCATTTCAAAAGTAAAGTCGAACACACATAAACACCCCCATTCCCTCCCTCCGTGTCCTCGTTGGGTTGAGCAGAAGGGCGCAGTCATCAGCAGTCCATTAGGGCACAATGGCAGGAGTTGTGCTGCTCTAAAAGAGTGCAATGTGCTGTTCTGGTGGTAGTGGGTGGTGGGGGAGGAGTGTGCACAGTGCAGAACAGTACTGACTGCCCTGACACCCCCAGCAGACTAACAGTTCTTCTCTTTCCACTAATGGTGTGCTGCTGAATACGATGGCCTGTGTCCTTTGCCAGTGGAAAGATTTGCATCATGCTTCCATGTCTCATTTTATTAGCACTTGAAGAGAGGAAAGTGAAACTTCATAACCTCAATAAATAATGCATTTGTGTTTATATTACAGGATTGGTCAGTGACATTTTTACTGTGCACCAATAACAACAACTTTGCAATCAGTAGAGACTCCATTATCTTTCCATCTTTCAATATGTGAAATGAAAGAGACTTGATTGGATTGGATTAGAGAGAGAGAAAAATAATGAGTTTTGTTATTAAAGCAAAGTTCAAATTGATTTATGCTGTGTGAGTAGTCACCATTAGCTATGACAGTGCCACGGGGTACTTTCTCTAAACAGAAGCAGCTGCAGAAGCAAATTGCATAGATATGGTCATTGAAGGCCCTGCTCATGGTGACTGTGGTAAGCATGTTGGCTTAATGTCAGCATATCTGATCATTGCTGATTTTACAGTTTATCCAAAAGCACTGATGTGCTTAAATAAAGCTTTTTGCTAGCATGGTTATAGATGCCTTATATTGCTGAAAATAACTAAATAAAAAGGTTTTTGAAAAGTTGAACTCTGGTAGTTTCCTATTTCCTCATAAATAAAAAGCTATTTGAAAGAAAGATTTCAGGGGTTACCAGCAACAGCCTGTGCTTGCATGTCAAGCTAGGAGAAGGAATTAAACAAATCATCATGCACACAAGTTGAACTGTCAATAGATGACGCAACTCCACTGCGGATGCTTATAACTTTAAATACATAGCCAACATGAAAAATGTGTCACAGAGAGATGCACTACACAGTATCACAGTATCAAATGGCAGCTGTAGCAGGAGTCATATGGTTTCTCAGTGAAAATAGTTGGCTGTGAAGATTGAACCCATTTTTATGTTTTTATGCTAAAAGCAGATTTTTCTGATTGCCCTTGAAGTACTGAAAGAACATTGAAAGGGATGCCTCAGTTTCGTGGTGCAAGTACTTCGATAAGCTTTGAGTTTTTATGGACATGTTTACAGTTTTACTATTTGTAGATGACAGTTAAATTACTGCATATGCATGCATCAGTAAATTACTTTATTTTAAGCACTGTCCTTTCAGTGATGCCCAGATAAGGGTAAGGGAGCTGTGTGCATTGATTTGTGTTCCACATTTGGAAGCTCCACTGTCTGAAAGAATGTGATTAGAAGTTTTTTAACCAGTGTTGGCACCAACAAATGGTGAGATATTAATATAAAAGTGATCATTTTTGTGGAAAGTATTCCTTTCAGGCATCACCTTGGGTCAGCAGCAATCTTCCACTACATTGAACTTGATGACACCGAATTGCTGAGCTTATAGCCTGCAGCAGTGCTATGCTGTTGAAATTGGGAAAGAACAGGGTTTTTTTTCCTATTTGCAGTTTTTACTAGTTTCAACATATATTCTTAGAAATTCTCCTCTGGAAATAGCCACGGAAAGGATGTTAATTTGCCAGCTGGATTTTACATAACAAGTGACCTTTTGTACCACACATGTCTGTGGTGACATTTTAGTTATTTCAATATGTTTGTCAGTTTAGGCAGAATTATCACAAACAAAGCTCTGACTGACAAAGTACAAGTCTTCCCACCTAAGTGTCACTTAAAACCTCCCAATTGAAGCTCTAGCTCTGATTTTATGGACACAGGTCACAGATAATGTGCTCTAAAACACCTATTATTAATTTTGTTTTGGCTTTATCCCCTCTCTTACCCTTTTGCTTCATGTGTTGTTGTTGTTGACAAAATGACTCCAATCAGCACTACTGACTGACAACACAATCAGAAAGTTGGGGAACCATTCCTTGCTGATCAAGCATGATTAATGAGCCTGGTAATGTCCCATAAGCAAACATCAAATTAACTTTGTACTCTGAAATATAGACATTGTGGCATATATATTTCTAAACCTGTTTAAATGGAGTGGAGGTGTGATCAAATGTCACAACAGACAGAAAAACAGCATGCCAGATGCTGCCTGAAAATGGATGCGTTTATGTTCCATTTACAATTACTCCCACCACCTGTGTCAGGTGCTAGTTTTACCTGCTGTTTGATGTTACAATAGATGGATGCTGAGTTGTTGTTTTTTTTTCTTTTTATCAAATGCCTGAAGACACCATTATAAGAGACCTTAGCAGAGACATGACATGACATGACAAGACATCTTTCAGCAATTAGGCTTATTCTCAGTGTGTGTGTGTGTGTGTGTGTGTGTGTGTGTGTGTATGTGTATGTAGTACTGCAAGTGTCAAAGCTGTTATTTGTACTTAATGCATGTCAGAGTGATAGAGAGAACAGAATGTTTTCGATTATATATTTATATCACTGCATACCTCGTGTATGTATCTCCGAGTTTGTTGTTTGTCTGGAATTTCTTTTTAATTTCAGTGACAGTGCCTTCCAGACTGCACTAACCTTTCGAAATGGCACCGGCTGTCCGTTTCCCTGGCAAGAACTCCAAAAGAATGGAGTGTGCCGCCAGTAAGGCTGGCTTAGGTCCCCTCTGTCTGAATTACTCAGTTTTGGTCAATCACTCTATCCCTGTTTACGCAGGACTCAATTTGCCGTGATTGATTCTGCACCCACTGCATACACCCGCGTCTTGAATTCAGAACAAGACTTTGGAAATTGTCAGCCATCGATTCTCAATTCGCCAACTCCCGATGGTAAAATCTGTCTTCACATTCTCGTCATAGGGGTGCAGCTTAATTAGTTTTAAGATTTGTTCCACTTGGACACAAATGACAGTTAATGGTTCTTGCGGGACTCTGCACACAGTCTGTTGTGCTGTTGGAATGGCATGTAGCCCAGCTGTGAATGCAAGATGTCTTAATTTTTACAATGAATTGATTAAGTTGCCAGAAGGCTCCAATTGAAGGAAAACTCTTTATTTTATTCCAGACAAAACATTTAACAAGCCTCAGGCGGGCTAAAACAGGAGCCATTTTTAACTTTTACAGCATACACTTAAATTGTAATCATTTAGCTAAGGTAGTTTTTATCATCTGGATCTTGATAAAAAATGAAATTGCAACAAAACTTCACTTCTATTTGGCAACAGGTTTAAGGAGGTTGAGGGGAACTGTCAAGAGCTGCAGTCGCAGTTAAAAACTTGTCAGATATTGGAGTGACTAGTATCGTTATTTTCTTACTGTATTCTCATGAACACTTCATCAAAGATCATAATTTTTGCAACCAAATTCATGGCTCCTCACTCAAACCTCTTCACACCCCTCACACTAACTGTCCTTACAGTTGTCCCCCTGCTGACAACATGACAGATGGGATGTAAAGGCGTTTATGACCTCAACAAGCAAGCAAAGTCGGGCTGGTCTGCCTTAAAACCAGGCCACAATCAGTCTTTTCATCCTCCACAGTTATATTTCTGGAGGACATATTGGCACAAGAGGAAAGCGGGCTGGAAAAGGTGACTGCAGAACCTTGGTGTTTGGCAGAAAGAAGTGGGAAACCAGCAAATGGGAGCTCTGTTCTCTTCCACCACCTTGATACCCCAATTCATCTACTTCTCTCTCCTGTTTCTTCTCTTCCTTTTTTGTGCTGGCCTCTTCTGTCATTTTTCATCAATTCCTTCATCCTCAGTTATTATTGTCTTTCTGTCATCATGTCTCTTGCACTCTTTCTTACCCCAGCTCCTTTTGCAGACTCCCTTTCCTCATCTGGTCTTGTGTATGGTATTGCTCTTTTTTTCATCCCCTTCTGTTCCTCACCCATCTCCCTCCAAGTCTCCTTCCCTGCCTTTCTTCATGTCATTTTGGCCACGGTCCCATTTCCCCAATTGGCTTAGTGGCAGTCTAATCATTCTCCGACACCCCTGCTGTCGTCTCTTCTATCTCTCCGACTGCCGCCGCCCTAATCCTGTGATCAGTAAATACCCTCCTTCAGCACACATTGCTTTGCAGCAGCCCACTGCCTTCATAGTGCATACTGATGGTCCTTCTGCTTACCCCAGGCAGAATGATTTTGAGGGCAGCATAAGTGAAAGATCAACTAGAAAACTTCTCAGGCATGCTGATGGACCAAAAAAAAATGCCCTCTCCATCTGGACAGTGCATTGCACCAGTTTGATAGTTAACTGTTTTGCAGTGTCTACTAATAAGGATTAAGTAATTTTAAGTCATTTTACAAAAAAATTGCAATTCATTCAGCCACGGGACAGGCTCATTGAATTTATTCTGCTGCCTTAAGGTCATAATGTTTCACAAACTTCACTTACAGTCTTGCCAAAACAGCCTCCACACTGTACAAATGTTTCCAACCTAAAATGTTCTGTGGAAAGTCATTCAGTGAGTTATTTTTTCAAATGGGCTCATTATTTTACTTATTTCTGATATATATCAGTCAACCTATTAAAGTACTTCACATTGATTTCTGCTTTATTGTGCCTCATTCAAAAATCAGGACACATGTTTTGGGAGAAATAAACCTTAGGCGATATGGGAACCGCTGACATTTTATTTCCTTTTTTAATATAAATTCAAGCTATGGTATAGAAACAATCTGTTCGAGTCACTCATTTTGCCACACAATCCTCAGAAACGTACAACTGAACTTTTTAGTGTTCAAAGGTTTTGTTTTCTATGTTATCTGCACATGGCGACTATATTACAGTTGTTCTAAGGGTTGTGGAAAATAAACTATGATTTAGTGTGGTTTGGGTCAGAGAAGATGAGGAAAGATAGTGGTTACAGTCCATTTACAGCTCCAGCTTCATTACCTCTTCTCCATGTACAGCTCTTCATGCACCGGCACTGAACGCTGAGATACATTAATGATAACAAGTCATTTTACAAAACAATGTGTTCTTGAATATAGATAGAGGTAGATACAAGCAGCCTTATTATTTACAGCTGGTGCCAGTTTCCCAATTGAAATGACAACTGTTGTTAGCAGCTTTTATCAGCTGTGACCACAACTAATTAAGCCAATGTTATTTTCATGGGTTGATTAAAAACAGTCTCAGGTTGGCTTGTTAATATTTCCAGGTGGCTTTTTTAAAAAAGACACTGAGGGTAGAGGCTTAATAAAAAAGTCAGCATGTAGAAGATTCAAGAGGAAAATACTGCACAGTGGATGTATTTTTGTAAACAAATTTGTTTCTCCATCTTTTTTGCTTTTCCAATTTTTTGTCTTGGAGAGTGTTTAAAAAAAACAAACAATATAAATGTTGTTTTTACTACAATGTGAACTTGACAGGCCATTCCTTACTTGCAGTTTGCTATTTAAAGCCTGTGTATATTCCATATGGCTTTATAGTTTGTCTGTGTCTCTCTTAAGTACTTGAGGTGGAATTATATAGTATGTAAGATGGACTGTGAATCTCATGAAAGAAAACCATTTGAACTGTGGTGCCAGATGATTCCCTGTTTGGACATACTACTCTTTTTAGTGTTTTTGTCCAACGTGGCATCATCAGAAACTATACTCAGCTCATAATGAAGTGCTGGCAATACCCAGTGTGATCATAGGTGCAGTGGTGTTTCAATTAAAATCAGATTTAGGCATTATTAGTGTTACACCAATTACAATTAAGATGATAATTAGTGTAAAAATGAAAGAAAGTCAGACCTAGGTATTCAATTTCATCTGCTTGAAGTTCAAATGCCTAAAATTCCGCTTTCTTATCCACTAAGGAGCTAATTACTAATCAGTGTACTGGTTATTAACCTAATTAGCTGCACCTGTAGCTCTCTGCCTCCAGCTCCTGGCACTGATGCTGGTATAGCCACCAGCAGCATTAAGTCTCCATTCAGCACCAGCATGATGGCGGCCAAGCTGAGGGGATTACAGGGTTCATCCCTGTAATCAGGCATTAACCCCAGAGGAAGTAAGGCCAAAAATCTCATCTATGTTTTGTTAACAGTGCTTTACATCTGTAAGTCTCTTCTTGTTAAAATCACATAACCTTGATGTCACTGCAAATTGTATGAACGTATCAATTGAAATGTTACTATAGTTTGGTTTTTCATTGTAATGTGGACCATGTAACTGTGAGGGGCATGGTTCTCTGCTTCCACTTGAGGTACGCTGGGAAAAAGTCAGACCATCTCATATTGTGAACAGAAGCAGGATGGGAATACATTTATGAAGTGAAGGTTAACTGAAACCCTTCTGCAATATAATGGCTTACTGTGCAGGGAACTGACTAATGATAGCATTCAGTCTTTATGCAACACATTTTTTTAACAAAATCCCAGGAAAACTGAGGTTTGCTCCTAATCTCACTGTTGAATCAATACTTGAGACATTTCTGTTTGCCACAGCATTTTATTTAACTTAATTTAGGACAATTCATTCATATGTTGCACAGCACTCTTTTCCTTTTTTCAATCCCATTTATGATTTTATTTCATTTACTTTTTCATTTCTCTCCAAATAAATTTGAAAAGTGCTGTAAGAACCTACACTATAATGAAATTGGTCAATAAGTCAGACTTATTTGTACCTTTCCACAGAAG
Source organism: Mastacembelus armatus (assembly GCF_900324485.2). Classification (NCBI taxonomy): domain Eukaryota; kingdom Metazoa; phylum Chordata; class Actinopteri; order Synbranchiformes; family Mastacembelidae; genus Mastacembelus; species Mastacembelus armatus. Next base: position 4,758,174 of record NC_046641.1, on the reverse strand, counting down.
TGCAAGCCATATTGATACTTGGAGAGATTTAAATGTTTTTGTATGTGGTTTTTGATGTTTAAATTCGTGCGTTTTATTCTGACCAATAACAACATTAGTATTACTGGATCTTTTTTCAATTTCTGCTTCTACTTGTTTTCCTAGTACTGTTGTTTTTGGGAAATGTATGGAAACTGTCATTCTCTTTACACTTTCTAGGTGGCTCTGGGTTCTCCCTCTGAGATTGACCCTGTGCTACAGTATATATTGTTATACAGTACATGTTGTTTCTTCACTGGGTTGTCTGATGTGCTCTCTATAGCTTTCCACTCTCTACAGCCTCAGTAGCCCCTTGTATGATTACTGTATTTGGACTCAAGTGTCAGAGTCCAAAAAACTGTCTCTTGAGTCTTCCCTGGATTTAGTACTCAGTTGAACTGGATAAAATGTTAAGCTCAACCTGCCTGTCTGCCTGTCTTTCCGTTAACTCATCTGCAACTGGGTCCAAATTCTCCATTTACATTCTTTATTTTTTTCATGAAACCTGACATCTTGTAAATAAATTAAGCCAGCACTGCCAGTGCTGTTGGAGTATTGAGGATTTTAACAGTAATTATAACACTGATAGTCTGTTGCGGTATGCCAAATGCTTTCTTCAAACAAATCTGAGTGCAAACGTTGATGATAAAACATCCATTCACTCCAAAAATAATCTATGTGACTGTTTTAGAATTTGCATTTATATCAAATTGACTGTCTATGGACATAATACTTTCTGCTGTGTGATGGCTTATTTCATTTTGTAAATTGTAAATTTAAAAAAATACAAATTGTTTAAACTCCCATGTTACATTTTAGGTCATAACAGGGTACTTGAGTGTGATATCTTACATTATTCTTAAATCTTCATATAACAAATTCTGTTTCTTTTCCAACATAAAAAAGCAATTTATTTCATCGAGCCTCTTCGGGGGATCTTACATTACATTAAGACTTCCATTAGTGTTGTGTTTCTACTCGTAATGATGCTGTTATGCAAAAATGAGCTTTATAAAACACAAAAATAAACATTCATATTTATAACTAATTGTTAACATCTGCCAGCTACCTCTCCCAGAAACATTAGCTTGATGATAGCATATGTACCAAGAATAAAGTGATTATACCCAACAATTCCTGTTTGGTGTTTGGAGGGGGTAAATACAAGGCAGGAAATGTTACAGTTTATTTCACTGGCTTAAGGTCATGAAGTTTTATGTAACTACTGTACAATCTTGCCAAAAATTACCTGCACCTTGCCCAAACATATCCATATTAAAATTCCTTAGATTTAGACTTAGTCAGTAGGGTCAGAATGCAAAGCAGTCAACTTCTTTCAAGAGTTTACTTATTGATTTCTGCCGTGTTGTGCCTTGTTTTGACACTTCCTCCACATTGTCAATGCTTAGTGATTGTTCATGTATGGCAGCAAATCTAAGGTAGTATTATGTTGCAGGTGGACACAGTCCACAGTGTTTCTGATCCTGCTACATGCAGAAGAGGATCTGGGAAATTGAATTGCAGCTGTAGAAGTGACTGTGCACTGTATCATCCGCCCCTTTAGAGGAGGACCCAGAGTCAACTTATCCTCCCCAAACTGAGCCTTGATCACTGGCATTGAAATGTACAACTGACCTCTGATCCGTCAGCGTCTGGGGACTACTTATGACCCCTCCCTGTGGTATTCATCAAACTGACGGTCGGTGATTGGGAAGTGGACCCAATAGAGCTGCCTGTTAGCCCCTAAAAGGGACTAGAACAGTGTGTGAACTCCTGAGGCAGAATGACTGACATTTACGTTTGTGTATGTATGTATTCCTCATGTTATTCACACAGGCATTCATCACATTTAACACCCCACCAGCTAAGTGCGTCTATCATTTGTCAGCGTGTGGATGCCATGGCAGCAGTTGCGGGGGCAGCAGCGAGTTGGACCACGTAGACGCTTCATTGGTTTCTGTAATCTGAATCAGCTGTGTCAGTGAACACTTCTCCGTGCACTCCTTCGTTTACTTCAAGGCAATGATAAATTGATTCACCAATACAAAAATACATTTCACATGTACTGTGTTTTTGCCATCATCTGCCATTTTCAGCACCATTGACTCCATACAGTATATTTTATATCTGCAAATGTTTTTGTGAGCGTTTGATATGTGGAATACATAAACGTAGGATTTAAACTGTAGAAAGTGAAGCCTGAGAAACTGATCGAGAGCTGGGTATCAAACCTTAATACACTCTTGGTGCCAACTAAAATGCACCTTTACTATTGAAATTTCATATCAAATGCCTGGCAGACTTTTTTAAATCCGATATTTATAGATTTATAATTTATATTTGGTCACTTTGTTGTATGGCTAATAATTCTACAGATAATACAGACAGTAGTAGTAGTAATGTAGTAGTTTGACGTTTTCACATTATTAGCTTTCTTGCCAAAAGTGAGATTAACAGATCAATACCAGCCTGTGCAACAGATATTAAGATAGAGTACCACCAGCAGCCTGTTAGTTTAGCTGCAGGAGACACCTTGTCTGACTATCAAAAGGTAAAGCAAATGAAGAACTCAGTAATTTGTTCATATTTGTTGGGTTTAATCTGTACCAAAACAAAACTAAAATTGACAAATCACGCAGTGTAAAGTGAACATGTAAGAACTGGCTTCATACATAGACAATACCCACCCTTTGAGTCTTGGGAAACCCCCTTGAATGAAACTGTCATTTATCATTATGGTCCTCGTGATGGATGGTAACTCCTCAGAAGTGGTTATGTCTTCATGTGCTAAAGGAAGGGCAGAGTCAACTTCACACACTGACTTGTCAGTTGGGGGTGACAACATGTCTGTGCTTCGCGACACACCACCCATAAATAGGATGCTTTCACCCTCAACACCCTCGCCAGCAGTCATTATGGAGCGTTTTCCCTATCTCTATGTTTCTATTTCTGCATTTCATGGTTATCTCCACGCCTCTGTTCCTCCATTCCTCAGTTAAATTGAATCCAGTTCATTTGACTTCAGTAATCGGTTTAATTAGATTCATTTAGCAGAATCAGTTTGGTGCAGGCTCAACAAAAAGTTTAGATTTCCAAAAGCACACAAGCAAGAGAATGAAGACAATAACCAGAGATAAATCAATACACAATATAGAAAACCACATCAAACTGAATAAATCAAATATTCATAATTAAATGGAAAAAAAATTGCAGCACAGTTTTGTGTTCCTCTCTAGCTCTCAGTAGGTGACAGGGAGTTATTTTGCTGCACTGATTGTACATTTTGGCATTTCATCAAGTAAATCCAGCCGCATGCTCATTATTTATTTCCCTTTGCTTCTTTGTTGTCATGTTGCCAGTTTGTTTTGGAATGGGAAAAGGCTTGTGAAGTGTGTGTGTGTGTGTGTGTGTGTGTGTGTGTGTGTGTGTGTGTGTGTGTGTGTGTGTGTGTGTGTGTGTGTGTGTGTGTGTGTGTGTGTGTGTGTGTGTTTTATCTTCTTTTGGTTTCAGACTGCAGTGTTATCCAACTCAGCTGTGGTTTCGTGTACCACATTGATATCTTTTCTTATAAACTTTCTGTTAAAAAGAAGTCATCACACATTCAGGTGCTAGTATGGTAAAACTAGTGATCAGAAGATACTATAAACTAGGAGACATTCATCATGAAATACAGACACATTAGGATTGCATGGCTGTAGTACAGAAATCTTTTATTGATTTCTCATCAAGATATGTTTTTTTCTCACCAACACAAATAGAACCTCAGGGTTTCCATCTGCATAGTCATAGCCAAGGAAAGGGCTGTTTCCTCAGATTGATCCACATCAGACTACACACTTTAATTTCATCCAGGGCATTTTATGTTGATTCAGCAATCAAAAGCACAACTGTCGAGTTATTCTGGGGCTATAGTCTACATAATAGTGGCAATCAATAAGAAATAAATTGAAGTCTCACCATTATAAAAGGTTTTCAGTGAGAAGCCCCCCTGCAGACATGGAATTTGTTAAGCAGATATTGATAAAACAGGTGGCTCAACCAATGATGAAAACTTGTAAAAGTACATCACCAAAATTTACTTTATTCATTGCTTACCACCAGCTCCAAGATTGAAAAGCGGTTGCTGGTATTTGAGGAAAATGCTGAATCTGGATGAGCATCGTTGGTTTTCCTCCTCATCTGTGGCCCTTATAAACAGTCTTATTTCACTTCTCATTGACACATACCTATTCGTACTGACATACACTCCTACTCAACTGAATGTGTGCTTGCAACTCAACACGAATGCAACTCATTGATGCTTCACTGGCAGATACCACTTTCACCAGCATAATCCCATAGTGTGTCATAGTCTTGGTGGTACAATATGTCACTTTGACAAGTGGCAAGTTGCTGCAGTTGGACTGGAATATGCTGCTTTTTCCGAGGTTGCATGTGCAGTACTTGCTCTTAGTCATAACTATGGCTAGCTCTGCTGGCTTACCTAGCAGGCAGTAAGGAAGGTTGGCTGACTGCAATGAGAGTCTATCTTCCAGGGTTACGGCTTTGAAATTAGCAACTATTTTATGCAGTACTCGTTGGTAAATTGTAGTAGCATATGGCAATATCTATCTTACCAACAGTGTTAAGATGCCAGAAATGTTATTTTGTTTACTTTATTTTATAAATGTTTTAAAATTTCAAATTCTGGTATTGGCCCTGAATGTATCTTAGGCTGTACTCTTATTAGATTTTTCTGTAACGTATTTTTCTTATCTAATCTTTTCTTGGTATTGATGACTACCAGAGAAAGCTACAGGTGCTGTGTTAACTATCAGACAGGCAGTGCATTTACACTTTCACTGTTACTGCCGACTGTCATACACACAACAGTAACATTATGTTAACTCCACAAGTTAAGATGATGGCAGCGGACTAGAAATAAATTTCTCTCCCTCTGTGGCAGCGTCTACGTGGAGTTCTTCCACATGCACTCAAAAATCACAGGGTTCATTTTGCTCTACTACAAACAATCCCAGTTTGACCTTGTCTTCCACTGGTGGATAATGGCTTTAAAAGCCGAGAGTGCTGTGCTTTCTGGCGCAAAAGGCCACTCACTGTCCATGTGCACACAAAAGTCTGTTTGTGTGCCCGCATGCACTGACATGCACACACAAGTGGTTTCCGACTCATACCACAGTTTGACTACCTTTCTATGCCACTTTTCTTCTTCTTCCTCTCTCTGTTTTCATCTCCCTCTCTCTCTCTCTCTGTTACACATTTGTTTATGGCACTTAGGAGGACATGGCACTGACTTTGGTACATCCATTCCCAAGAGACTCAATGTACCCTAACCTTCTTTGCAGGGACACTATGCGCCTCACGCCAATCTTGATGGTGGATTTAACATAAACCCAGTGCTGAAACTGGGGGGACAATTTGTCAGGACTCTGAACCTGTAGCTCTACTGCAAAAAAACATCCAATCAATTTTGAGTGAGCTTTCTTTTCTGTCTTAAAATAAGTGTCAAAGCAGTACAATATACATTTACCTTGTTTCTAGTAAAATATTCATACAAATACAGATTGTGGATGACTAATTGGGATAAGCCAAGTAATACAGTGGGTACAGAAAGTATTCAGACCCCTTTAAATTTTTCATTCTTTGTGTCATTGCAGCCATTTGCCAAAATCAAAAAAGTTCATTTTATTTCTCATTAATGTACACTCAGCACCCCATCTTGACAGAAAAAAAACAGAAATGTAGAAATTTTTGCAAATTTATTAAAAAAGAAAAACTGAAATATCACATGGTCATAAGTATTCAGACCCTTTGCAGTGACACTCATATTTACCTCACATGCTGTCCATTTCTTCTGATCCTCCTTGAGATGGTTCTGCTCCTTCATTGGAGTCCAGCTGTGTTTAATTAAACTGATTGGACTTGATTAGGAAAGGCACACACCTGTCTATATAAGACCTTACAGTTCACAGTGCATGTCAGAGCAAATGAGAATCATGAGGTCGAAGGAACTGCCCAAGGAGCTCAGAGACAGAATTGTGGCAAGGCACAGATCTGGCCAAGGTTACAAAAGAATTTCTGCAGCACTCAAGGTTCCTAAGAGCACAGTGGCCTCCATAATCCTCAAATGGAAAAAGTTTGGGACGACCAGAACTCTTCCTAGACCTGGCCGTCCAGCCAAACTGAGCAATCGTGGGAGAAGAGCCTTGGTGAGAGAGGTAAAGAAGAACCCAAAGATCACTGTGGCTGAGCTCCAGAGATGCAGTAGGGAGATGGGAGAAAGTTCCACAAAGTCAACTATCACTGCAGCCCTCCACCAGTCAGGGCTTTATGGCAGAGTGGCCCAACGGAAGCCTCTCCTCAGTGCAAGACACATGAAAGCCCACATAGAGTTTGCCAAAAAACACATGAAGGACTCCCAGACTATGAGAAATAAGATTCTCTGGTCTGATGAAACCAAGATTGAACTTTTTGGCGTTAATTCTAAGCGGTATGTGTGGAGAAAACCAGGCACTGCTCATCACCTGCCCAATACAATCCCTACAGTGAAACATGGTGGTGGGAGCATCATGTTGTGGGGGTGTTTTTCAGCTGCAGGGACAGGACGACTGGTTGCAATTGAAGGAAAGATGAATGCGGCCAAGTACAGAGATATCCTGGAAGAAAACCTCTTCCAGAGTGCTCAGGACCTCAGACTGGGCCGAAGGTTCACCTTTCAACAGGACAATGACCCTAAGCACACAGCTAAAATAACAAAGGAGTGGCTTCGGAACAACTCTGTGACCGTTCTTGACTGGCCCAGCCAGAGCCCTGACCTAAACCCAATTGAGCATCTCTGGAGAGACCTGAAAATGGCTGTCCACCAACGTTCACCATCCAACCTGACAGAACTGGAGAGGATCTGCAAGGAAGAATGGCAGAGGATCCCCAAATCCAGGTGTGAAAAACTTGTTGCATCATTCCCAAGAAGACTCATGGCTGTACTAGCTCAAAAGGGTGCTTCTACTCAATACTGAGCACAGGGTCTGAATACTTATGACCATGTGATATTTCAGTTTTTCTTTTTTAATAAATTTGCAAAAATTTCTACATTTCTGTTTTTTTCTGTCAAGATGGGGTGCTGAGTGTACATTAATGAGAAATAAAATGAACTTTTTTGATTTTGGCAAATGGCTGCAATGACACAAAGAGGGAAAAATTTAAAGGGGTCTGAATACTTTCCGTACCCACTGTATTTGCTTGAATTGAATCCAAAAACTACTAGACAATACAGTCCATACTCTGACATACATTTTAAATTGAAATTTAAGCTTTTTTCACTTTGAAATCATGTCTGCAACTTGCACAGTCTTTTACAGAAGACATATCTTTATGTACATCATAAGTGATACCTAATTGTTCATATAATTATAAAAGTGCAAGTCCTTTGTCATTATTTAATGTACTCTACATAACCAAGCAGAAACAGTGTTTTTTCATTAACTGTGTAACAACTGCAATTGCATAGACGATCACTAAAGCCAAGAATATAATGCTTGGCATTTTTTTCCACAGTGAAGTCAAATAAAATTCAGTAACGGTATATAGAGTACAGTAGTGTGTAATCATCAAAGATATTACCACGCCACAATCTGGACTGAAGTCAGCAATATATGCAGCAGTAGATGAATCAGTGAAACTCTTCGATCACGCGCTACTCATTAACTATTCCCTAAGTGCTATGCTATATGCTATAATATTTAATGTATAGTTTATGTTACAGTAAGCAGTAAACAGAGAGTTCAGACACTTACATAGAAACCTGTTCATTACTGATGAGTAGAAACTTTTCAGATTTTCATGTTGATAAAAGGTGGATCATTGCACTTTGAGATTGCTTGGAGACTTTTTCTGCTTTAACTTTCTGAAACCATTTCAGTCAAGAGAAATAGAAGTGAAAAGAGAACTTAGAGTTATTAAGATATGTATGTATTTATTGAGCTCAGTGGAAGGACACTTCGGACTGCTGGTTCCAGTGAATGAGGAGGATAATAGTGTGGAGTCAGTTCATGTCAGCCTATGACATGAGAGCTACTTGCAGTAGACAAAAAAAAAAATATATATATATATACATATATATATTTTAATTGACAGCAAGATGATTGGCTCACATATGTTGTGGCCAAATCTGATTAGTCAAAGAGAGTAGTGCCAGTGCCTTAAAGCACCTAATAGATCTGTAAACAGACAAGTGAAAACATTTAAATAATTAAAGTTTAAAGACAGTCTTCACCAAGCTTCATTTCAATCATTGCACATTTACCTTTTAGATTCATTCATTTCTTAGTCACAGACTTAGAGGCACTGACACTCCCCAGAAGAAAGCTGTACTTCCGGCCCAATTCACACACCGCCCGAGACTAACTAACTTTAAATTGGTAGTGAGGGATTTGGCATTGCAGAGGGACCTGTAAAGTAAAGTGGTAAATAGTGAAGTATTCAACATTTCCCATAATGCAGCTTAATAGCACTGAACGCTGCATGCTCATCTTTCAAACAGGGCAGGGAGGGTCCCCTGATGACATCATCAGGGGTTATTTTCTCCAACTGCAGAGCACTTCCTCCAGAGCCACAGCAAACATTGTACGTCATACATTGTACTGAGAAATGTAAACTGATCCTCACTTAAAATTAGAGTGCCCCTTTAAACAAGTCTTAACCAGCTTAGCATAAAGTTTAATAGTTTGTTTGTGCGTAGAGCAGCTATATGTTTGCATATGGGAAGTCAGTCCCCATGACGTCACTGTGTAAATGTATCTTTGTGCTTACAGGAAGAGTAATTCAAGTGTATCAGGGCTATAACTATAACTCAACATCTGTGTGTGCCCTGTTATGGTTAGCTACTTCTCTCTCTTTCACCCCCCTCACCTTGCTAACCACTCACACCACTGCCAGCCCTCCAGCCTCCCAACCCCTTCCCTGCATCCATCTGTTTTGGCCCCCCTCTATTTTTGTCTTTCCTTTTCCGTCCGCCTGAGTGGTGTCTTTTCCTGTCTTCTATTTCTGTCCTGCTCCATGTCTCCCCTTTTCTCCTCTCCTCCTCCTCCCCACCTCCCCCTCTCTCGTCTCTCCTCCTTCTCAGGGGTCCTGTTCTAATTCAGTACTCATCCACCAACCTAGTTTTCAGCTTTCTCTAATCCTCCTTTACACTTTAAATGCTTGTAGGGATGTATGGTACTGATACAGTAGCAAAGGCCTCCCTCATGTGTCTCCCCACCTCTCATTCCTCTAACTTCTTCTCTCTCCTTGTCATATTTTCCTTCTACTCTGCTGTTTTCATCCCTCCTCTCCTCATCTCTCTTTTCTCCAGTAATCTTCTTCTCTTTCTTCTCTCCTGACATTACAAAGTCATGGCTGGCCAGAGGGGTGGTTAAGAGAGGCTTTTGACAAGAAGTTTCTGAGAAGCAAACACTTTCTCAGTGAGGAATTGACAAGACGGCTGCTTATCCGCCCTCAGCACTTCTCAGTCCCCTTTTTTTTCTTCTGAAGTAAACAACTGAGTCTCCTCTGTTCGGCTCTGCTTGTGCTATCTGCCTGCCCACTGTGACAGCCAACCTAACACTTGGACACACATGCTAACATCTGTCAGACATCACATGACACACCTGCCCAAAAGTGATTTCAGTTTGTTCTTGGTTGCAGAGATACACACCTGATAGTTTTGTGCAAAGCAGCTTTCCAGAAAGAAGAAAGCTTATATGAAAGATAACACAAGGACTTTGTTTCTATGAGTAAAACATCACAAACATCCCTGTCTACTCAAAATCTACTGAAGAATCAAAATCAGACGCTTTCCCATTAGAAATGAAACTATGAAGGTTCTGACCAGTGCTTAAAAGGCTGAGATTACTTTTCAGTCAGTGAAAGACAGTGGTGATAAGTCAGCAAGCATGTATCTAAACACGCCTCCTCCTGTGAGTCACCCTTAGTGCTACAGTTAATGCTAAGACATTGGTAGTGTCAATACTCTAATCTATTGCAGAGCAATAGAGCAATCTATTACAGTGTTTCCTAAAATACTAAAATATTTCTTTGAAAATTCTTGTTCCACTTCCTGTAATATGTTATAGATGGCTACTTCCACAGATCAGCCTTTTTCCTATAAACTCCTCAAAATTGGGTTTTATCAATATCCAATCATCGTCTTCCAAGGGAGTGTGGGTAAATGACTTTGTTCTATATATTCTTATATCACTGCTGCTGATATCTATAACTTCTTCTAACCCCATAATGTCTGTAACATCTGTGCTGTATTTTATAGTATAAATTCAGTTGACACTCATTTCATGCAACAACAAGTCAAGGAATGTGACTATAAGTTACAGCAGTGTCCAGTTATTTGTTAAATATACCATGTGGTTACTAAATTTGTCTTAATAGTTTCTTGGTGTGTGTTTTGCTTTTTATTGTTTATTCTCCCATCAAAAAGTAATAATATTTACTGGCGTCCCTGCACTGTAAATATGACAGTGTCATCCACATTACATTACATTTATAAAATTGCATGATTTTGAGTGTATTGTTTTATTTTATGTTAGCAGTTTGAATTGGGCTTTTGGCACAGGCTGTTATTTAGAGTTTAGATGAAATGGATAATCAGTTCAGGAAATATGTGCACACATTTCTCAAGAAAGGTAATGTATTTCCTTTTCCATTGATGTGTCCTTTTATTGGAACTTTTCTCTAATTATCCTGCTTGTTTGTCTTGACAGTAAAAAAGGCTGCTTTTATTTTTCCTTCCCATGAAGTTGAAGCAATTGAAGCTGCTAAACACCACGTTACTTAAGGCCTTATATTTGTTATGCACAGTAATGGAGTGTATACTTAGTCACAAGGGGGGACATGTCAGACAAACTGGCTTTCTCTGACACCTTGGCTGAGGGTATAAGTGCCTGCAGTGCAGAGGACACCAGACATGAATGCGCACCTTAACCCACACAGACAGGCCACACAAACATAAACATTGTGGTAGTGTTGTTGGTGGTTACAAAGCCCAATAATTGTACATATGGCGGCCTTCTAGTGTTTGAACTCTGACCCGGAAAACTACATGGCATCATAAAGTCAGACTCAACAGGAAATCAGTGCCCTCCCACTTTTAGGACCAGCATCATATTTCATGATGAGCTAATAGCAGCTCTCTGCAGTGGCAGACATGAGGCAGCAACACCACTTACAGTCAGCCCTCACAGCTGGCTAACCAGTATCCACAGCAGCATCATTTCCATGTTGTCACCAGTCATTCATTGTTTAGGTTCTGCTTAAGCAATCTCGGCTGCTCAGCAGCAGGGCCCCATGGCAGTGTGTCCCGCCAGCGCTGCCTGTTAACTCAAATATAACATGGTGTCCTCCACTTCACCCCCACCAAGCTGGGACTCAGAGACAGACACATAAGATGCAGCCGAATGACTTAGAAAACTGGCAGATCTTCTGTGGTTTTTTAGCCAGACAGAGAAAGTGGGCCAGAGGAAGAATGAAAATGAGGAGAAACAATTCAAAGAAGTAAAACACTAGAGAAAGTAAAAAAATTGTCAAATAAAAAGAGGGGTGGGAGGGGGTTATTAGGAAAGAGTAATGGTAATGACCAGGTCACCCTTCCTGGGTCACCTTGGTGGAAAGCTGCCATCTCCATGTGAACGGTCTGTTTGATTAACCAGACAGACAAGTGGGGGTTATGTGATCATGCATCGCTACAACGAAATACAAGACTCATGAAGGATAACATAATGTTCAAAGTCAAGCCAGAACCCTGTGGTGTTCTTGTTTCTCTCTTAATTAGATGGCAGTTTGAGCTGAAACACCCTATCTCTGACTGAGAGAACGCCATGGGAGCAGACTGGGAAGGTGTTGATCTTTTAAGTGTAGACCAAACATTCATTCATGCAACGTTCAAATTAACAGATTTGATTCTGTCTTGTGCCTATGCAAAACTGTGTGGTGTGATTTTTCTGTATGCTCTTTCTATTTCCACAATTTTGTGGAAATTGCAAATTCCAGGATATATTTGAACCGATTTGTGAAGAAATGCAATTTTTCACACCGATATACAGCATCATTCTTCACCTTATGTTTGTGTTGCAGCGATGCCTTAATTATCCTGCTTGCTCGTCTTTATTATGAAAAATATGACTATTATTTTTGCTTCCCTGAGTAGTTTTAGTATCAGTAGAGGCTGGTAGAAGTTAAATTACTTAATGGTTCTTTGTAACTAATTAACTTCACTCAATATTCAATATTTATGCATATGCACAAATACATGAATGTATTATGCAGTTTTGCAAATGTGTGTAGATTGAATTTATTGAACTAAAATGTGATTATTTTTGGTCTGAACAAACTTAATATGGTTTGGGCCCTTTGTATAGTGGCATTTTGTGACAAGGTTTTAAACCATTTAATAGGTAGACAAAGCACATTTATGGCTTTAAAAATATTTGTTTCCATGCTCACATTGACAGTAACGTGCTAATCTTTAGACAGACCATGTTTGACCTCTTAACCTATAAGCATGATAACATTTGCTCATATGCAGAAACACACAAAAAGAATAGCCTGAGCCTGACGGGAATGTCATTCATTTTGTGGGTATTTGGCTGTATAGTAAAGAATCGTGCTGTATTTGCAAATGTAGTTCATCCAACAGCTGCTGATGTAGTTTGAGGTATAATATTGGAGTGACTAGCTAGTGTGGAAAATAAAAATAGCCAACAGTCGGTCCTCTCTGTGATATGTCTGATTACAACAAACCTGGCATTGTTGTCCATGTCTGGTGTTGATGTGACTTCATCAGTGCTGGTTGAGCTTCTGCATAAAGGTATGTGCAAACACCTCGATAATCAGTCCAATGCACACGTCTACTTCAGCTGTTCATCAGCTCTCCTGCCATGGTCCAAATTCTATGGCTGACATCCAGCAATATAAACAAGACTCAATTTTGACTTACAGCAGAGTTTCAGTTACTGCCTGATGGTCACTACAAGCGCAGGTACCAAGAAGACTGACTTTACAGCACCTCAGCACTTTACAACACCTGGGAGACTCAATTTTAATTTACAACAGCTTCAAATCTTTGTAGAAAAGCCACACAGGGATCTTGCCGATATGTGGTTGAATCCCAAGTGTTGTAAAGTGCTGAGGTGCTGTAAAGTCAGCCTTCTTGGTATCTGCGCTTGTAGTGACCATCAGGCAGTAACTGAAACTCTGTGTTTTAGTTATAATCTGACAGTTCACTGTCTGTAGCCACCCAATTGGAGTGTTAACAGCTATTCAATGGCCTGGTTGGGCTTCTTATCAGACCATATTTATGGCACAGTAGGTCCCTTCTCACCTACTGGAACGTTCAGTAGATCACTATCATCCCATAGAGCTTTATTATTGTCATTAAAGTAATGAAGACAGAGCATTACTGCTGCATGTACATTAATCAGTAACAGCAACATCCTTAACTACTGCAACGTCTGTGCTAATGCTGCCAATCACCATTGAATGCCATTCATGCACAGATAGGAGTGTGTTCAGACCTTTTCAGTTTTTGTGCTTGTGTCTTTGTGTTGTAGGTTTAAATTTAAATGGATGACTTTGCATCACTTTACGCAAGTATTCACACTTTATCTCAGTCTCTACGTTCCTGGATTTGGTCAGTTTATTCCATATCTTCTTAAGCTCTGTCAGATTTAATGAGAAGAGTCTGTGAACATCTTAAGTCCTTCTACAGATGTTCTGTGGGGATTAAGTCTGAGTTGTCCATCAGGGAGACATGAGAGACATGTCCTGAAGAAGGTCCAGCCTTGTCTTGGGGTTTACTTCAGGTTTTATTCATTCATTGTTCCTTTCATATGTCACCACCCTGCTTCACCATAGTGATGGCATTTAGCGAGGGGATGAGCGTTCACCAGATTAGAGCGAAGGGTTTAATTTTTGTCTCATCAGAACACAGAATCATTTTCCTGATGCTTTCAAATGCCTTTAAATGTTTGACAAACTCTGAACAGGTTGTCATCAGCCTTTTGCTCCGACCAGCAGGTTCTTCATCTCTCCATAGGATTTCTGAAGTTCTGGTAGCGTGACCGTTGGGTTCTTGGTCACTCCCAACCTCAGGGCCTTCTTGCCCATTTGGCTGGATGCCTGACTCTTGGTTTTTGACTTGAAATGCAACGTGAACTGTGGGACCTTTCTATCCTTCTATCCACAGGTGTGTCTTTCTGAACTATGTTTAAACAGTGTCAGTTTGCCACAGGTGGACTCCAGTAAGTTATGAAGGATAATTAAAGCAAACAGGATACACCTGACCACAATTCAAAGTGTCTCAGCAGAAAGATTGACTACTAGACCTTTCAGTTTTTGATTTTCATTACATTTCCAAAAAGTGACTGAAATAAAATGATTCAATGTAAATTACTCGGAAGAATTTTTTATCCATATTCTTTCAATATATGTTGTGTATGTTTGTATGTGCACATATTACTCCCAGCCTCTTTCACTGTGGCAGTGATGGGAATCTGGCTGGACAGCTTTTCAGTAACAGAGACCCATTCAGTACTCTATCCCAGCGGCCCCGTGGGAGCTCCACCAAGAGGAGGGGGGAGATGGACACAGGAAGTCATTACAACGTGTGTAGAGATTGGTTTGACCTCAGCATAAACCCCCTCAGTCCTATGCCCAAAGCCTGACTGGATGCAACAGATGTTAGTGGAGGTGGAGTGAAGGGACGAAGGAGGGGTTGAGATGACAGCTGTACATTGTCTGTCCACGCCAGCCATTGTAATGGCATGGAAGAAAGAGAGGAGAAAGAGAGGAGGAGGGAGAAAGAATGAGTGAATAGTTGATTCATGGTGTTTTAAACTGCATGTTGTGCAGCACCTTGGCAGAAATGCCAATAATGTGATTGAACTAATAGCACAATGAGACCAGAGAAGAAAATAGGAGAATGAGTGAGGGACGAAAGGTGCAGGGGCCAGACAGATATTGTGTGGCTTTACTGACTGGTCTCTGAACACAAGAGCCCTTAAAAATAATGGAATCTGAAGCATGTCCAAAATATTAGAAAGCCTTCCTTCTCTTTCCTATTGATTGGAGTAGGTCAAAACAATTTCAGCCTTTCATGTATTAAAACTATTGTTGGCAGAACGTTAACACAGCAGGATGGTCTTCAACAGCTGTTGCCAGTTCTGGATAGAAAGTAAGTATCGGTTATAACCTATAAAGGTAAAAGATCATATTTATTGAAAGTACTAAAAAATAAAAGGAGTTCAGAGCTCTATTTCTTTGACCATATACAGTGTTATTTCACTTTTTTTATTTGATATAATACTATTTCATTGCCTTTCAATAGAAATGAAAAACTAATGTTTAAAGATATCTGTCCTGCTGGCTGGTTGCTGTAGAAGTAGATTAAGACTGGACTGTTCAAAACTGGTGAGAACTAGAAATAATGAGGATTATTGGAGTAAGAGAGACAGAGACAGATGGGCGAGCGAGGGCAAGCATCCTGGATGGTGGACAGCCAAGGCTGACAACTTGATATAGGACATAGAAAAAAAATGCTAGGTCAGGCAAGAGACCCTAAAGGCAAGGAGAAAATTCATGACATTCACATCACATCAGCAATATCAATTTACCAAAAAACAGAAAGCAAGGCATATAAAGAGACAGGGCAAGAAAAGAGAGCAGGGGGAGAGGAGGGAGTGATAATACTGCTATTGATGTTGGTAGAAACCCAAGTATAGAAACATCTTTTCCAAAAGGCTCACTGCTACAGCCAGAGAAGCTGGGGAAAGTGAGCAGGGCTGAAGAGATTAGGAATGACACAGCCAGGCTTCTCCCAAGGGGAAAAAGTGACTTCTTGTTCCAAAATCAGCTGTACAGACACCAGTTTGCACCAGTGCTGACCAACAGCACACCATTATCAAAGATAAATGGCAGCGGTTTTCACAGCCTTGAGGCGTAGTCTGCACGTCTTCTTTATAGAATTTACCAACTGAAATCGATTGTGTTAAGAGATGATTGTTTCTAGGTAATGCTTTTAAGTTCGGTATTCTATTGACTGTCACCACTCTCATCAGATTGATTCAGCAGCAACGTTTTTTAACAAATATTAGGAATAAATCCACTGTCCACTATTTGCCCAGCAGCAAACAAAAAATGGACAATTTGCAAATAAAGCTGGTGCTTTGAACAGTAAAAGAGACATGAGATGAGCTAAACTGAAAGGACTGGCCATTTCCAAGTGGACATAATCACAACTCCTAATAAATGCCTAATAAAAAAGCAATTGTTTATTAACATGTTCACCTTAAGGAAGCATGAGTGTCCAACATTCATTTGCTTTCCACCAACTAGAAAGAAATATCTGCTAAATGCTTTGGTAGCTTCCCCAGGTAGTTGTCTACCATTTGGTGCCAGCCCGGTAGTGCACAAGTGATCTATTAAAGCTTTTTGGTGGAAAACAAAACTGCCTGCAGCTGCTAGAAACAGGGTTGATGAGAGCTGTGAGGCTGAACAAAACAGTAAAGTTGTGGGATTTAAAACCAACTGATTGAGCTCAAAGAGACTAAAATACTGAAGAGCAGAATTAAAGATACATTGTTGGGGATAACCCTCTATCCAAAGCATTGAATAGGATTTGAATAAACAATCAATGCAGTTGTTTTTATTTACCTATTGTTGCTCAGCTGTATCAAACACGTCTCTCCAGTGAGTTTTAGCTGCAGATAAGATGCTGGGATTTTGCCACAGCTTTGGTCAACTGTTCACACCTCTTCCTCACATTTTATTGCAGTCTTTATTGAACCATTATGTCCCTGCTCTACAAACAAAATAAATCCTAGGCGAGGGTAAGAGCAGTTTTCCAGATTTATTCTCCACTGTACTTTTCTGTCACTCTCACACTCTGTCTGCCGGCCAAATGCTCACCGACGCTGCCCGCTCGTAACAGTCAGGTGTTCACTTGCCTGCAGCCTAATACAAGGCAGCCGTAGCGCAAGGACAACATAAAATATTTACAGCTACATCAATACCCCTCTCCCATCGTCTGCTCTCCAGTAGTCTGGACAAACAGCCCAATTGCTTTATACACAATCACATACAGGAAAGGTTAATACCAGTATTGTGCATTAACATGCACACAACAGGATACACAATTAGGATTCATTATTTCCAGTTTTAAAAAAGACATTATTGGTGTTTATTTTATTAATTAAAAAACAAGGGAAAATCTAATAAGAGGCACACAAAATCAACACCTCATTTACATTTTCCTTTTTTCCTTTCTATTAGTGGAGCCTTTTTCTGAACTGTCAGCATCACAAAAGCACCTTGTTTTCTGGAAATTGTTGTGATATGTTTTTCTTACAACAAGAGTCACAACAAATTTAAGCTGCATAATCAAATAGTGTATGGTGTATGGGCCATAACCTGGACCTGCTCCCAGAAGGAGCCACGTGTCAATTTGGATACAGACTTATTTGTTTTATTTTCTTCTTACTTTTGATAATAAACAAATAAGATTCATTTTAAAAACGCCAAAGTATTTATTTTGTAAAGTGTTAGTTTATCAACCTTAATTACACTGTAGAGAGGTCTGTGTGCTACCTTTCACATTATATTTAAGCTAGTGTATGCATAAAGATAGTAAATGTATAAAGATCTGTATGCAGCCATTCCCATGAACATACGTTTAAACACACACACACACACACACGCACACACACACACAGACGCACTCCTAATCCTACAGCTCCAGCCCCTCCTACATCCACATCTCGGGGTGCCATTGTGCACGGCCACTCAAGCAGGTAATTCACTGACAATGAATAAAATGAGATGTAATTATTTTCAAGCAGTCACTTGTTGAGCACGGCTGAAGGGGTTGAGAAACATGTGTTGCTCCCGGACTCCATTATGGTCGCGCCATCGTGCTTTTTACAGTAGCCAGACAGAGGTTAACACTCTGCAATCAAATTGCATGCCAGCATGTGAATGAGTGTGTTTCCGAATGGCTGGGAGAGAGTGGGTGGTGGAGCAGCGGTTAGATGGGAGTGCGGCAGTGTACTGATTGGAGGGAGGTGAAAAATAAGCCTCTGGCTATCATCACAGGAAATGGCCTGGGACATCCACTTCTCTGTCTCTCTCTGCCACCCACCCTCCTGCCGCTGTCTATCTCTCACACTGTTGCTATCTTTCATTTAAGATTTTTTTCCCTCTTCCTCTACCTCTTGAGCATTCTTTCCCTCTCTACCCCCTATTCTAGCCATCTAGCCCTTTCCTAGTATGGCTTTCTCATTCACTTTCCATCTCTTTCTCGCTTCACATCTCTCTGTAGCCATTATCTGTTTTTCACGCTCTTTTCAATCCCCATGGCTACAGTTCTCTTTCTCCGACTCTCCTCTGCACCTCAGAATTTTTTTCTTTCTCCATCTCTCCGCATGTCTGTTTCATTCTTCCTCTGCTTGTATCTCTCCCTCACTCATTTTATTCCCTAGTCACTCATTCTCTCTGTCTGTGTATCTCCTTTGCTCTTTCTATCTCTCTCTGCTCCCTCTGGTTTACCAGAGCAGGTGGAGGACAAGCTGATAAGTCTCAGTCTGACGCTTTCTCACCAGCAGCCATCACTTGCTCTCTGATCCTGTGATACTTGAAACACACCTTTACTGTTATCTGTGTGTATATACTTACACAATACGCACACAATATTATATATCTATATACATGTGTGTGGCTGCATTACAACTGGGAGAGCTACTTCACAGAAATGCAGCTCTGCCTCACCTGCCACACCAAAGGAGCAATTCCAGGCGATTTCATCCAGTCCTGTCTTGGTAATTTGCATCCATTTTCTCAGCTGCTCTCTTTGCTCCGTCTTTTGCTCTCTCTTGGCTTAGTGTCTTTCATCTTAAGGCACTGCTCATAATACTCACACACACACACACACACACACACACACACACACACACGCACACACGCACGCACGCACACACGCACACACAACTCTTGTCTCAGAGAAATGCACCAGCACACACATCACGCGCCACAGTGCCATATCTTTTATTGCCTAGGCTGGATAAGGTTGAGCAGCACTAGAGTCAGATCGTTTAACATATTACCGGCTCCCAGGGGTTCCTGTTTATGCCCGCTCACTCCAGAGCAGATGAGTGGGATTCCAGTAGCTACTGTGCATTAAGTAGATCTGTGCAGCTTCAAAATGCCCCTGACAGCCTCCAGATGTGACAAATGCTCATAGTGCACAAAACATATTGAAGATATTCTCAAATTTAGACTGCAGTAGACATGCAGATGGCGCGTAAACACATGCACAGTCATTTGCACTTTTTTGACAAATTTATTAAAAAACAACAACTGTAATCTCTCATTCAATTCAATTCAATTCAATTTTATTTGTATAGCGCCAAATCACAATACAAATCATCTCAAGGCACTTTACAAAAACTAAAACTAAAAACCCAACAATTCCCTTATGAGCAAGCACTTGGCGACAGTGGAGAGGAAAAACTCCCTTTAACGAAAGAAAAAAACCTCCAGCAGAACCGGGCTCAGTTTGGGCGGCCATCTGCCTCGACCGGTTGGGGTGAGTGGATAGAGCAGAGAGAAAAGAACAGCAACAATAAACAACAAATAAACACTGCAAGTTGGTGGGGCCAGTAACTGCACATCAGCGATAAACAGCTCCAGGACCAGGGACACCTGAAGCCAGCCCTAACTATATGCTTTGTCAAAGAGGAAGGTTTTAAGTCTAGCCTTAAAAGTACAGAGAGTGTCTGCCTCCTGAACCCAGGCTGAGAGCTGGTTCCACAGGAGAGGAGCTTGATAGCTAAAGGCTCTGCCTCCCATTCTGCTTTTGAGAACTCTGGGAACCACAAGTAGGCCTGCACTCTGAGAGCGAAGTGGTCTATTGGGATAATATGGTACTATGAGGTCTTTAAGGTATGAAGGAGCTTGATTATGAAGGGATTTGTATGTGAGAAGAAGGATTTTAAATTCTATTCTATATTTTACAGGGAGCCAATGAAGAGAAGCCAATATAGGAGAAATATGATCTCTCTTGCTAGTTCCTGTCAGGACTCTGGCTGCGGCATTCTGGATTAATTGGAGGCTTTTTATTAAGATATTAGGACATCCAGATAGTAATGAGTTACAGTAATCTAGCCTTGAGGAAACAAACGCATGGACTAGTTTTTCTGCATCATTTTGAGACAGGATGTTCCTAATTTTGGAAATGTTGCGCAGGTGAAAGAATGCAGTTCTAGAAATTTGTTTTATGTGTGAGTTAAAGGACATGTCCTGGTCAAAAATAACTCCAAGGTTTTTTACAGTAGTGCTGGAGGCCAGGGCTATGCCATCTAGAGTAGCTATAATTTTAGAAAAGTTATTTCTGAGATTTTTAGGCCCAAATATAATGACTTCTGTTTTCTCCGAGTTTAAAAGTAAAAAGTTACTGGTCATCCAAGCCTTTATGTCAGTTAGACAGGCTTGAAGTCTGGTTAACTGGTTTGTGTTAACAGGTTTAATAGATAGATATAATTGAGTGTCATCCGCATAGCAGTGGTAATTAATAGAGTGCTTCCTAATGATATATCCTAAAGGAAGCATGTACAGGGTGAACAGAATCGGTCCTAGCACAGAACCTTGTGGAACTCCATAACTAACTTTTGTTCGTGTGGAAGGTTCATCATGGACATGAACAAACTGGAATCTGTCCGATAAATAGGATTGGAACCACTTTAACGCTGTTCCTCTGATACCAATCACATGCTCCAGTCTCTGTAATAAGATGTTGTGGTCAATGGTGTCGAATGCTGCACTAAGGTCTAGGAGGACAAGTATCGAAACAAGTCCATTATCTGAGGCTAAGAGAAGATCGTTGGTAACTTTCAACAGTGCTGTTTCTGTACTATGATGTGCTCTAAATCCTGATTGGAAATCTTCAAATAGTTCATTCCTGTGTAAGTGGTCTGATAGCTGCTTAGCAACAGCTTTTTCTAGGATTTTAGAAATAAATGGCAGGTTGGATATTGGTCTATAATTAGCCAAGACACCTGGATCAAGACTAGGCTTTTTGAGTAAAGGTTTGATTACTGCAGTCTTAAAGGCCTGTGGTACGTAGCCTGATACTAGAGATAAATTTACCAAGTCCAATAAAGATGAGTTCATTAATGGCAGGGTGCCTTTAAGCAGTCTAGTCGGGATGGGGTCCAAGAGACACGTTGATGATTTCAATGAAGCAACTACTGATGTAAATTCAGAGAGATCTATAGGAGAGAAGCAGTCTAAACATAACTGAGGTCCTACAGATGATTCAAGAGCTACTGTAGTAAAAGATTCATTTATTGCAGGTATAGGAAGCATCTGCTGAATTTTATCTCTAATAGTTGTGATTTTATTTGTAAAGAAACTCATAAATTCATCACTGCTGAGAGCTAAGGGAACACTGGGCTCAACGGAGCTGTGACTTTTTGTCAGCCTGGCTACAGTGCTGAAAAGAAACCTGGGATTGTTCTTATTTTCCTCTATTAGTGATGAATAGTATGCAGTTCTGGCTTTACGGAGAGCTTATTCACACAGGTATTCACACAGGTATTCAGACCTTTTGTTGTGGTTTCATTCTGCATATTTTAATTACGTTTATAACGTGTCCAGATGTGTCTGAGGTAACTTTCTGCAGGGTGATATGTAGTAGATGCTGAAATGAGTGTTGTAATATGGTGGATTGAGGCTGACAAAAATCCATCACTGCTTGATGTATGGTGGGGAGATTTCCTGTTCTGAATTGCAGGTGGGAAATCAGATCATCACCAAAGTCACTAATATTTTCTGTCCGTAGACAATAAATTTATCAGATTTTGACCCATCCAAAAACTGCTGAGGTATTTTACTGTGGACCGCACTCAGAAACAAACTGCTGTAAAAACACTAGGAACCTGTTACTGTTTTGTTCTTCAGTATAAGTCTCTGTATTGTATTAAGACCTGTCAATCAGTCTGCAAATGTTGCTGTTTTTTAAAGGAATTATGCAAAATAGAGACACATTATATTACAGTACTTCACCTCAAAAACACTCTTTGTGTGCATAGTTTGATGTAATTTGAGTCTTTTTTTCTTTTCACAGGCCATTTTCAGAGAAAATATCTCAGTGAAGCAATCCTGGCAATCTAGTGTTTTATATTATTTCTGTTTTTAGTTAATGGTATATGAATCCATTTGTTCTGTGTTTTGTTTTTCTCTCTCTTTATTTCAATTCTTTACAGTTATTATAAAAGGTTAATAAAGCAACTGGCTTATGTAGATACACGGTGCATCACACTGCATCTCTCTAATAAACAGATGCCAGCCTGCGCAGAGACAGTTTGACCATGCACACATACACAAATTCAGCTCTCTCACTGCAAGCCGACCTTGTTACAGTAACAAGTGACATTGGTTACCACACTCAAATCAGCAGTGCATTCACATGTTTCTGAGTACAACAAGGCCTCTATGCTGCTGCGCCCAGTGGGAGAAAAGGTTCAAAATGTATCCAAAGGGCACCGGCTGAGACAACAGAGGCCCGTGTTCTCCTGCTGCTGCTGCTCTGCTCCTGGCCTGGTGGAGGGAAGCACAGAGGCTGCTGCTGATGAAGAAGAGTTTCAGGTTTCAAAAAAGATTTTTTTCACTCTGTTTTCAACCCAACTGGATCAGGGTAAAGACAAACACAACAAAAGGGATCGTGTGTGTGTGCGTGTGTGTGTGTGTGTGTGTGTGTGTGTGAGGGTGTGTGTGTGTGTGTGTGTGTTATAGCATTTGGAACTGTTCACAAAGCAGCCAGTGTGTGGGTGTGTTGTTGATATCCAGGTCGCCAGTGGAGAGTCGCATGATCTGTTCTCATCACCACCTGATCCCACCAGAGTCAGTGTGACAGCAGAACTCTGGGTGTGTGTGTGTGTGTGTGTATTTCTGCTTGTGTGTGCACAGTATGAAAGTGCTTATATGAGAGTGGAAAAAAAAGTCACATGGAGTCGTTATGTCACAGACCCAATTTGTCCCATATGCACTGTGTTATTCAGGTCTCCACTCACTGAGCTACAATAGCACTCCACTTTTTAAAACACCGGCACAATATTCATCCGTCGTGATGAAACTGAACCTGGTCAGGGGATACCACCCAAGGGAGTGACACAGTGGATCATTTAGGTTCAGAACCAGGAAGTGTTTTGATGAAAGCAATACGGCCTTGAGGGAAATTTCACCAGCCCATCTACATTTTCCTTTCCTTAGTTTAAACACATGTATCCCAGCCAGACCACCATCCCCACCCCCAACACCTACAGCTTGAGCCTCTGCACAATGCCATCTTTGAGTACTTCAGCAGAAATAATGAAACTGGGATATGAACATATTGGAATATCACAGAACAGTTATAAATAGGATTAGAAAACAATTATCAGATTAGATATGAAAACAGTTTACTCTGAAACCTGAGTGGTGAGATGTATGTATAGGGGTGGAAAGAATAACAAGTAAGTAAGTAAGTATTTTAATCTGTGTAAATACAATACATCCCCATGTAAAGATTTATAGACTAAACTGTTGTTATTCACAATAATACTGATTCTAGAAAACAAAGTTTTTTGCATTGTAAAGGTACAAAAAAACAATTTCTGAACTCTGACTATCATGCCATGGCTTTATAAAAACATATGTTTAGATATTGTTCTTCATGTGAAATGTGAAAATGCTCAGAAAACAAGATGGTGTTAGTATTATAATACAAAGTATTTAGTATTCGGACAAACACATATATGCAGACACACACACATCCAGTTATCCCTGGATATAATAACCTTTCTGGTCGAGGTGTGCAGTGTGTGTGTTCGGTTGTTCTGCCTATAGGTCAGTATTCCAAGGTTTCCAAAATTGGCTGCATCTACACTATTTACTAGTGCTATAACTTTGTAGTACGTTTGAGTTATCCAGAGTATTTGTATTCAGTATTTAAAATATACTTTGAACATATCAGTGAATAAACAATGTGGGTGGAAAATAAACTAATTCCATAGCACTACCAATAAATATTTCTCTGTGTTACACTAGCGTGAACAATTTCTGTCACTGTATGCTCTCTGGCTCTCTGGCAGAGGAACTGATTGCGATATAAACATCTTGCTCAGTGCTTACAACCTCCTAACTCCCACATCCAAAATTATACATGCCCCTCTTGAAAGTGGGACAGGCCTGGCTTTAAGGAGGGTAACTCTACCTTCAAGTGCCTTTAAGTTAAAAATATGACTCAAAGGATAACAGCAATCACATGCTTTTGGATAAAGAAAACCTGACACTATTGCCAAAACAGCCTTCCATTTTCCAAGCTTTTACATACAGATACGCTGTTAGTCAGCAGCATAGTTGATAACATCAAAATCAAAATGTAATAAAATATAATGAAATAGAAAAATGACAAATAAAGTCAAGGTATAAGGCTCTAACAGAGATTGAAAAGCAAAAAAAAAAGCTACCTCATAGTTGCCAGCAGGTGTTGGCACAGCTTCTTTGCTTTATTTTTCTCTAAAGGTCACATTTCTGCAGTTCAGGCTACTACATTTAATGTTGTTCATATGCGCTCAACTTAGAATTACAATATTTCCACCAGAGTTTCAAGGCAGCATAATTATTGGCGCTGTGCTGCCTGGCCCTCCATCTGCCCTCTGCCCACCCCTCTCAGGTTCTTACTGGGAGGGATGTTAGAGAGCTGGTTGTGTTTTCTTTGTGCAGCAAGGCCTTGCTATCACATTACTGCACACATGCTGATGAAGCAGCTCTTGCAGCTCCGCCTCTGCCCCTCTACCCCTCCGCCCCAAGCCCGTCCCAGCTTTTTTGCACCAAGCCACCTAAGAATGGAGTGAAACAAATTACTATTTCAATTTTAGTAATGCCACATTACAGTTTCCAATCACAGAAATAAGTCGCTACTTTTATTATCACCACTTCTAAATATATAAGATTAAAATTGAATTATCCAAGAAATACATCCTCTACCCCCACCCCCTCCCCCAGTTGTCCTGATTAATTTTCATAGTCATCGCCCCCTCGCACAGTGCACTAAGCTCTGATGAGAAATGGCTCAAAAGTTGGCTTTGCCTGAAGGGAATATTCTCTCAACTTTGATTTTATCAAGGAGAATGGAGAGAAAGAGAAATTGAGTCCCAATTTTATAGGATAAGACGATGCAACTGACAATTTCACAGCTATAAGAGAAAGGTAATGTGGTAGTGTAAAAATACTTTTCTAACATTCTAATTAACAACCTTATTAAATAACTGGTGTTATGGCTATTTTTGACCCAGTTTTATAAACACTAAGTGTCTTTTAAAAACATCTGTGATATTTTATTCACCCAGAGTTGTTTAGTTTTCTCTATATCCATCTTTATCAATAATCTCAGCAGCGCAGATCAACCCTGTCCTCTTGTCAGGCTGTTTCTGAAGTTAGCGATATAAACAGTACATTATTCATGAGTGCCCACTCTGATTGGCTTATCATCATGCCTCCGATTCAACATTTGGTTGTGACGATAGGACTGCTACGGTTTCAACGCCACTCGCTCTTTTTTAAATTTTAAATCAAAACACTGCGGATGTATGTTTGAGAATTTGACAGCAGTGGAAGATATGTGCCATCACCCTAAACCATCTCAAAGCTCTTTTGTACTCCAATATATCAGCGCCTTAAGCTTTTTAAAAGAAGTCCAAGTAGTTGTGAGTTATATTATTTGGCATATTACTCATATATATTTCTTTTTGGCAATTGCTTTCTGCTTCACAGTCAAAACCTCCAGTAACTTGTCTCTTGTCAGTGATCAGGCTAAACAAACTGAGTTGCCAACTAGTGTTCTTGCAAGGGCAGGGTACAGCCCAGACAGGTCACCAATCTATTACAGCCCATACAATAAGTAACAAAAAGAGTAAAAAGTTGCTAAAGCATAATTGAACTTGAGAATCTAATAACAAAAACATGTTTCTATTTTGTAAGTGTGGTAGTTCAGCTAGATTTGAAAACGCTGTTAAAGGTGTTAACCAAAATCCCACCCTGTATTGTGGAGACAAGGAAAAGCACTTTAACTGTACAAATACATTTAAACTTGACCTTTCCACAAGATAAAGATGATGAAAAAGGACAGGACAGGAAAGCCACCAGCTTTGGTCGGGAGCTGTAGTTACAGTAGTGCCCTCTGTAGCACCAGACTGAAGCAAAAGCAAAAGGATCAGTAACAGTGTTTATTTTTCCTCCCAGCAGAAAAGGCCTTCATTGACGGTTCTGGATATGCTGCCCTTTTGGAGACATTGCCTTTCTTTACTTGTTCCTCCCACCTACTCCACCTCACCCAGAAGCTGGAGGGGAGCTTGTAAAGTCAGCAGCCATATGTTGTGTTATAAAAATAATCCGGTTTTTATTGGGATTGCCATGGGAAGGTAGCATAGGGGGAAGTGTGGGTTAAGTGGTTATACAGCACAAATCACCTCTCTTACCAGAAAGACTTCACTGTTATATACTGTACTGACTGTCTCACACACAAGCACACAGGGATACAGAGCAGCTATTGGAAATAACAGTGGTGATTTCTTAAAGATAGAACACAAAAGTTGGAGTGTTGGTGTGTATGTGTGTTTCCATGTACATGTGAGGAGGCAGTATGTGTGAATCAGTGTGTGGGGGTATTAACAGCTTACTGGTATTTAAACTGCTCCACTAACAATAGGTCCTAAGTTTCTAGCCATTGCCCACAGTCTGTCTGCTAATGGTACCAGTCCACTACCATACGCAGCAGGATGGAGACACTCCAATGGGTTTTAGAAGGGCCATGAAATGCTAAATATCACTAAACTGTCCTATAGAGCCCCATATAAATGCCACATCTGCTTGTAAACATCTCGTTTTTGCCTGTGCAGGAGTGTCTGATAGAGATTTAGAGGAACTTGCCAATCACTACTTACAACACAGAAACAGATATGTCACATTGAACCATGGGGACATCTCAGTCAAGGTGATTTGGGCTAAAGGTCATTGAATAAATGTGTCAAAGCAAGTTCAAACATTGTCCCAGGCATTTTCAGGGCGATGCAATCACAGCTGTGCACAGCCAGACGCACATGCAAGTACTAGGTTTGAAGGACAAAAGGCTCTAGAAGAAATTGATAGATTAGGAAAGGCCACAGCCAGTCATTTGTCTTTTGTTTTCGTTATCAGAGGCCTTCAGTGTTAGTGTGTTGCTGGGGACAACATTATAAAGCATGAAAGATTGCCTAGCTTATGGGCATTTATGGCAAGTGTAAGTATTTTGCCTGTTTTTCACGGCTGAGCGAGTTGCCCTTTAGGATTGCAAAGATGCCTTGCAGAAGCATTCCAACGCCCAGGCTCCAGAGAATGCAAGATATGGTGAAGGGCAGGGAGCTTTGGCAGAGAGAAGGAAGCTCAGTGTCTGTCCGTCTGAAGGGCCACTTGGGGCCGCAGAAGTGGAAAATGCCCTTAGTGGGATGGGTGAGGGTGTGGGAGGCATTAACGGCTGTCTTCAGAATTTAGACACTGTCAACCTTTCATTTTCTGTCTCATCCCTAACAAGATAAACCTGCGAAATTAGCCTGCTGAAATGGGTAGTTGTTACAGTGACAGAGGGAGCACCGTGACAGGGGTATTTGTCAAGAATTGGATTAAAGCAGATGGCTTTCTGAAACCTCAAACCAGTGTGATTAGATTTTCACCACTGAACACTGATTGAAGGATGATTGCATTAGACGACACTGTGGTGGAAAAATACACACAAAAACAAGCCCGATTTGAGCAATGTGGCAGGACTATAATCCTGTCTGTCCTGGTGCTAGCACACAGCTCCCTCAGTCCATTGTCTTCATTGATCAAGAGTATACAGCAGCTCAGTGCTACATATTGTAGTTGTTGTTCAGATGTCAAGTGTTATAGCTGTGCGTATAGTCTTGTTAGCAACCTTGTTCTACGGATGATAATGTCAGTCTGTCGATCAGCGTCGGCTGAGATTTCTCAACAAATATTTGATAGATTGCTGTGATTGCTGATTGCTTGTTCAGACCGTTGAAACCACAAAACTCTAATGACTTTGTTGATCTACTCTTCCCTGGCACCACAATAAGGGTTTTTGGCAAAATATCATAACTATTCAATCTTCTGCCATGCACTTTACATCAGTGTCCACCTTACACCTTACTATCGAAAACATTACTATCAATGTATTTTGCTTAGTCAGCCACTTTTAGTATGCTAATGTAGGAAACTCGGACAGTGAACATAGTAAACATTTTACCTGCTAAAACGTTTTTCAGTGATTTCATTATTATTTTCTGTTTTTTGACATGTTCACAAACCTGTTTTGCCATTGTCCACAGCACATGAATGCAGTGAATGGCTTAAACCTCCTTTGATATATTATGTGGTCTGTATTTGGGACAGAGCTTTAGTCTTGTTCAATCTGATTGTGCATTCGATGTGAAATCTAACTGTGGATAAAAAATTCATAGCCACAGATGCACATTCTCGGTGCTGTTGTTAGGGCTTGCTGTATTCGACATTCATAGCAGCTTTCACCAAGCAAACAAGTGGCTGCGAATGATGTGTATTCATAGCCAACCACCAACAAGCCTGAGGCAGAAAATGGCCTTTTAAAAAATTGCTCAATTTTCTTAAACCGAGGATTGTTTTTATTCAGACAGTGGCCGAACTTTTGGCATCTGAAATGAGAGAATCAAACTGCAGGCATAAGTGTAGCCTATCCCCATGTATCCTCCTGCAAAACAACAGAAGAGTGTAGGAGTTAAGCTGCCCATGTATAGTTTCTCTTATGTTTGCAAGTGTTTCTGCATATGCATCAGGCAGATTTCTTGATGATGGAGTTGAAGGAAGTGAGGTTACTAACTTGCTGTTGCCAGCTAAGGGCCGGAGGCGTAGCGGGAGAGGCGATACCGCGGTCCAAGGGGCCCTAACCCTGCCTCGCACAGCAGTTTTTCCCTCTGTGCTGACAGGTGACCAAAGGAATCACATTTTTATAACTTCCAGTGGAATTTACTAACCCGCTAAAATGATTCCTCTTTACATAAGATGATAAATTAACATGCTGTCATCCCATCAAGAAAGAAAGAACAGAGGTGAGGCAATCCACACAGATATCCAAATTAAGCAGAGATCCAACACTGATTTATAAGCTTGGTAATGCTGTGAAATTAAGTGAAAAAAGTTCAGGGCTGAACCAGCGGTTTATCTCTGTCATCTAGCTGATCTATACCCATGACTTTTAAGAAAATTAGATTCCTTTCTAGAGAGAAAACACACTGATAAACGGAACTACCTTGCTTAGATGAAGGAACACTTTGTCATCAAACACTACAGTTTCAACTGCAGGTCAGACCGAAAAGATTAAAGATGTTTATGAAGCGATGATGATTCTTAGATGATTCTTTTTTGCTTCCTAAAAAAGCTCCAATTAAAGCCTCGCTTGTTGCTTCCTTTCTCTTTTTAATGAATATACAAGTTGAATGGAATGATGTTCTGTTGAACTGCAATTTCCTTCTTCCATCAGAGGAAGGAGGAAGTTACTCGTATGGGGAAGGCATTAATACACTCATCTCAATAGATACTAACCACCAGGCGATTGTAGAGGCAATGAAACATTTGGGCCATTCATTTCAGATGAAGACAGGAGATTTCTCCACTTCGTTCCACAAATGTTTACCCATGAAATTGCAATGAGATGAAATGTGACAGATCAGCAGCGGCTGAAAGCGGTTTTCTGTCAAAAAGCTAACGTCGCGAAAAGACCTTTAGATTGATTATGACAAGTTTGGTTCTCTGCCGTTTAGACTCGGACTGCCACTGCTGGGTGTTAAAATCATTCATTACTTTTCATTTCAGTCTCTTACTAATTTTGTTGTAAGGTCAGTTCTCTCTACTTTAATTTGGACTGATTTAGATAACATGAGAGATATCTATTAGAAACACTTTAAGAATATGCACATGATATTAAAAAATGTAACAGGCTAATTATATGCCTTTCGTCTGCATCTTCAACAAGTGACAATAGACTTGTTCACATATTAGCACATTTAAAATCCACCTGAAGCTGTGAATTTCTCAGTGCTATTAAAAACTTCAGCTGACAGTGGTAAATGAGGTAATGGCTCAGGAAACTATTAGTTATAAATCTCAGCCAAAGTAAATCCAAAGTCTCATTGAGGTGAAGTCCAAACCGATGAACCAAGAGGAGCAATGCAAAGAGAGCCGAGGCTCATGGGAGGCGACCTCTGCTCTGTCTCGTAATGAGACTTTACCCCACTTTCTCATCGCCTGGCCTGCTTTCTACATTTGCCAGACATGTGCTCCATGATGTTCTTGTTGCATCTTGTCACTAATTCAATCTTGGTACCGCCAGTTCTGAGACACGTAACTTTCCTTACATGTTTGACTACAGTAGTTGAGGGTATATGAGGTGTTTATTTTGTCTTTATTATAATTCAGTTATGTTGCCATATTAAACATTAACAGGAAATAAGAAAATTCAAGTGTTACAGCATCAGATGAACAGACGCATCGACAAGTAACTTAAACTATGAACAAACAAGAATAACTACATACAAGATTAACATTTACCAAGAGAAGCATAAAAAAATTAAATAAAGGCTACTAAATATGATATACAGCAGTGTAATTGCATAATGAGACAAAGAAAGTCATAAAGAGAGGATACAATAAAGTTGAAATTAAAAATTTAAATTCAGAAATTACACTTAAGGGAAACTGGGTGAAGTGTTTTGTGTTTGCAATATAGCCTTTTCTGCAGCTGCACTTGTAAAGGCAAAGCGTGTGTAGTGTGTGATTGCTTTAGTAAGAGAGAGTCATGCAAAAGGTTACAGTTGACAGTGTGACTAACTTGTAGTGCAGTAGTCCAGTCTCCTGAAGAGACAGCAGCAGGGACAAAAAGCTTGTAGTATTTCTCGTTCACAGAGTCTAGGTGAAGCAGCCTGTCACTGAAGCCTGTCATTGTCCTTCTCTGTCTGCAGCTGAGATGCTGCTGCCCCAGCAGACCACTGCATACAAGATGCTGCTACAGACACATGAAGACACTTCAAGACTGCCCAGCATATTCCAAACAAGCTTATTGTGCTTTTACACCAGACTTGCTTGTTTCAGGTCAAATGGTCAGATTTGCAGTCTAATACCACTAGTAAATACTCATAATCAGTTCTTCCGGAGGTCTCTGGGGCACTAAAGAACACAAGTATATACCTAGGAAAGTGCTGCAGTAGAGTGCTGCATAAACTGCTGTCAGTCACCAGAATGTAGGTGTTAAAGAATGTATCATTTTTCTCTAAAGAAACCTATGATTTACTTAAAAACTTTCTAATCTTTAGATGATCCATTTAAGCCCTTCAAAGCGAAAATGCAAACCTCGATCTTTTTATCCTCTCCTATTAATTTCTTTTAAAAACATGCTACTGCACTGCTGTAATTACTTGCATATCATTGTCATTGTTTATTAGATGCTGTGAAAAACAGAGTAAGCGAGAGCTCAGAGCTGCTGACTCGCTATCGCCGCTATCTTTCTTTGCCGCTCTGTCAGCCATTAGCCTATAATTTATGCTTTCACACACTCAAGGCCTTATGCTCAAAGCAATAGTATTGCTCTATGCGAGAAAGTTTTCTCTTTCAGTCTGTTGACGACTGTACATTGGCTGATAAACAGAAATGCTGACAAATTGAGTGCTCCTTCACACCCACTGCAGGTGTTCGAACAAAAATTTAAAAAGGGAATAAAAAAGCCCCCATTGGAGTAGAGGTGTGACTGAAGCTCCATGAAACCTGACACATATTTAAAGGTTAGAAAAAAAGAGACAGCTAGACAGACTCTGAATGGGCTCATCAAAGAGAGACATTTTTGACCATCCTACAAAATCCTGAAGCTACAGAATGAACATAATTGTGATATATGCTCAGGAATACTCCCTGGATGAATTTGAAGTGTAATAGGAAGACTGCAATATTGCACCATGGATTTCTGAAGTGAGGGCTGAGATGGCTTCTGCAGGCCTGAGGGCCACAAAACGGGCTCCACATAAAAGAAATCGAGAAAGAGATCAAGTCAAAACCCCACATAAAGTTGTTGAGTATACTGAAACTCTTACTCATTCTATGCTGGGTGCTGAATAGGCAGCATGGTACATCAATAACAAATTGAACTTGAGGTCAGGCATAGAACTTCACACATGACTGCTTCTTTACATAATACATCTGAAGTCTATTTTATCCAACCTTGAGTATAAATAATCCCTATAATTAATTTAATCTATAGTGTTTTTCATTTGCAGTTACTGACTGCGATAAACACTGAAAATGTAGGACGAAGGTCAAGGTCTACTCAGGATTTCTTGGTTTAAAGTGCTTTCTTTTTAGTCAAATTCCTAGAAGGCCACATTTCACCATACTGAGCACAACTTTCAAGCATGAAACCCACAGTGTGTCTTGATGTGGCCTCAGGCCGTGCTACTTCTCCTTTTCATCACTGAGCTGTTTTTAACACACTGTAGAATGAGAGTCTGACTCCGAATCAGTGTCCTAAATCCAAACTCATTAACTCTCAAACCAAACACATCTGTGCCAGAGCGTTTACAACCTGATGTTGTTTCAGATTATGAGCAGTATAATTCAGCCTTGTTTATGCGGTAATCTGTCTGTGTTAGGATTTGGGCAACTCTTTTCTCTGAGTTTTCATCCGGGGACATGTTATTTCAGACAGTTTAGCATGAGAGTGCTGAGAGGAGCTAGACGCATGGCAGTAAATAGTAGTTGGGCTCTGAAAGTATTCTTGCAGTAACATTACAACTATTACTTAAAAGATAAAGATGTTTCAGCCCTTCCTTTGGGAAACAGCTGTTAGTTTCAGTTTATTGATTTGTGCTAGGGTTAAAAGGCCCCGTGGTCTTTGCAGCTGCATCGATACACTGAGACACAAATCATTTGCAATATTTTCTGGGCTAATCCACAGGGATCGTCATCCTACTGTTTGTCTTCTAATCTCTACACTTAATCTTTGGATCATAATCCCAAATCTTGTGTGCTATTTCATGTTTTTGTCCTCTCTGCTCAGGATTATTTTTTTCATATTTTGCCTCTCTCATCAACATTGCACATTCATCACAGCAGCATCATATCACAAAGATTCACTGAAAATAGTTTGGCAATGCTGATGTTCAGTCCGTGTATATTTTCTATGCCAACAGTCCATTTATTTACCCTCGTAGCGCAACTAAACCTAAAACGAACAGTTTGTATGAGTTTACCCTGAAGCATCCTGAGGTAAGACTAAACAAAAACCTCCCAGCATGCACCAGGGCAACAGACTAATGGGCATAAGTCTCATTTTATGTGTTCCTGCATTACTGCTGTTATAATATTTTTCTTTATGTTCTACAATATCTGCTCAGTTGCACATTTCTATTGCTGTTATATAGTAAGTTTTTAAGAGGGCACGCCGTTGAATTTTACGCAATATGTTCAGTTTACGAGTCACAAACAAAACGAATCAGCCTGTGAAAAGAGCTGTAAGATTTCTCTGGCTTCATTTGCTTTCTGTTAACAAGGCAGAGCTCGCAAAACATAGTAGTGTAAAAACAAAAACCGCTCTTCAATCTTTCATGGGAATGAGGTATTACACTTAAAGATCCTCTCCAGGCGTGTTTGAAGATAGATAAAAATACTCTGGTTTAATTAATAAGAAAACATTAAAAAAATTCAATGCCTTCGTTAGAAATTGTAAAATTAATACGCAAACTATTCATTTCAAAAGTGTAAATGCTCCTACCACACTGAAAAGTCCACACTTCACAGTGGCTTTCACAGTAGATGTGTCACAACATCTGCACACCTTAAAGTCAGATTAATGGCAAGCACAGAGAAAATGTGAAATAATAGTGACAATCAAAACACAGTTTTTAAATGCAAGGGACTTTATGAAGAAAACATTTTGTGATATGGCTGTTTTTACTAAAAGATCTCAATACTTTTTCCACCAGTGTTTATGACAGATTTGGCCTCATCTGTCATGGCTGAACAAAGTAGTAATTTATGTTTTGAGAACAAATAATAAACATATATCTTCAAGCTGTGCAAATCCCAGATGCTGTCATCCTGAGTAGACAGACCACAGAAACATATATTTTAAGGAAATCGGATTATTGATCTATTCATCATAGATTTAAAAAATGAATAAAATACAGTGGAAAATATAAAAGTTACATTTGATTAAGAGCTTAGTCTGGAAAGAGATCAAAGCCTCTAAACAACTGATTATTTGTATTCTTACAATAGTGTCGCTCAGTGCTCAGTAATACTAATGTTGTTGTGTTAATACTCTATTAATCTCTTGCTCGGCATTTTCCCTGTCTGTTCTGTTCCACAGAGGGAGCAGATCTACCGCAGATCTAGTGCCTTGCTCACTAACAGCAGCAAAGCTGCTGAGCCCCTAGTCTAACAAAGGTCTATGTAACCGCCAGGCCATTTAGCTGGGGGAGCCCGTAAAAGGGGGACCTCTGATTGTGTCTCGGGTCAGACCACAGGTTGCGAAGCACTTTGCTAAAACAGACCTTCACTTTCCACATAATGAAATGCTCCTAATCGAGGGATGTAAAGGCTGCTGCAGGGCCCCCGCCTGTGTCGAGGCCCTTGTTCGTAAAAGCTAATGGGGGGTAGACCTGTCTGTGTGCCTTTTTTAAATCCTCCCAGGTCCCTGCTGTGGTGCGTACTGCAGAAGTAGGCTGGGGGCGCACACACGCTGCAGCGCCACGCACCACACACACACTCGCATCACTTCCAGTGGAGACTGGCACAGAGACGCAGCGCCACGACCACTCCGATATGACTGTTTGGCACGGACTGCTGAAACTTCTGCGCAGAGAGACAGAGGGGCGGATAGAGTCATCCAGCTCGTCCCAGATAGGGGATTAGATCCACGCTCTTTTCTTTCTTTCCTTTTTTCCTCCCATTTTCTCCTCCTCCTCCTCCTCTGGTTTCGTGTTACAAAGCCTTGGGAGGGAGTTGCGCGGAGAGCCAGTTCCTCTGTGTAGAAACTGAATGACAGGATCATATGGCTTGATTTGCCTTATAGTCCAAACATTTAGAAAATAGTGGGAACAAGAAGAGAGAAGAAAGAAACCGTCGGTGTATTCACCACAAATTGATGAGAATGTGGAATAATTTATAACTCAAATTCAAAAACAAATCCGAGATAACGGAGAGAGAGGGGGAAACGGATACTGGATCTGTCGTCAGAGAAGGACGGAGAGGAAAGCGCAGGACGCGGTGCCTGTAATCATCACCACCATCACCGTAATCATAAGGTAAGTTTGTAGCCGTCATTTAACGCCGTGCTGGTTGCAGTGCTGTGGGGTGGCCGGGTTCAAAGTAGGCGAAGGAAACAGAGGTAGAAAACATCCTGATCCTCCGAGTCTCCGGGTCTCCAACTGTTGCCATGAAGCCCCTTTTCTTGGAAACAAGACGCTCGGTGATACAATGCGTGGTCTCAACAGGACATGTAGGTCCTGTGCGTTGTCTGTTTGGGGCTCAATGTGATGCAACTTTATCTCCATTTCGCGCAGTGTAAACACAGCGCACTGCGGCCAGGGGCAGCTGGAAGGGAATCAATTCACTGTAGTCTGTGTTTCTCCACTGTGAATCACCGTCCACTTCTGCAGCTGCACTGATCTACTGTTTACTGAGGACATGTCGGAATTATTACTGCGAGCCAAAGAGAAATCACTTAGTATTTTCCTATTTGTCTGTACCACTTCGAGGTCTGAAGTGTGTGTGGTGCCTTACAATGAACTTTCTTTGCCTGATAGTGTTTTGAATCTTCTGTGGCAGCAAAATAATATTCCTGACACACTTCGTGACTACACTTTTGTCTGTCTGTAGAGAGAAGGAGAAAAATAAGAAATGTTAATAGTTCATTTACATAGAGCAGTGCCATGTTTGACAGCCCCCTTTTCCTTCCAGCACCATAAAAGCAGTGAGCCCCCCGACGTGTTGCCTCTATTTCAGCTGACACTCAGAAATGAAGCTCTTATGGTGACAGTAATCCACTGACTTGAAACAGACACTTCAGACAGAGTGCTTTCCTCCTTATTCCTCTCCTGATTTTTCTGCCTTAATGAAGTAAGTATTAGCTTCAGTTGAGTGATTATTGTAATTACTGAGGTGGAGGAGGGGGCAGGGTTCACACTGGACAGTGAGCAAGGGTTTGTGTAAAAAGGTGGTGGTTTAAGATGAGGAGGAGTGGGGGAAGGGTCTGCCACTTTTTTCCTTTTCTTCTTTTTTTTTTTTTGTTGTTTTTACAAGCTGGATGGTGCCAGTGCCAGTTAACTAACAGACAGTGTAGAGGGAGTATGCCTCTACAAATAAAGACAGTAAGGGTTGTGGGTGAAGTTAGTGGAGTCATGTTATTGCCTTGTGGGATGGAGGGGGTAGGGAGGATAACTTTATATATATGTGTGTGTGTGTGTGTGTGTGTGTGTGTGTGTGTGTGTGAGGATCCACATTCTGCTGAGATACAGATCTTTGAGTAATATTCTCAGAAAGTTTGTCATAGGATTTCTTTTTCATAAGGTCGGTGAGCAAGTGGTTGGGAACGTGTGCGTGTCATTTGCAAAGATTAATGAAAGTAATATAGTGGTACAATTCAGTGTTAGCACTGTGCGGCATTGGCATTTGCAGTGCATGGGGATGTAGCAGAGGATAATCCCACCAAAATTCACTTTACTTACCTTTTAATTTGTCAAATCAAGTTCCGAGACCTCTAAGAATACACAAAATTCCTGCTATAAATACACAGAGCAGATTATACAAGCCTGAAGCAGGTCACAAGGCGATATGTTTGAAAAGCTATTTGGTTGTTTGAAGGGTTCCTTCTGTCATCTGCATTATTCCTAGTCTGGAAAAAAAAAGCCTTGGAAATCCTGTTTTATCCAGGACACACACACACACACACACACTGCAGCCCTCTGGCCCCAGATGTTAATGCCTCCATTGAGAGAGCCACAGGACTCCTGCAGACTCGATCTCTTCATTGTCGGACAGACAATGGACTCCACATCCTGACGGCCAACCTCCTTCCCATCTTCCCTTCCACAGTGCTCATGCTCCCACACACACACATCAGGAAACATCACAGGCAGGCGGACAATGCTTCATGCATACATGCAGACAGACATCATTTTACAGCTGGGGTCAGGCACAGGTGAGTGCAGGTTCACATACGCTAAATTATGTGGCTAGACTTTCTTTGTTAACATTCTGCTGTGAGTATAATTTGACAGAAAACTTGTGGCTGTTATTACAGCGTGTATGTTTTTATATCGCTGATGTCCCTGCCAGGATTTGTGTTCCAGATTTTTGTCTTGCTGGGGTTCATAATCCTGCAAGTAGCAATTATTTTTATTGTTCTCAATCATTTTAATGAATTGTTTTGAATATATATATGTTCAGACATTTTTTAAAAATTGCCCATGAAAGTTTCCTAGGCCCCAGAGTACATCTTCAAAACTTATTTTGATTGAATCACAATCTTAAAACCAACAATATTAAATTTAGTGACTCAAATGATTAACCAATTTGCTAAATAGTTTCAGACACTCTCCACTCAACCATTTGCTTCAGCTCCTGTTTACAGTCTGCCAGTGTGTGTTTATCCGTCTTGGTGTGTATATATGTGAAATAAACTGTGTGCTTTGACACCAAACGGCCAACGTTGCGTCATAGCTATTACAGCGTCACTGCACCAGATGTCTCCTGTCTTCTGTGTGTGTGTGTGTGTGTTTAATTGTCATCTCTGTGTCACATGCATCACGTCAATGCAACAGATCCTGCAGCCCACATGGCAAGCAGCTGAATGCACAATAAACTCCCGTGATAACGGGATGATTTCTGATTATGTAACTGAAAGGCATCACATACAGGAACACGTACACAGACTGTTGAGCCTGTGTTCACGCTGGATAGGGTGTCGTGCAAGCGTATGGATCCGAATTTGCTGACCATAATGTGTTGTTGATGGTAGGAGAGGGTTGTTTTTTTTCCACATCCTCTGCTGAGCACCAGTTGATGTACTTGCTTCCTACACGAGGCGTTTTTTTTTTTTTTTTCAAAACATCCTTTTCATCCCACCAACAATTTAATCTTTGTTTTTTGCTGTGTGTTCACATCTCCAGGCATGCACTCTGTATTCTGATGCTGCACGAACAGAACTGCCCCAACTTCACTGCTTCACTGTGTGCGTGTGTCTGAATATGTGTTTGTGCTGAACAGAGATATGGTTCATGGCAGGCCAGATGCAAGGTCTGGAGAGCAGAAGCAGATGGGCCGAGCATGTGTGTGTGTGAGTCCATGTGAGTGTGTGTGCTGGAGGGGAACAGCAGGAGGCAGGGCTGGGCTGGACAGGCTGATGTTTAGCGGAGAAGGAAGGGAAGAGGCTTGTTTTCAAGAACATCATGGTAAATGGGCTTTGGCAGGGGGCAGGGTCAAAGTGATATAAAAGTTATGG
Organism: Mastacembelus armatus; assembly: GCF_900324485.2. Lineage (NCBI taxonomy): Eukaryota > Metazoa > Chordata > Actinopteri > Synbranchiformes > Mastacembelidae > Mastacembelus > Mastacembelus armatus. The sequence continues at coordinate 4,719,524 of NC_046641.1, read as the reverse complement.
CTTCATTTATGTTTTTAGGTCTTATCAAAAATAAGATCAAAACCCACAAACCTTGTTCTTTCTCTGAATCGGACGTTACTTCATGTCTTTCCTCCGACCCGGGAAATGTTTCTCTTCACCTTTCCTAAAGATGATAAGTGTTGTCAGAGGCTCTTTTTTTGGCTGTTTTTTTGATGTTTCTGTCTTTCCACTACCAGCTTTTGCAGCAGTATCTTTAAAAGAAGGACAGCACCTTCTACTTCTTATGTCAACGAAAGCAGTCATTCCTCGTGCTGTCAATCAATCTGGATGGTAATTTGAGAAAGAGAAATGCACTACGAAATGGAAAACACCACCAAATAGAAAAATGCTGCAAGCCAGCTGCAATGCAAAGAAACAGAGTTACACACTACTTTCTTTGAGACACAAAAAACTGATGAACATGCAAGTATTTAAGTGTCAGGTGTTTCCAGGAAACATTTAGTTGTGTTGCATTTTCATACTATGTACACTACTACATCTGACTGAAATGAGTCTACACTATATATCGTAACTGTCTTAATACACTGTTTTGTAGTTCGCATGTAAAAATTGACAGGTTTGAGAACTTTGTGATAGAGTTGGCACTTCAGACACTTTCCAGGTATTTAATAGTATTTTCCTTCCAAATCTTCCTGAAACTGTCTCACTTGCAAGTTATTGTAATTTTAATCACCTCCTTTCACTGTTTGCATTGCATTGTGGGACAATGCATTATATCAGAAAATAGAGACTTTTTTAGTACGCAGGTTGAATAATATTTGTTGCTTTTCTAGTATGAACACAAAACATATTAAAATCCTGCTGTAGTATTGGATTGACTTATGACTTTCTATGTTCCATTATGTTTTATTTGTTGTTTATGCTGTGAGTCTGTTGCAAAATCTGTGAACGTTTTCCAATTTGCATGTGTTGCATTTTTAAGAAAATGCCATATTTGTTATTGTGTGAAGATGTTTTATTTGTGTGCTTGCAGTGCATTGAGCTCTGCTGGCTCTTTTGTTTACAGAAACGCTTCTAATGTCCTCAAGTTGATGTGGCTATAATTTATTGATATTAAAATGCTGCATAAGGCACTATTAATATAGAACACCAACTGTGCATAAGCTTGAAGTGCACACTGCACACACATGCAGAAACACCAGATTCACACTCCAGCCCCCTCTCAGAGGCTTTAAGGCCTGTTGGGAAGTTTTTCCGTCAGGCACTGAAGATGGATCCAGAGGGTTTTGGCAGGGGCTGTGATTGCAGTTGTTCCGAGACGAGAAGCTCTTGCTCCTCTGCAACTTAGTCTTCCCTTTGAGCTCTCTTGCTCTCATCCTCTGTCTCACTCACTCACTCCACATCTTTTTTTCCTCTTCGTCTATCTCATTTGTTTCGGCTCAAATTGAGCAGTGTAATGAGGTCATTTTTGCATTGCCAAGGTGTAAGCACTTACCACTTATATACTGTAGCTCAACTTCAATTAAACATACAAGTACATCACCAGTGTATTGTGAATAAAAACTATGCAAGGATGAAGGAAAATAGCATTATCCTTCTGGTGGCTAATAATAGTGCTAGTACTGTGTGTGCCCTGGGAACAGCCATTATGGATTTTTCTCTCAATTCAATTCAGTTAAATGAAATGATGTCTTATCGACATTATTTTTAAAAAAAATTAACATTTTTGCCAAAAAATGCAATATTCTAGAACACAAAACAGTGATAAATATTTGTCACTTTCTATAAATGATGCAGGTCTCCTTTGGGGCAATCAATAAATAAATAAGGCCTGAGGGGGAGAAGGGTTTCCAGGAAAGTCAGAGTGGTGCAAAATTCAATATGGTGCATACTGAGAGCAAAACTGCACAGCAACTATAGCTGGATGCACCAAGCTCTTGAAATGTGGATGTTTTGTTTATGAAAGCTTTTCATTCTGACCTGCAATTTCCGCTGTCGGGCTGATCAGTGTAATTGTGAAAGTGTCAGAATGCAGTGGTGAGAGACATCACCCAAATCTAATTACTGTTGTCTGAAACAAACAAACAGATAATCCATCCCCACCATGACATAAATGTTTGTGATTTTCTTTAGAACAACAAACTTTCTGTCTGCGTTTATGAATCTCACTCGGAGAGCTGGAGGCCTTTAGTAGAGTTTTGGTGAGCTGCTCGGGGTGGCTCCGGTCCTCTGCATTATTTATGAGTGGCAGAATGGAGGTGGAGAGCCCCGACCTGCTTGTTTGTTGCCAGCTGACGACTATTGGCCATCTGCTGCCCACTCTTTCTTACTCTCTTTCTTTCTCTCAATCTCTACCTCTCTCTTGCTATCTCCTGCTTTTCTGCTCTGGTCTCTGTGTGCTCATCTGTCTGTTAAATGAATAACCTGGTTTCCATTTTTTTTTTTTTTGTACAGCAGGGTGTACAAAATCTGAAAAGTTAGGATTCTTTAGTTGTTATAAATCAGTAAAAGCAACGTCTTATAAAGAGGTGACACCAGTATTTCAACAAATATTAGCACTTTTTAATTATATTGAGTAACTGTGATTTAGTTTATGTTATTGTTTAGTCATTCTTAGAATTAATCAGGGCGTGCTCATTAGATCATGATGTTAGCTTAGCATAAATACTGAAAGGAGGAGGGAAATGCTACCTGCTAGGAGTCCTCGCTTTCATGGAGTCCTCGCTAGACACAACCTCAAGTCAGAGATGGGGACTCGAGTCCGTGACTTAGACTTGAGTCGCACTGGACTTATTTTATTTTAGTGCATTAATGTTAATTTATGATAAACAGTGTGTTTATTTGTTTTTTTCTTCTTCTGGTAAATAAGTGGCAGAATAGATGCAGCCAAGGTGTATTGCTGCCCTCTATTGGTAGTTAGCACAACCCATTCATGCCTTGCCACAGGTGATTGGAAACTGCGGTAAATTGAATTAGTGCCATGAACATGGCCAACGTCCTGGCCAGTTTGTTATCAGATGTGGTTATTATGACTTCATCCAAAGCCTAAACAAGCGACAACATGCAGGGTGTTCAGTATAAAAAGACACTGGATCAACCACATCTGATTTTAACAGGCACCTCAAAATGCACCTGAACAGGTCAGTCGACACTTGGTTTAGCTCAGTGTTAGCTTGTTACTAACTTTAAGAGCTTTGCCATCTACACAGCATGCAACAAGCATTCCTCATTGCATCCTTGAGACTTGACTTGCAGGGACTTTTGTGCTAAGCTAAACTAAACAGATGGTGGATGTAGCCTCAGATCTGAAATAATTTATTAATCAGTCAGTGACTTGAATATTTAAAAAAATAGATGTCAGTTATTTAAGCAGTTTCAGTGGTTTGAATGTCTTGGTCACCATAAAAACAGACAATATCAGACACCCATGAGATTTATAGACACAATTAATTAATTATTTAGCAAATAGGCTGTCACACTGTTTCTTTAAACAATACATATTTGTGTTAATTAGCAAACTTTAAAATGTGTTATCATGCAGAGTGCAGCTAACCAGATCTCCCCCAGCAGTATGTTTAACAGAGTACCAAGAGTGGTACTGATGATCTCATCTGACTCTTGGCACAAAAGCAAACAAGCTTATTTCCCAGAATGTTAAACTATGTTTTTAATAAGTTGTCACAGACTTAATGTAATTTTTACTACAAAATCCTTCTAAATTTTAGTCTCTACATTTGAACAGCACCATCCATCTATGTATAGTATTTTTGGCTATACAGTCTTGTTTTTCAAAGACTCAGGGAGAGAAATCTTCAGTATATTTGTTATTGGACAGGACTCATTTTTCCTTTTTCATTCTCCTTCCTGAGTCTGTCCCTGCCTGGCTGTGGTTGAAATTATAAAGCTGGACTGGGAAGTGATAGTAATATCCTTGGCCAAAAACCCTGTCAGCAGGCCAACTGGGTTTCGGGGGCACCACGTAACATATTTAGTATGTTTTCTGGGGCCCTCGATGAGCCTGTTCATCAGCTGCTTGTTGTTTTGTTTGCTCCGACTCAGCAGATGTTTTCTGGCTCAGTTGTCCACGCTGTGTTTTGTGTACAGAGGACCACTGGAATTGTTCTCTTTTTGTTATTCTGGTTTTAGTGACACGTCAAAGCTGTTGGGCCCCAGTGTGAATGTGAAGGTTCCTATTGTTTACTGTCAGAGGCAATATTGCTCTGTGCTATTGCTTGTGTATATATGTACTTTGCATACTATGCCTATGCATATTCAGCACTTGCTTCTTGCTGTTTTCCGGCATTGTTTCATGAATACTGTATGCAAATGTGTATGGGGTAGCAGCAAAAGATAGTGAAAAATATGGGAGCATGGAGTGGATATCTGGGATTGTGTTCAGTAATGTGTGAGTGAACAATGATGCAGAGGTAATGGGCACTGGGGCATGTGGAGGGAGGGGGGTGGCAAAGGAAAGTGGGCCCCTACCCTCCTCTTCCTGGTGCTAACCAGAGCATGGTAGTTTGTTTTTATGACAGCCTTTTTTTGGCATTGTTCTGGTCTGTTAGAGCTCACTCTCCCCACCGTGGGACTGACTGTTAGTTGGCAGGAAGTGTCGGGGCTGCACAGCTTGAACACACACACACAAACAGTATTGGAGACTCTAGCACACACAGCCCCTCTGAAGCTCTTGCCCCACACTCCCACATAAAGTTTTGAAAATACAATAAAAAGTTGCCCTACGGCTTGCAGGTTGGTAAGCTGCAGCTTATCCAGGAAGAAGCTGTAGCCAGGTTAATGGTCTCTCTCCAGGACAGGCACTACAGAGAGGCCTGTGCAGGCTTATCAGCAGCAGGAGGGCCCCTACATGGCTGCTCTCTTAAAGCTCCACTGAGCTAGTGTGAGGAAGTAGCTAAGCTTCCATGGCTGTTAGTAAACCGAGAGCTACCCTGCTTATTTCCTGCTGTGTTTGTCTAATGCCTGTAGGAAAATCAAAGTTAGTCATTAGCCCCTCCTAAAGGAAAATATAGATGTTTACCCAGTGTAGCACCTCTAATTGGAAATTCAAAGTTAACTTACCGTCACACTTCCTAATGGAAACTCAGCCTGTTAGGCCTTTCTATGAAGTCAGTGTTACCCTTTATTGTTAAAAATCAATGGTAGACCAATGTGACTTCTACTAAAAAGTAAGTTCTTTTTAATAGCATGGGGCTTTTTTGGCAAGTGTGAAGAGGATGGCAGACAATGTGTGAAACACTATTCTCAACAGCTGTGCTGTAGTTCTTTTCCTTAATTGGAGATGTCTCAGTACCGAGCTTACATGATTTGTTGAAAATGATTTAAAGTGCTATGAAGAAGAGTGAGATGTCTTGCCCCCTGACTGACTAATCAGATTTTGCCTCATGGATCCCAGTATGATGACTCCAGTGTGATCTGTGCCCATGACTCACTGCTCCTTTTCTTCATCTGTAGCGAGGGAGGAACTGATACAGTTGCTGCTGCTGCTGCAGCAGTGAGGTAACCTGCCACTTTGTTGTTTATGCGGGATTTGTTACAGCCCCTTCTTGCTTTGAATGAGAAGTAAATCCAGTCTGTACAATATCATGAATACATATTCCTACTGTTTGTTTTTGTTAATTATACCACCTACTCAGCTGCTTTCCATATTGCCTGTGACAGATGAAATAAGATCGTGCAGACAAGAATTATACAGTAAGTACTAAATGTAATGATGAGATCACACAGACATGTAGCTAAATATTAGAACCTAGTATGGAAGGCATCATTATACCTGGTAGAAAGTGCTATAGTGTGTATTGTAGTGATGGCTTCATGGTAAAAATAAAGCAATGATTTACTTCACTTCCCCTTGCACCCATAGTCCACCTGCACACTAGGATCTGCCCAGTACCAACAGAGCCTTCTACTCAGGCAACCAAGTAGATCCACTGCAGCAGCTGGGGGGATTAACCCTTTGATGAACAGCCAATTAGTTGTCTGCTTAAACAAAAATAAATTCATAATTTTTTTATTGTTAGCCCTTTGCAGTGAATTTGGACAACTTTTAGATTTCAATTTTATACCTCACCATAACTGGGTTGTTTTTAATTATCATCATACACAGTAAATAGTACTGGGAGGTTATGAAGGTTTTACATAGTACTGGCTCCCCATGGGTAGTGCAGTGGAAAAAATTAAAAGTTAAAAGTGCTTTACCCAGGGGTACCTTAACAGTTTTGTGAGTTTAAAGTTGGATTAGGGTTGGACTTTAAGAAGTTAGGACCTGTGCCCATTGTGACCGCAGCTATACTGTTGTGTTTCCTCCTGCCAATGATTGTAAAGACAACATTAAGGAAGTTTAAGGTGCAGTAATCTTCAGCTTCCATTAACTACTGGAAATACCTGCATCAATAATCAACCAAGGTAAAAAGAAGTTATTTGATTGTAGATCTAGTTGTTTAAGAATCTGTTACTCCATATCATGAACACTGAGTGGGCTATAATTAAAGCACAGTACAGTGCACTTATCGTCTTGCGTTGCCTTGATGCTTTCAACTCTCAAATGTGGCACTAAACTATAAACAAATATCTGCACTGTTAGTATCAGTATTTTTTATAAATTACCTCCAGGTTTTCAATTGAAATATCATTACTACCTCACCAGTTCTCCTGGTTATGAATGCTAGCACTGATTAGCACCGTTGTTAGCCTCACCGCTTGTCCAGCAGCAGGAGCCCTTTGAGCCCAGCTGTATCAGCAGCTGCAGCTATAATACTCCTGTTGTTGAGGTGTTTTGGTCTGGGTTGTGGTATGGTGGTTGGGGGTAAATGAGTGAGACGGTGTTTGCCCCCTCACCCTCCCCTATCAGGCTGCAGGCTCACCTTTGACCTCCGGCTGACTGCAGCACCCTCCCCTCGCTGCTGTTTTCCAGTCCACCGCTCTCTGCATGATGTCCGCCTGTCTTAATAGAGGGATGGAAAGAAAGAAAAACATGGAATACCCAGTGGGTAGAGACCATAATATGATGTAAAGTAGAGAGATAAAAGAGAAGAACAACAGACAAAAATAAATGGGTTGGCGAGAGGAAAAAATATGCGGGTTGCCAGATTGTGCACACCTAGAGAGAAACAGAGATTGGGAAGCCAAAAAAAGCCAGCTAGCCCAGACAACAGCCCTGAGAAACTGAGATAAGAGCTGACTAGCAGTCAACAATTATGCCATCAATTTCCAACCTGGCTTTTACCTTCTTTTCTCACATTCCCTTTCATTCTTTCTCCTCTTTTGCTTCACAACACTCACTCTTATTCTGTTTCCTCCCCTTTAGTCCCCACTGCTGTGCCCCCTGTGCATTTTTGTAATACATGTCTCAAAGAGCAGCCTGTTACACACACACAGACACTCACGTATATACAGATATACTCTATTACACTGACACAAGCACACACACATTCCTGCCTTCAAAGAACAGTCAAGCAATGTACACTGACTGTACTTAACCCCTTATTAACCCCCATATTATAATTTTATTGTACTTAGTACTTCTAGTCCACTACATTTATTATAAAAGTATTTCACTAAAAGTAGTAAGACACAAACACTTGACTAGCAGTCATGTTTATATATTGCTTACATGTCAATACAATAATATCACTGTGTAATATACTTTAAATATTTAAACATACTTTTCTTTTTTATTGAAGTTTGCAGGACTTTTATTTTTACATCACATTGTAGCCCTGTAAAAAACATCTATCCATCATCTACCACTTGTTCTGGAACATCCAGGGTTGCAGCGGTCTGGAGCTAGTCCCAGCTAACATTGGCAGAAGGCGGCACACCCTGGGAGGATCACGAGTCTATCACAGGGGTAACACATAGAGGCAGACAAACAGTCACACCAACCTTCATGTCTTTGGACTGTAGGAGGGAACCAGATTAGTTGGAGAAAACCCACATAGGCATAGAGAGAACATGTGGCTCCAGCATCAAATGGGATTTGAGCCTAGAACCTTTTAACCACCTCTTGCTGCCACTTGTAACAACCACGTATCTCTAAAACATCCAGTTCGCCAGAGCTAATAGCAGCCCCGTTTTAGATTCTGACAGTGCATTTTTTTTTAGATATGTTTAAACATTTTTTTAAAATGTAAACAATTAAGGGCAAAATACTTGTTCCACTTGTTCCATGAAAAGCTTAACCAAATCAAGCACATATCTGACATGTGTTGACTTGGCTTGGTTGTGTGCTTAGCAGAGATCATGGTTGGGACATAGATTTTTTCCAAATGTACACATTTGCGCACACACACACACATGCACACACACACCTTCTTCATATGCTCACACACAAACGCACACACTTAAACTCACACACTGTCTTCTCTCATACACATGGACCCGTGGCATATGGAAGAGTTTATGTCACTGTTTTTTTTCCCATCATACCTATTAAGCAAAGTTTTTTTTAGGAACCCCAGGTAGGGGAGAGAGGCAAACTCTTTATTATAATTTTTTCGCCTCAGGTTAGCTGCAGAAAATGTACACACACTCACAGAGGCATACACACACATACACTCAGCCCATCAAGAAATCAATAATACGTCTTCTTCAAAAACTCTGAAAAGTAATGGAAGGAGACAGTGAGGGAGAGAGAGACGGATGCTGCTGAACCCCAACACAACAGGCTTACTTGCTTTCTGTCTTGCTTTTCTGCTGATTGTGCTTTTTCTTCTTTTCTTTCTCACAGACAGACAGAGACAGACAGACAGACAGACAGACAGACAGTGACAGACAGACAGACAGACAGACAGATAGATAGATAGATAGATAGATAGACAGACAGAGATAGACAGACAGACAGACAGATAGACCGATAGATAGATAGATAGATAGATAGATAGATAGATAGACAGACAGACAGACAGATAGATAGATAGATAGATAGATAGATATAGATAGATAGATAGTGACAGACAGACAGATAGATAGATAGACAGACAGACAGACAGACAGACAGACAGACAGACAGACACAGACAGATAGATAGATAGATAGATGGATAGACGGATAGACAGACAGACAGACAGATAGATAGATAGACAGACAGACAGATAGATAGACAGATAGATGGATAGACAGACAGTGACAGACAGACAGACAGACAGACAGACAGACAGACAGACAGATAGATAGACAGACAGTGACAGACAGACAGATAGACAGATAGATAGACAGACAGTGACAGACAGACAGACAGATAGATGGATAGACGGATAGACAGACAGACAGACAGATAGATAGACAGACAGGCAGGCAGACAGACAGATAGATAGATAGATAGATAGATAGAAATAATGGGAGAAAAAATATGGTTAAGTAGGAAAAGCAAGAGGAGTCTGTTGAATTGAAGCAACTGAGTTTAATTACCTCCCCTATTTAAAATTCATTGTCCATCCATCCCCCACCCATCCGTCCCTCTGTCCTTCCGTCCCTCCATCCATCCTATAGTTTCATATCTCTGCGGCTGAACAGCTCTGATTTGTGTACCAGGATTAAATTCCTCAAATTTGTCTTTCACTCCCTGTGGGAGAGGGCCGTGCTTTTTAATTAATTGATTTTGAAATTAAGTTAGCTGCAGTGTGAGTGTGTGTGTATGGGTGTGTGTCTTTCTCGTTTTCAACGCTTAGCTGTGTAACGGAGGGGTGGGCTTGTGTGCCTGTATTTGTGTCTGTGCCTTTGTGATTATCAATTCCCAGTGAAGCCAGAGAGGATGATGATGCTATAGCTAAATCAGAAGTGTAAAAGGACATGTGAGGTTTTGCAAATGGTTATTTATGTGCCACTAACAGATCCTGACCAAGAAGCAATCCAACACATGATCTGTCTATCAAACCCCAAGTGCCATTTGGATTGTTTGGTTTTAATATGAAATGGGGAAATAAGGCAATGAACAGTGAGTGAGGAAACGCATTTGCCCTAGTCAGTGCTTAGTGTGAACGTGTTGGCTCGTAATGATACAGGAGGTCGTAAGGCTCCACAGACAAGCCTGCCACCTTTTGCTTTATTCTGATATTTTAAAAATTTCATCCAATGTCGATATAGACACATTAGAAGGTTTATGAAATGGCTACACTGAAGTGCAGGAACCTCATGATGTAGATACACACCATGGAGCTTTGTCTAATATTTGGAACACACACAGTTAGTGCCGTGGGATTACTGGTGATGTGAATAGATACAGACCTGACAAATAACACTGAGCTCCTGTGATAAATGGTAATCAGAGCTTAGACGAAAAACGCTTGGTTCAGTGTAATTACATACTTCTGCATCTCTTCACCAAACCACTTCACCTGCATGCCTCTGTCTTTTTTCCCAAAACAATACTGTTTTGCTAAACAGCGCAACTCCTCCACTTCTTTTTTAAATCTAGTTGCTAAAGGCTCATTAATTAATAATGTATGTTCTTTATTTTTCCAGCAGGCCACACTCATGAAGTTTTAACTTTAAATAGAATCCCCTAAAAGCAGGTACAGGAAATATCTATTTCTACTTAAACAGTAGTCAACAGCCAGCAGTAGTTATCATAATAAGCATAATAAGCTTAGTGCGGTAAGTGACCGAGACTGTATCGATTGTGTTTCAGTGCTATCTGGTTGATACATAATCTGTTGTAATTAATTGATTATTGTTGTTGTTGTTGTTGTTGTTGTTATTTTCCCTCTGTTATTCTAATATGTGAAAGGGAGGAAGGTTTTAGTGCTTTCAGAAGAAAACTATTAGCAGCTGGATAAATGTCTTTTGCCCCCAAACCTTATGAACTCCTGTGATATAAAATCATAGGCAGGCAGGTTATGGCCACTAAAATGTAAAGGGTGCACCAGGTGCACAAGGTGTGTGTGTGTTAAAATTCTTTCATAATTATCAACCTGTGTGAGGTTGTGCGAGGGCTTGGAGCGCTCCACTGAGCACTTTGTGTTTGTATGTGTGGATGATTTCTCTCTCATGCATCTGTGTGGACACTTTGTTACAAAGAGCTGCTGGGTTGTTGAATGCCTTCTGTATTATGTGGCGCACAAAACCGTCATCTCTAGCGCTGCATGCACCATCGCGGCGTGTTGCCTCAGCACGAGAGTATGAGGACTGTGTCGCTCATCGGCAGGCTGCTTTGTGCGGCGTAGCACTGGTGGTGGATCTGCTGCACGCTGTCAGGCCTACACCGTCTGTCGCACTGTGTGTTTTCTCTATAACTGTTTCTTTGTGTGTATGTGTGTCTCTTTGCTTCTGTTTCTTTGAGTCTGTGTGACTGCTTCTTTGTATCTCAATGTGTGTGTGTGTGTGTGTGTGTGTGTGTGTGTGTGTGTGTGTGTGTTGTACCTACGTCAGCGAATGTCTTTATGTGTTTTTGTCCTTGACTTTATGTGAGGGTGTGTGCTACACTGGGTTTGTCTGAACTGGGAGATAAAGATGTAATAGAACACATTCACACACACACACACACACACACACACACACACACACACACACACAAATATACTAGAAAGGGAAAGGGAGTGTGTGTGTGAGGGTGTGTGTGTGTGTGTGTGTGTGTGTGTGTGGTATCTTTGCAAGATCAACAAACACATTCCCTGTAGCATTCTGGCACATTCATACACACTCTGTTCTCACATATTCTTGTTTTGTCATACATACTGCGTCACACCTCCCACACACACACACACACCCTCACACACACACACACACACACTTACAAAAACAGACACATACATACACACACACCTAAGAAAGTGCACCTGGGTGCTAATACCAAACTATGAAGACATCGCTGTGTATCTCAGTCACCCTGAGTGTGTATGTGGTTTGTGATGCAGTAGCAGGAGTTATTTCATGTCAACTGACTTATTGGTTCCAGCAGAGGGAACGTGAGATTGATCCATTTCTCCTCATTCATTTAAACAAAGGGCCTAGAGACGTATCCAGTATTAAGACCTGACACTGAAAAATACTGAAACACCACCTGAAAACAATAAAGGGACAGTTCAAGATTTTTTTTTTTCATTCTGAGAGTTAATGAAGACTGACATGATTCTGGTGTTCGTGTTAAGAACAAAAGTATAGACTTGGCTGTTCTACCCAAAGTAACAAAATACACCTTCTAACACCTTGAAATCTTAGTAATTCAAATATTGTATCCTGTTTTTGTGTGCTGTAAATATTTTGTCCGGTGCAGTAAGTGTAACCTGCATGCCAAAGTCTTGTCAGCATAGTTTGGTTGAACATTCAATAAAAACAAGTTTGGGTTTACCAGCTACATCTGGCAACCCACACAATAGCCAGAGATGCTGTAAAAGTACTGGGTGATCTATCTACCTTGTCACAGCACGTAACTCCCTATAAAATCACATCTTAATGCCAAGCTAGGCTAAGCACATCCCTTCTGCACTATTGATGCATTCCTGTACAGTGATGGTAGATGGCAACAATCTTGTTTTAAAAAAAACAAATATTGAAATTTGTACATTTGTTTTTTTTATATACATATACGTTTAAACGAAAATGTGATGTAGACTAGCTGTTTCCCCTTGCTTCCAGACTTTATGCTTAGGGTCTTCTGGTCGTCTCAGTAAGTGAACACATTCATCGTTTTTTTCAGTCTTTTTTAGAAAGCTAAAAAAATGTATTTCCTAAGATCTTGTATTATTTCTTCAAAATGTGACAGAACAGAGATAGAGACAGTGTCAGGAAGATAAATAGACTGGAAAAGGGAGAGAAAAGTCCAGTATGCACACAAAAAAGCAGAATTTAGAAAGAGTCAAGCAGAACTGGGAGAAAAGAGAAATCAGAGGCCAAAATAAATGAAAGAATAGATAAAACTCATATTGATAAAATGGGACCCCAAGAAGTGTCTGACATGAGGAAAAAGAGGCAGGAAAAGTGTGATGCAGACAAGAATAGCAAAGTGGCAAATACTGCAGATAAAAAAAAGAGTGTGTGATTGTTGTCGTCAGCAGCTGTGTGGCCTCCTCTGCATTTCATTTATTGTCACTCTTTATTTGATTTCTTTGTACAGCTGTCATTTTCCACCTTCCCTGTATGCCACCGAGACTCCCTACCACTTTTGTTTTTCCATTGCTGCAGTAAAATGGTCTCATTCTTTCCTTTAACATTGACTTAAAGGGCCAGAGAGCATGTTTTCACCCTTTCAGACAATTTTACTAAGTTATGTTTTTGAGTATTTTTTCACTGTTTTCTTGTGTTGTGGTCAGTTTTGAAGGTTTTGGGTTTGCAAATTTTCTTGTTTAAACTGAGACCATTAGAACCTTTTCTTTTGAATGTGTCAGCATGTGGGCTAATTTTTATATAGTGTGATTGAAAAGAATAATAGCCATGTCATGAATTTAGCAGATCCTTCTATCAATTTGTATTTGCATGCTGCTACTGCGTCTAAACACCCAGCCCACTACTAGTTATGGTTTTGTGCAGATGTGGCTTCTATTTATCAGACTGAAGATATTTTTCAATTTCACATTGACTGTGGAGCTTTTGATTCAAGAGTTGACAGCATGTGTCAGCCACCGGTGAGCTTAGCATTTATTCAGAGGCAGGTTTGTTTATGTTGATGTTATTCAAAATGGTCTGCAATTTGTAATGTCTGATGGAAAGTTAAAAAAGCTTCCCAGTGTCAAAGCTGCATGTGATGACAGCTGGTATGAATAAATTACAGATTCTAAAAGCCGATCTTTATGTTTTTGTTAGAATATTATCAATCTGATTTTACTGAGTCTCCACATGGGACTGTGGTGTAGGTGAAATAATGATTTTTCTCTACAGCTTCAGGGGCTGTCAGTCGATAAAGCCCTGTAGTGAAACTTGCCATAAAGCACAGGTGACCTGCCCTAAATCAAACTCTATCTCCCATCCCTTATCTCTCCCTTTCCCACTAATACTTTAAAAAGGGAATTTATCCTTACAACATTACAAGGTACAGTAAGCACTCTACCTGCATTGAATGGCTAGCAACTGCATTAACAGGTAGCATTACACTCTAACCCAGTTTCTCACTGTCCATTACCACACCATTGATTCCGGTTGGACTCCCATTGGAAATGGATAAAATGCAAGTGAGCTGCCGGTTTGAGTGGAGAGTTTCATCTCATCTCCAACGGCCCGGACAATTTAAGGCACATTGATTGGCTACAGGCATGCTGTGATGTCAGGACGAGGTCATATAATCCATGTTGGTCATGGTGTCTGGGCTGCCACCTGTTTACTATCTAGTAAGATGCAGAATGGTGAACTGAAAGGAAATACCTGGCAAGCTTTCAACTCTACTTTTGGACAATTATTGAATATAAATCTAAATATGCATGCAAGTATATATGCAACCACAATCTCCCTCAAGAGCCTGAGAGCACTTCAGTTCATCTTTTTTTGGTGAGGACAGAAAATGGACTCACACACAATAGAAATGGTATTATGAGATGTCCCAGAGCTTCAGAGGTCTAAGCTCTGTAATTCAAACCCAGCTACAAGCGTTTGTGTTTGTCCTCTCAGTGTCTTTTCCATATCTCCACTCCACAGTTTGCAAAAGAAGCACGGATGCCATAAAACAGCTTTGTTGAAGTGGAAAAAGAAATTGCTTTTTAACCAAACGTTAAATGCAGTCTCATCAGAGTGAATGGTGAAAACCACCAGCTGTTCTACATTTACTGAGCAAGGCGATCTGAGGTTGCAATGTACTGCATGCTCTGTTTCTGAGCACCCTTGAATTTCTGGCATGGCTTACAATTTATTTTTTCACAATGTACACATGCAATAGGTAACTGACCCCATTTTATTTGCTTCATGGTGGGATTCATTAACACCTTTTGCGTTTCTTGCTGTTGCAAAATGAGAAAACACACTACTGATTAGACATTTTCTTAGTTCATAAACCTTTTATTTGTTCAACTTGAGCTTTGCTATAGTAAACAGTGTTATGTAAGTCATTCCCATGAAGCATCCTGTGGAATAAGTAGCATCGGGGGAAGCTATGTGTCTTGTATTTGGCAGCAGCAACAGCAGCTTGTGTGGAATAACTAGAAGATGCATCGTGTTTATCATGATAGTGACAGACACAGTGGCATTAAAAGGAAAAGAGTTTCACCTAGACAAAACCACCAAAATAAATCTGTGTTACATTATGCAATGATTTTACCACACGGCATCCAACTTAGGCTGTGTTAAGAACTACACTTTTCTACATTTTAATGTAGCCACTGGCATTGGCAGGGCAAAGGTCTGGATGCAGGAATCACACAAACACAGGTGAATCTTTTGATCTGATTTTGCTTGTTGATATTCCAACCTCAATCTATGCACATGCACTCTCGGGGAGTATAAATTCAAAATTAGTACAGGGTGTGGAGCTCAGACCAAAAGAAGGCGCTTTCCACTGAATCATGGTTTCTTCTGATTTTGGATCTAGTTGAGGTAGTTTGGTGTCTGATTAAGATGCTCCTTGGGTGCCTCCTTCTGGATACTACCAACTGTTGAGACTGTGCTGCAGGCATTATATGTCCCACTGGTCTTGGAACATTGTGGGATTCACCTAAAAGACTTGGATGATCCACAGTAGCTAGGGAGAAGGAGAGCTGGGCTACCTTACTAAACTGGATGCCACTTCAACCTGGATGTGGACACCAGCAGGAAATGGAGAAGATTGGACTGGAAGCGAAGCACTGTTGGCCAACGAAAAGTAGTCTTCCCAAGTGTCATGACCCTCCAGCATCGTAAAATCCTGTATTACAAACCAGTGTGCAGTGTTTTGAGGTATGATCAAACCTTTTTTGGTCATATGTTGTCTCTTCACCATTTGCTAAAGCAACACACCCTAAACACACAACGCCTTGTATTATTTTAATAGAGTGTGTTTTTTGGCAAACAAAAGAATATGTACCTGCTCTGATGCTGATGCTCAGGTTTCTTACTGAAGGGCACTTTAATGTGCCACATGGCTGTTGTACTGCAGTGACTCCAGGTCAGGCCCTGATGCTCCACCATCAGTCCTGCACAGCACAGCTACAGCCACTGTCTCCCAGAGCAAATATCTCACACCAATCCTGAGAAGTAAACATACATAAACATATACTTTTAAACCAACACACAGACACAAGCAAACTCACACATAAGCACATGCACACACACACATACATTATTAGGCTTTGATGTAAATTTTAGCTTCTTTTGTCTGCTTCTCTTCCTCCAACTCACACACACTCAACTCACACCTGTCCTCCTCCCTTAGGCACATCTTGTAGAGAACCATCCCTCTCCACTCCTGTCAGAAGAACAAATGAGCCTGGGCATGTTTCGTAGTGTGCGTCTGTGTGCAGGTTTAACTTCCAGTCTGTCTGGCCTTCCTCTCTGTTGCTTCCCAAAACACACACACCTGCTCCGCACAGTTACCCTCTGACAGATCACTGACATACTGTCTCTAGGCCATGCTGCACTCTGTGTGTGTGTGTGTGTGTGTGTGTGCATGTGTGTGTGTGTGTGTGTGTGTCTGTGTGTGTGTAGTTACAGACAACCCCCCTACTGTGTCAGCCTGGCAATTGCCATTTCTCAAGGAACTAAGAAAGGGTGGGAGTGTGGAGTGAGGATGGAGGGAGGGCAGGGGCCTGGATGTGAGTGTGTTTGTTGTCAGAGGGTGTATTAATAAAGATGACCTCATCTGTTGTTGTTCAGAGGGTGTGTTTGCCTTTTTCTATTTTTCCTTTCTATGTGCCTCCTTGATTTTGTCAAATAATTTATTATTTTGCAAAGGGTTCAGTTTTTGTATCTTCATATGTAAATGTTTTTGCCTTCTCCTCTTTTCTCTGTTCCTCCTTTGTTATTTTGTAGCCTCAGTCTCATGTTGTAGCACTTGTTTGTGTGGACTCCTAATGCGTCTTTGCAGTCTTTGCGTGCATGCCGGGTCATCTGTGTATCTGTACGTGTGTGTGGATGGGGGTGTGTAGCAGGGATAATCCTTCTTGATATAACTCCTTTGTGTCTCAGCATTCGTGGATGTGATTATGTGCTTCATTATGTCGAGCTAAACATGTTGAATCCACTGTATGTGTGTGTGTGTGTGTGTGTGTGCAGACGTCAGTCAGCCGCCGTGTGTGTTGGGAACAACAGATGTCCTTGCAAGATGAGTAACTTCCTTCAGAGTGCTCGGCATGTCTGTCTATTGTAGCTGTGACTGTTTGTCTCAATCATCACAAACTGGATGGTATGACGTGGTGTATACCAGTCCAAGTGAGCATCGTGATCAACCACGTGTAGGTGGCTGAGGTAGACTGTTGTTTTTTTTTTTCATGTTGTGTTAAGCCCCATCTCACGTTCCCTGTCACCCACAATTACTTTTTTTTTTTGTGAATTCAATTACCTTGAGCAGCTCAAGCTTCCCTGATGGTTTCCCATGATAGTTTGTTTATTGTCCCCTGGTGTTTTTCCTGTGTTGTTCTGTTGAGGTAGGATGGTTTGGACAAGATTTGAACAGTGCTCTTAGCATGAACTAAGTAGTTTAGGTGCAGTTTGTAAACAACAGCGGCACTTTAGAGCTGTGGCAAAATGCCCTCTACTACTCTACTCCCACTAGTACAGTGAAAAAAATAAGTAAAAGTAAGTAAAAAAAAAAAAAAAGTGAACAGACCCTTTAAAGAAAAGCTAGTGAAGACTCTATGGAGTCAGGTTAGGCTGAGGTAGACACTGTCAATAGAGGGAGGTGATCTCATTTGTTTAGCTGTCGAGCTCCCTACCCTATCCATCCCTGAGGGCTTGTGCTGTAGCTTGAGTGGGACAGTCAGCGAAGAAATGGGCCCCCAAGGAACTGGCAGTTACCATGGTGGGAGATGGCAGTCCCTATTTTGCCCTCAGTCTTCCCCACCACAATGAACAGAGACCATTAGCAACAGGGTCCTCCTGCACCCTGGGAGATAAGAAGATAATGCACTGAGCTCATGCTGTTACTGTCTCACACACACACACACACACACACACACACACACACACACACACACACACACACACACACGTGCAGAGGCAGATGCAAGTATGTGCTCGTGCACAAATTAAAGTAAGCAAACACATAACACCCAGTGGGGAATATGGATGTGGTACATGCATGAACACACACACTGAGCAACACACAATTACAGGAGTAGATGTATGAATTGATCCACACTCACATATATTACTCTTTAACCTTCCTCTGTCAATAATCCTCTATCCACGCAGGGTTCCCTGGCTGTTTGCTATTTCAGCTGCGGCTCCAATCCTCAGCCGTTTGTTGGACAGAAGGCAGCAGTAGTGACAGGAAAGCTAATGAAACAGGATACCCCTGCCTCTGGTTATTCCACAGGAGAAGAAAAAGAAGAAAAATCACACTCACTTTGATCTTGAATGAGTCTATAAAATAACAAGGGTATGCAGAGAGCGGCTGTATGTTTACCCGGTTTCCTTATTTACTGGCGGGCACTGTTGTTCTTTAAGGCCCATGCAGGCGCTGAAATAATGCACACTCCTCTGTAATGATTCAGGGTCTCTCCTTCTGGGAGATCTTGGGTCTTACTAGTTACCAGTGTTCTTTGGAGAGCTCAGTATAAATAAATTGTTGGGACCAGGGCTGTGAAATTACAAGCAGAAAGAAACAGACTGTCAAGAATACTGCATAGATGCGTCGTTTGCATGTCTGAGATAAAGGCTTTTTCTCTGACAAGCCTGAAGGTCAAGAAATGTGGCCATGACATAAATGAATGACAACCCACAGCTGAAGAAGCAGAAACAGTGTGGGGAAGCGATATGTCATCAAAGGATGCCAGTTAGAGCAAAACAAGGTCTGTTTGTTTAACAGTCCATCCATCTCTCACAGTTTCATCAAAATGTCATCAAAATTTGCACAACTGCTCTTCCTAATATACCCACGTTATTTATTTATAATTTCCAAAGGTTTTCAGCTGTCCTGCGTTCATCAGGGTGTGTCTGAAGTTGTTTTCATTCGCTCACACTTGTACAGAGTTTATAAATTGAAATATTCCTTAATACAAAACATTTCACAATATTTTTGCTAAATACAAGATTTACTCTTAGCCTACCAATTTTTGTTAAATGTATTTCAAGACTGTCAAAATAACATATTTATTAGTTTACAGAATTTTCAAAGATGTAAAGACGATAAAGCACACATGGTGGCATACATGCGTTTGATAACGAACAGTGTTGGAATCAAGAACAGGAAGAATATTTTCTTCCTGACTTTTATATTGTTTTGGCTTTCACACCATTATTGAGCATCTCACTAGATGAATCAGTTGACTTGTGAGTCAACACCCATAAAACATGTGGTGAGAAAAGCTGAGATCAGGAGTGAAAGTGCTCCAGCCAAAACCACTACATGGACTGTTGCAGGTTTTAACAGAGCGGTAGGGATTTGTTTGGCTTTACTCCATTATGAGACAAATATTGGGTTAATCTCCTCACCACCCTGGGTCTTGTTGTGAAAAGGCCACAGCCCAGGCCACTGCTTTACCATCACATCCTCCAACTTATGTAAACAGATGGTTCATGCAACATATATGCATGCATGCACTAAGAGACCTCTAAAACCCATTCACCCACCCAACTCATTTCCTGTTCTTATGCCCATATCCCCTCAAAACTCAAAAATACGGTCATCTTAATTCAGCTGAATGAACCCTTTGCCCCCATGCATCGATATAATCCATAACATTTAAACATTAACATATAAAGGGAATATGCTTGTAATGAAAAGCACTTGTGTGTACTGACAAGTGTGAGCATTTTTTTTTCTCTGTGTTTTCCTGTTCAGTTTAGCTCACACACCAGGTGCTGCTCAGTATTTTGTGTCCACCGTGGCTCCTGTGTGTTCTGGCACAGCAAGAATAATAATCAGAGCGCCTCATCTCAAACCAGTCACGTTTGCCAAAAGCACCAACGCAGGCTCTGCGTTTCACACAGGAAATTAGTGGATGATAGTGGAAAGGTCCCACTTCACTGAAAATAAGCAACATCACAATCACTTTATCTTTTATAGCATCTGTGCTATGGGCAATAGTACAAAGTTCTGATCTGGGAAAGGGGCTGTTTTACAGTGGTACTGGTAATGTTAGAGTAGATATAAAATATGCAAATGAAAATGTTTACTATCAATCTCAACAATCAATGAAACAACCCTCCATTTTTTTAAGCCATTATGAAGAACTAACAGTGCTGTTAGAAAGTTTAGTAATCCATTGACAAATACTTAGTCAAAGGGATTTTGCACAACCAAATCAACCCAAAAGATGTTCTTGTGAATATATTATAATGGATCTATAAAGGTTTAGAAAGTGAACCATTAATATTAATGAAGCCATTAGATACAGCTGTAAAAAGTGGTACCAAGTGATCAAACTCAACATATTGTGAGTAAGAGATGACAGCCATCCCTGTTAAAATGTCAGTATTGATCTTGAAAGCCACATATCTCTGAAAGCCTACAACAGGACTAGTAACCCAGAGCAGGCATGATATTTCACACACAGACAAAGCATGAAAAGACGAATGCTACAATGTCAGCTGTATATCAGTCATTCCTGTGGTACACTGAATAATCGATCCTTCAGCTGAGCATAAATCAGTAACTCTCATGAGGCATCTCAGTGGGAAATGACTGTCGTGACTCGGCACTGATAATGGCCTCAGCAAATGGTGGCCACCTCTTATTTCAGCTTGTAAATCACAACCTACAAGTAATGGGCTGCACTTAGAGGGGTCAGAGTTTGCAAGTAAATCACTCTGGAGGACAAACACTGTAAAGTCAAGCTTTGCAGCTCAATCTTTCTTGTTTTTTTCAAGGAGTACAGGTGGTAGTGCTGTGGTGGGGGTTGGCAGCTGGCGCTCATTGCTCAGATCTAGCTCTGACCTTGGCCAGATGTCCAGCAAGCAGGAGTAAGTGTGTGTATATATGTGTGCGTCGTCAACCAGGCTTTCGGAAAGTGCTCGGCTTTAATAGGGACTGGCAGGCATTTTGTTGGGCTTTATTGCCACATGCCTCTTCCAATCCTGCTGCTGATTAGAACTGCCATTACTGGCACACACACACACACACACACACACACAAGCACGCAAGTACTTGTTCAAGGGAGACCCACACACTTTGGCGTGCGTTCAAAGCTTGGCCCTTTGCATGTGATTAGCATCCCATTGCGTTGTCTTGTGCAGCGATCAAACGGAACTTGAAGTTGTGCTCTTGTCGAGGCCGATTGGAGGAAGTGACGGGTACATCGTTGCTCCACTTTTATTCCTCTCATCAGGGTGCTGTCAGTTTAGACAAAGTCAAATTTGCTGCGGAGCAATTAAAGGCCCAGGCTGTCACAATCGGCCCTGATAGGGAAGGCTTATATAGTGGCAGCATGCAGACACACACATCAACACGCATTCAGGCACAGATATTCACTCTACCCTGCTCACACATGTGGATCATACAACACATCCAACCACCCACACACACACACACACACACACACATTTACAATAAGCACACAGGCGATTAGCTCAGAAAGTGCAGGTTTAAACTGTTAGTCATTGCTGATTCACAAGCAGCTGGCTGGTTTCCACACAGCCACTCACTTTGCTGCCTGTCAAACACACAGGCATCCAGCAGCTGTAGGTGTGTGTGTGTGTGTGTGTGCGTATGTGTGTGCAGGTGTTCTTGAAATCTTGCTTCTTAACCAGACATCCCCCCCCCCCCCCCCCCGCCCCCCCTCTCTTTCTCTCTTTCTCCCCTTTTTTTGGCACATGTGTGCCTGCTTGTGTGTGTGTTGTGCTCATGGAGTATATATGGTTTGTGTGCAGCCGGTCATGCATATTTATGTGTGTATATGTATGTGTTTTTGTGGAGCCTCAGTATTTTGGCTGTTGGGTTCTCCTGGATGAAACCAATGGAAAGCTGAGGTCTGGATGACTTACTTATTTAGGAAAAATCTTCCAGAGATGGCTGGTGTGCTGCTGTGCTGTCACATAGTTGTGTGTGCGTGTGTCTGTGTCTGTGTGTGTGTGTGTGTGTTCATTTAGTTTTGTAGGTAACCCAGCTAGTGGCCCCAGTAGCAGTAGTACATTTCATTTGTTGTTGACAAACTTCAAAGTTTTCTACTGCTCTTAAAGTTTCAGCAGACAAACCACCATTTCAGTCCCAGGTGGAGACACTCACCGACGGGTTAAACAGTCTGCCAGAACCAGTTAGGATGAACAGTAGCCGTGAGGTTCCTGATTAAGGCTAAATCACCTATCATCATATTTTATATATCACTGCCCAGTAAAAAACACAAAAGACTAAATTAGCATTTTTGGCTGAGAACTTTTTTAACTTCTTAGGATAAAAAACAATTTGATTACTTCTTGTACATATTTACTTATTTTACTATTTCAGGACATGGGTTTTTGCCATATAAGAATTCACATTAAAGGGCATCATGTCGTTCACGTAACTATGCCAAAACAGCTAAATTAGAAGCTAAATTCTGACTTCTAATAGTCATGGTTGAGGTTTTTGTGGGGTTCAATCAATAAAGTCTGATGAACATCACAGCTTTCCCAGTCGATATACTGCTGCAGTGGCCACACCGTGTAGCTGAGTTTCCACTGTCTACTTTATTGACAGCAGTGAATGAACTATGATATGTCACAGGTTTGGGTGCTGCCTTTGTGTGCTCCTTGTGTGTAACACTAGCCAGCTCATGTGTACTGACAGTATCTGCTTGGCCTTCAGCATTCTCACTGTGATTAGTGGGCCATTGATGTTGACATGAATGTTGTCCTTTTCCACACACACACTCACACACACACACACACACACACACACACACACGGCCATATAGATGGTCTGGCAGTTAGTTATGGGATATGCAACCATGGGATACAATGAATTTAAGCCTCAGGAATTTGTGTGTGCTCAAATGTGTGTGGCTTTGTATCTCAGAGACTATGTTCCATGTGCATATTAAGACCCAGACAATAATATGCATAACATGAGGCAGAAATCTATGGTAGAAATAAATATTTTGAGTGTGTGAACTTATTCTCCCTACAAGGACCAAGCAAATGATCTTGATTTGCTAACTAGACCCAACAGCATTTTTCTCCTTCAATAACTATTTATCAAATTAAATTATTTAAAATTCTATAACCAAATGCCAAAGGGAGTTAGTACATGAACTTAAAACCTTTGTGAAGTTAAACCATTATTTTTTAGTGGATATTCACCAGTTATTCACTTTGACTGTCTGTTGTGACTGATGAGGGCTGGCCTGTGTGTGAGTTGGTTGACCATCTTCAGTGGTTCACTAACTAGCCATGTGATACAGTTACAATTGACTGTGCTAGATTCTGATGTGACCTTTAAATGTGCCTATGTTTGTGTGTGTTTCCATATGTGCTTAAATGTATGTAGAAATTATATGTAATTATAGCATGTGTGAATTAATGTGTGTGTGTGTGTATCTGTACATGTGTGCATGTGTACTTCTCTGAGACATTAAAATGATAATGCAGCCTTGCCAATCTCACATGCACATACACGTGCACACACACAAGCACACCAATTTCCACCCACGCCACTCATTATGTCTCTTTTCTTTTTCTCTTCTCCACCTTTAGCCCAATGTGACCTTCATCTGAGTGGAGTGTATTCAACGTTCACGCAGAAAGAAGCAACGAGAAAAACAGGAGTTTAAGAAGAAAGCACACAGAAGCGCGAGGGAGGAGAAGAAAAAGAAGTAAGAAAGTAAAACAACAAAGGGTGGAGAAGAAAAACACTGCAGCATCTTTTCTGCCTCCTGTGAAACCTTCCTCAGCAAACTGCACAACTGGCAGAGTGAATTGGGAAGGACAACAGAGGAAAGACAGAAACAGAGAAGGGGGGGGGCATGTAAAATGAGCGAAAAATCAAAAGAAAAAGTGATTGTGAAGAGGGAAAGGAAAACTTGCAGGAGGGTGGAAATAGTCAAAACAGGAAGTGGAAATTACAGGCATTTTCAGGTACCTCCAGAAAGGAATTATTCTGGAAAAGACAAAGAGAAAGCAGAGAGGTGCATAAGTTGGGGAGATAAGAAAAAAGCAAACGAAAGAAATGGGAAAAAGAAAGAAAATGTTGAATTTGTGTCGGATATTGGATTTCATACTGCAGAATATTTTAGGAAAATGGATGTTGGGTCTGGGTTCTCAGTGTGAATTGTGATTGTGTTCTTTAGTGAAAGCGAAACATGCCGTATTTTAGAGGTAGACGTATAAAAGTGGGGAAAAAAAGGAAAGAGAGGCAGAAAAGAGAAATGTGTAGTTTGCGGCACTGCCATGCAATAACTGAATCTGACCAACCATGAATAGAATTCAAAGTTCAAGTTTGCTGAAAATTATTTTTGTGATTTGTAGTAAGTACCAGACCATAATTTCCACCTATACACTTTTAATTTGATATACTCAGTAAGATCTCTCTAAACAACTTCAGTCACCTAAATTCAGATATGAGGTGTTGATGGAAGTTGATAAAAGTGTTGATCCGTTCATGTCTGACACCTTCAATTATGCCCATGTGCTCACAGTAAGCAGCAGAAACTGCATTATAGTCTTTGTGTCCTACCTACGGGCCGTCCTAACCATCTGATTGATGGAGGTTGTTGGGATTGTATGCAGTGCAGTAGTTATATCTGGACAAATTAGTCGAGAGTTGAAAGAGCTACTGCATCCCTAACCAATTACAGGGCCCCAGGGCAAAAATTATATATGTAAGGACCCTATCAGCCCTGCCCCCCCATGAAAAGACTTTCAGGATTTTATTTCTTTACACTAAGTTAGAGTCTCCTGGCTTCAAGTCAGTTTTAAACATACATACTGTATGTGAGAGTGGTATCAGTCTTTTCATTTAACTGTTGGCAAGAAAGTAAAAATGTGTATTAGTCAAAATCAACTATACCTTTGGGGTTCTTATAATTTTTGTTTATGTGCTGTAGTGCTTTATTATTCCCAAACTAATTTAAAATTAATGAAGCTCAGCAAACCAACTGACACACAGAGAGTTATAAACTAAACCTGCTCTCCATCTTTAGGACACTGGCTATCACTATGTGTGATATATTGGTATGAGAGCATATGTGTACGTTAGCAAGTGGCCGTCCTTTGTTTAAAGAGTATGATGAAATGCTTTCTCATTTACAGTCAGTTGTTGAGCGAGCGACTGGGAGCTCTGGCAGGCTTTTGTAAATGCCCTCCAATGAAAAAGTCATTTGTTTCCTTAAATCCACCTACAGAATACAGAGATGCACGGGCTAAGGAGAGATGCAGATAAACCCAAACTGTTGTACACTGTGACGGCAAAACGACCAAGCTACGCACACTTTCCCACACATAAATAGAAAGGCGTGAAAAAACAGCCTCGGGCAGCAGCGCTCTATTCCTTGGTCCATAGTTTTTTCTGCAAGTGTGTGCGTTTCCCTCTCTCACTCTGTCACAATGCACTTATCCCTTGTTCTCTCTAATAATTCTGGATCTCTCTCTCTCTCTTTCTATCTGTCTCTCACAGAGTGTGTTTATCTCTGTGAGGATATTGGTTGCTGATCATAAATAGCTTTTCTCTGACAGGGTGCCATCACAGACACCAAGTGCTTGGGGGAGCAAAAGGGGGAGAAGGAGAGAAGGGGGAGGTGCAGAAAGGAGAAGAACTGAGGACATGAGGGTGAGAGGAGAGAGATAGCAATAGAGGGTGGATGAGAAAGATGAGGGAAAGGCAGGAAAGATGGAGGTGAAGGTTACAAGCATCAAAGGCAGCGTGACAGGTGTTTGTATGCACAGATAAATGCACAGCTTCTGTGTCCACATCCCCATGCACATTAAGTCACAAAGGAAGAACTGCAATGTTCGTACACACTAAATCACAACTCCTTGCTGAGATAAATGCAATATCACACAAGCTACTATTGTAAATTTTCAGACAGTGGGAGAGGTCTTTATTTATTTCAGCTGCTGTTGCTGCTGCCTGTTGTTAGTGCAACCACATCTTCAGTTTTCTCCTGTTGTCCTGATGAATCTCGTATTGTGCACATTTCCACAGCAGAAATTCCATCACTTCACTGTTATACTGGCCTCCCTGTTCTGAGTTTCTCTTTTCTAACCAAATTACATTTCACAATTTTTTTTTTTTTTTACTTGATTAGTTCAGTCACTTTTAAAATGCTGTCAATGAAGCTTGACCCCTGTAGTGAATTTTCACATTAAAAGCTTTGCCGTTGCTAAAAAGACATAATGCTTTAAAAATGTTTACCATGTCTGTAAATGTTAAGCTAGAGTCATCCGACAGTTACATGAGCATGGCAATGGAAAGGAGACGTCATATTTCCTGACCAAGAAAAATCCTGATGCATAAACTCACTCATCAAACTAACAAGAGGTTTTGCCTAAATGAATAGTTTTATAAACACAGATGTTTGTGTACATGACTAAGAGAAATACTCACTAATTAACTCCAGTTGCTTTTACTTTGAGATTTATTTTCTTTTTGCATATTTACTTTCTTTTCTTTTTATTTTGAAGCATCCATCCTGATGTATGTTTATTCTGAATCAGAAAACTGAAAGTGAGTGGAATAATTAATGAATCAGAGCGGCCTCGAGAAACTAAGATAAACAAACTGGTGACTGTGATATTACTCTTGTCCGTCATCCTGAATTGACTGTATGAATATTTTTTAAGACGTTGACACTTTTTTTGGAAATTGACTTTTACTTGAGCACTAACAGTATAACATCAGTGCACAGACACATATACACTAGGGACGATCGCGTACTATAGTCTTGCACACATACACAGGCTCCCCTCCATCAGGTTTGATGAGGTGAACCAATGTTAACCTTGTGCATCTCGCATTCTTCCGTCGTCTTTCTCCACACAGCAGCAGCCCTTGTCTTGCTATCGATCCCAGCTTATCTTACCGTAAACCTGGACCTCTTTCTCCTCCGCGCCTCACCACCTCCTACCCCCCCTCTGCTTCTTTCTCATTGCTATTGATCAACCTGTGTGTTCAACAAAGTAGAGAGCAGGCAGCGGTTAATGTAGAGCTGGGCCGTAGGAGCGCTGCTCGCGGTCCGCATATCCCCTTTCCCCCCTAATGGGCCCAATCAGGCTCTAATAGACCTTGGGTTAGAGCATCAAGCCCAGCAGCCACAGTCTTCTCACTCCTCTCATTTTTCACTTCTTCTCCCTTCTCCTCAACAAATGTCCGTCTGTGCTGCATATCTGCTGGGTGCATTTTTAGCTGTTGTAACTGATCCAATAGCTGTCGTAAGCATCTGTACATTTATTCATCCATGGAAGGATTTGTTTCTGCTGCATATGCACACATCTTCAGAAATGTCCTGCTTTTGCATTTACAGTAATGCACATTCATTCCTGGGAGCTGCCAAGTAGAACCACTAGTGCTATTTTAGACCACTGGGAACGGCCTAGTACCAGAAACTCAACTCTTTCATTGTCTCCAGGCGTCTCTCAGTCACTGATCACATTTAATCTAGCAGGGTTAAGTAGCTTGCTCAAGGGCACTTTCATCGTTAAGTCAGGGGGATACACAGAAACAGTTTTGCCTGTCTGCAAGGGATCTGAATGGCTTGTGAATGAAAAGTAAAACAGCAAAAAAAAAACTATTCAGCAATTATGGTGGCTAATTTGATCAAACTTTAGATAAATATTGTTTTAATATACATTCATACAGAGTCACTTCATTGATTTTATGACTCTTCTCTAGTGCTACTGTTATACAATGCCAAAAGGCAGCTTAGCATTAAGCATCTACTTAGCATGTCATTTTGTTCCATTCAGAAAAGATACATGTTGCTTTAAATGATGAGTCTAGTTTATTACAGCTTGAGTCTGTTTTTCAAGCTTTTTCTCATAACGGCTACAACAAAGTCTGAGACCTAAGCAATCAGATGGTCAGAGGTAGTAAACAATCTTACAGTTTAGGATTGTGTGAATGCAGGTTAGTGTTTCCAACTTGGGAACAAAGCAGGTGCAAGAAGAATCTCTTTGGTTGAACTGGTCACAAATGTCAGCCGTACAATTGGCAATGGATGTTTGGGGGGTCAGTTGTGATTCTTTGTGTCAGCTGTGTGATTGACTGGTGACCTCTCAAGATGGATTGTCCATCTTTTTATGCATCCAGTGCATCCAAATGATCAGAAAGCAGTTCAGGTAATCTACTTTAACAGTTTTTGTATGCTTTCATAAGCTTTACAAAACTGTCCTGAGCTCAGAAACTTGTAGCGGAGACACCCAACATTAAATCAACATGAACACCTATTGAGGAACAATAGGTAAAGAGATTTTGACAAATTTGGATAAATTTAAAATCTAAAACAGGAGGCAGCTGGGCAGGTGGAGGCAGTTAATGGGCTGAAAACTGGTAGTGGTGTCGCAGCAAAATTGCAGTGCCTGTATATGATGCATGCAGAATGAGCATTTATGTGGTGCACTAGTGTTTGAGATGGTATATGAAACGTGACTATGAAACAACTTCTAACTACTCTAAGACTCATTGGAAAGTCATATAACTAGATAAAAAGGCTGTATAAAAACATTATTTTATGCCCCTGAATAAAAAACCTTAGCACGAAGCCTCAGCCCACAAAGTCACTTTAACTCTTTAACGCATTTACACTACAATCAGTTGCGTCTTTCCCTTTCAGCCCTGTTTTTCCTCTATCTGCTGTCATTTTATTTACTCCCTTGTACTCTTCGGCTCTCCTATCATTCAGATGTGTGGGTTGTTTCTATAATATTCCGGCTAGGTGTAACCTTTCTATCCCTGTGGCACCTCACTGCGATCCAAGGCTCTGGGCTCAGCATGAACTCCTAAACTCTTTGTGAAAGAAATGCTCCAAGAATGGTGCTGAGGAGTGGGGAGAGGACAGAGAGCGTGGGAGGGAAAGCAAAAGAGCACTAGTGGACAATTAGCCCCCCTAGCAGCATAGTAGGCGGTCTCCCCAAGCAAGAATACACTGTGAGTGTTTCAGGGATTGGCAGAAATTAAAGCGAGAGGGTTATGCGGGTGTGTGTGTGTGTGTTGTAATGTTTTGCATTCACACACCCAGCGGTTGTTGTTCCGAAATGAGACGGTATGTTTGGTGCCCGCAGGCGTCAATACGACCATTTCTATTATTCAGAGCTGATTACAGCGCTAAATCGTACAGCGGTGAATACTTTTTAATGAGCTCTGAAATACAACAGAGAAAGTTCGTCAGCTTTTTTGTTTGTCTGAATCTGGCTGGCAGGGGAAAAGAGCATATTTGCCAGAGTGATTTGATTAGTGCGCTGGTGTGTGAGGCGCATGTTGCAACATATGTGAGTGGCAAGATTTCAAATGTGTATGTGTGTGTCTGTGGGTGTGCATTGTTCTTTATGCACTGTGCACTGTGCACATTTTGTATATGTTCACAGTGCACAGTGCAAATGCATGTATGGTCCACATGAATGCATGTGTGTTTAGTAATCTGTAAGTATGCTGGGTTATTAGTTGTCTGTAAATATGGCTGGGTTTAGGTTTGGTTAGAGTTAGGTTTGGGATTAGACATTCACTTGTGATGGTTAAGGATCATTATGTCAATGAATGTTCTCACAACCATAGAAAGACATGACTGTGTGTGCACGTGTGTGTGTGTGTGTGTGTGTGTGTGTGTGTGTGCGTGCGTGTGTGTGTGTGTGTGCGTGTGTGTGTTACCCTGCTGTTTGCAAGCCAATTCATTGCCACGAGCAAGACTGATCGACCTGTGACTCCATGATGATCATGGACTAGTGCACACAGACTTGTGTGTGTGCATTGATGAGAGGTTAGAGTGCTATCACAGCCACCTCCAGGTCTGCACACAGGGTAGCCAGGTCTAGACAGGGCACAGTGCATGTGAGTTTTACCATTTCTCACTGCACATGTGTGCTCATATGAAACAAGGTATGCTGGGCAGACAGCACAAGGTTAACCAGAGAGAAAAGAGAAAGAAGAGGATGTTAGAGGAAGTAGTGTATGCTTACACACTCCACATATCCCAGATACTTCAGGCTTTCTGTAGCATAAAAGTGCATAATGTTTCAATGGTAATAGGGGATTAATCTTGATGAACACCAAATAAATTGGCATAATAGTCAAGACTGAATTGCCTTTTTTCATGTTAACTTCTAGGACTGTAATTTACCGTATTCTGTTTTGGGGTTATTTTGCTTTATCAGCAGTAACTGACATATCCATCTTGACAGAATTAAATCAATCAACAAAGGAGCTAGGAACATGATTAAAGCCATCTCTTAATAATAAAATTCTTCATTCAGTTTAGAGAAGTGCTTTGGTTTGGTGATCAATCCTTTCAAGGCAGATGATCATGGCTTCAGTTGTGTTGGAATTTCGGGCTAACTCCCCTTTTCCTCAGCTTTTGGTCTCCACCAACTCTGAGGGAAAGATATGACTGCTAAATGCTACATCTTTCACTAGATAGTCACTATCACTGTCTTGCTTTTTTTATTTTTGATGCTGGTTATCATATAATTTCTGGAGGTGTGTGGAAGCCTTTTAGCTTAAAACATTAAAGCTGCTGTTGAACCATAGCTTAGCTAGGAGATGCTAAGATGTTGTGTAGTGGAAGGGAACAGCTGTGTTAGGGTATAAAAATCTGGGAATTTGTCATCAAGAGTGACCCCTTTCAAATTGCATGTACCCATTTGACCCGGTGTTAAATAACATAATTGGTGGTGCAGCTTTGATTTCTCATTAGCAGCTTCACCAGTGTGTTAACGTTCTTGGCTTATCTTATCCTGGGGCTTTTGTCCAGTGAATAAAAATGTTTTACAGCCAGCAACACTGCTCCTACTGTCTGCAACAAAAGTAATGGTTTGGGGAAAATGGATCAACTATTGCTGAAGCTTTGTTATGATAATTGTGAAATAGCTCCATACCTCGACCACTCCCCAAATGTTAATGTTAATAAGATCCGCTTCAATCAGGCGTGTGCCCACTGACACAAACCAAGAGCACAGATGGTCTCGTTGTCCGATTAAATGGACGTCAGTCTCTCCAGTTTCATCTCTCCCTCATCTCTTCTATCACTTATTCAGGTCTGAGCAGGTGTTTGGCCTGCAGTCAGAGTCCAAATCAGATCCATTTCATCTGTAATCAGCTCGAGCCCCTGGCACTGATGGAAGAGATCAGAGTGCCGATCAAAGAATTATAAGCCGACCACGCCTGACCAGCCGACCATGACACAGACAAGGTGGCAAGGGAGAGGGAGAGAGAGTGTGGGCAAGAGAGCTAGAGCTACAGAAGGGATGAAAGGAGAGAAGATGAAGATTTGAAGGTCTGCAGAATCTCCCTCGGGACAGACATGAAAGAGCAGGGTGCTGCAGGGAGGCAGCAGAGAAGAAGGCTAAGATGTTACACTGCAAGTCCTCCTGGGATTTTTTTTTTCTATCAAGTGGAAATAGGTTGTTTAAGGTCAAAAACGTTGCTTAGTTCTGCTTCAATTTTAAGTAATTAGAATGGGAAGTGAATTCCAGTCACTATGTGAAAGGAAAGTCAATGACATTAACTCGATGCATTTGAACTGCTTGATGCCTCACTGCTGGTTAGTAAATCATTAATTGTATGCAAATATAGGAAATCATGTGCTCGGGTGCATGAAAATTGATGGGTGGCTCACATATTGATGATAGTAATTTTAAAAGAGAATTTCAAACAAAATATTAACATGGTGTTGGAGGTTTAAGAAGAACAGCAAGCACGATCATGCTTGTTTGGTGTTCATCTTGTACATTCATACATACACATAAACTCACTACATGCAGCTGATCAAACTGCTCTTTGATTATCAGTCTTTTATCAGTGCCAGCATAGCATATCATACTCTAGTTAATGGAATCACTTTGATGCAGATTCACTCCTGTTTGATAATGTTTATTTCATACTTGCTTAAATCAACAGACTATCATACACAAACACATACACTGGCCACTTTGCACACCCACCGGTGTCTTTGTTTGTGTTTCACTGTCGGTGGACTGTCCATGTCTGTTCCATTACTGCTGCACTCTGAATAAAAGTGTAGCATCAGCTCTGTTGCCTTCATCTTTTTTGTCACTGGACAGGAAGAAGTTTCCCAATGCAATGTAGAGCTGTGTTTTATTTTTCTGCCCTGTTGCACGAATGACTGCAGTACTGCATGAATAAGTAAGAAGAAATAGCAAAAAAAAATGCTTAAGTCCATGTTGACTTCCCTCACTACACATCCCACAAATCATCAATTTTGCAGAGACTGCTGTAATGTGATATTTTTTCACTCCAGTTTCATAGCCGTTTTGCTCCGGACTTGAACCCAGATCTTTGAGCTCTATTATTTGATGTATCACCAGGGCTGGCGTCTTTGTATATTTTATCATATATATTCCAGACATTTAGCTAAAACTCTTGTGCAAAGCTCCTGAAATTGTGAGATTGACCTTCAACATTTTTAAAGCCTGGTCTCATCTAAACTGGTAAAATTATCATATTATTCATCTTCTCGGGTGGGTTCACAGACTCTCAAATATCATTTTGAGCAATACATTTGAATCACAAATACTCATTTGGTAATTAATCCTTCTGCAAGAAAAAGATCATGTTTAAACAATTCATTTTTAAGAGTTTGTTTTAAAAAATAAAGTTGAAAAGCTGAACCATGCCAGCCATCAAACTGTTTTCTTTTTGCAGTGACATCCACTGACTACATGATGGAGATTCCTCAATTTGACGATTGTTGTAAAAGAGTATAGAGAAGTTCAGTGACACAGCCCTGTGATACTGTGCTCACTGATAGCAGTGCTCTAAGCTAAATGCTAAAGTCAGATTGGTAAGATGCTCAACTTGCTGATGTTTAGCAGTATAATGTTTACCATGTTCAGCATCTTAGTTTAGCATTTAAACATGCTAATATTGCTAATTAGTAATAAACACAAAGTACAGCTGAGGCTGAACAAATGTCAGCAGTTTTACATGTATTTAGTAATAACTCAAAATACTCTACAAAACTGACCTGTGGGGATCACACAGGTCAGTCTGTAGTGATTCTGAATGTCTGTGTGAAATTTCACAACAATCTGTTCAATAGCCATATCTTTAGATTGCACCAAAGTGCTATTCTACTTTAAGTAATGGTAATTACTATCAGTAATTTTACAGAAAAATCAATTGCAGAGAATGGGTCTTGGTTTAAATACCGTAATTGTCCTATAATTCTCTTAATGTTGTCGAAAAGACTTTTCTATCCTAACAACTGTTATTCTGTCATTGTTCAAATGATACAATGTTTAAAATCAGCTATCAGGAGCTTCAGAAACCCATCCGCCATCCCCCATTAATGCACCCACTGCTCCAGCTGCCCGCTATGATGATTTCAAAGGGAGGGAAACAGTATAAAAGTCATTGAACTGCTCTCAGGCCTCCATCCACATAGTGTGAAAATGTTTGATTCAGCTTGTTCTTTTTAGTCGGAATAGCCTTTGTGTGTCAGTGTTTGCACTTGTGTGTATTTATGTGTGTTTTAAATACTGCTGGAGCAATAAAAGGAGGAGGGACGGGTGGGTCGTGCAGGCAGGAAGGAAGGAAGGAAGGAAGGAAGAAAGAGAGCTGATGGTAGCTGCTCTGTTTATTTTTCAGAGAGGTGAGAGGGAAGGTGAAGAGTGGGGGTTGTCCTGTAGTCGTGTGTGTGTGTGTGTGTTTTTGGGGGGGGTTGTTAAGGAACATTAAGTCACAGTGTAATAGTGAAGTGGAGGGTGGTGGTGATGTGTCATTATGCTGTGTAACCTGTAGAAGGGTCAAAAGTTGGGGTCAAAAGTCAAACAATGCCTGGAAGGACTAGCAATCAGCTGGGACTGCATCGTGTGTGTGCGTGTGTGTGTGTGTGTGTGTGTGTGTGTGTGTGTGTGTGTGTGTGTGGGTGTGTGTGTGTGTGTGTGTGTGTGTGTGTGTGTGTGTGTGTGTGTGTGGTAATATACCAGGAAAGGTGAGGCTGGGAAAATGAAGGGCAGGATGAGGACAACAGAAAACAGAGATACAGCAGTGAGAAAAGAGGACAAACACAGGGGGGTTGAAAACCTTCTTCGTCTCTCCTTTTTCCACTCCGACATCTGCTAACTTCGAAGAAACCACCCTGCATTGCCTCTCCCTACAGGGACTCATCTTACTTCTAAACACGCAGACAAAAACACACACAGTGAACACACACAGGATACACATGTGCCTGAAATGACACACATTGACAAGCACGGCCAAAACACACACAGGACTCAGCAACCTAATCAGAACATGTGGCCTATTTCTCTGTATGTTTTAATAAGCGTTCCATTGTGGAGTGCTGACTGACATTATTAGGCTGCTGTGTCTCAGCTCATTAGCTAAGCCGGGCTCAACAACAACACCAGCAGCTAAAAGATGATTTGATACCGCCTGCAGAGTTATGTGACACCACAGAACCTTACAGAGGCCATGGTGAGAGGCAGAGTAAGTGAGTTAATTTGGACGTCAGGGGAGTGCAAGGCTGAATCTCACTTCTAACAACACAACGAGGGATCATAAGAGTCAGTTTTATAGAAAGAAAAAGAAAATAACATCATAGATTGACTCCAGCCGTCCCCCTGGCATTCATAAAGTTTCCTGCAGATGTAGCTTGAAGATTCACTGTGCAATTTTAGCAGCAGACTGGTGTCAAGTTAAGAGACATAGTCATCAAAAGTGAATGGAAAACACTACTGCAGTCTGCTAATCTGTCCTCAGTTGAATGTTTTTGGTCTGTGGTGAATGGCTCAATTTTCTATATTGGCACTGTATGGAATCCCTCTATGCTCCCCAATGTATGCTATTAAAGCAGCTAAATGAATCGGACTCAACTGAAGAATATCTCCCCGTTGTTTTAAATAGCTTTATAGCTGCTGTACATGTTCTTAAAACTAGCGCTGCTGCTGGTGAGGTAATCTGTTAACCTGTCAACTCCCGACCATTTTTTTATCTAAGTTCACGTCCAATTATCTTGCAGTGGCTCAGGGATGCTGTGTGTTTAGAAGTGGAAAAGAGTTGTTACATAGTCCTGATTAATTCTTTCTGAAATGCGAACCTTTAAATCACTAAAGATCTTTCCCCCAGACCGCATGGTCATATTTTTTTAGGAAGGTTATCTCGCTGAACTGTTTCTGTCACAGGAGTTTTAAAATGTGAATGCCTAATCTTTGCATTGAGGAGGCTCTTTTAAATCAAATAGCGATATGTCACTGATTTGTACCAAATTTTTTATTAATAATTATGCACTTTCGAGTTGAGTTTCAAGTTGGCATGATAGCTAAATTCCTTAAAAGTAGCTTATTGATGCAGCCGGTCCCTCCGTGCACAGATGAAAAAGTAAAAACATTAAAGTAACTTTGAAACTGTGCTACTTTAATGTTGATGTTTTACTATGACTTTTATAAAGCAATGTTTTCTGGATATTTTCAACGTTTAGTATACTGCCTTGATAGTATTCAGTTAATTGTTGGACAAGCAGAGATAAGGGAAAAAAGAAAGAGGCAGTTGACAGAAAAAGACAGAAAAGAGAGCAAGGTGTACATTGTTTTTAAAGATTTTCATCAAACAGACAGAAGCCTAGAATCTCTTCTGCCATCCCGTTCCATCTCATCTTCCCCTGTAGTGTTTACACGCTGCCTCTTCACTTAATCCAGCCTTCAGGATGCCCACTTCACTTTGTTACCTCTCAGCACAGAGAAGGAAGAGTGGATGTTGAGGAAGAAAAGAAAATGAAAAATTGCAGGCCTCCTGCAGCATCTCCAAATGTATTTTTTCTTTCTGCTTAACTCGCTCTCTCTTTCAGTCCTTCATCCCTCCCTCCCTCCTTCCCTCTATCTCAATCTCTTCTCAGCTCACTCAAGCGTTGGCCGGCAAGGCCTCTAGCATCGATCCAATAAAGCTGGTAGTTGGCACCGCGAGGCTTGGAGAGCTTTCACCCAGACCTAGCGTTTAAGCACGCTCATTTAACAGCACGTTGCCATGATCGGATCTGGAGGTGGAGGGTGGAAAGGGGGAGGGGGGACTATGATTGATTTTTTCTCCTTTCAGCCTCTTCTTATTTTCCTCTCAAAAGTGTAATCAATAACAGTCACGTTGATTGAATGTGGGCACACAAACACACACATGTGCCTACACCCACACATCTCCAAATCTCAATTACCTCCCCTGCCAATGAGCCAAATAGACCAAATGTTTGTTTGCCAGCATGGGAATTTAATATTCATGTGGGGGAATTGATGAGGGAGAGGGAGTGGGAGACATAAAATGTGCTACATGTACAGAGGTATCTCCTTTATTTGGGCAGAGGGAAAGTAAATACAGTTTGACATTTTGTGCCTGTTTAAAAGTCATTGGGCTCCCTTTTCCAATGAGCATGCACCATCAAAGGCACCACTTCACTTGATGATACACAGCAGCCTCAGGTGTACAGGGAAAAGCTTATAAACTGTGTGTGCGTGTGTGTGTGTGTGTGTGTGTGTGTGTGTGTGTGTGTGTATCCTTACATTTGATTGTTTTGAGAATATTTGATCTACAAAAGAATAGCGACACTAAGAGAGATCCATCATCATTCCTCACATTTACAATAGTTGTGCTAAAGTCAAATGTACAAGAAATGTACTTGTGGTGGCTACAGCATTTAAATGGCATTTAACTGTAACAGTGCCCTCTCTTTCTAAACAGTCACAGGTACTTTAGATAATTGCAGATAATTGTAGTAAAGGAATACTCCCTCTTTGAAAACTGTGACTAAAACTGTTTTGCCATTTATCCTTAAAATATTAATATGCTTCAAGCAAATTGTTTATCATATTATGTTACAGTGTCTGCAATATAATCTTCATTGGTGTAGTTGCAGTGATGGGCCAAGTGTGTGGAAATGTAGATGTCAGTTCCGCAGTTTTACTGAGGATTGCTTAAGACTCTAAAGGACGTGCAAAAGATGCATAACTCTCAGAGAGAGCTCATGGACACAGCTAAGAAAAGATGTCAGGTTTAGGGTACGTTAGGGCAGACATGGTTGGGACTAGGCTATTAAATTTTACCACTGTGAGCAAACAAATGAAGTAAAACCATGTGCATGGTTAGATGGTACTTCAGTAGAAAAATAATACACTTATTTGTTATTTGGACGATTCAGCCAATAAATTTGTCTAGATAAATACAACCATCAATAGTTTTTTATAGAACAAGCACAATGTGTAATTTCTTTCTTAACTCCCAGTTGGCATCATTGATCACTGAGGCACAGGTGGCTGAAGCAAATTCTCTGGTGACGACAGTCCAATATAACACCCCAATACTAAATGAAAAAGAAGAGTACTTATTTAAGGGTGTTCATGCTTGATTTCACAAGTATTTTTAGAAGGTGTTCAAATGTTTCATTTTCAATGGTGCTAAAAATATTTATGCCTCTAACTGAGCGGCTTATGACTGAGTTATTCCAAAATAACGATATATGAACATACCATAAGTTAAAGGTTTAATGGCCGCCATTTGATTGTTTTGAGAGGTCCACACAAGTGTGTGTGTGTGTGTGTGTGTGTGTGTGTGTGTGTGTGTGTGTGTGTGTGTGTGTGCACCAGTATCACCTGCAGCACCATAAAAACTCAATCATCCTGAGCTGTTATTGCACCGTATTGCTGCTCTGTAGCCACACACTTGACATGTTCATTATGTATAAACCAATTCATTTACAACACAGTGCTATTGGATTGTCCTTGCCTTGACATTCATTTCCCAACACACTGGCATTAGATGCATTGCCAGCACCAATTAACTTTGATAAGTCTGCCCCAATTTAATATACTGCTGTTGAATTGACTTGACAAGAGTGTGACGATAGGCTGTTTCTGAGCTTTTTGAGTAGCAATAGCTAGATTAGCACTCAGAGTGAGGGAGGGACAGAGAACACTTTCCTGCATAACCACCATGGAAAAAAAGTCACTGAAATTTTTGGTTTGTTTTTGTTACAGACAGACACACATACACACACAGGGATGCATAGTCTGATAACAGCTACATCCTTGGTGACTTTAATGATTTGCATAACTCATTTTTGTTTCAAATTACTGCGGATTTTGATGACTGTGTTCAATTTCATAGTACATGTTTTTAAAGCGAGAAATTAATCTTTTGTTCATTTTCAGATGTGAAATGTTTTGAGTGGCTTTTTGAAAAATGTGCATATTTCGAATACAGTTGTGATGAACAGCCAAGCCAATAAAGGAAGTGAATCTCTGCTTCAAGCTGACGTCCTCTTTTTTTTCTTTCTCTCGGCAGGCTGCCAAGGGCTCAGCTTCTCTTTCGAGTTGCTCTGATCAGCTGATTGAATCCTTGATCCATCACTCAACGACAGTACCCACTAATGGGAGGTGACATGGGAGCCATGGGTGGGACAAAGGTCTTGCTCTTGATGCTTCTGGTTGGATGGGAGAAGTCACTGGGCCTCAACTGGAATCCAATCCCACGCAAGACTGTTCGACACCAGGGTGAGTGAAAAGTGCAGTACCAGCTGATAGAGAAGGATCCATTGAAACTTTTAATGAAAACCAGACCTGAAGAATTCCTTTTCAAGTTCTAATTAACTCACCCTTTACACGAGTGATATGTGACAAAAACATTTTTGAGCTCTTATTTATTTTTATGTAATGACTGACCTTGGTCGCTAATAGGACAGTGAGCTCACACAGTTAAAAGACATATTTTTCATGATTTATTTCTATTTTATAAAAGATATGATAGCTTTCTCTATTTTGGCACTGGTGGGCACCGTCAGTATGAGTTGCTTTTGGTCAAAGTTGCAATTTTGCATGTCAAAGTTAAGTAAAGCTGGAGTCTGGATAATTTTACTTTTTTAAATGTTTGTCTGACCAGACCTTGTAAGGCAGCTCTCTTAGGCTGATATCTGTGGGTACAACATGAACATACAGAAAACGGTAAAAAAAACGCTAATAGGAGTTATAGTTTTGAAAGATCAGAGCAATTGCCAAAAAAAGACAATATCAGTGTGTACAGTTAAAAGGGCCTTCACTTGTCGTAAACTCTGACCTGACACAAAGTGGGAGGGGAAAGCATGATTCTACAGTTGGCTCTGTTGGACTAGAGGAACTATTTTGTCTGTCTGCACCATAGGAAACGAGAACTCTGATAGTTCTTAGAACCCAATTTTAGCACTTTCAAACAGCAAACAATGTAGAAAGCTAATTAGAAAGTAATTTTGGTAGTGTTAGCAGCTTTCAAAAAGGCAAAAAGTGAACATTTTTGCTAGTGTCGTGAATGTCATGCAAAACTTACATCACTATTGC
The DNA here is from genome assembly GCF_900324485.2 of Mastacembelus armatus. Classification (NCBI taxonomy): domain Eukaryota; kingdom Metazoa; phylum Chordata; class Actinopteri; order Synbranchiformes; family Mastacembelidae; genus Mastacembelus; species Mastacembelus armatus. The sequence continues at coordinate 4,680,128 of NC_046641.1, read as the reverse complement.
CCCTTTTACATTGCACAGTTTTAGCACTACTCAGCCAAACTCCACTCGAGTCATTTTCGATTACAATTGAGTACCACCTCAATGTGGGCGGGGCCATCATCCACACTTCCTCGTTGGTGTTTTGCGAGTAACGTTAGCAATTTGGAAACAAAGTCACTGTGTTTAACAATGCTGGGTTTTTGGTTCTCATGTCAGACGTGGTCGAACATAGCGCTTATGAGTGGTCTGCAGTCTCTTGACGTCACATTTTACTATCAGCTCAAGCTCAAAGCAAGTTTTGCATTAAGGGATAGTACAGTGCAAATAGCTCCCAAGACTGATTCCCTAGAACTTTTTGGTCTGAAATGCCTAATGTGTCGCCCCATCAGTGAAACGGGGAAGTATCTGTGGTGGTTTGGGGGTGTTTTGCTGCAGACCAAGTTGAAGTTCTCCTCAGAATCCAGGGAGTACTAAAAAACACCATCGCTGTCATTCCATCTTGCAGCGTCATGCTATGTCTTCAGGAAATCAACTGGCACTAATTTTGTCCTGAAGCAAGACCACAATCCCAAGCCCAAATCCAGATTGTTCTTAAGTTAATTACAAAGAGAAAGATGATGTGCTATCAGTCATGATGTGGCTCCTCAGGCGTATTCAAACTTTCAAAGGGTGGCGTATGTGAGCCCCTGCCCCTAAGATTCTTTCTACATGTCCCTGGGTATAAGCCTCCAACCTGATTTATCTGGTCAATACAAAACCAGTAATTATAAAAATGTGTATCAGAAGTGAATGCTTTCTGGTTTTTGTTAAAGGGCCTACATTGACCCTCAGTAAAACAATCCATCAGTCTAATCTTAGTGCTCAGCTGTATTTGCAGTCTTTATCTCAGCCCTCCTCTGCAGCCAGGATGGCTTTCTTCACTGAACAATGCCAATTGTTGCAAGCTGAGAAATACTCTTTTTTAATCCCTCAAAGGGGAAGTGCTGCATTTTCTCTCTTGGGGATTATGGAAATTCTATAAAGAGAGGGGAATAAAATCTGGGGAACAGAAAATATATTTTCTCACCTCTCTGTACCACCTGTCCCCTCTTTCATCCCATATCTATCTCTCCTTTTCCTTCTCTTTCTCCTCTTTCTTTTTGCCTTTTATCCCTCCCCTCCCTTTTGTGCTTTGTATGCTGCAGCTCATCGTATCAACCTGAAATGCTCTTATAGCATTTTCACATAGAGCTCAGATTTCAGCCACTCTTGAGGAGAATGGCGCGTGGTGGTAGCAGTGGTGGCGGTGGGGTGTGGGGTTGTTTCCAAAGCTGCTTTCTCATGTCACTATCATGCATGGCCCCACCCCCCCCCCCCACCGCCCCACTCCCACACCCCCATGTTTCTTTTTTTCATGCAGTTCTCCTTGATCTCATCCCTCCATGATGCAGGCATTGTGGTGAGACGTGAGAACAGAGAATGGTGGGGAAACAATCGTTAGGGTGTCATGCACCAGTGTGACAAAGCAAAGCCAGTGTTGGCACAGAGTGGCCCAGATCTATGCTGCACTTTGGCCAGCACACAACGTGGTAAAGACACAGCCCAGACAGGGCAAACAGGGACACATGCACACATGGTCTTATAAGGAAGGACCAGAAAAGATGCACTCCACAAAAGTATCTAATTTTCTTGACAAAAGAGATTAATATATTTACCTGTAGAAACATGATAACTCTAATCGCTGCTAGTTCAGGCTTATTATGTTTCTTTTCTTTTCTTTCTGAACATCTCAGAAATAAAATCATTGCCATGAAACATGAGAGCAGGCAGATCATATCACTTGTATAATACTTGATTGGATGTGGCACTTTAGTGCAGAAAGATTCTTGATGCAAATTGATTTGCATTGAAAACAAGTAGGATTATCTTACCCGTTGACAGATTTCTCCACTTGGTTACAGAAAAATGAGATTTTTTTCAGGCTCAATACTGGTTTAAATGACTTATATGGATGGGTTCTTGCCACAGTGCTGAGGAGGAGATAGGAGATAGGAGAGAGGCGAAATGGAAAAACAAAGCTGCAGAAAGAGGGTGGGATGGATTGGAGGAGGGAAGCAAAATGAAAGGAGAGAGAGAAGATATATAATGGAAAGAAAGCAAGAATAAGCGACATAGAGAGACACAGGGAGAGAGGGGCCAGTCACTAACTGCCTTAAATGGACAGAATGTAGCTTCAGACAAATGACAGAGAGAAAGAAAAACACACACAAACACACTCTGCAGGCCATTCACTCTGTGTTTCATTTAGTATTAGTTGGAGTGTGTGGGTTTGTGAGTGTGAATATTACGGTGTGTGCATTGTGGAGTTTTCAAGACTTGAGACAAAGCAATGAAAAACAGGAGTGAGAGAAAATGCAGGGTGTGTGTGTGTGTTTATACCTATTTGTGCAGTGTGTGTGAGTGTGTGTGTAGCTGTGAGTCTGTCTATCTAATCTCCCTTTGTTTATATGTGTGGGTGAGTGGTGTGTGTACTGCTTAGGCGGGCAGTCTGAGGGATTTGGAGCTCCGGGCCAGTATAGGAGGTATGTGTGTGTGTGACTTGGGTGGGTTATGGTGGGGCAGAGATGACTGAAGAGATAATATTTACCCCCCACCACCACCACCACCACCAACACCACCTCCACCCCTGCCCAGCAATTACATGAAGCTTACATGAGGTCACAGAAGAAAAAACACAAACATCCTCCCTTAATGCATCTTTCTTTCTCTCACTATCTATCCAATTCTTCTTCTCTCACTTTTTAAAAGTCAGATGTTGACATTTTAAATTCTAAGCTCTTGTTATTCCTCACCAGTAACTTATCACATTTATGGAGGAAAAAAAATCACTGTTGGCTTCTAATGAGACATTTTATGTACACTCATTATGTATGGTCTGCGTAGAGCTGCTAATGAGAGTTGTAAATTTACACAACTTTTCATTTTTCTCTGATATTCTCTCATTCTAATCACTGACATCGTGCATGTATCTTGATTTCTTTTCATTTTAATGTGCATTATATTTCATATTTATGTTCGTACTGTACAAGTTTCTCATTCATCGTTTTTTGCAAAAGGTCTTAATAACCATAATTTTTACTTTAGTTAAAGTGTAAGGCTGATATTATTCTATACTTGTACTGCGCACAAATCTCATAAGACCACTGATCCTACTGGGGACGTAAATCTTTTATTGCAGGTCAAAAAATAAATAGTTTCAGTAATTTTCTAAATCAGCTTTACACTGTTGTTTTCAGACAATGTTACTAAACAGTGCAGTTCAGTAGCATATGAATACACATATTGAATATTTAATTATTAAACATACCTATTTATGTTAATGGTAATGAATTAAAACATGTTAGATGGGGCAAAGTCAATGTTTTGGAAGTCATCAGTCAGTCTAAAGTCTAGGTATGAAATTTCACATCAAGACCACTAAGACCTGTCAATTCTAATGAGACATTAGGGAATTCGGATTATCAGCAGCATTAGGCTAAGTAATAACTATGAGGTAATGATTGTTTACTGATGAGTTGCTTATTTATTTTAAAGTATGTCATTTATGCTGCAAAATCTTGGGTGGAAGGATTTTATTACCATACTGTGTTAAGGGCTCACTCATTGAATGTCTGCAAAGCTAACAGCTTAAGTTGTCCAAAGAATATCAGGGCTTGATTACTGTTCTTTGTACGGGCTCAGGTGTCTCACAAAGCTGCAATTACCTAAGATTTTCTTAGCCATGCTTTCTTTTTGTTGCTTTGCATTTTTTGATGACAACAGCATTCTGTGTATATTTGAACATGATAATCCCAGGTGTGTTTGGGCTGTCTGTGTGTGTGCACTGCCATACACACCTTTCTCTGCTGCTTGCACAATATGAAGTCTGTTGTAGGCGTGTTGTCAGGGCCTTCACAGCATCAGTTTGAATGTTGGGGAGGTTATTCAGTCATTTCAAAAACTTAAGTGAAACTAGCTAAAGTAACTTAGGCTCAACAATAAAATTTACATTTACTGGACAATGGTAATTAGAAAAAAAGGTTGTGCAACAGTATCACCAGCAGAAAGTTAGAAAATCAACTCAGTATTTTTAACATGTCTAAACTAAGCACAGCCAGATTTAGTAATGCTGTGGTGGCAAAACCTGTGAGTGAGTGGAATTAAGTGAGAACCCCATCCACCACTTATGAAACCAACTTTAGTTCGAGTTGATTTACGTAGTAGAAATTACGTTGATTTTAAACTTATTCATGTGACTCAAGTCTGCACATTTGATAGGATCAATCATACATCCATCATCTATACCCACTTATTCCTAACCACGGTCCCAGGGATCAGCTGGAGCCTATCCCAGCTCTCTTTGGGTGAAAGGCAGGGGTCCACCCTGGACAGGTCACCAGTCCATCATAGGGCCACATAGAGACAAACAACCTCACACACTCACACTCACTCCTATGGGCAATTTAGAGTCACCAATCAACCTGACATACATGTTTTTGGACTGTGGGAGGAAACCAGAGTACCTGGAGAAAACCCACACAAGCACAGGGAGAACATGCAAACTCCACACAGGAAGGCCCCTGATGGGTTTCAAACCAGGAACCTTCTTGCTATGAGGCAATACTGCTAATCACTCATCCACCGTGCTGCCCGCCAGTTTCATATCAGTTTTTTAAATATAAATCAGTGCTAACCACCAAGCAATTATATAATCAATTTTATATTTATATCTTTAAATAAGTTAATATTGTGAATTTTGTTGTCAATGTGAAAAATATAAAATCACGTCTTTAAACTTAAAAACTCAAGAGGAGGGGGTTCTGTTTCCTTTGGCTCCTATCTCTATCTATCTTCTTTCTTTCTTTGCCTCTGTGACTGACCTGCTCTTTTTTCCCTTCTATTTCTTGCTGAATTGGCCGTAGCTGAATGGACCATCCATGATGTTGTTTTAGGCTATAGGCTTTAGACACTCTTAACCCAGACATTTTCCACTGCCCACAGAAAATACTTAAGCTAATAACACCACTGTCTTCTCCCATTCCCTTTTCTTTCAAACTTACTCAAACATCCTCTCTCCTTTTTTGGTTTCTCTCGTCGGATTCTTACACACACACACAACCACGTACACTCCTTAGCCCAGCCCAATGACAGCGGCCAGCAAGCCAGAAAGTATGACAAAATGCAACAGCTGTGGTTCAACAAAGAAAGGAAGCAAAGAAAGAATAACAGAAGGAAAAGACGAGGTGAAGAGAGTAGGAGAAATGGACTTCTGAGAAAGTTAATATTTTATTTGAAAATCAGGCCAGCTTTGATTCAGCATGAGCCATGCATCTTTAAAGAAAGGCAAAAGCAAATGTGTGCTTCTTCATTTAGAAAGAGAACGATAAGAATAAGAGCTGGTGGGAGAAAAAAAAACACAGAGGCGAAGGGGAGTGGAAAAGGGCTGGGCGCCTGACCTCCAGAAAACTCTCCCTCCTTCTTTCTCTAAATCTTTCCTCTTTTTCCTCTTCCTTCTGTCTCTCTGCCGTATCTATCCAAACCCTCCAATTACAGTAATAAGTGGTTGAGAGTGAGGCAGAGAGAGGCTGTGCGTGACTGGGCGAATGGGTGGAGGAGAAGGAGGGAGGGATGGAAGAAAGAGATTCATCACTGCTTTTTATCTGTTGCAAGTGTCACTCATCCCCTGACCCCATGCTGATTGGTGAGTGAAGATTAACAGCTGGGACCAGATGTCAGGACCTGGAGTGCTCTCTGTTGTCATACCCACTTTATAAGAGCTGATGTGTGGGCAAGTGGGCATGTGGATTTAAATTAAAATGCCACTCGAATGCAAGTCTTAGCCAAAGCACTTTCTTGTAGCAACAGTCCCACGGTTGAACTGATGCACTGGTTTGCTACCACCACTACATTTCACACATTCCTGGGTTTCTGACATTCTATGTAAGAATAAGATTTGAATGTAAGACACCACTTTCACTTGTGGTTATTTAGGAATTTCTTATTATGAGAGGCATATGGTTTATCACATGTGAAACAGCAGTGGCAATGACTTAATTTTTAGGCACATGCACACAGGCACACAGGTTTTGTACATAATATATACAGGTGTTATAAAAAAAAATCACAGTATAAAAATGTTTGGTTTTCACATGTGAAGTATGTTTCTATGTAACAGTTCAATTTACAAGGCAATAATGCAGTTTGATGACATATTTATTATCACAGTACAACATGGGATTGACAGGCACATAATCAAGTTTAAAAGTCAGGTTCCCTCATTTCGAATGGTGATATTTAAGATCTATTAGCAGAAATGGAATATAATATTCACAAATATGTTGTCATAAGTGTGTAATCACCAGAAATTACCAACCATTGTATTTTGTAAATCTTTGAATAAGCATTTTAAATGTACATATGGAGCGGGTCTCCTTTCACGGAGGCAGCCATGTTTCTACAGTAGCCCAGTACCAACAAACTAAAGGCTGGCTCCAGACAGAGAATTGCATATAGTTTTAAAGGTGATAGCCATCGTACCCTTCTTCACCTCTGGAAATTGGTGGAGGGAGCAAGTAATTGGAGAAGTTTGTAAAGGCCAGGCATCACTACTTTAATAGCATTTGTCACCTAAATGATATGATCATTTTAATTTAAGGTTATTAATTACCAGTTCATAATGCAAAGTACCTGTAGGGCATGTATGAATAAAATCTATCCTTGATACTGCTGTACGTACCATTTACAGTCAAAAGGTTCATCAGAAGTCTATATTCTCTAAAACATCAACTTTCCAAATAACCTTTTTATCTCCATCTTTTTCTTTTAACATCCAGTATGAACAAGATGCAAAATGTGCTTGAAACCTAACAAAGGATTAGGATGGATTGTACTTTATGAACTGCTCAGTATCAGAGTTTAAGTCAGTCGGTGACATCTGATATGATTTATCATTTTAATTTTAATTGGTTATGATCACATCTGTTAAAGGAAGAAACTGCTGCCTAAATGTCGCTGTTTGATTTCAAATATAAACATAACTCTTCTACACTGGGCTTCTGTGGCACCCAGTCCTGAATTTCATGTATGAACAGATTATCAGCAGTATGGGGGTGTTTGGTCTTTCTTAATAATGGTTTGAACATCAAATACATCAGATGTGAGTGTGTCATGAATGTTGTTCGGTGGGTGAGTCAGATTCCAAAGCTGGTGCGATGCTGCACCACTGACCACTACAGACTCGCCTCTATTTCCCTTTGTGTGTCATCATCCCAACATCATACAAAAAGGCCTAACTCTGCACAGCTGGTGCCTGCCACTGTACCATGCATACATGTCGAACCCTGACCCTGGAATGGAAAAACCTCACTTGTGTCATCAACCAATGCTAGATTTTTTCTTTTGTTGTGGATTGCAATATGTGTCCCACCCACCCACGGCTGAGCTGTCTCATCCCCGCATCCTTCCACTTTCATCTTTGCACTTAAACCCCCAGAAACTATACCCCGACTGTGTCAACTTGTTCTGTTGTTGTGTTAATCCACTTTTACCACTTCCTATCCTCCCACTCTCACATCCCTTCATCTCACCCTCTTCCAATTCTATTGAATTGAATCCGGTTGCCATCACTCTTTATCAAAAACAATAATGATAAATCTTTAAAGAGAACACAACGGCTCCATAACCAACAAACTGCTTTAAAGATTCAAGCCATGCAAAGTAATTATTTGCCTTAAAGCATATACTTTTATTATATATTCATCCCTTGTACTTACTTTTATTTTCTATAGCATATTGATTCAGCCATGAGCGGGTTGTGTGGCAGCCTGAATAATCCTATAAATCTCATTCATTCTTAAATTACAATAGCATATAGTCTTTAATAACCTAAATTCACCCCTCAATCAACAAAAGGTATTTTTGCAAATGTGGCTTGTGAAAGCATGTGTGTCTTTCCCTTTCTTGTCTCATTCTGCCTCCATGCTCTCATTCTGTCGTAGACCTGATTCCCCTGTGAACTTGTCATCTGTTCAGCAGACAAAGCTCCTGCATCTACGTGGGAGTGTGTGTGTCTTTGTGAGCTCCGTGTTGTTGTTTTTTTTTTTTTTTCTTCAAAGAGGGTACCTGCACAGATGAAGGTCTGACGGGGCTCTGTGTGCATGCTCGGGTATATCTGCATGCTTGTGTGGGCGTTGCACGATGTTTGTCCCTCCTCTGTCTGTCTGTCTGCCTCTCATTCTGTGTTTGCTTCAAAGCTCTGCCTAAAATAGGCCTTTAATCATAGTTTGGTGTGCGAGTGGCTCGGCGGTTAGAAGCTTTAAGTAGAGGATGGGTGTATTTATAGCAGGCAGGGAGAGGGAGGCTGGAACTGTTAGAAGGCTTATGGAGGCAGATCACAGAGGTGATGTCCGCATCGAGCTCTTTTCAGCCGGCCGCGAAGCAACAGACGCTCTGCCCCATTGTCCACTCTTTCTCCTTCTCCACCCCACATGCGAGTTCTGTTTGGTCTGGCTTGGTTTGGCCCACTTTGGTTTGAACTGGGCTGGATGGTGACTCTGCAACATGACCCTGATATACCCTGCAATGTGCAAGCGTGCACAGGCTTACATGCACAGGCCCAATACATTATAGAGGATGCAGTCTCTGACAGGGAAATTTTTCCAAGGAGTCCCACTACTTAATGTGACTCCAAAGAGAGAGCGACTCCCAGTATTAATAACATAAGGCTTTTGATTTCACTGGTTCATGTTGTAACATCTTGATGGCTTGATACTTTAAGGCAGGTTTTGTTTTCAGTTCATTTTTGCACACAGTGAAATCAGCTTGGACAGCCTTGACATTGGCTTGAGATAGCTACTTTTTGTCCTTGTTGCTCCAATCCAGGAAGCTATAATATTTGATACACAATAGTTAAACTTCTACCTTTTATTGTAAAAAATGAACATAATACATTTTATAAGGATGAGCTTTTCTCATTGTTTGCTACAGTGCATCATCCTGTTGAAAATAGTCTTTCTGAAGTTTCATTATTGTGCAGTCGACGCTGCAGTCATACAGACATGCTACATAACATAACCTAATTTTTTGTGATATGTTGAAGCACATTCAGACATCTGCATCAAACAGAAAGTAAAAATAGTCACTGAGAGAGAAGGAGGCTAACGTGAAATTGGTTGTCTCTCTCAGGTTTTCTAAAAAGAGACAAGATGTTCCAAATACTCCCAGTTCACAGGTGCATTCAAAGATAATGAGTACATGTCTTTGACAATAGTGGAAAGTAACAATGTAGATTTACTCAAGTACTGTAAGTACTTTTATTTTGCACCATGCATTTTTTAATATCACAGCATTACAGAGGGAAACTTCATTCATCTGGCAGCTATAGTACTTAAAAGATTTTACTTACAAAACACATCATATATTTATAAAATATAAGGCACTGTTATAGAAATAACTACCCAATTATGTGTGAATTACATTTGCTTCAACCAACTACAACTTCAAAAAGCTGCATACACATTAGATCATTGCCTACATCAGTAATATAGTATAATATAATCCCCAGTAATATGTGGATTTCAGGGCCTTTTTTCTGCTTAATGCACACTTTAAATTTATGTGACTCTTTAAATGAAGCCATATCCGCTTGTGACCCATCACCACAGTTTAGTGTGAGCAAGAGTTTTTAGCAGTTCAGCCAGGAAGATTTTTTTTTCTCCTCAGATGTGTCTCATTTAAAGAAAAAAAGAGAAAGGTCAGGGGAAAAAAGCAATTTTCTCTGACAGATTTATTTGTTTTCCCATTAGATTTATCTTGGTACCCCTTGGGTAGCTCAACCTCCAGGTTGGCAACCACTGATGTAAAATACAGCCTACGTAAGTTTAGTCAGTGGAATAAAAATTTGCAAAAGTGCCAAAATGGCTTTTTTCAGTATCTTCTCATTCAGTTTGTGTGCCAGTAAAGTTGATAAACCTATATGTTTCTTCCAATAAGTCGTTGTAGTGTTGTCAATGGTATATGTAATCAATCCTCACTGATCCAATTGTATGTCAGACTGGCTTTGTCTCTGTACTACCTCCATTTATCACATTCTCACACCCATCTGAAGATTAATATACACACAGGCAGTGAAGAGATCTTGTAGCGCAGTGATCTGCAATGGCCCTCGGTGTGGTCTGTCTATAGTCTTCCTTTCTCTTTTCTATTTTTGCCCTTTTGTTCTCTGGTCATCTGTTGGACTCATTACACTTCCCTTCGTCTGTGCCCTTCATTTATCATTCACACTCTTTTATTTATCTTCTACCCTTTCTTCCATCCCTTAAAAAGCTTTGTCTAAGTAATTCAACCCAAACTGCTCAAACACACACAGACACATACACACCAAATGAAAAGTTCTGGTTTAAAGCTTTAAACAGTTACCAAATATCCAACATACAGTAAATATATCATATAGTATACGAGGGTTGGATGCATTACCATTAGTACATCAGAATAAGGTTAAGGTTGTCCATCTCTTTAGGGTTGCAGTATGCTGCCTTTGTGTTTTGGACTGGATTTAATTTTAATATACAGTTCCCATTTTTTTTTGGTTTCTAGTCTGAAATTAGAACAAAGAATGGCCTTTGGTTTATTTCTCCCACAGTTTAACACCATGCAGGCACAAAAATATCTTTAAGAGTCAGATTTTTTTTAACTTATGAATGCTGTTTGCATATTTTTGAACTCGCAACCTTTTCATACATTTATGCTTTTGTTCACTTATGCATAAACACTGAAATGCTTATGTCTATTATAGAGAAACCCATACTCACAGAGGTTACAACCTCACACACACACACACACACACACACACAGCAGGTAGCCTCAGGACTGCCACAGTGTGGTGGCAGATGGTAAGTGTGTCTGCTTGTATCGCCTCCTAATGACACAACCACTGATCACTTCAAACAAGCCACTCGGAGCAAAACTTTCTCTGTGTAGGTTCAAGTCACTGAACAGGTACCCTGGAGAATGATTCAGGACTGTGGGAGCACGTGTGTGTGTGCACATATGCAATGTGTCTTTTAGCTTACACATAGACAGTTTATTCACTGCACATACACGTGTACCTACATGCACCGATTTGTGTGTGTGTGTGTGTGTTTGTTTAGCCACGTATCTCAACACCAGTGCGTCTAGCTTGTGTTTGCGTGTATGTACTTCAGTAAAAGTGTGTCAGCTCTGGAGTTTTTTTGCCTCACTGCGTGGAACACAGCAGATGTGCTCACTTCTCTCTCTTGCCGCTTGCTCTCTCTCTCTCTCTCTCTCGCTCTCTCTTCACTCACTCTCATCTAGCTTGCTCATCCGTACATACCCTCCAATGTTTATACATCGCTGCTCTTCAGATAATAAGCTGACTGCAGTACTTATTCCCCCTTCCTTCCTTTGGTTACTTACTCACTTCTTTCTTCTATCAGTCGTAGTCCTCCTGTGCCTCTCACAACATGTTTCAACTGAAACATAGGATATTTGTTAGAGTTAAAGTTCTGAATATATATATATATATATATATGATATCTGAATATAATATGACATTGTGAAAGTCCTGAGTCAGGTATGTCAAACTTAAATCACCTGCAGGCCACTGACCAGGCTGGTGTGTAAGAAGGGAATGATCTGTGGACCCCAAAGAAATCTTTCACAGTCAAGATAGAAATTTTGCTGTCATATGTCAGTAGTTATCAAAGCACTGTGCAGCTATGTTCAATGTGAAATTTGTATTGCGAAAATGAAAACAAGATAAAGTATCAAATTAATTATCTGCTCGATCTTCCTCTAGCTCTGCCTGTGGAGGGGTCCCCCGGGGCCTGGAGAAGCTGATCATATGTAACAATATATTACTAATGTGAAAGCATTTGATATCAAACGTGTCTTGATATAATGTGAGAGTAAAGCAGTGTTGTAAAAGCAAATGTAAAATAAAAACATTTATGGTCAGATTTATTGGCCTTGCCTGAAAGTTAAATGATTCACTACTCTAAAACAAAAGATAAGGGAAACAAACAAAAGGGTAAGTGATATTAGCAGGTCAGATAAAGCCAGACCATGTGGAGGCTTTTTGAAATTGTCTCACTGGACACGACAGAAGTTTGACACCAAGAACTGAAGCTTGGATGACCAAGCACTTTTGCTTTAATAACTTTCAACCAGGTTTAACAGTCTTCATCAGTGGTTGGTCTAGGAACTGTAGATCTTCAAAGGTTTCATTGTTTTGTGCACTTTTAGTACCTGTAACCCCTGTTAGCTCCAAATTTGAGCTTGTTTGTCTTGATTTTGGTCCCGCTTTTATTGTGAAATGGTCCATGTTTCTGTAAAACTACAAAAGTGATCTCCTTGTATTTAAAGCAACAAAAACAGAATCTTCCAAGAACAGGCATTAAATTGTAGGCCTATTATTTGGTATCAGCTGGTTGTAAAAGAGGCTATTAAAACTGACCTTACTTTCCATGAAGAAAGTCTTGCAGTTCAATGGCATCAAGGGCGTCTTAATGGTTTAACAGCTATACCACCAGGCTCTCAGTAACAAGCCTCACTTTTCTAACCTCTCTTGCTTTTGTCTCACACAGACACTGCTTCTCCACGTACAGTATATAAGTCTATTTGGTGCCATCCAGGCCACAGCATCACATGAGCAGTTAGTCACACCCTAAATCAGACCAGTCTCTGCTATTCCCTCCCTGGATTTCAGCTGCTTTTTTCAGTAGGAACAGTAGCAAAAGAAGTGAAAATACTCATACTGCGGAAAACAAAAACAAATTATTCAATTTATGAGATCACGTTATGTGGAGCGCAGGATGTGGTTGCCTCACATTTTGTACACATTTTTTCAGTCCAGATAAAATGAGAAAGAAGAGGAGAGGGAGAACAAGGTGACACTACAAGCAACAGGAGTGTGGATAATGAAAACTAAATATCATCATTTCTTGCTTTGCTCCTGTCTCTGCCTTGCTTTCTCTTTTGCTCTGCACCACTAGTTTGTCTGCATGCTAGTCAGGGGATTTGTGTGTGTATGTGTGTGTGTGTGTGTGTGTGTGTGTGTGTGTGTGTGTGTGCGTGTGTGTGCCTGTGTGTGAACAGCCAAATAGGGGGTGCCTCTTTTAAAATTTTGATGAAAAATAGTGAGCTTTGGCTTTTCAAACGCTGCAGATGGAACTGCTGAGAGAATATTTCCTCATAATCTTTTGGAGATTGCAAAAATGAGAAACACCCCAAAATCACAGACAAGATATAACTCGCATTGATTCAGCAATTTGATGTCAAAGGATCAATAACTAGGTTTACACTGGGGCTAATATTCCGATAATACTCTGACTGATAGTCTAATCAGAGTAAAAGGCCTGGTATTAAAATGCGATCTGCATCTGAATGTTCACCCCAGATAATGAACAGTCTAATTACACTGGCAGATTTACACCCATTATGAGTGTGCATTCAGAAGCATTCTTCTGCATGCTGCTCGCATGGTCACTTTGATCTTATTTTTAATTTGCAATAATGCTCCTAGCTCTGGTTTTAAATCCCTGTCTTGTTGTGCATAGGTGTTCTGAATAGCCTGAGTTAAGCTGCCCCTTTTCTATAGAAATAGTGTCCCTAATGCTGTAATGCTGCCTTTATAAGTATTTTAATAGTCTTTAGTCTAAAAGCTGTGTTAAATTGAGGCAAAGCACAATTGAGGCAGTTTTCCAAAACAAGATTAGTCGATTTTCTCAATTTGAAAATTACCAGTCTTAATAGAATTTTGTTGAATAAGTGTATGAATACAAACATCTTGGCATCTGGGTCAATAATGAAACTCTTTTAAAACTCGCATTAAAGAAATGGCTGATTGAAGCTTTCAGGGGCACTTTTTTATAGATAAGAACGATTAGGATTGTATGTAGACTATGTAGACTTGCAGCCAGTCATAGATTATGGTGATATCATCTTCAGTTATCAATATGCTGCTACTTTAAAAGCTTTAGTTGTTGCCTAACCTAGATTTTAAACTGGTAGCTGTAACGGTACACACAACTGCATTCTTCATCACAGAGAGTATCATTGCTTCTTGTTTATTTGCTCAACGCTTTCTAAACAGACGCCCATACCTTATCTTGCTTCTGACATGCAGATCTGGGACTTATCAGGCTTGGCCTGTAGACTGGCTTCTGCCCCAGGTTCTTAAAGTAAATACAGCTTGGGAAGCTTTCAGTGCAGCGGTCCATCCTGCAGAAATAATTTACAGATCTTGGTGCTAGATACTGTGGGTAGTTTCTGCAAACTCATTAGGAGTTGATGAGTTATAACCGTGAGAGTGTTTAGGAAAATGTTCATAACTTCGGTTGCGTTTATATTATGTTGATGTTTTGTTACTTTAGCAGTTTTAGTTAATGTGAAGTCCTTATCTTTAAATGAAAGATTGTTCACTCTCAGGACATATGAATTGGGGGATTATTGTAAATGCATTGTAGCACTTTGCTCTTGTACAGAGCAGAGGTGTAAATCAGGTCAAAGTGAGTCTTCAATGAAATGATAAGGCACTAGTTTCATTTAGTGTTGAGCTGGAAAGCGCTGCACACTAAAAGCCATTTTGCTAGCAAGAACATTAACGTTTAACCCTTTAACATTTAAACATTATTCAATTATCCATTTTCTAAAACCGAAATGAAAAACACATTCCCATTTACACATCCAGCAGACACTGAGAAAAGTTTGCGTTGCTTAGTCAAGTTTCCTATTACATGCTCTTTTCCAGCTCAGCTTCTAAAAAAACATCCTCTTCATTAGCTGGTAAATGCTATTTTAATGAGCTAGTTGCTAACTTTGTGTGACAGCTGTGTGGTGCTAGCCAGGTCATGCCATCAGAGCATTAACATTGCAGCTGTGCCAAAACAATAAGCTGAAATTACACAAACATTTTTAGGGGACCTCAGGTGTCATTTATACATGGGATTGGCACAACAGCTTGATATTGTACATTTTTTTTAACATGAAATGTGAATTAGGGCGGTTTTATGGATTCAGTGGTGGTGGTAGTAATGGTTGCAGTAAAATCAGATGGTTGAAGATCATGGGCACATGAGCTGAATCTGTGCAGAATCTGTGACTCTACAGGGCGACATTTGAAAGTTGCCTAAGCAGGAGAGATGCACCATGTGAAGGAAAGCTGATGTTAATAAATGGAGGAGTGGATGAGGTTTGGCAGTGGGAATAAGCTAGTCATTAAGTCATTAACAATTTTAAACAAGCAAAGTGTGAAATGTTCTTCTCAGGTTTCATCTGTTAACAGATCAGTTGAAAGCAAAGATGAGCCATTTTACAGTTAAGTGTTATCAGCAATGTAATGTAGTGATGTGCCTGTGCGTCTCCTTTCAGATGTGTTGGACAGCATGGCGAGGTTCAGCGTTCAGGGAGTATTCAACTACAGCATGCTGACTCTGTCCGACCATGAGAGGGTTTTGTACGTTGGAGCTCGGGAGGCGTTGTTCGCCCTGGACCCCAATGATATTAGCAGACAGCTACGGCCACAGGTAACTCACGCACAAAAACCCAAACACTTTAAAGGCTTCATTTTCCACCCATGAGGATTAAAAGTTCAATATGGACAATGAAAGATTTCAAGAAAAATAATTATATCTACAGCAGTGTCTGACTATCACCGCAGACTGCCAGACATTCTGAAAGGCTTGCAAGAAATTAAATGATAACACATTAGATTTAACGTCACAGAGCTTCATGATGGACAGTTCAGGAACAAAACGCAGCATCTCCTCTAGGCAGCCCGGTTACCGAGCACTGCAGAGATAAACACTCATTTCAAATACTTAATTTAAATACACAGAATTCAATTATGATAGAATTTTTGATATAATTAAAATATAAAGGCTTTAAGTATTACAGAGGTTCGACTTGGATTAGCAGCAAAGGAAAGGAAACAGAGAAAATATCTGCCTTTACCACAGTTTTTGGCTGTCTATTAACTTACAGACTGACCTCTTTTTTTTTGGTTCATTTTTGACTCAAGGACATTTTAGAACACGCAGACACCACAAAAAAGTCTGGCAGATAACCAGAGAAGCTAATAGTAGTATAATAAAGTCATGCTAGTTGTTGGGACTTTTATTGGTCTGGCCTGTACGTCTTTTATTAAACTTTCAGGCCGTAGAAGCTACTTAATGCACACTACAAACTGTCAAGCAATTTAATCTCCTCGAAGTGTATTATCCTGGAAGGGTTGAAAAAATATAAAACATATATTAATTGCTACTGTTAGCAAAGAGCCCTCCAGTATGTCTACTTTCCAAATCAGAAAGTATTGCTTTGGGTTTTTTAGTTAATAAATAGCTTTTTAGAGGTTAAACCAAAACCCACAAAAACACTGGAGCCCCTGAAATGAGAAAACAGCAAATGTAAAGTGTTGTAAAAGCAAAGAAATAACATTACTTTAAAAATATCTTAAAATGTGGTGTAATTGAACATGACATTCTTTTGTGGCCTTTGTTGGAGACGAAATGTGCACTTGAAGATGAACATAATGACATATCTAACATAGTGATAGGAGCATAGGCCATGAACTTGGAAATAACAGTAGCTAGTTAATATTAATTTACCAGCTAAAATGTGTTTTCACTACAAGACAGTGATTACAAGCTGACTGGTGTGACTGTGAGACAAATGTTAACGGTAGTGCAGTCTTTAGTCTTTCAGTGACTCACCACAAATACCACTTTTTTTGCATCATGTTAAAAGTTACCACTGGGCTGTATATATGAAATCTAATACTATATTCGGGCAATGATTACTTGTTAATCAGGAAAGAGGTTTTTATAGTATCAGTTCATATATATATATGTTGGACTCAGTTCAGATGTTTCTGAAATTCTGCCAGGTTCTAACTTTATTTGGAAGATATTCATGTTATCTGTTACTAAAAGCCTCCAACAGTGATAGTGTGAGTAAGCTGCCAAATATTGTGATCATAATATGTGCAGCTATTGGCTCCAATATTTCACTCCTATCAGCACAACCATGTCCACTGTGAATATGTGGGAGTGAAGAGGCATGCACACTGATACTTGCAAAGGCTTTGGCCCTTTCTCAGAGTTTATATTGCACTTATTCAATCATGTTTTTTATTGTCCTTGTTTTAATTTATGGATCTTGTTTTTCTGCACCTGTTAGGCAGACCTGTTTGTTAGTGCTCTATAAATACCCTTGACCTGAACTAATGCACACATACTTACACATAAAGAGATGCTACAGCCTCAAAGGCTCAATCTAGTTCTGCTTTGTCCCCTAGGTAATTGGCCCATATTGCAATCAATACAATTACTGCAGTCCAGTGAAGGTGTAGTGAGCAGCCTGCAGCAACTGGGGATTGTTATCTGATTTGCCGTAGTAATGAGCAGTTATTAGATACATACACACAGACACACACAAACGTGCGCAACACACACACATACAGTGCATACATATACTCACACTGTCACATGCAGCACAGGCTGTTTGAGCGAGGGTTATGAGTCTTGCAGTAATGATAAGGCCACCTGTTGTCAGCCCCCAGTGTGCAATGTAGTGGAAAGGAGCCAACATAGAAAAATGACTGAGCGAGGACAGGGGAGTATATCCCCTCTGTCACCATCTGCCCATCACTCTCTCACTCTTCCTCCCCCTTCCTTCCTTTTGCTGCTACTCTTTTATGTCTTGGCCGCTGTCTTACTCACTGTCTTCATTACTGTCAGGTCTGTCATTAGATATTTTCTGGAGCTGCTTTTCTCAAAATCTAAACTTATATGCCTTATATAGTTATATACTTTCCCAAGAAGATTGTGGATTCTTTGTTATCATTTTCTGATTTTGTTCAGTCATTCCATTTGCCAGCTCAGATACCACATAGTTAACAAAATACACGGTATTATTGTACTGTTCCCTCACTCAGCTTGTTCCCTCAAACAGTACAAAGTGTTGCCCGGTAGCTTTGTTTTTTAGGCCTGTAAATGAATACTGTATTGCAGTTTCAATCAGCACTTGAGTTTAGTTGAGAGTCAGTCTTTTTTATTTATCTGCCTTGCATACTGTATTTTGGTAAACAGCTGATCTGTGTGGAGCAAATAAAGACCAGTAATGGATCCAGTAATGAAGTAGACTGTGACTATGGTGACAAATGAGAATCCCTTGCGTACAAATGAGAAAATTAGTAACAATAAACTGCTGTTTCTGTGCTTAATTTTATCTGGTCTTTCTTTAAACGCCAGAGTCCATTAGTTAAAACCACAGATCCTAAAGGTAATATTTCACAGCCACTGATCCTAATGATTAATTCAGTTATTAAATCTTAACCATTATAACTCCATCATCCAGTGAATATGGGCACACTGAAAATTAAATGTGAATTTTCTGTGGATAGTGGAAGGGGGAAGTATGAGTGAATCATTTTTTGACTTACCACTGAAATAATGCTATATAGTAGTAAATATGAATTGTACTGATCAGAGATTTCTAACTTAGCTAAAGAAATGTAATATCTCTGGAAACATTTTTATGCTCATCATGCTCAATACATTTGAATCACAAGCAGTCCTAATCAACCAGGTTTATCATTTTTTTCTATTCAGGGCCATTAAGTATTAATGTTAAGTATTAAGTATCATGTAGGTTTATGGCTACCAGTATATGACAGTAATCCATTGTTTGATTGCTGTTGGTTTAAATCCAGTCAAGTAAATCAGAGTTTATTTCTGAATTTGCAGCAGCTCTCTGCCTGTAATGGTCAGTGTAATTATTTTTAATGGTGTGGAAACCTCTTAGCAAACACAGTTCATATTTTTGGACCTCTGTCCACAGAGCAAAGTTCAGCCATGTGTCACACAGTAATTTAAAGAGCAGCTACTGTAAATAATACTAAATAGCAAAGGTCATCAGTAAAACACAGTATGAACATATAGCGTATGGAAGAAGAGCCACTATTTTTTCTTATTAGCTTTCCTTTTCCCCCTACAAGGTACAGAAAAACTGTAACTCCTACAGGACAAAAGCTTATCGCTAGATTCTCTACAAGTGCATTATAGTACGTTTCTCTTGCCTGTCTGTCTCTGATCTTTTAAACAATAGTGTCATCATTAGGGAGCTTTGCTGCAGTAGGGACCTCACAGTTTCCTTCCTACCACTAACAATGTGTTCGGTCAAACTGGGTCTGCGCTGTGATAGTTTTCCACACATCAGTTAGTCAATGGACTGTTTTAACCAAATGAACTAAATATTTGGGTGAAGCTCATATAACACTGTACAGTCTTTCAGAAACATCTTTTTACTTATTGGGTTGATGAAAACGTATGCACCTGATCTCATTCATCTCCCATTATGAGCCTGTTACTGTACATTTGTAAGAGCAAATCACATATTTTTTTCAGATTTTTTTTTTTCATTGATGTGTATCTCTTAGAAAGAAAAGAGATTATGTCTATTACACATCTATGTACACTGTGTGTTATATTTTATGGTCTTTGCCAACAACTGAGAATGATATATTGATACATAACACACTTGCCAAATGTATTACTCGTGGGATAAAGGCAGACAGGATCATTCCTGAAGACAACATCACATCTGTTTCATTCTTTTCTCCAGATTGACTGGCCAGCTCCGCAGGATAAGAAGAGAGAGTGTGTTGCCAAGGGGAAGAACAACCAGGTAATGTGGATTTTAGCTGACAGAGGTGAAGGGGTCCCCTATCTTTGCTCAAGGGCCCCACAGCAGTAGTTTTTAAGACAGTTGTTTATTGGAGCAATATTATTCACTTGACTTTACACAGTTAGATTTTGTCAAGTTGGTCTTAGATTTCATACTGGAAACCTTCCAGTCATTACATTAGCACGGGGTGAAGTGCATCAGCAACTTTTAAAGTGGCTCGATAAAGAAGTCTACTGTCTCGAGAAGCAAAAAGTCTTGCTCCAAAATGCATCAAAGATGCAATAGTTTGTTAATACTAAAATACAGTGCACAATTCCTTTATTCATAACACGTTATAGACAAGAGCACTATCATGCCCTCGTATCAAGACAAGTTTAACTGCACATTATAATTTAGGAAATTAGTGCTTGCATTAGGGTTAATGCATAGCTTTTTTTCTGATTTGCATAGTTTATCCATCATGATATTAAGCATCATTAAAAAAAAGAGCTGTAAATGTAGTGCCACCATTGACGCCACTCTTTCATTTGTGCGGAAACTATGAAGCTGCAGCTGGCAGCAGACTACCTTAGCTTAGCATAAGTACTCGAAACTGGGGAAAGAAGCTGGCCTGGCTCTGTCCACCAAAGTGTAAAAATTGCAAAGTTGTGGTTTTACAAGTCGCATATCTTTGTGTCCATGAAATAGGCTAGTACATAACACCTGTAGAACTTGTCAACCAAAGAAGAAATTCCTTTAATATATGCATTTGTTTCTTATAAGCATGGGCAAATTACTATATGTAGCACCATATGTCTTCAGTTATATAAAAACAATAAAAGAAATCTCAATGTTCCACTTTTCCCTTATATTTTATGCTTAACTCTCAGTAACTCAGCAGTAACCAATACACTGTTCAATCTCATGATCCTCCAGTTGTCACGTTTGTGGTACATTTGTAAACATATATAGTGAATTGGCCTCAGTTCTGCACTTTAGTCTCAGCAAGAGCTTCTCATTGCTTAGGCAGGATAATGTCCATTTGCAAAAAAATGTTGTTTAATATTTTATAGAGATACACAGAGCTTTTGGAAAGCTGAAACCTCTCTCGTTTCACAACAGTAACTTTTGATGTGGTTTTAAACAGTAGGGGAAAATGGGTCACTGGAGTGTAGTAGCAACAAAACTACTTTAACTAAAATTGACTCCAAATGAAGTAAAAAATCTCTCAAGAAATGACTATACCCGGAGCTTTGAAAAGACTCCAGCACTTCTAAGTCATTAAGAGTTTATGCATATTCCAGGTTCACCTTCAAAAAGCTGATACTATCCCTCTTTTTGGTGCAATTCTGAAAATACAATGTGAGCTGTGGTCAGGATTGTTATACAGAACATTTACCTTAAAATACTGGTACAGTACATTTGCTCAACACCTTTACTTTAGCCCAGTAACTAAAATATCAGTGAATATTTACACATGGCAACAGGAATTTAGTTACTATACAAGAATAACCATATGGTGTTTACCCTGCCCCTCATTAAATTTAGTGATTAGTCCTTTTATGTAATGTAGTTTTGGGCCTGAAAGCAGTGCATCTGCCCAACACATTGCATCCTAATTATCCTCAGCGATGGCAGGAGCTGTAAAAATGCATTCTAACTCATATTGCTCATATTACTGCCATGAGATATAGATATTGTTTTGCTGCGACAATGACAACAGCAACTGGATCTACTGAATTATTCATTGTTCTAGTCACATCATGTGTGAGCATCTGTTTCTGGTTCCGTTCAAAGAGCTTTATTGTTCATCACAGTGCAGGCATTAAAAGGCATTTCCCATAAAACGGTACATATATTTTGCTCTTAATTACACACATATCCTTTGAATGGAAACATCATTTATTTATTGATGTCCACAATAGTACACTGAACAGTTGTATTACAATGTTAGGTCGGCTGATGTCATAAATCACAAAGCAAATAAGACAAAGTATACTGCCAATGATCAAGTTTAACCCCCCCGTCTACATCCCCGCCCTCCAAAAAATAAATTGTTGATGATCCTGTTTTACAATTATAAGTTTCTTGGTTGCCAGCTGATTTCCCACATTTTAATAAATGATATGTGAAAAAAGAAGGTGATCTGGTTTAAAGGTGATGGAGGTATTTCAGGTGAATAAGGATTTAAAAGAAGTCACATTGAATCATTATAATAAAACTGAACCTACTAAATCTAAATGATGCATTCCTGTATAAAAAAGAATTGGCTTCACCACAACAGGGGACAGAGCACTAGAATAATTTGACAAGAGTATTTTAATCATTCTTTCTCTCTCCCCCATAGACCGAATGCTTCAATTACATCCGTTTCCTGCAGAGCTACAATCACACACACTTATACACATGTGGCACCTACGCCTTCCAGCCCAAATGCACTTACGTGGTAAGTGTCGATATGTATGTATCTGTAAGTTTCCTTAAAAAGTGAGTCATAGCAAGCCAGTGCTGACGTGTCAACGTGGCCTGAGGCGCATACCACTATGTGACAAAATAAAAATAAATGCTATGGAAGGAAAGTGTCTCACACTGGGTTTGTTGAATGTGTGAATGTTAGTGTGTGTGTGTGTGTGAGGGTGTGTGTGCGTGTGTGTGTGTGTGTGTGTGTGTGTGTGTGTGTGTGTGTGCACATATGTGACACTGATGCAGTAGGACAACATGGTGAGGAGTGGTACTATGGCCCTTGTAATAGACAGACAGAGCTTGCAGCTGTGACATGTGGGTCATAATGCATACTGACCAAAAACTACCTGTGTTCCTGATTTCGTATGTTCCTGCAGAATGCGGACTATTTTACGCTCAACACTGCAGCCCCAGAAGATGGGAAGGGCAAATGCCCATATGACCCTGCCAAGGGGCACACTGGCCTGATAGTGGGTAAGTTTGCATGTATGCATGACTTCATGTACTCTAAACCGTTGGTTTTTACTAACTTTTGTAACATAAAAAATAGAAGACTTTCTATGAACAGGTTTTATGATGATTAAAGTGTCATTTCACCCCAAAAAGGCCAGTCGTTAGTTTAAAATCAATAATGGAGGCCCATTATCAACATGCAACAGACAGTCAGTGCCTGTTGTTCCATCTCACCGGTCTTTGTACTGGAGTGATCGGCCCCATGCTTTTACAGCTCTAACAGAAGCATAAAATGTCCATCAAATCTCCACAAACCGCTCCTGCAGCATTTCCCATCTGTTTTGTAGCCATATGATCGCACTGAGAGTCCAGGAGTACAATTTAAGTTTGCATGCTGCATTCACTTCAGTGCGGACAGCTTCAGTGAACCCACAGGCACCTATTCTCTGTTCTTTTTGTGTCTCCCTGCTGAACCACTGACCTTCTCTAGTTGTAGGCTGGTACAATTGTGTTTGAAAAAAAAAGTTAAACTAAAGCTGGCATTTTGCTGTTACAGATAAGGAGCTGTACTCAGCAACACTCAACAACTTCCTGGGTACAGAACCAGTGATTCTGAGGAACCTGGGCCAACAGCACTACAGCATGAAGAGTGAATATTTGCCTGCCTGGCTCAATGGTAAGTGAAAAAAGGGAAGCGAAAATACGAAATATTTTATTGTTTTATGTTTCTGGGTAATACTCATACAAGAACCTTTGCAGATTATGTTAGCACCAATACATACACTGTGTTCTCTGCACTTTGGCCCTGTGTGTGTACTGGTTTAGGAAAGGGGATAAAAGATTCATCACCATCCAAATTAATGTACAAGAAGTCACAGTTTTGCTGTTAGCAGAGTCTCTTACACACCAAGCTTGATTACAGTGTGCTGGGGAAGGGTTTAGCGACCTGTCAGGTTTATGACTTCATCCTAAAATGAAAATGTATGGTAAACTGTGTCCATTTATTCTTGCCAAGCGTTCAGTTCAGGTTTAAGATTTTGGAGATACTGTGACACTAACTAATTAAATAAGTTCTCAAATAAAAGAAGTCACATGAGAGCTTGATAATGCTGGCTTCTTTTTAAAAGAGTTCAATTTAAAAAATAAGAGCCAGAAACATGCAAAAGAACAAGAGATAGTGAAATGAGTTGCAGGAAATGAACGGGGGGGATCATTATCTTGTGCAAGGGAGGAGGTGGGGAAAGGACTGAGCTGCTCGGAGTGAAACTAAAAGGGGAGAAGAGGAAAAAGTCACGCAGGAAAAATGAGTGATGAAACAATGGACATTTAGATTGGCAGTGAAGAGAAACTGGGAGACGTGAGAGGAATGGAGAATACGGTGGGAGGAAAGAGGAATGTACAGATAAGGTTGGGGTTTGATGTGTCATTTTTTATTCACGCTGATGGAGAGATTTTATTAAAAAAATATGATGTACTACTAGGAACTAGTAGGGCTACTAGCCTTAGTATTAATATTATTATTTATTTATTATTTTTTTTAGCAATACAACCACTATTGTTGGTTGTATTGCTATCATCACTATATTGCTATCATATTTTTATTATATTGCATTATTATCATTTTTCTATTATTACAAACATTAACATTTTCTCTCTTATGCACTCATGTATGCACACCCACACACACCTCACATTTCATATATATGCTTCTCCCAAAAGCGTCACACCAGTTTTGTCGTCGTCTTTTCAGTTTTGTTTGTTGTTCTTGTATTGAATGTTATATTGATCATTCTCAATAAAAAAAAAACTAAAACTAGCCATACAACAAAGCTAGTCTCGCTTTGATTTAAGCTGTTTCTGACCAGACTAAAACAATTCATTATTATTATTATTATAGTTTTAGTGGTACTGGTAGTGTCATATGTATATTGATAAGAACAAGCTGTGTGGGCATGTATTGTATCCTCTTAATATAGAAAAAAAAAAACTTTTGTATAAAAATGGTTAAGTTTAAAGCCCACAGCAGCCTCAGTCCAAAAATATCTATATGCCTTGCTCTCACAACCTAATGAGAACTGGATATAGACAGAATCTAAGAAAGATGAGGATGAAATAAGAAACAGAAAATGGACCTCTAAAAGGGAGCACGAGAGAGACAGTGTGAAAGAAATGAGTGTAGGAGCGATGAGGTGAACGAGAGAGTGATGATAGAAAATAGAGAGAGTGGCAGGGAATGAGACAGAGGTGTGCTGTGAGTCAGTCCAAATGCCCCTGCAGGATGATACTGTCTGTTCATTGTGTAAATACACTCTTTGATAGTGTGTTTCTGTGTGTTGTGTGCGTGTGTGCAGAACCAGACTTTGTAGGTTCAGCCCTGGTTAGGGAGAGCAGCGGCAGTAAAGAGGGGGACGATGACAAGATCTACTTCTTCTTCAGCGAGCGAGCATTGGAGCTGGACTGTGACACAGAGCTCACTGTCGCAAGAGTGGCCCGCGTCTGCAAGGTAACACTTCAGCTGATAATCAGACCTCAGATGTCTGATCTCCTAGAGCTGCTTTTATTATTTTATTATTATTTATTATATCTGCGTGGTGTATCTGCAGATGCTCGGTACTGACACAGACTAATTCTAACAGTAATCAACCTGCCAGTGACAGGCCTGTAAGCTGAGATCAGTTTTGACTGGAAAATCATAACTTCATGCACACTTGGCATGCAATCAGCTGTTTTCTGTTTTCTCCAGCTGTTCTTGAGCACTTAATAATGTGAGACAGTACTTGCTATCACTTTACAGACTTCATCAGGAGGAGACCAGATAAAAAGGCAACTGGTAGAGTTGTATTACAGCAAGGTACTGTGTGTATAGGTAACATACCTGTATAAGCTAGTCTCACTTAACAAGATAACACTTTATTTTCAGGTCAGATCCAGTGACACTTGACCTACTTTTAGCTGGATTTTCATGCGAGGGAAATTAAGTGCCAGATACTGAAAGCACATCGGTTTCTTTATAGCTAACACAGAAAACACTGTTTTTCATTTAAAATATGATGCACAATTCCCCTATGGGACACACAAGTTTGGCAATAATGAATGTCCTGCTTTGAAGACTGATTACCATTTTCATTTTCTCATCACCAAAGTTCTAAACTATAGAGTTTCTGGATCCTGGATCATCAGGCAAATTGCAATTTAACTGCATTGTTCTGTTTAACTACCATGAAACATATACTAATAATAGCCACTGTCTTTGAAATTAAGAAACTGCTACAACTACTTAAGACTTTGAAATACAACATTTATATCAATTAGAAAATCAAACACAGCAAAGTGGCTGCTCAGAGAAAATAGATGCACGATTTAATTTGACCCGGAAAATATGAGAAACAGAATTTTGTCTCAACATCAGTTCACAAACACAGTGTCATGTGAAGACAGTTACACTGGCCTAGATCTATTTGGTAGTTAATACATCCAGTTAATTAATAGCCTTGTTAGGGAAAGTGATGGGTGGATATATCAGAGAGGACTCAGTGAGACTTCAGACAGCAGTACCTTTTATTTCACATGATTTTGGTGACCTTGTAGTTGACACAAGGGTATGGTGCCATGTTTCAGTTATGTATGCAACCATATAATCTCAGTAACCTTTATACTCAGCAAAATAGAGACAGATTGTTAACAGTCTGAGGAGCTGTGTGTAATTAAGTGTACAATATATGCACTGTTTTATGGGAAGTGCCCTTTAATGTCTGCACTGTGATGAACAATAAAGCCCTTTGATTCAAATTAGAAACAGATGCTCACACATGACTGTACTGGATCAATGAATAATTCAGCACATCCTGCTGATATTGCTATTGCAGCAGCAGCAGCAGCACAATATCTATATCTCACTGCTGGACTATGAGCATTTGCATTTTTTAAATGTCTTTTTTACAGCTTCTAC
The DNA here is from genome assembly GCF_900324485.2 of Mastacembelus armatus. Classification (NCBI taxonomy): domain Eukaryota; kingdom Metazoa; phylum Chordata; class Actinopteri; order Synbranchiformes; family Mastacembelidae; genus Mastacembelus; species Mastacembelus armatus. The sequence continues at coordinate 4,653,586 of NC_046641.1, read as the reverse complement.
AATCACTAAGGATAATAAGAATGAGATGTTTCTGGCTGATGTGCCTCTTTGAGCCCACAGTACAGAGGGACTATTCATCAGTATAAACTATATGCAAACTTTATTGTATAATTCAGTAGTATTATTATTATCTTTACCCCGTGTTTCAGCATTACCCTTGAACATCTCAGGGTCTACATTATTTTCCAACATTCAACAACACTCACCAGTCATTCAACCCATTCTTTTGGAACATATGTATTATTTTAGAAATACAGAGTACATGTGGACGTGTGTGTACAAGGATAATAATTAGCATCCAGGAGTTAATTGTGAAGCTAACGTATTGCAACACAAAGAGCAGGGGTACACCCTGGACAAAACGACAGTCTATCACAGAGACAGACAAACACAATCACACCTACAGGCAGTTGAGCGCCACCAGCCAACTTAACCTGCATTAGTTTGGACTGTGGGAGGAAGCCGAGCACCTGAAGAAAACACACAGAGACATGTAGAAAAACTCGCAAACTCCACATAGAAAGGTCATGTTCAGCAGAGAGGTTCATTCTCTGTGTATCTGCCCTGGAGGTTTTTAGGTTCTACAACACGGTTGTGTGAATTGCATACTGGATCTTATTTGTCTTAAAACAAGATTTAAAGTCTCAGCAGTGTTGGTATGATATATAATGATAAGGGCTGAAATGTCCGATCTCAGGGGGATCTGGGTGGTACCAGGACCCTGCAGAAGAAGTGGACCACGTTCCAGAAAGCCCGGCTAGAGTGCTCCCTGCCAGAGCGTCACATCTCCTTTAACAACCTTAGAGCCGTCTTCACACTGCCAGGGCAGGACTGGCGAGGGACCACTTTCTACGGCATCTTCCACGCCCAGTGGTGAGTTAGAGCGGCCACTGTCACAGACATGTAACAGAGACTGTAGATAGCACAATTTCAGTATCATCCTCTGATAAATATGAGTTAATTACTGCTCGTGCCATCTGCTGTCAGAGAGCGACACTACATTTCTTTGCCAACATGTCAGATGTTGAGCTTTTATTAAAATTGTGGGTTAGCCAGTCACTGTGATATGACGGCTCTAATTACGCACTTTGTGTGATTAAGTATTTACTGTGTAATTGGGCCTTTAATATAAAAGACCCTTTACTGACAGTAATGTGAGTTATTTTGTGTGGACATAAGTGTTCTTGAATATGTGTTGTTGATTTTATTAGTGATGTTTCTGACGTTAGTGGACCCATTAGCTAAACAGATTAAATTAGGCCTTCTGCTGTAAAAGATGAAGAGGACACCTTCCTTTTCATAGGAAGATTTAAAGCTTTTAAAATCTTTCCATAATAAATATCTAGCTAAGTTAGCCTTATTGATTCACAGACGCACCAGTCTAAACAAATAACTTATATTACTCGTCACAATTTGTTCCTTTTCAATTGGAATATCATGGCTCGGGTAATTTACTTCTTCCCCAGGAGCAAAAATTCATCATACCACTGGTTATTTTACAACTACAGTAAATTACTTCTCTGTAAGACAGGTCAGAGAGAAATAAATTCTGTTGTTGTGCGCTGCTCATAGCTGGTTTAGCTTGATAAAATCAAAATAAACTAAGAGAAAATTTAGGTTAGGTTCATAATTAACAGTTTGGTAATTAGCAGTGTGATGACAGCAGTAACATAATAAGTGGCTGAGGCAAAATAAAGACTGACATTTGTTGGAGCAGGGGAACTGTTGCTTATCAATAAAGAAATAGGAGTGAGTGATGGAGGTTTTCTTTGGGAGAAGAGTTGGAGGCTTGCTCTGTCTTCGGGCATTGACCTTTGATGTGAGTCTTTTGTGCTCTTCAGTAAGATATCATATCACAAAGTGAACCCGCTTTGAACTTCAGGCTTTGTTTCTTCATTCAGAGCTCCTGCTTCTGAAAAGACTAATCCTTTTTTCTCTCTGTGATGCGTTGAGTATTCCTTAAAGCCCCCTGGCTTTGATAGAGATAATATTGAGATAATTGGACATTATGTAAATGGAGACTTGGAGTTCAAGCTGTAATCTGACTGAATAGTCTAACTTTTTAACTCGCTAAGACAAGCACTGTCCATGATTTTAACGCTCACCTGTTAAAACCTGTGGCTCTGCTGCACATTCTGGAAAAGCACTAATCCCGCTGGACAAATCAAATCATATGAATTAATGGACACAACCTCTTCGTACTTCTTCACAGCTCTGAAAAAACAACATTTCACAGCAGCGGTACACACTCCATTTAAAGCTAAATTTAGAGCTGTGTCCCTCGCTTGCTACTTCCTGAGTAATATTCAACATCCTGCTTTTGCTGTACAAAGCTCGGCTTACTCATAACTATATGTTTCTGTGTCAATATGCCAGTGACAGTTTGAAAGCTAAGTAAAAATAGATGTTTTCATTCCAGTGAATGAGCATGGAAATCATATTTATTTGTGAGATAAAGTTTACAGGAAAGATTTAATATGTCTGGGTCATACGTCAATACCCAATTTTAGTCCCACTTGGGGTCTGAAAATGGGTTGGGAAAAAAAATTTAAGATCTCACACCCCCAACCTTACCATTAAATGAAATGTATTTCCTGAGCACAGCACCAAATGATTCATTTTACTGGCCTATTAAGGAAGTGTATTACATGTACATCAATTTGTACATCCGTTTGCTTCACAACAGAAAGAGATTTGTCGATACAGCCAGCCATTGCAGCTCACATAATAAATAACAGTTTGGCTGTAGGGTTAATATTTATTTACTGCATAGTGAAAATATAGTTTGAGAACTCGTATACTCACTGGACATTGTTAGTTTATTGCAAACATTAGTTCCTATTCCATGTTTTGTTATATTTTACTATATTTTCACATACTGCCCACTATTTTGGCTTTACTTGTGCTGCATTCAGAAACTACTTGCTATTGAAAGTCACATTTCCCACATGGGTATAACAGTTAATCCCTTGGTTTTTACTGCCACACACCTCTAATGTGCCACCCTGGTGCTATGTTTCAGGGGTGACGTGGATGTGTCGGCAGTTTGCCAGTACCCAGTTGGGGATGTAAAGAAGGTCTTTGAAGGCTCCTACAAGGAGTACAGGGAAGCGTCTCAGAGGTGGGGACGCTACACTGGTACTGTTCCTGTCCCACGGCCTGGATCGGTAAGAGAATGCTGTGTTGGCACAAATGATAGGAATATTTCCAGAAAACAGTTTTTAACTAATGAAAAAATACATAATTGCATTTTCATAATGGAAGATTTTTTGTGCACCTTCTATATCCACATCATCACATCACTTATCCATCATAAAAGGATGGATATGTGGGCAAAGGAGAGATAGAAGGATGATAAGAGTGGGAGGTAAAGAAGTCTGGGTGGTGTAGGATAGTGATGAAACTGAAAAACAGCAAATGCTGGCACAACACAAAAGCTAGGGATGTAATGATGCAGGACGAAAGGAAGCAGAGGAAGGAGTGTAATGGGTGGCGGAGGTGAGAATAAAAGAAAGATGGAGAAGAAGACAGGAGGGAGGGAGGATGGGAGGGAGTGAGGGCAGTCATCTCCAAACCAACTAAGCATGCCAACCTGCGCCAGCTGCATGTAAGAAGTTTTCTCCTCTTCTTCTTTCTCCATCTTGGCCCCTCTCACTCCTTTCGTCCTTTGCTTTATTCCTTTCCTTGCTCCATTTCCCTCCCATCTTTCCGTCCTCTGTCTGTGCTGCAGTGTATAACTAACTCAGACAGGGAGAATGGCTACAACAGCTCACTGCAGCTGCCTGACGCCACCCTCAACTTTGCCAAGAAGCACCCGCTGATGGAGGACAAAGCTCTGGCTCGCCCCCTGCTGCTTACCAAGGGCGTCAACTTCACAAGGCTAGCGGTGGATCGGGTTAGTGCCCTGGACCAGCGGGCATACAACATGCTCTTCATCGGCACAGGTACAAATTACATGAAAATTTAATTTTTTTTATTGAAACATATAAGTCAGTAAAATTAATGTTTTTTTTTTTTTTTAACATTTTGACCAAACAGGGATTAAACTTGAAATGAAAGCAGCAATTATACTTCAGTTCAATTCAAATTGCTTTGAGTTCTTAAAGTGCTTCAGCCTAAACCGTTCCTCCACTTCACCATCTCACATGTGCGATTTACTGAATTGTTTACATTTGCAATTTACAACATGAACAAACACTACAGAAAGTATCAAATACCAATAGCGTTGACTCACTGCCACAATATATAAAGTCAAAATTGATCCTTGCAGTCTAGGGTTAACGGATATATTTATTGCAAGGTTGTCATATTGGATTACATTATAGAGCATAAGGTGTTTCTGTTATTTTGCCCACCTTCTGCAGTGAGGTGTTCTCTCATTGCAGCAGTAAAAATACGTTCTAGCTGCTTTTTTCATAGTCCCCGATTCAGCCACTGTGGATGAGCGTGTGTCTGTGTGGGTTGAGGGGAGTTGCACACAACATTTGTTGAAGAGATGAGAGCTTACAGGCCGTGGCAGCAGACAGGGACAGGTACTGGCATTAGGTATGATGGCACAAAACAACATACCATCTGGCCAGACTTCAGCTGGGTTTCAATTAAGAACTTGATTTGCATGTTGAGATCCGTCTTCAGGCATCAAAGGAAATATCTATTTATGCGCATCTTAATTAATATCACCAGTCAGTAGCCATTGGGACCATACTGTATGCAGGTGTCATATTTGGAGTGAATCTGAAATCAGCCAGCTCTCCCAGATCCTTAATCCTGAAGAACACAGATCTGACAGCGGATTCCAGGGAATGTGAATTTGAATGCAGCCCATCTCCTGAATGGAGAGACGCTCAGCTGCTTACTATTCAGATCACAGCAGTGACTGTGGCAACTGACAGTGTGACAACAGCGGACTCAGGGCTTCTCTGCTGGCAAGCGGGGAGGCCAACCCGGACACACACATGGACTCACCAACACACACACGTGTGGCACACTCACAAATTGATGTACACACACTCACACTCCCTGAGCCAAGTGCAGTCATCCCCGCTTGTCGTGCTTCACAGCACAAACTCAACAGGGCCCTTGGCAGACGTGCGCTCATAGTGCCAATTGGGCTGCAGGCTTGATTAGCTATTAGCTGCAGCATAGCGACAACTGATGTGAAAAGAGAGGGAGTGCTTGTCGAGACTATTTTTCAGAAATACCAGGCTACGGGATTGAGGGATTAGTCGACACTGGTTCCTGACGCTGTGAGAGGCGAGTGTGATGATATGCCTGCTGCTTTCTATGCTTGAATGTGTGTGTGCATATATGTGTGTACATGTATTTCCTTCTCTCAAGCTTTCAATTGGCTCCCAGGTTATTTTGTCATATTATCTGTGGCAGTCTCTTAATCGAAAGTATCACACAAAAAAGCACATGTCAGCATGTAACACTATTTCATCTACACACACGCGCGTGCACACACACGCACACATGCATGCACACATGCACATGCGCACACACGCACACATGCATACACATATGCGCGCGCGTGCACACACACACACACACACACACATCAAGGTCACCCCACCAGCTGTGCCTGAAATGCCTTTCATCACAGGGGATCTAAACTTGTTCACAATGCCCTACATGAAAGAAGCAATGGATCTCTCTTCTTCCTCCAGCATCAGCTCCCCCACCCACGGCTCGAGAAACTCTTCAACTGTCTCTGATAGTGTTACCTTTACCGGAGGCCTTTAAAGGCCAAGAACAGCATCATGGCTCTTTTAAATTCAACTTTAAATAGTTTCTTGCTGAGCTGGACTAAGCAATGCAGCCGTAAGTTCAGGCAGTAGAAGTTGTTTTCTTTTTCATTTTCTGTCTTTCTCAATTGCAGAGTAGCATGAAATTGTGTTGCAGCTGCTGTTCAGGTTTCACAAATTGAAGTTGATGAAAGTTGCAGACAACTTGATGACACTATAGCTCCAGTATGTGCATTTGTTATGATGTACGTGACCACGCGTTTCCTGTTCTTGTGGGCAGCGCTTTCTTAGTGTGTTTATTAGATCTTTTCACGGCAGACAGTTTTACATTGTAACAGGAAAAGAATAGTAAAAGAAATTAAGGCAGCATGAAGAAGATTATTAATATTCTATTAATAATAGTTTTACCTGTGCGTTTTCTGCTGTGACATCTCAGATTTAAGCATTAAAATTACCTATAGGTAGATTTTTTTTTCAACCTAGTCAACATTAAGTACGTCTGGAGGAGCACAGCTGACTGTATATCAGTACAGTCTGTGACACTCAGCTAAACAGAGTTGTTGCAAGCACACATGATGATTTTCAGCTTGTGCTTTAATATTTAAATCAACTTACGGCATCAAAGGAGTGTGCTTGTAAATTAGAATATATTATAATAACTATTTAATGAAAAGAATGGACTTCGCTACAGTCACAGGTGTGTGTGAATATAAAGTATCAGTATCATCTATACTGTGCAGGCACAGGTGTTTGTTTGCTGATCATTAATATTTAAATGAGCAGTATGCAGTCACAGGTGAATGGATAAACCTATTAGAGCATATCATTATTATTGAAATTAACTAGTGTGCAGTCACAGGTGCATTTGTTGATAGTTTATAATATCATATCTGATTTATTTAAATGAGCCTTTTGGCCCTTAATGGTGTGTCCTGATCTGTTTGACAGTATAGGTTTTTGCGCATTTCATGAAACATTTCCCTGAGAAGATTCAATCTTTCGATTTGAAGGTTTTTATGAATAACACAGAGGCGATAAGATCTGACCACCTTCTTCTTCTTTTTCTTCCTCTTCTTCCTCTTCCATGTGCTGCAGCGGAGGGCTGGCTGCAGAGGGTTGTGATCCTGGGCTCCGAGACTCACGTGATAGAGGAGATCCAGCTTTTTGAGACACCCCAGCCAGTGGACAGCTTGACTATCTCCCACTCCAAGGTAAGGACACTACCAGTTTTGAGCCTCCATCTGCCCCCACTCACTATATGAAGCTTGTGCATGTTGTTGCCATGGACACCTGAATAGTAATGTTTTCTGTCTTTCTGACAGATGAATCTTAATGGTCTCTCAGGAGAGATATCCTACAAAGTTCCTTTGTTGTTTTGGGAATCTCCTCTCTGGCTAGGACAACTAGTATATTTCTGACCTACATTTTATTCCTTAAAAACAGTTTTAGTTTAGCCTCTTTCCTCTTGCGTCACTTGTTCATTGTTATTCAGTGGTAACAGTGGGACTTTGACTTCTGTTGATCTGTTAATGCCCTTACAATCAAAGGTCCATTGACAACAGGGCAGCTGTCAGCATGATGCCATTGGCCTGGTGCCACTCAGCAGATGTTTTTATCAACACTGACCTTTTTCAAATCAAGTGTTGCCTCTTGAATCCAGCATCCTCTTCACAACAACTGTAATTACAACCCTTCACTACTGTGTGGAATCGAACCTCTGCCCCTGTTGTTTTCTCAATCTCCCAGCCCTGTGAACTGAGCCTGTGTGTGTTGACACCAGCCATGTCCCCATGGTTCTACAATGGCCAGTCCACAAATCGATGCCATTTTGATGGGGCGTTCCCAGCCCTAAAGCCCACTGCTTATCTCATTAATGCTGGCTTAGCCACAACCAGACATTTTATAACTGCTTTTGCGAAAATAGTGCAACCCAGATTGGATTGAAAGAGGGTAGAGGGGGTGAATGTTATTGTAATTGAGAGTGATTATCCCATTATCTCCTCTAACCCCTAAATGAATCACTCTACCCCTCTCTCTCTGTTTATCTTTCTTCTTGTTTTTCAACTCTCTCTGGTTTCTGTCTCTGGATGGATGGCTGGATCTGCTCTTTGTCTTTGTTTCTCCCACTTCTACTCTCACCACCACTTTAGAAGTACTTGTACATCGGCTCTCGTTCTGAGGTTCTCCAGCTGCCCTTAGCCAACTGCAGCCGCTATCAGTCTCAGCCAGACTGTCTGCTCGCCCGGGACCCCTACTGCGCTTGGGACAGTGAGGGTCGGGCCTGTGTCCGCATTGACCTCCACCGCGGGTAAGCAGAGCACATATGTGTACCCATGGATTTATACTATTTACTAGCTGCCACCCACTATAGGTATTTGGAGGCTTGGTGAGACCACATTTAAAGGAAGCTGCTAAATACAAATATTGAACAAGACTTTAAAACAGGATTTAAATATTGTGTCCTTTCAGCTCTATACTGAAACCCATATAAATATTTTAATTGTATATGTACAAACAGCTCCTTACAGCATGGTGAAGCTAGTTTCACTGCAGGTTTTACAGACTTTTACTAAAATCTCTAGTTCACATGCTATGAGTTCCCAGATCAGCCTTATTAAACAAATGTATCCATAAAAATGTACTGAGAAGCTGTCCCTGGACGTTCCTGCTCACTAGCGGAAGCATGATATTTCACTAAAAAGCTGACCTATCAGTCTAAATAACTACATTTAAAGGTCATTGTAGCTAAAATTTGGAAATGATACACGTACATAAACTCAGTTTGGACAAATCCCTCAAAGATCATTTATTACGTTCCACTGTGCTTTCTGCCCTTTTCCCTACAGATCTACCTCCTCATTGTCGCAGGATCTCATGCTGGAAAGGTTCAGTCGTGGAAAACCCAAGTTTGATAAGCCCATCTCCATTCCCAGCCCTGGTGAGTTTGGGGCCACATCTCAGTAGTGGCCTCTTGTGGGAAGTCACTGTTAGTGCAGGAGAAAGGCAGTAGCAAAGACAGAATGGACTCAGTGAATACACTTGGACTGAGCTGAATAAATTGAATTAGGCAGAAGAGAGCTGACTGTAGAGTATGAATTGGAATTATTATGGATGACACTTAACCTCCACTCCTGTGTCCTGTACCTTCCTCACTCCACCCTCCTCCATCTCTCCTCCCCCTCCACAGAGCACTCACGACTGAGGAATGTAACAGTGGTGGTGGGGTCTGACATGGTGCTGCCTTGCCAACTAGTCTCCAACTTAGCTCAGCCCTACTGGGTTCTCAACGACCGTGAGCTCCAGCTTAGTGATTCCGATGCTGGAGGGCCACGTTTCGACCGGAACCTCAAGGCCCTTGTCATCCCTGACGCAGGCCAGATGCAAGCAGGCCGCTATATCTGTTACTCCGAGGAGCAGGGGGTCAAATTTCAAACAGAGCGCTACCAGGTTGCCGTAGTGGCCAGTGCTCCGGTCTTCATGGAGGCCCGGGCTCCAGACAGCAGCATGGGGCTCTTCTGGGTGCTGGTCATTACCCTTGGAGCAGCATGCCTGATGCTCCTTGTAGCAGCTCTTTATCTGCGCAGGAGGCTGAAGCTGGCACTGGGAAAGGGAGCTGACATGAAGCCTCTTGAGAGCACCTTGGTCTACCCAATCACCCTGCCCAAAGAACCACCCACCTTTGTGCCCAGCAAGATGCCCACTGATGAGGATCGCTTCTGGGAGACAGGTGCTAACTACTACTACTCAGATGGCTCGCTAAAGATCGTTCCCGGTCACGCCCTGGGGCCCAGCAGTGTCAGCAGCACGGCGTCACCCAGCGCCATTCCTGGCCAGCCCATCCACTCCCCTAGCCGTCTCAGCCTGACCAACATCCGAGGCTCCGGTAGCAACGGCTACATCCGCCTCAACCTGAGCACAGCAGGGGAGGAGAGGGCTAGTGGGGCTGGTGCTGGGGGCGGCGGGCTGGGAGGCCTTGGCATGGGTGGGAACGACTACTCCAGCCCCTTCAAGGAAGAGCTGAGGCGCACTCTTCAGCAGAGAAGCGTGCTGCCAGACGCAAACCCGGAGGAGTCATCCGTCTAGGCCTGTCCTCCATCTCCATTCTTGAGTTGGAAAAACAAAACAACCAACCTACCTCCCTCCTTTTGAGGATGCCTGCTCTCTTGCTCTCTTTCAGTGACACTGTCAGTTCACCGTGCTTTCTCTCTCGCTCTGCCAATGCCTGCTTGGCTCACTGTAAACATTTATAGCACACAGCATGTTAAGTATACACACACCATGTTCGCCAACATGCACTCCTATAATTATTCTGTTCTGGGCAACATGCAGTCATGGTTATGACTTTTTCTGCTTTCACTGTGCAGTCGCCACTTGTGTAAATTGTGTATTTAAAAAGGCTGAACGCAGGGGAGGACACCTCAAGCATGGAAATGAAACAAATGGCGTTACACGTTTTCTGAAGGGCACATTTCTTTTATGTTGAGCGGACCAAGTGAGGCTTTTAGCTCCTGCGCTGAAACCAGTTGACGAATGGCAAATGCAACCGACTGGAAATATTGAACTGATTCTCAGTCCCTCTGTTCCTTTGAGATTTTTTCAGCTTACTGCACTTAAAAACTGGAAGCTTGTCTTCCCTTTTTGTATTTGTGAGCCAAGAGTGTGAGAGCAGTATAAAAAGACTAATTAATCTTGAAGCAAGACGACAATCATGTCCCTGTTGCAGGTGCTCTGCATGGGACAGAGAGGAGAGGAGAGAGAGCGAGAGACAAAGAGAGGAAATTAAATGGAAAATGAAGTGAATTGCGGTGAAAGACACAAGGGGGTTTTTGAATTAAGGACAATCTCTCAAGACTTTCTCTGCTCAATTTGTATTTTTTCCCCATGTTGTATTTACCCCTGGAGAATGTCCTCCAATCCCAACCACTTTAATTTGTTGCGATGGTTGTCTTGAAATAAGACATTTCTTGTTCTTTTTCTTTGTCTTATGGACTACAGCAGTGTTCAGCTGGAGTGACTTTATGGCTCCCCTCTGTGAATGACAATGTGAGGGCAAGCGCTTACATTTCTCATGAAACCCTTCACGGTGACCTTGAAACACACCTCCAAGTCCAAGACACTACAAGTACACTGAAAATTACATTTATTGGAGTTAAAGTGTGTAACAGATAAGGGTTTTGGTTGAGCCCTTTTGGATGTTTGTTCAAGGCTATTTGCATTCAGCTCTTAGCAGCGGAACAGTAATTGCACACTTTATTCCAAATTGAAGTTGACATGAAGACATTAGGCATGGAGAATGTAGTTGAACCCTCACTGTTGAGACTGCTATGGATGTCTCAATAAGTGCTTTATATTTCATGTGAGGGTGGTAACCTGCACTGCCAAGAAGGAAACTGCCCCTGTCACACATGCACACACACACGTCAACACAGATTCAGAGTCCTCTGAATGCCAACCACCCTGGACTAAAGTGTGTGTGTGTGTGTGTGTGTGTGTGTGTGTGGGTGATGCACCCTTAAACCTCTTGAAACCCTTCCCTCTTACCGATGTCCAGAGACTGACCCGGGGCTACTGTGGACTTATGCCGAGGAAGATCACTGTAAATCACACAAGAAGACCCACAGTGATGTACAGTAGAAAGGACAGACAGACTGATAACCACCATGATGGCTCTGTAAAGCAGCTGTGAATCAGTGAAAGGTACTGTTCCACCTAATTAAAATTATGCAAAAAAGATTTCAAAAGTTTTCTAACAATTTCCACTTTAGCTTTTTGGGTCTGAATGCTAATGTAGTCTTGAGAATGAGTTAGTTTATTTATTTGGCCGTCTCTTTGCTCAACTCTTCGCTTAAAGGAATAATTCAACATGTTGGATAATAACATCATACTTATTTTTTTCTCTAAGAATTAGATGAGAAAATCAATACCATTTTCATATCCATCCATCCATTATCTTTACCCTCTTATTCCTAACCAGGGTCCCAGGGATCTGATGGAGCCTATCCCAGCTCTCTCTGGGTGAAAGGCAGGGGTCCACCCTGGACAGGTCACCAGTCCATCACAGGGCCACATAGAGACAAACAACCTCACACACTCACACTCACTCCTATGGACAATTTAGAGTCACCAATCAACCTGACATACATGTTTTTGGACTGTGGGAGGAAACCAGAGTACCTGGAGAAAACCCACACAAGCCCAGGGAGAACATGCAAACTCCACACAGAACGGCCCCTGATGGGTTTCAAACCTGGGAGCTTCTTGCTGTGAGGCAACAGTGGTAAACACTCACCCACTGTGCTGTCCACCAGTTTCATATCAATCTTTTAAATATAAATTTATAGTTAAAAGACATTTAGCATAAAGGTGTAAATGGCTAAAATAGCTCACAAAATAACATTTTATATTAATAAAAAAATATATTTTTTGTTTAGTCCAAACAAAAACAAATGTGTAAGACAACAATTTACAGTTTGACATGGAGGTTATGTGCCAGACAGTTTCTTGGCCAAGAGCAGAAACAAGCTGCAATGTGTTAATTTGTAGGTTGTAGAGATTCTGGTAGGTTTTGAATTAACTTTAGACAGAGCAAGAATGTTTCCTGTTTCCATCCTTTATGTTAAGTCAAACTAATCCTAAATGCAATACCAATGATGTATCTTAGAGTTGTTGTTTTTTTAAAAACTTTTTCAAATCAGTATTCAATAAGCCAAATATGGTATCATATCATCTACTCCTTGCACTTCTTATGTGAGGAGAGAATGTAGTCCCTGGTAGAGACAGGACTATGCTAGCTATGCTGGCTGTAGATATGGTAGTGTTGGGGTAGTGTTGGTCAGCTGGTCCACCACTTGTGTCCTAAGTGATTATCTTTACTGCACGGCACCCAAACCATGTTCCTCAGTCCACTGCCCTGCTTGTTTTACAACTCTCCCTGTCCTACTCACTGCTGCTCAGGTGCATTCATTCAGTCAGAAGTGCAAAGATCATCAGTGGGTAGGACAGGGACAGTTGGAAAACAAACAGGACAGTGGCCCTCAAGGAACATGGTTTGGGCACCCTCGATCTAAAGAACTGTTTGATGAATTGGGACAGCCCTTCAGTTACTCTTCATGACAAGTCCTAGTAACTTTGGTGATTGCTTGACATGTCATCTATCACTATCATCAAGTTAATATTTGAATTAGTCACATGCTAGATTTATGGCCTAATGGCTTTAAAATTAATGACATTACCACTACACACTAAACTCGTCAGTGTTCAAGTTGATTTAACAAATTTGTTGTGCAGTCTCAACTTTAGTTTGTTTGTCCCAGATGTTAGCATGAATAAAGCTCCAAACGTGGTAAACATTTTATCTACCAAACATCAGCATGTTAGTGTGACAACATTTCGTTTGAAGCACTGCTTTGTGTCCATGTACAGCTTCGCAGAACTGTTAGCAAGCTGGTAGATCCTTGGTCTTGTTACATCATATATTCTGCAGCATTTGACCAGTCTCCTTCTCATCGAAAGTTGTCTTTGTTCACTATTTCATTAAAATCTTTAGGGACAGATGCATCAGAAAAGTGACCTTCATGACATAAGATGAGGGCCAGCTCACTGCCCAGAGCTCACAGCTAGAACATTTTATTTAAAAAAATGTTTCAATATGACAAGGAAGAAAATACATTAACCCAAGAAAGACTCTGTTGGACTGAAACATCAGTTTAATGACATAGTTCTACTTGCAATATACAGACAATATACAGGACCTTTTCATAACAGTCCCCTACTCAGAAGTGACAGAACCACACGTCATTAGTTTCACAGTTTAGTTGCTGCAAATTCTCCTATACTCCAACAAATTATGTCATTTTGTAGTGGAACAGTATATAATGCGGTACCAAAGTGAATTATTTTAATTACACTCAATTACACTAAAAAGGCCAATCTGCTCCAGGATGATGTATGCCCTAAGAAATACAGCCAACTTTCAGATCTAATTTCACTAAAACTGAAGACTGCCAATGTAAAATATGAAAGTGAAAAATTTATATTTTGCCCTCTGATGGACTGGTGACCTGTCCAGGGTGTACCCCTGCCTTTCACCCAAAGAGAGCTGGGATAGGCTCCAGCTGATACCTGTGACCCTGGTTAAGGAATAAGTGGGTATAGACAATGGATGGATGGATAAATTCATATTTTGCCTAATGTTTTGGCTCTTTGTTGATATGCACTTTACATCATGTTGTCCTCTTTCTGTTCTTTTTCCACCAGGGCTGGCTTTTGTTTTTTTGGGACATGTCTGTCTGGAGCAGAGCACAGCAAGAAGAAAGGGCAGGACAAAGATTCTTTGTTTTGTCGCACTGTGTACAGAGCGCTGAGAGATGTAGAATATCAAAATGATCCCAAGGTTGAAGAGGTACTTAGCTATCAGCTAGTGTTGCATGATCCTCTGCAAGTGGACTGTACATCTTTGATATGATCATCCTTGTAAAAGTGCATCATTTTGATTGATCATTTTGGACTTTTACAGACACTAATATCATGGAAGACTAATGCTCTCTTTGAAAACAAAAGAAAAAAAATCAAAACTAAAAGTATGTCTGATTTTATGGCTCAAGGTTTGTATAGGAATTCATGGCTGCATTTCAACATGTTTACTTTTTCTGTGCCTCTTCACATTTTGGATAAGCCAAAGTAGACTGCAGTTGCTTTTGTTCTTGTTGAAATACTTTAATTAATTTCATTCGATTCTAGATCAATATTGAAGTCTCAGCAGTCCGTCCACTTTGCTACATTGAGCTGATGTCTGCAACCTTTCTGCATATTTTATCTGCACCCTCAAGCAAAACGCAAAAAGGCTTAAGGCTAATGGACTTCTTGTCTGCTTCCTGTTTACATGTCAGTAGTGATACATTGGACTCAATTCTTCATGCCCTGACTTTTTGTAAGGCTGAATTATGTACCAAAACTTTGACCATTTATTAATTTTAGCCCCTGAAAACCAAAAAAGTAGCTGTTGATCTAAAATGTGTCCTCATTATAGTGTTAAATAACCTGAAGCAGACAGCACATTAGTGCTCTACACTGGTACTTGGACATGTCTTAATATAATTCCCTTTTAGAATTTGGCTTTTTTAATATGACATGTTGCAGAAACAAAAAAGGTAAAAAAAAAAGGTAAAGTACAGGTCTCAAGCTTGAAAAAATGCATGTGTAATGTAAAATTTGTATATTTTTCAGTTTGTACACAACTGTTTGCTTCTAATATTTTTATTGAATAGAATTTAAGTTCTGCTGTTTTTTTCCTATTATAATTTACATTATCATCCTGGTTTTGTTTTGCTCCATTTTTGCTGGTCTGTTTATGATCTTTTATGTTTGTTTTTAAAATATTTTAAGTAACTTATTTCACTTGTACAAACATGTTGATATTTATTATCATTGTACATATGTCCTTATTTTTTATATGTGTATATATACACAAATAAAAATAGAGAGATACTCAAGTGTGAGTTTATTTGTTAAAGACATCCAATTTCATACAGGGGACAAAGGTCATGTTACTAGTCACTGAAGTACTACTCAGCCCATGAAAACATAATGATAAAGTAATGTCAGCTGGAGATTTGTCAAATCAACACTAATATAAAAAAAACCTCATATGTCACAGTGATGTCATATGGGTCATCTCAGCTTCACCTTGGAGACTACAAATAAATAGCAGAAAGCCTTCTTGACAAACTTGCACCATAAAGTGCTGGGTTGCATTATGAATAATGTAGGATCTAGTGTTTTTAGTGCCTCACTTACATAGGACCTGGAAGTGAATATTTTTTGACTATTGATAATTTTTTTTTTTTTTTTTAATAATAATTACATTTTAGGAATGATAGTAGATAACCAGTCAATATGTATTGGTGTTTAAGTTGATTTGTACACGAATTCATGGCTGTGTTTCAACATGATTACTATTTTTTGTGCCTCTTGGTATATTCTAAATTTTCTAAAACTAAGACTTGAATTTCTAAAAAGAAAAAGAAACACTTGTAGTTTTTTAAATTTCAAACATCTCTTTTTTTGGGCAGGAGCCCACTTGTGAATGTCTAGAGTTGTTTCATTTACCCAGCCTGTGCTACACAACAGTCAAGCTTCTATCGACTTGCACAGCCTTGCCTGGTGTCAATAGAAGAAACCACATGCTTCATGTGGTCAACAGTCCCAGCTGTGGAGAGAGGCTCACAGTTCCTTCTGATCCTAGTGTACTCAGCTGCACCATAAAACCCCTCAAAAAAAGAGGAACTCTGTGTGTGTTTGAGGTTGTGTGAGTAGGACAGAACAGTTTACAAATCTGTTTGGCAATTAAATTTGTAATCATAAAGAGTATGCTGAAAATAATGTCGAAACCATTAAAAACCACAATAAAATAGGATATTTGTGGTTAGCTACATTTCAATTACTTTTCGTAAGATGTTATTCACTTTGGCCTACACTGGTGGCTGTTGCATATACCCAAATGAACATCAAGCTACCTTATTTTATTTCCAACAACTTCAACATTAAAAGAACAAAATGATAAGCAAGTCAGAGAACACAAGCACAATTTCCTGTTCTTGTTGCACAAACCCCGCACCTCTATTATATATATTTTAAAGGAAGTAAAGCAATATGTGACACTATATAATCTCCAGCAAGAAAATGTCTGTCTGGTTGACAGATTGGGGAAGTTTCAGCTTAAAGCATCAGGTCAGCTATGAACCAACAGACTGAGGGAGGGATGCAGCCAAGCATCCAGCCAGCTGTGTGGTTTACACAGCTGAAGGCAGATGGGGCCCTGCAATTGAGGGTCCAAGACCAAGTCCAGCTGTATCACTGAAATAACGTTGTTTAAATTTTACCACAAAGCATCAAAATGATGGATTTTGTAAGTTTCTTTTTAACATGGACCAGTGTTGATTAGGAGAACATAAACGGGTAAAGTATATGATGTATTGACATTAGCAAATCAGGCATATATCCAACAGCGACCGTTTAAAACCACGTGATATTTTCTTGAATTTCTATTGGCCAATTCGTATTAAACGAGTTCCGGTAAATTTCAAGTCCTAGGAAATTAAAGGAAGTTAGTTCCTGTCAACGATATAGCTTCTCAGTTGCTAGATAGGTTTTTAAACAGCCCACCCGATCTGTTTATCATATTTTAGATTTAAAAAAACAAATACATGAAACATCGAGTGTTTCTGAAGTTGTATGAGTGTGTATTGTTTACGAGCGGGGCTGAGGCGGAGGGATCTGTACGCTGCCTCTGTGGAGCGAGATTTGAATCCTCTGCGACATATTTATCGTTTTTAATTTTGCGGAACATGTGTTGAACTAAGTAGTAGTTACATATCACAATAACCTACATATGTGTTTTATAGTTTTGAAGATATATACTTTTTTAACAGCAGGCGAACCCATTGCTAGCGTTAAACTTAGAAGGTAAGTGTTTTACTATGTTAGGTACTGACATTACAGTTGCTAACCACTGTTAGCTTAGCGTCCAGCCATGACAAACTAACGATAAATATATAAATTAGCGTTTGTTTCATTTTCCATCCACTTACAGCGAGCTAGTCGAGTGTACTGTAGATATGCTACGGGATTCTAGTGTATCTGCTAAACTGGTAGTGTTCAGCTCAGAGTTCATTCAATAAAAGGAGGTTTGGTTGTAACGTTAGTCACCGTGTTTTCTTGTGTTAGTGTGGTCAGATAGCATCCAGCTCCTTTATTATAACCTCCTGGACTCTGACGTGACGTTTTGTCATAGCAAAATGGTGATTGAATATGGTTAGCTCTGATGGCCTTCAAGGATGAGTCCTTTGGGAAAACCAACGTTATATTATGGAAAGAAGATGACTGACTACTTCTCTGGTGTGGTCCGTTTCAAGTTTCAAGTTTCTCCTACTAACGTGAACTAACGCGACTGTGGACACATGTCCTTGTGCTTCAGCTGTTCGTAAATCACAATTGTCTATGCAGATGGATACCATAGTGATGAACACTGAGGGAGGTCAACAGGAGAAAATGCTGGACACAGCTCCTGCCTCAAATGACACCGTCGCCCCCATGAATTTCTCCGAGGTCACACCATGTCAGTTTGGCATCTCTGTCCAGAGTTTTATCCCACAGTCATCATCACCATCAAAATGCACAGGTGATTCTGCAGTGCAAATCCAGCACTGGTAAAGACCAAGCGATGTGTGTATAAATGCTGTAATTATAATTTGTAATATTAGGATTTAAGGTATCCAGAAAGAAATATCAATATTAAAAGTAACAGGTCCATAGAATCAAAGACCAAGAGGTTGTATTTCCCATATGTAGCTCCAGTTGAATATTACTAAAGTGACATTGTTCTCTGTCTTGCTATAGATAAGTCTCGTCTGGCACAAATAAAGGCAAGGCGGAGGTCCAGCGTTGGTGTTCGGGGCTCCCCAGAGACAAACTCTCTCATCCGATTCATTGCACAACAGAGGATGAAGACTCCGCCAGCCAACCACACTTTACAGGTGAGGTGCTTCTTTGGATGTTTTTGAGCAAATCTTGCAATTCTGTCACATCATTTGAGTGTGACACAATGTTTAGAGGAGTGTAACTTTTGGATCAGAACTCTATGGTCAATATTGCAGTATATGTTAGCGATACTGTACAGCATACTTTCTGTTTTTCTTTATCAGACACAGACAAGGGCTGTATCTGCTACATTTGTGATATTGCAGATGAAACTACAGAAATCTGTTGCTGAATGTTTTTTTGCTTTTTACAAACTAAAAATATTTTTATGGCTCTTATGAAGATTCTACTTAGTGCAGCATTGGTTTTCATAGTTCTGCATATATACACCTGCCTGCACACTCACTTTATATAATTGCTATAATTTGCAATAATTAATATTTACTCTGAATGGTATGTTTGATGATAAATTGATAAAGAGTAGTTTACTTAGTGTAGCTGCAGTACCCTTTAAAGACACGTTTTGGTATTTCACATCAGCTTCAGTAAAATCATTTCTATATGCGAACCTGAGGGCAAATTATGGCTATCATGCCTGACTTGTCTAACACATGTAATACTTATATAGGACTACTCATAACGTGTCCAGATACAGCACTGGGCTGGCAACCATGTTCAGAGTATTAAGCATGCCAGGCAAGTGTTAACATTGACAGAAGCTTTATGCTTGGACTTTACCTTAATGCAGTGAAGGAACAGAACGGAAAATGCTGAAAATCCCAGTGGGACTATAGTGTTTAAATGACAAATAACTTCTGATAAATGTTGTGAAATAAAGCCTTATTTGTGTGTACATGCTCATAAAACTAATGAAATCCGAGAAAAACAGCTGACACCAGCATTGTTCACCATACAAGGTAGAATCAGACCGATACATATATATATAGACAGATCAGTACCAAAAACTAACACGAGACAGTATAATTGTACATGCATTTGTTTAGTTGTAACCAGTCTAGAACAGTCTGTGCAGAGACTTCTTCAGTTAGATTCAAGATTCTTTGTCATTTGACACATAGTATTTATAAAATACACAGGCTGAAAGAGAATGGTAGTTAGATTGATCTTTATCTCAAATCTCAAAATATTGCAGTTCTCATAGTAACAAGTCTCTGTAGCATAAAAAGCCTATGTTGATGCTGTTAGTTTCGTTTTATCAACATAGTGGTCTATATGATAAATTATGATATATTGAGAAACATAAAATGTTTTTGAATTATACATATTAATTTAGTTGAAATGTTTATGCCTAAAATTATACTAAAGCTTTTAAATGTGGAACTTCTATATAATGTCTCTGCTAGGACATTCGTTGCAGAAGATAGGTTTCTGACCAATAAAGAACAGGAGGTGGGCACTAAAAAACTTAAGCCAATGGTGTGAGTTTGCTTAGAAACACAAGTTGCTTCTGCTAAGGAATGAAATAACAGTTTTACATTTAGCTGTGTGTTTACAAAAGACAATTTATAACACAGTGAGCATGTAATGGACAGCAAAGAAGAGCATTATGCTGCAGAAGTGGTTTAAGAAGTTTCTGTGGATTCTTAGTGCTATTTTCCACCGTGAAACCCAACTTTCAAGTGTGCAGGTAGTGAGTCTGGTGATAACGAGATACATTTTGAGTCAAATCTCACATTCTTGTTTTTTGTTGTGAATAACAATGAATTAATATACTCAAACATGAGACAAACTATGACTTGCACTGATCAGCAAAACCATAATATTCTTAAACTGTGTGTGTAGAAGCAGTATATGATTGATAGGCTGCTTCTCTGTAATCAAACTTCTTTAATTTCATAAGTCTGTGCCCTGTCAAGTTGCATTACTAAGCAGATATGTTTGTTTTTGTTGTCCCAATTCTCAGCATGTCAGAAGTAGCCCCTTCCTTCCCCACGCTGCCTCCACTCTGAGGCAGAAGATAGCTGCTTTCCACAGCCTGATGGATGAAGATGAGAGTGAGGCCTGTAATCCAGTGCCCAGGCAGGACAGCAGTGCTGGAAGATGCATCAGGACAAGAGATTATCTGTCTGGTGAGGCCGCCTCAATGCTATTGGATTAATAGTTTTATTTCTCATTACGGGTCTATTCCAGTAGTATTTCTTTATGATGTCTTGAGACACAGTTCAAAGGCTCTGGATTAATGTGCAGTTTAAGCTTGACTCTGACAACATTTTACATGAGCTTGTTTAGCTTCTTAAATACTCTTAAGTGAAACATTCTTTTGATCACATTTTTTAAATGTTTTTCTCCTAATATGTTTATTTGATACAGTGCTTTTATTTTTATATAACTGAGGTGTCCTCAAATTCCACTTCTGGGTTTATGTAATGCTCCTTTTTTGCAAGTGTTATTTTGTTTTTGTTTTTTTTCCTCCTTTAAGATGGCGCCAGCCTTGATAGCGGGAAGGAGAACCACCCACCAAGGATGACACCCACACCCAGCAAGAGGAGGCGCCTGGGACCCTGCGAGGTGGAGATTAGTGAGGCCAGCACTCCTATCCTCCCCAGTTTAAAAGAGCAGGAGGTACACTCACTCCGTCCCTGAACTTACTTGACTGCTGTAAATAATTTAACTAAAAGGTTTTATGTCTCTGTACTGGGCTTCCGTTGAATCCACAGATTAATTTTAACTCTTGTCTAAATGTGGATCTTGCACAGGATTACATGCATTTAAAATGAAAACAAGCACTCTCAAACAACCTTTGATTTAAAACCTGGGAATTGTGTTTATTTATTTATTATTGCCTCTTTTTGGTCTTTGCTTTTTAAACTTAAGCTGTTAGTTCCATTTTAAAGTTCAGTGTCAGGTTTATAATCTTCTATTGCGTTCAAAGCACTAAAAGAACAGTTTGATGAATTTATGTTCTCTGTACTCATGAGAGACATGCTCTTGTTGTTGTGGTGCAATGCAGAACAATGAAAGCAGTCAATATTCCTTACTAATGTTCCCAGGAGAATGAAGAACCATTGACACCGGTTTTGACCAAAGGACCACTGCCAAGCAGTGAAATTGTGGAGGAAGTCCAAAGTGTATATATTTCCCCACCCCATGTAGACTTGGAGCTCCACACCTGTTTCCCTACTAAGAACCAGCAGGTTAGGTCTTAACCAAGGCTGCGATACACTCACACATACATGCAAAGCTTAGAAATGACTCACAGACATTAGAGATGCTGGTAAACACACAGCCTACTGCTCTCATAATTCCATTTGGCTTGAATGACATTACCATGATCCACATGGGAAAAAACATCAAAGCCAGTAGTGCTGGGCAGTATACCGGTTCAAGCCGAATATCGGTGTTTATATTTGTTATGATATGAATTTTTAACATACCTCAATAGTGTATGTAACTTACACAAGGGTCTGAACGCACGCGGTGTGACACTGTTTGAAAGGGGGCCCTTTTCACTGTTGCACTGCTAAACACATGCATAGCTGTATGTGTGACAGTGAAGATGGAGACGACAGATGAGAAAATGTGGTTAGCTGGTTATACTGGTTAGCAACACCCAGTCATGCATGAAAAAAAAAACATACTGTCATGTATGGTTTTTTGTTTTTTTTGTTTTTTTAAATTTCATACCTCCCAGCACTAAAAACCAGTAAAGACATGGTTCTATAATTGATGTTATAACCAGATGTTATTTCAGGCAGAAATTCTTAGGCTGCTAAAGTGAAGTCACAGTAAATGACATTTGTAATATTAACTTACCAAGCACACGATTTTCTGAATGAAGCATGTCATTTTATATAGCTAAAGTCTCAACATGCTGGCAAACACCAATCATGCCTCTCAATGACGGTCACACAGCAAGTGCTGCCTTGCCCTAAACCGTCCATCATCTGTCGTTATTAAGGCAACTACATAAAAAGCACAATTTTTAGAAGTGTTGAGAAATGTTCATTCCTATTCTATCTACAACATATATTGGTCTATTTTCTATGTTAAGAGAAAATACAACAACTTCTGCACTTTCTGTTTTATATTTGGACAACCACCTGTAAGAATTGTACCCTATTTTCTGGACTAAGTTACACTGGAATATTAGTCGCTTTATCAAAAAGACCTTATTGAACAGAACAAAAACATATATAAGTCGCTTTGGTGTGTAAGTTGCATTTATACTTATACTAATTATAGTATAAAGTAGCCTATAAAGAATGTACACTAGGCATAAAAACAAGCAGAAGTACATTACGAATTTCACTGAACCATGTCAAGTAACATTAAACAACTTCGCCAACTTCTGTGAGAAGGTGAAGCGTTTAGTTTGTTTAAGCCATACACAAGGAGTTGCTTTTGAGTTGGTTGGGAATATTGATTTTGTGAATACAAGTTACCCAACTATATTATCATTACATTAACTCTTTTAGGGCCAGTGGTCTGGCCCAGAATATGTTAATTAAAGGTATGTGTGTGTTTTGTCATCTAACTCTATAAACAAAAAATTTAATAATGGTATTTCCCAAAATTACCTTTAAATGTTGCAAGGTAAGAAATGTAATGAAAGCATTTACAGTGAGTTTCATTATATGAATGTCACAAACACACCTACTGCTATAATCAGCTATATTTCAGTAACGGTTAACACCCTCTGTGAAGTTCACTGAACCACAGTCCAGCAAGTTGGGGGATCTCATGTATTCTCTCTCAATAGAACAATGCCTTTGAACTCCAAAGCCTGAGCCAACTCCCACCTGATGATCCTGCAGCCTCCTCACCAGCCCAGCCTGCCACCTCCCTCCACATATCCTCTTTCCCTTCTCTGCTGGAGATGAAGTCCACGGGTAAAAAATAAAAAACATATGCTAGACTAACTGGACTTTTATCTTTGCTTAGCCCTGCCTTTGAGGCTCAGTACACAATGCTACAGTTTCACAGTGTATTCAGGCTTTTATATGTAGGAAGTTGCTTTTTCATAGAGGAAATTCATGGATTTTCTGTGTTAAGAGAACACTGTTTTAGCTACTGTATAAAGGGAGTGCTGTATGATATATGGATTAGCACCTATCACTCACAAGCAATGTACTTAATTTTAGTGGTGGTCTTTTAATATGTCTGACACTGTTAAATCCAGTCTATTATTAGCTTAAGTTCAGATAGAAAACACTGGTGTGTCATCAAAATATCTTCTTATTGATTAATTGCTGTTTGGTTTTTTCATTATTTTCTTCTCTAACTGGCCTGAAAATATCGAAGAAATCTTAAATCCTGGTTGATTGATCCTCAAGGCATTCTGAAATAGAAATCAAGTGGAAACTAGTCTGTTAGTTGTAGCTCTCTTTTGTAATATGGTTGCAAGATTTTCCATGTGTTAGTAAAAAAATCTCCTTTTTTTAATGTGTATATATATATATATATATATATATATATATATAAAAGGGCAACACACATAAGTGGCTTATTTGTGCATTCAAGGTTATACTTTCTGCAGGAAACGACTCTACTGGGGCATCAACCTTTAAGAAGAAGAAGGTGCGTTTTGGAGGGCCACTGTCTCCTGAGCTCTTTGATAAAAACCTGCCCCCTAGCACTCCATTACAGAAGGGGGGCACACCAGCCCGAGCACCCACACCAGGTGGGAGCTTCCAGCTGCGCTCACTGCTGAAGACACCGCAGAGAAATGAAGCCCAGACACCACAAGCTCAGCCAGACCTCAGCAGCCCCACTGTGTTTGGCGCCTCTCCCATATTTGCAAAATCTGGCAACCACAGACCCAAGTGTTTGGGAGAGTTCAGTGAAGATAAAGATGGAAAGGTATATATGTTCTCAGGGTTGTTTTAAGTGCACACCTTAAATAATAGTTTTCACTTAGGTAACCTTGATGAAGCAGTAGTGCATGATATTCAAGATTTTCAGAAAAATCCTGACACGTGTAACCATGTTACATATGGTTTTTGTTTTTCCAGGTTCACATTTTCTCTTTGCATGTACAGTATAAACATTATGTATAATTGTATTGTTTATAAATGCTAAAAAATATTACTTAGTGGGTCATATCCTGGTTCTTCTATCTAGTCTAGGTTGTACATGTTGATTATTGTTTTTCATTATTTTCTTGTCCTAGATCGTTTTCCCCTCAATAGAGGAGATTGACTGCGTAGTGATGAGTGATACAGGTAAAATATTACAGTTCATTGACCCTGAGAGTTGCAGTTTGTAGTACAATGTAATTAAACTCTTTGTTCCATTTTCAGAATGTACATGGGAAGCCAGACCGTTAAACTTAAACATGGCTTTCCACGAGGAGTCTCTTTCTCAGATTGTGACAGGTAAACTGCTGTCATACTTCCATTATTCACTTATATTTGTCTTTCCCTCTTCTCTTCTCTACCTCTCCTGTCTCCTGATCAGTTGGGAGTGTCAAGCTATAAGACTCTTTAGACATGAAATTTAACGTGTAGCTGAACCAGGCTAGGTTTATCAGTTTGAAGTGATATTAAATGTGGTTTAAAGTCTTCTCAAATTCCTGTCAAACATAGGTTTTCTCATAGGTTTGTCGCCATTAAATGTATGTACCACAATGGTAACCCAGAAAAAAGCAAATATGAATCAATGTTATTATTGCCTACTCAAAGCAAGCCAGCTGTCATTTCATCTGAAAAACTGTAGATTTTTCCACAGAGTCTGAGACAAAACACAACAAAACCTCCAAGACTGATGTCCTGGATGAGCCAGAATTCTTGCCAGAAAAGCAGCAGCCTGAAGCAGGTGTTGACACTTCAGCTCCAGTCAGACATAGCAACCGAAGGAAAAAGGTCTGCCACTATTATAGCTTTAGTTATTTTAAATGCTTTCTTGAATAGGGGGTGCACCAGATGTGGCTTAGCACCACCCTGCTTCACATTTATACAGTAACAATAACTGCTAAAATAATTATTACATTCCTCTATAGTATCCTATACTGTGAAATTTTCCATTTTATACACATTTTCTAAATTTATCTTATAGCAGCCAGAACCAGAGTGTGACTCTACCACTACCAGTGCAGCTCCAGCTCGCTCCAGCAGCCGAAAGAGAAAGGTCTGCTATTACTGAATACTTCTCCCAGCTTGGTCCCACTTGGAGAATTTTACATTTACCAGACAATATTGTCTTTTTTAATAATAGATGTTCATATCATGGTCCGTTCTAACCTTATGTTTAGGTTTTCTGGATGTGAACTTAATCACATCTAACGATATTCACATTATGTTGGAGAGGGTTTAGGGGTACTGCACTCTGTATAATGTATGCTCATGCCAAACTGTGCTCCCCCAGCAGCCAGAGGAGAGTCAACCTGTGAAGAGGTCAGTACGGTCTGCTGCCAAGTCCGCCTCTGGGAAGATGAAGGTGAGATGCCTGAAAGTTGTTAGATATCTCTATACACCACTTCACCAAGAGATCTGCAGGCATGTCTTTCTGGGAGGTTGTTTGGAGCTGATGCTGTACAGTCTACAAGGCCTACAACATACTTAGCCAGAGTTACAGAAAACATCACTGCGTATGTACATTTACATGCCCCAGTGTTTGTCCTGCATAGGCCACAGTGTCATGAATCAGAATTCTATAATTAAACCTTGAATTCATTACCTGTTGCATGTGTGGAGAACCTACATGCTGTAATAGCTTGACAAGGTAGAATGTATTTTATTTATTTTATTATAACTCAAATTTCACAAAAAGACCAAACCACCAATGTTGGTGTTGGTGCTTTCTGATGTCCTTATCTTCACTGTGTCTCTCAGCTCTAAACCATTCATACTTAGTGAAAGTGTAACTGTTTAAAACGAGGTCACAAGTGGCAAAATAATTTCAAAAAAAAAAAAGGGAACTGTTTTCCCTGTCTCTTCAGTCTGACTCTCTAAACAGACTCTTAACAGAAGTAAATAGTGAATATGTTTATTTTGCTTTGGCACCGCAGCATCATATGTGGGATCAACTCAAAATAAAGTACAGTAATCATGCTGCCTAAAATATATCACACATATCACCTAGTAGTACAGCGTGGCACCAATGTAAAATAATGAAGCTCTGTGGCACAGAAAATTGAGATGTATCAGTCACTGGAGACACACATAGTACTTGGTAGTGGGATACATTCATCATGGTCAATAAAAAGGCAGGCTCAGTTGTTAGGTTGACTCTTAATTCATTAGAGACTGAGAAAAGAACCAGAAGGAAAATGGAGCGCATACTTCATTTTCTTGCTATTCAGTGTTTTTAGTAATCTAAAAAGTGCAACGAGGTTTATGATGCCAAGGTGCTTCACAGGACAATTTAGAGATTCTTTTGTGCTGACACCTGATAAATTTCTGAATGACTAAATTATATGTAATAGGTGTTATAACCATGGTTCAACGAATTTAATCCCTGAAACAAACTGCTATATCTATGGAATATGTATTATTTGTACCTTTTGACTTCTAATGCTGGGTGTTGTGGTGTTGGCATGTAATGGTGCCCCTCATGTTTCACCCTTGAGGAGGGAGGTGAAGTGTTTCGGTCTAAAACTGAAAGTCCAGTTGCCATGACTCAACCTTTAGACCCCCTGAGGATTAATAAAGGTTTTATCTCACCATCAAAGAGACCCCTCATTTCAAGGCAGTCAGGAGAGTGTGTAGCTATCTTAACTGTGCCTCACATTACTGGAGTCAGTTTACTGTTTGTTTGTTTGTTTGTTTTAGCAAAGTTGTATCAGTCTAAATGGAATTTTGTAGATCAGCTTAACAAATTAATTTTCACTTCTTCCATACACTCAACACAATGTGGGCAGAATTGGTGAAATTTAATTAAGGCCATGGGTAAATAGTTTGTTGTATTTTTACTTTGGTTTGTTTATCACTTTATTTTGTACTGTTATTATTAATATGAAATTTGTCATGGATGTATGAAAAAATGATACACAATGAATAGTAATGCCCAGCTGTGACTAAAAACATCATCATGCACTTGTTGAGAGTATCAAGATCTGTCATTACCCCATATTTATTTTTTAAAATTGTTGTAATAAGATGTGCAAAAAATACCAGCCAGCTAATAAAATATTTCTAGCAAAGACCTTCTCATAAATGCAGATTATCTATCCACAGATGACCTCCACAGTGACACGTCGGTGGAACAAGGAAGTGGACCGCTCCCTGTACGGCTCTCGGGAATACGCTTCTAAGATCCCCACCCTGAGTCCCATCACTGAGAGGCTGTCCTTCACTAGCCAGGCTATTGCAGCACCGGAGTCTCCCTCTATAAATTGCACAGGTAAAAGGAATAGTGTTTTAAGTAATAATTGCTGACTTTGTTTTTGCTGCTGTGTGGACAACCCTTTGGAACCCCCATATTTGTTTTTCTTACAGACTTTTTTTTAAAAATCAGAAAAAAATCTAGTTAGTCATTTTGCTTCACATTTCTCAACAGGCCCAAATCAGGAGAGCCACTTGAACCTTGAAAAGCTTAGTGGCACTCAGGCAACAGATGATTTCACTTTGACAAATGCCTTGGAAACCCCTGCAGAAGATTTGGTCACATTTCCCCACTTAGTAAAAGAAAGAGTGCGCATCACAGGGAAAGGCAGTAGGCTGTCAGGCCCAAGTGTGAAAGAGAGAAGAACGAACAGAAGGAAGATTAGTGTTGCTGACAGTGGCCTGCTCAGTCAGGAGCCTCAGGACCACACTAGTGCAAAGACAGAGGAGCACTGCAAAGACCAAACCACTCCAGAACTTGAAGAATCAAACAAAATGCCATGGGAGAGCACTGTACCTGAACAGGGAGGTGTTCATGTTGAACTGAATGCCCAGACTTCTGCAGATACGCCCAGCATAGACTGGAACAGCACGTCAGAATCTGCTGCCGGTTTGAATGTGTGCCCACCTTTAGCGAAAGAACCCAGTTGCATTATGCCTGCACAACCAGTGCAAAGAAAAGCCAAGCGAGGCAGGAGGAGCTCTGTAAGCTCCTCAGTCCTACAGGAGCTTGGGGGCGAGGTAGAGGATCACCAGATGAGCCATGCAGCAGAGGGAAATGGACAGGGAGACCAAGCAGCAAGCCAGCATGAAAGCAAGTCAAGCACCAACAGCCAGGTAAAGGAGGGATTAGGCCAAATGGACCTGGCCCCCTGGCAGGCAGACTTTAATTTTGAAGATGTGTTTAAAATTGTTGCCACGAGAGGGCAGCGTTCAGTGCGCCGGAGCCTGAGGAATAAGAATACAATTGCCGACAGCAGTAACAGTGCAGGTCTCACCTGGCTGCCTTTGTCCTCCCCTGAATCCAGTAGAGTTACCCGCAGGAGAACTAAGGGCCGACAAGTCGGTGATGCTCTATCTGTCCAGTCGTCACTTCCTGTGGAGGCACAAGACAATGCTTCATGACACTTTCAACTGACTTTGTGGGACTCTGACTGCTAACACTCTGGGGGCTAACTAATAAATTCATTACATATACCCTCATATATACCCTGTTTCCTTACAATTATGAAGTGATTTGGCACAGGCTGATTTTGTTTTTATTGTTTTTTTATTATTATTATTATTTTATTTTATGCCAGACCAAAACACTGATGCTTCTGCTCCCTGAGAATTATTAGAGCTGACTGGTAATTTGTAGTCAGATTCCCCCCAGTAACCAAGCCAGTCGATACACTGAGAGCCCAATCATCTCTGCTGACCACCTCTGATCAATACCCAACCACTCAGCTGGTAATCACTGTGTCTCTTCAGTCTTACTCTCCAAAGTCACTGGATCGAGCATCTCCAAGTCAATATCTACTCTTTGTGGATAGATGAAAATGGCTGGGGGTGTATTAATGGAGGGAAGGAATATGCCTTCCACACAGAAAACAGATTGAGTTTAAATAATTCTGTTTTATTTGTGGTTGCTACAGTCTTTTTATTTTTTATTTTTTTTTTTTTTTCCCCCCCTTCAGTGAATCACACCATTGACATATAGAGGTCCCTGTCTTACTGCATTTCCTGAGCTTTTAATGGATGGTTTTAATATTCTGTCAATAATTAATAGGTACAGTCAAATTGGAATACTCTTAGATAGCAACAATTAAAAATGAGCAAGTGTGTTCTCAGTTCTCATTGGGCTTCCTCAAGTGTCAAAATGTACTTTGCTGATTAAATGCTGTGGTTTCATGTAAAGACAACTCATTAAACCAAACTGTGTTCATTTAATCTCTTTTTTTTTATTAGACTCATTTAGAAGAAAATCTAAATATTTGAAACAGCCACTCCATAAATATGATGTTGCAGTTATCTGGTCATTACAGTACAAGTACAGCAGCTTACATTTCACTTAAACACCTGATTGAACCTTTCTATATTTCATTGAACCTATCTTTCATTTATATGTTGAAAATAGTGAAATGTGTGGAAGTAAATTGACCTCTAACCTCAGATTCCACCGGGCACATTCAAATGTGCTCCTTTCTATTGGCTCCATCCATCTATCAAAAAGGAATGGAAAGGGCGGTAACAAATTGAGTTTCAGATTCGGCTCACATAGGAAAATTGGCTCCCAGAATGATGCATGGGTGTAATCTATCCATCACTGGGTAATTGACTCCCTCCGTTTACATCAAGTCAGAGTCACTTGGCTGAAGGACACCAGAGGGTTCTGGTCCCTGGTGTGTGCCAAGGTCTCTTCAGTGTTCCTACTGGAAGACGAATGGGCAGAATCATTTAGACAGTAGTGTAGTTCTGGATTGAGGCAGTGGGGCTGCTGTGCCATCTGGTGGTGGCAGTGAGGAGTTGCAGTAACAGGTTGTCCATGTGTCAACTTAGTCAACCATAAGGAGATGGAAGAAGTCACGGGAGCTGATGTCCTTAGGAAATAATTTAGTAGCTGTGCACTGATTTGTGTCAAAGTGTTTTTTGTTGGATGTTACTTCTGAGCATAAATCATATAAGGCTTGTAATTATTTCCTTTTTCATGATGATATATGCATGTGTTAGATGTGCACCTTTTCCCCTTTGATTATTTTAAAACTTGTTACTCTTTGTCAATAGGCTGCTTTATTGTTTGAGTGTACAGCTGAACTGCTGCACATCTTTACAAGTGGATGTTTTTTCAGTGTGTGTGAGAGAGAGAGGGTGTGTGTGATGGGTGTGAAGCTGAGTCCCCTGTCCCTGGCAGACGGGCATAGTGAAGACGGCTTAACACAAGAACAATGGGGTCCTTTGACCAAAATGACGCCCCCAAGACATGTGGCCTCCTGTCACCGTGGCAACCCCCCATGGGATGGGGAGCGGGCTGACAGCTGGAGAGGAGGACCTACAAAAATGGAGTCCATTTCTTTCCGCTGAAGCTCCTGTAGTCTTTATCTTTTCCCTCTTTGCCCAGTCTGCCTCCACTCGAGGTCCTTATGAATGTGAGTTGCATCTCATTTTACAGCTTCATGTGATTGACCTTATGGGCTTGACTCACCACCTACAACTCCTCAACACAAAGAGACAACAATAAATCAGGTCTTTATGGACTCTTGTTGTTGCCATTAAGAAGAAATCATTGACAAATATGGGGCTGAGCCACAAGATTTCACACTGACTGTACACTTGATTTTACGCCTCATTTTAAATGGACAGCACTTTCTGTACAGATACAAAAAGGCATAATCGGTTATTTGTGCTTCAAGATTTGGAGACTTTCGTCTTTCAATTAGTTAATTAGTAGCTGAATGGTATTAAGTTGTCCCGCTGCCTCAGTCCTTTCTGTGCTGAGTTCTGTTAGTCCTCTATTATTGAGGCTGACAGGCGCACCCTTTAAGCCCTGCACAGCTCTCCTATGGAGCTAAAGACAAAGGCAGGACAACAAGAGACCCTCTAGATACTCTGTGTTATGCTGTCTCAGTGTGTCTGCATGCTGGGGCTGTCTGCTACAAACAGCTGCCTGTACATGCAGCACACAGACCCGAGACGACAAGCAGTGCAATGGATTTATACATATTCAATTTGAAAATTCTCCTTGTAGTTTGTTTGGTGAATAAATCTTTCCTCATGTGGAATGCAGCAAGCAAATCCACTTTGTCATAATGCTGTTACTGTAATAAAACCATTTTAGACATCAGTCACTTTGTAGTAGGTAAGAGCAACTTGTTCAAACTCATCATTATAGCTGCAAAAATATCATTGTACATGAGTCTGCCTTTATTTTTTTTTATCATTAATTATCATCTATTGAGTCAAAGTGTACCCTGTGACAGACTGGTGATGTGTCCAGAACCAGGTGTACCTCACCTCTCACCCAGGTCAGCTGGGACTGGCTCCAACCGTTCCTTATACATAAACTTATCCTAAGTGTCAACAAAAAAGTGACAAATCACTGCATTCCCAGCATTCAAGGTGAAGATTTAGTGTTTTGTTGTGTCCATGAAAACAGTCCAATCTGTTTGCCACAGCTCATTCAGAAAATGACAAATTCAATTGAAAATAGTTCATACATTTTCTGCCGATCAAGCAACTGATTATTGGACAAATTGTTGCAGCTCTACTTATCATCATATCATCAGTAATAGTACATTTCAGTTGTTTAGTTATTGTGATAGTACTACTGCTCATATTTCAGCCTTATAGCAGCAGTGTGAGGAACTCATTGTCAGTAAGACAGAGGTCTTCCCTGTTAAACCCAATATCTTTGGGCCAAGTTACATTTGACATTGTTTTGTTTTGAGCAGCACTTAGTGAAATGCTTTAAATTTCTCTCCTCAAAGGTACATTCACTAAGATTTTACACAGAAGTGAAAATGAGGCAGCGTGTTGTGTCGCTCAGTTATACTAACAACCCCACAAATAAACACAACCCACATTACACCACCCTCATCTTTGAGCCAAGCTGCCTATCTTCTGTGTCAAGTACTAGTTGTGGTTCAGTGTCCCACTCACCATCATAAAGTAGCCTAACCTAAAAGCTAAATAGCTTAATGGTCTGTCTCTTCAGACATGTTGGCCATTTGTATAAATTATAGGTCATAAAGCACTGAAGTCTCTGACGTTGTGGTGCTTTAACTCTGTCATAGAGCTGAGACTTGTAATTGATCATGGCATTTTGTTTGATCCAACTCCAGCTGCTTTGTGTACACTTTGTCATAACCAGGCATCTGTAGTTCATGCTGTAGTGAAACAGTGAAAGGTAAAAAGCACTTAGAAGTGGTTTATGGTCTGAGTTTGAATCACACAGAACACTTTATTGGCTGAAAAGACATTAAGTACAGTCCCTTTTCAAGTGGCACTCACCTGTTTTACACCTCACGGGTCTTGCAGGTGTTTTGGAGAGTAGTACTGCATATGTGTGAAAGGTTCTACTGTATTAAGTATTTAGAGGGAAAAGCTGATGATTTGCCTTAAGCAATGTCTCCTGACTCAGCATCAGAAAACATTTCATAGTGAGAAATCTAGGGTTATGGAGCTTACCAGACCTTTGTAGCATAGTCCACCAGTCTGTCCGGGACTGCATTAGCTACTACTAGGATAATACACTTCCAGCCAAATAATACAGGAGGAACATTATGGGTAATGTAGTTTGCTGGTTGTGACGACAACAAAAAGGTGTCTTAATGAGGTGTTGTTCCACCTTGAGCTTCAGAACAGCTCTTTGTGCTCGTCTGAATGTGTAGTCACTGTTAGAAAGAACTGTCATGGTCTCCACGTTTCTGCTTCATCTGTTACACAGACAATTAGCAGTAGATTCAAGGTAAAATGGATTATTTGACACTACAAACGTTGCAGAGAGGTTACCAGTTCTGTTGACCACAGTCTCAGACTTGTTCAGGACAATGATGAGTATTCTCAGTATGCAACAGTGTATTACATTTTTAAAACACTGACATTTTCAACAGATTGAAAGGAGCAATTGCAGCAGATATTCATATGTAGGTACATTATAGAAAACAAGAATACAAAAGAATGCATTTGATTATCTGATGATATATTCAGAGAAGAGTTGTGTCCTAAAAACTATAGGACAAAGGTCAATCACTACTGTCAGTGTTAATTGCGCTGTCTAACAGGACACAGTTGCCCAGTGACATACCTGTACAAATCTCCACAATGTCTGAGCATGTCGGGACTCGATTTACTCTTAACTGATACAATGAGGGAAAAGTCTGTTTTTAGATGAGGAAAAGTCTGCCAACATATTTATTCATACTGAGCAAATGTGGAGTATACTGTCTCACATCAAGGATGTCCTGCCGAGTTTGAATCTGGTCTCTCTGAATTCAGGTTTCTCTATGTACACATTCCAGAAACACACACACCTTTTGCAGCAAGGATGTGTTCTCCTGGAGTTGGATGTGGATGAGTTCTCCTGTTTGTGTAACTGTGTGACCTGTCCAGAGTGTTTTCCTCCCCTCTGCCTGTTGCATGCTGGGAAATGTTCCAGACCCACTCCTTCTCTGTTGCTTCTTCTTAAAGAAATCCCTGAAGAGAGACTCTGTCTTTAAATCTCTGAGCATCGATCTGAAGGGCACTGAAGGCAGATACTACTTGTCTGTAAAGGGGCCTCAGAGACTAAGCTAAAGAAGTGCTGAAAACTCACTGAAGAAAAATACGCAGCACATTTTCACCATGCATCTTCACAAAATGCACATTTTTAGATGGATACATTGATGTTGTAATTTACAGCAACAGAAAATAAGCCCAATTCAAATAATGAATATGCTGAATACTTAGATACACCAGCAGCAGTCCCATTCTGCCGGTCAGTCCACAGCCTGATCCAGACTGAAATATCTCACCTTCTGGATGGATTGCTATTGAATTTCCTATAAACATTCAGTGTCTTGAGAGAATGAAACTGACTTTAGCTATACTCCAATATAAAAACATAAAAGTAATACATCTCTAATATGACCTTTCATTTTTTTGGCCCTACTGACCTCTATATATGGGACATGATGTTTGTTGATAACGCTTATTCAATAGCATGAGAACAGTCAAATCAGCTGTATTTTATAAAGTACATTACAGTGAAAAGTGTGAACTGAAGGGTCAGCCAGGATCAGGATAAGGCCCTTTTCCACAGCAGGAATCTAACACTTAATTTGGGCTTCTGTCCTCTTTGCCACTGACTACATTCATTTTACATTTTTGGTAGGTGAATGACATAAGCAGCTGTAGAGAAGACAACATTAGAACTGCTACTGATGCTTTTTTTTTTTTTCACATATATTTGAGGATGCCAGCTATGCCAGCAGTAAATGCATTGCACTGCTGGGACCAGCACAAGCTGTTGGCCGGCCAAAAATATTGTCCAGCTAAATGATCTGTGTGCTAGTTTTACACACATGGACAAAACTGTTAGTATCCTTGATTGAAAAGAATTTGACCATAGGGACATGTTAAACTAAAGTGTGTCCTGCAATTACCATCACAGGTGTCTTCAAACTTGTAATCAGTCAGTCTGTCTATTTGCAGGGTGAAAAGTAGTCACTGTGCTGTTTGGTATCATGGTGAGTACCACACTGAACATGGAGCACAGGAAGCTAAGGAGAGAGTTGTCTCAGGAGATTAGAAAGAAAATTACAGACAAGCATGTTAAAGGTAAAGGCTATAAGACCATCTCCAAGGACTTATACCTCTTATGCCTGTTGTAAACAAATGTGAACACTTACAAGTGCTTCAGATAATATCTGCTTAGTATATTTCTTGGTTTCACCTAACCACAAATAGCTAGAAGAAATCTAAAATGCAAGCCAAACCAAAGCTTCGGTCTTATTAATGGAAGGGGTACCTAAAAATTTTGACAACGTGTGTAGGTTTGTTTCAGTGTTTAAGTACTATTTTATTTACCCCGCACTGTTTGGCTGTTGTTGGAGCCTCATTTCTTCTAGACCCTGAAAACTCTGCTGGTTCGCCTCAACTGACTCTAGGCCAGAATTGAAGTAGTGGTTGCCCTGGTAGAGGAAAGTGTAGGAATGTAGAAATCTTTGTCATGGTTATTCTTGTTATGAGACGATCATCTGCTTTATCAGTCACAATCAGCAACACTGCTGGAAATCCCCCAAAGTACCTGGAGCATGTATTTATCACCTATCACCCCAAAACACAGGAAACAAAAGCAAAACATGTGACAATAACCACACATCAGGTTATATTTGACTACTTTTCTGAAATGGAAAGGTTAGGTGGTGCTGAGTTGGTTTGCCGGTTGTAAAGGCCA
Organism: Mastacembelus armatus; assembly: GCF_900324485.2. Taxonomy (NCBI): domain Eukaryota; kingdom Metazoa; phylum Chordata; class Actinopteri; order Synbranchiformes; family Mastacembelidae; genus Mastacembelus; species Mastacembelus armatus. Next base: position 4,618,169 of record NC_046641.1, on the reverse strand, counting down.
TAGCAGATGATTCACATCATTTTCATATTTATCAAAAGATTCAGTGAACCCTTGTGCCCTGTGTAGAAACATTCATGATTTTTGTTCCACTCGTTAAGTCAGAGTTTTCATTAGTTTGATACAATATAAATGGTAGACTGGGAGATTCTGTGGTTTTCTCCCCAGATGTTTTAGCAGAAAACAGAAAATCTCACACTGCAGCTGTTATTTAGACAGACCTCTACACATGGAGATATTTACACAGGACAGAATCCTAGAAATGTTAAGATAATCTGCATACAAACTGCCTGCCAAGTGCAACCAAAATGTGTACTACTTTTTCTACCAAGTACAGTTGAGGTATTTTGAATTTCTAACATCTATGCACAAACTTTCCTGGCCAGGAATTTGTGATTTTTAAAAAAAAAAAACAGTCTTGGTACAAGCATCAAAACTATGTAAGTAACTATTTAACTGTGTTTTCTGTGTATTAATGTGCTCACTGAGGTCCTTTTAGAGCAGAGGTGACCTGATCAAGATCTGCAGTGGTTGGCTGACTCCTCTGTGAGAAATGGCCCTGGCTGACATGTGTCAGCCATGATAAATGATCAGGTGTTTGGGTCAGTGTTAAGTAAATGAACTCATTATTAATGACCTCGGTGCTCCCTGTGTGTTGCCAGTATCAGTGATGACTTCCAGGCCCCAGCTGCAGAAAATGAGGAAGTTGTGTGATTTCTGTGTGTCAGGGAAGGCCTCATAGCCTCCGGGCCAGGCTGGAGTGTCTGCCACAGTGAGGTTAAGTTGAGTTACTTGGACTCATGACCTCTAAGACGGAAGTTCACTGGCACTGGAGCTCTGTGGCAGCCTCTGTGTGGACTGACTATGGCTTGCTGCTGTCATGAATATTAGTTCAGACATGTCTTTAGGGATAGCAAAGTCAGCTGGGAGATCCACAGTTTTGGTCTAGACTGAAATATCTTTACACTTTTTGTATAGATTGTCATTGAATTTGGTACAAATATTCATGGTGGAGGATGTATATGCAGAATTTTAGTGATCACTGGGTATTTACTCTAACACTGCTGTGAGGTTGACATGTGCTTTAGGCCTTTTTGTTTTGACTTTTATTTATTTATTTATTTATTAATTTTTGCCTTTTGCCTTTATTTGACAGTACTGGAATAGAGAAAGTGGATAGTTATGTGGTATATACTGTATGTGGCTTAATGCAAACAAGCGCAACATTGAATGCCTTTCTGGACATACTCTCTGAGACTGCATATTATTATCCCCATTTTTAAATAAAACTATATGTCCATGTAAGGTGATTGTAATGAATGATCGTGCTATAGGCTGAATTAATAAGAGCCATTTGAGGCAGCAGAGGAAAATCAGGTTTTGCATTAAGAAGGTAAGTGTTTCATGTTCATTTGATGGTTTTTCACATTTTTTGTTTGGTTTTAATTTGTTAGTGAAAAATGTAATACATTTAGTCATAGTTCTCATTTTCAAAGGTTACTTTATATATGGTTTTAGTTTTGTCATTGTGAAAAAGAAATCATCAACAAATATTTTTTTTGTGAAATCACTGATCTATTGAACTGACTGCCCTAAATCTTGATACAGACCCCTGACTTTACACCTGAGTACAGGCTCACAGAGCCAGTCGTGCCAAATGAAATATCTTTGCAATCCATCTCCTGAAAACATCCCAGGACAAGTACTCAGGGAATGTGTTGTCCTGCTAGCAGATGTTCAAACATCTTAAATGTCTCACTGAGCCAAGATGCTTCAAAACCACAACTGTAGTCCCATTATAAAAAGAAATCATTTGTGGCCTTGTTGAATGACTGTCCTCCTGTTTGCCCTGACCCCATGGTGATGAAACATCTCATCAAGGCACATGACAGTCACTGTCACTGTATCCGTTCCAATTTGCTCACCACCCCAATATTTCCACAGAAGATGCAATAACCTCCACACCGCACATAGTACTCTTGGGCAATAAAGATACCTATGGGAGAATTCTCTATATAGTTTCCAGTTCAGCATTTAATACTATCATTCCTCAGAAGTGAGTGGAAAAATCCTCTCTCTGCTCCACTTAAATGCCTCTAGCTGTTATTAGATTGTCGGTTTTTTGACTACAGTCAGGTCATGTTGGTTCTGGCTGATTCAAGGACTAGAACTTTCACTCTGCTAACAGGACTGTGTCACTGGATTCAAAGATAAGCAGCTCATTAAATTTGACTGTGACGGGGCTCATCAGTGGCATACAGGGAGGCAGTCAGACACCAAGTGGAATGGTGTATGGACAATAATCTGGTGCTCAATGTCGCCAAAACTGAAGAAATAGTCATTGAATTTAGAAGGTCACAGTGTAAGCACGCACCCCTCAACATCAATAGCTCACCAGTGGAGAGTACACCATGGTCTTTGAACAAACTCACCTGGACCATGAACCCCACCAAAATCGTCAAACAAACCCAGCAGAGATGATATTTTTTAGGGAAAACTGAAGTAACATACCCCCCAAATATTCTCAAAACCGTTTACAGAGGCACAGTTTAGACTCTTTACTTATTGCATCACCACTTGCTGCTTAAGCTCTAACAGCAGTGACATTAAAGCCTGCAGAGGGTAGTTAAGGGGGCTGAGATGACCATGGGAGTCTCCTTACCCTCTTTTCAGGAGCCTTACAACAGTCGATGCCTTCCAAAGGCACTGAACATTGTCAGGGACCTGTCAGACCCACTCCATAATTGCTTTGACCCAATCCCATTGGTTCCTGCTTCCTCCCCCAGGCTACTAGACTCCTTTATAGCCAGCTTACCTCACTACTTGTGGTATAACTGCATGTGTAAGTTTTACTGGATGCCATATTTAAAATGATTTTAATATGTTCCTTTAAAGCCTATTTATAACTATGATTTATGCTCGCTGAAAAGTAATGTTTAGTGTGCACTTTAGTGTCTGTGTTACGTTTGCACTTGATCTTAGCAAAACAGTCTCTCATTTTGCTTTATAGAACTGTAAGGTACAATGACAAATTAGAATTGAACTCAAATGAATTGTGACACTAGAGGAAACAACAGGGATCACAAAGTCAGTAGGATTCATCTACTAGGGACAGCAATTGTCATGTTGATCATGAGAATCATTCAACAGTTGTCGGTCTGAACCAAAGTGATTGGTGGATGAATTGACTGACAATGCCACCAGATTTGATAATAACAAATATATGAAGGTATGTAATAAGTATTAAAATACATGACATGTCTTGGCCCAGTATGCAGGTGTGATGTACAATTCAGTTCAGTACATAAAAATGTAAAATGTACACATGCTATTGAAAGGTAAATTCAATTGCTTAAAATTCTATTAGAGTGTTTCCCCCTTTAACAGTCATATCAGGGTATAAAGTGGTTAATATGTATTCCACACATACATAAGTAGGCAGAAATTCTGATTTGACCAGAATTTATCTAGTACTCCACCCCTGTAGAGGCCTGTTTCCAGGCAGAAAATGTGTGTGTGGAAAGCCTGGATGGATGAGACATGATATAATCATCACTCTCAGTAAACCGTTTCTCTTCTCTTTCTCCATAGGAAAAACACAGCAAATCCTCTGTCATTGTCACCTGGGCTAGATATTGTTATCCAAAAAGACTGAAGGTATTTATCACAGTCTGTATGATACATATAAGCATGTCACATTGTTACACGTCTCTCAGGATTATCTGTGATATTAATTTACATCAATATGATTACATAATATACTCCATCTGTTGCCTTGCTAGCACAGGGGGGGGAGACAAACATGCATATCTTTACACAGACAAGAATCTAATTATTCAATTAGGGACCTTATTGAATGAATAACTGATTCACCACAGTTTACATAATAACAACACAGATCATTACTGCCTCTGTAATGCAATTTAGGATGGCTGTGGAGGGGTCATCACTCATGGGAATGTACACTTTTTTGCTCCCATTACCCTGCAGTAATCTGAAAGTGGTCATTAATATAAATGACTGTGAACTGAATGGCTTTTAATATATATTGCATGGCTCATATTGATGAAATCAAGGAATTAGACATCATTTGCGTTCACTCAGCCATTAACCAGCATATCCTTTTTGACATAAATCTTGTTCCTGACTTTTAACGGAATTGATTAAAGAGGTCTTCATGTTCTGGTGTAAGAAAACCTTGTGTAAGTAAGGGGGTGCCTGGTCAAAAAAGGGGCTGGGGGGTGGGGTAGAGGAGTAGACAAAGCCTGCTGAGCTCCAGAGGTTAAGTCTCCCCCAACACCAGGCCCACAGGAATGTGCATGTGTGCGAGTGAGTCCTGGAGGCTGTATTGTTGTCTGTGGTGCATCCTGCTCAGCAAATACTGCAGAGCTGCTACTCTGAGAGGCTTGGACTTGGGAAGGAGCCTGTAATGTGGGAGGTCTGGATACCAAACTGCTAAACAAGGCATCATGTGATATAATTGCTATTTGCTGTGTGAAAGTGAAGTTGTGGTGGTGCAGTTGTTCAGTCACAGATTAAATTTTTCTCTTAGGAAATCGTGCTATTTAACCAGCATGAACAAACCTCAAGAACAAATAGAAACTAACTGACAAGGCAATGGCCACCTCTGTCTTTTAATTAATTCCTTCCCATCTTTATTATTTCTGCATTCATTGTGTCAAGCACCGCATTTTGAGTGCATATACATAGTGTGCTTTCTTCTTCCCTGTTTGGACTTGTCTGGTTTGTTGGTGTTTTCTTTTTTGCTCATAGCTGCTGGTATAGTGCCTTGGAGTACAACCAGAAGAATCAGGCTGCTATATTCAACACTGGTGAAAAATCCAGCATCGCAGTAGCTCACAGTACCAAAGATGTGATCAGGCCTACAAAAAAAGTAGGTCTGATGAGTATATTAAAGTCAGAATCGAAGCAAAAAAAAAAAAAAAGGAGAAACCCTGAAACCTGACAAAGTAAAAAAGACGATTGGCTTTACCTTTTGGACTCATATTTGTGTGTGTTAAATATGTGGGATGCGGGTAGATTAGTATTAAAACTGGAAAGGTCAAGGAGAAACCAAAACCAAGCATTTAATAAGCTCATTTATTTCCTTAATTTTGCAAAAAATCAAAGTGTAAAAATGACAGTTTGTGGTTTTAAATGAGCTGATGTTTTGTACTATTTCCTGGAGTCTTTGTATTTATTTGAATATTTCAGAAACACGCTAGGCGTTTCGCTCTGTTTTTAACCTTTGCATAAGTGGCCGCTGGTGTTGGCGTCCTATTTAGTGCACAGACAGGTGAGTGGTATCAATCTTCACATCTAATTCTCAGCAAGTGAATAATCAGATTAGCCCAAATGTCAAACTACAGTTTTTAGGTCTCAGTGATGTCTCAGTCAGCTGGTTCCATGTTTTCCTTTCAGGGAAAACTAAGATGTTGTGGCTGATAATTAAAGACCATATTACCATGAGATAGGGTGCTGCAGGGTTCTATTCTTAGTCCACTGGATAGTATGAATATGAATAACATTATACTTTGTAATTAGGATGTTGACTTACATTTTTATGCAGATAATAAAAATTTATATGGTTGTGCTCTAACCCAGGCTTGCACTCATCTTCAGTGTGCCTTTGATGCTTTTATAGACTTGTGTCAGTGTCAGACCAGGAATTTGGCATTCTCTACATGCACCATGTGCCTGACTATTCTACCACAAAAACTTTAAATGAAACCCATATCATTCAATATTTAAACTTAAAACTCAAACTAGGCTGTTTGTATAAGTATGATACTGTTGCAAATCACTTTCAGACCAAGAGTTAGATGTCTCTCTCATGTCTGTACAGTAAATTTGTAGCTGGAGCTGGCAGACAGTTAACTTAGCCTAAAGACTGGAAACAGCCTGCCTAACTCTGTCCATGGGTAAAAATCTGCTTACCGGAGCCACCAAAGCTTACTAATGAACACATTCAATCTTGTTTCTTTAATCAAATGAAACAATTGTGCACAAACGGCAATTTTGTCCATAATAGCAGGTTTAAAGGTTCAAATAATACTACAGAACACAATGTACTGTGAAACAGCAAATTGTGGCACGGCTTTTGTATGGATTAAACAAATGATATACAACATATAAGTTACTGAACTTTAGCTGTGCTGACAGGTGAATGTTCTAAATGTTTGAAATATAATCAATTACAAATAGATTATTTCATTCACATTGGATGTTTGAAAGTTTTGCTATTGATGTTTTTTATGGGTTTATTTTAAAGGTATATCACATATATATTAATGTGTTGCTTGATTGTTGGTTGTGTGGTTTTAGATGTTGTCGGACAGTGTCTCGTTACCAGGTGTCTCTAGAAAGCCTGATCTCAACAGAGGAACCTGATTAAATAAGGTTTACAGTATGACTCCTGCCATTAAAAGGAAAAGGAAATAGATGGGTTAGAGTTTTTCCTGTGACTGTTTCCTCTTCTGCTGCTCTTAACAGTATTAAAGTCAGAGCTATTTGTGCATGTTAATGGCCTTGTCAGAGGCCCTGCTTGAAATGTACGTACACAACTGTTAACCACAGCAGGACAATTGATTTGTCAACCAAAGTAGTTCTCCACATTACCCTCCCGGGCTCTCCGACTGCCTTTATGTGTGGCATACAAGAGCACTTTGCAGCACTCTTAAGTACTTCTGGGCTCGGGTGAAAGAGGTGGTGTTTTTTGAGAGATCTCAGACATGAAGAGTTGGAGGGAGCACGTTAGGTGTCTGGCTTGACTTTCAGTTCAGCGCCCACAAGCTGCACTTCACCTTCCAGCTGCTCTCTGTCCCTTTGGATTCAAAGCAGGGGAGGGAGTAGGGGCCACGGGGAGGATGGGAGGAGGGATTTGGGTGGTGGTGCTGGGGGCTCACTGGATGGGTGGGGGCACACTCTTAGGCAGACAGGCCCTGGAAATTTCCGTTGTATGTTTCAGTTCTTCTCACAATGGGAGGGGTTTGGAGTTGGAGTTTGGGTTGGGGGGAGTGGTTAGGTTGGGGTTTGTGGACTTGGCAACAAGCCAGCCACAGCAGGAAGCTCGCTAGTTTCACATAGACAAAAGGAGCAGTCCCGGACACTGCCTGGCTATCTGAACACAGCACTCCAGTCAGCAGCCTTAAAAAACAGGAAGAGATATGGTCTGCATTGGTGGTGGCCCAGATTGACTACTGCTTACTCACAGCTGCACTCAGCATTCATATTTCCTTATTTTATTTTGACAAAGTAAAAGGCATCAGCTGGTGTGGACACAGTTCCCATTTTAGCTTTAGCTGACTCACTTCAAGACTTAAATTTGAAAATTGTTCATCATCATAGTTTACCCTACTTACATCTGATTTCTCTATTATTGAAACCTGCCAAAGATTAGGTATGGGTTTATAATAAATTAGTCAATTGTCAAGTGGCCTTATTTACTTAGAAAAAGTCTCATCAGCTGGTCTCAGTATGTAAACACAGTCATTTACTGAGACTAGACAGGCAATCAATCAGATCCTATTTTAAGTGCATTTGTCAATAGGGGATCTGACATGTACCAACAGTCGAACTTATTTATAGACAGTGTGCAAATTGGCCAATTCACAATTAAAATTCTCGTAACAAACACCAACAAAACAAGCACAGTAATTATAGCATGAAATGTTTTTATAGACTGAAAGGGATGCTGTAGGTTTATTTGGCTTGGCAAACATCCAGCTTTGAAACCAGAGGCAGGAAGAAGTGGAGTACAGCAAGAGCCAGCAGGCCCAACAGCAGGCCTGGAGAGCAGGAGGAGCTGCTGCTCTGCATCAGGTGGGCCAAATGTGTGTGTGTGTGTGTGTGTGTGTGTGTGTGTGTGTGTGTGTGTGTGTGTGTGTGTGTGTGTGTGTGTGTGTGCGCGCGCGCATGTGTGTGCGTGTGCGCGCATGTGTGTGCGTGTGTGTGTCAGAGAGAAGATAGTAGCAGCAGGCAGGTGGACACTGCTGTGGCTTTCTGTGGGCTCAGAACCACTAGCAGGTGGTTGCAGAGAGAATAGAAATTATAAAAAGAGGGATTAAGAGGATGAAAGGATGCTAAGGATTACTAGTCTACTCCATTGAAGATAAAATACAAGCCAGTGGAATTATACAAAAACATCTATTTGCAGTTGGGGGCAAATTATTACCCAATACTGACTGTTCAGTTTTTAAACTTATGTTTAAACTTACTTAAATTGTCCATATTTGTAAACAAATAGAATTGTTAAACATTAATGCCTTGTTTTCTTGACCATTTATTCTATACTTTGTTTTTCAATCAGTTGTCAAATTGTCAAAGGGGAATTTGTCAAAATGTCTCAGATTGGATCTGAAAGTGACTCCTTTAAGACTATTTATTTTATCGGACCAAGAGTCTAAAGATGTGATTTACAAAGATAAAAAGCAGAAAATTCAGCTGTAATACATTTGTTCTTAATAAATTGACTTAAAATATATATTTTTTGTACTGGTTCACTTTCTTGTGAAGTTTTGAATTGTAAAAACAAAACAAAATATAAAATTCACACTATGTGGATTCATGGGTTAGGAGATGAACTATTTTTTTAACCAAACATGAAAGCCAGTAAGCATAATTCCTCGAGGTCTTAAAATATCGAGCTGTTTCCCATTTCATGTTGATCAACTTATCAGCTGATCACTATTTCTGCTCTAGTAGGTTTGCCTGCCTTTTATATGGTGCACAATTAAGTATTCTATAATAGTTAACCCACAGTCATCAAGGTGATTTAACTTCACTTAATTAAGATGAAGTGAATTTACCTTCCTCTGCATCTATGCTCTCATCTCTCCACTTACTGGAGAAACTGACAGCACTGCACAGCACTGCTTTGAAATAAGAAAAACTCTTCAAGTTGTATCTCTGAGTTCATCTATCTGACTGAAAATCAATACAATCTTATCAAGAATACAGTGCGATGATTCGCTGTGCCTTCACTCACACGCCGCACCCCAGTTTGTTTTCGTTGTTGTGTATTGGGGAACATGGCCTCCGCCGTGGATCATGGTACACAACATTATTTATTCATGGCTGGGAAGGCTAGATGTGGTGCATGTTTCTCCTGAGTATTGTCCATCTGTTAGCTGGCCTACTGTATACACTAATGTAATATCTGAGTCCCCCAGGAGGGGTACTAATAGCTGTTCATGTGTTAACATTTCACACTATTCATCTGTGTAATAACACTACTGTTAATTAGAATTAGTGCCTGTCGTTGGGATGTGATTTATCAGTACTGCAAAAAGTGTAAGATAAACAGCGAGTGTGACCTTACTGGTTTTATTTGATCACCACTGTGCTAACAGCAGTTCACCCTCTCACAAGACACCTCTAACATGGGAAAACCTAAGGTCTAATTGCTCCCTATAAGACACTCTGTAATCCGTCTCTGAGGACTGCTGTACACATCATTTTACACAAAGCTGCGGATAATTTAATTTCCACCCAGGGAGCTTTCAGCATTACCCTGTAATAGAAAAGGAAGATTGCTGCCAGATTTCCAACACAAGTGCCTCTGTATTGCTATGATCATGAAATTGAGGCAGCAAAATCAGTTTTCCTCTATTGATTGTTTTTCATACGAAAAAGGAAAAGGGCCATTCAGACTTCCACGGAGCAGATTTATAAATTCTGTGGCAATAGCATCTTAAGTATGTTTTATGTGAAGTATATAATTTTGTTCATTCTGAGGCATGATTAACAGTCTCTTGTCTTTGATATAGTTTTTAATTTTCTACAACATATTGCTAAAAAGATCCATAAGTTGCATATTCATTGCATATTAATTTTTAAATGAACATGCTGCAGATTCAAAAAGACTGATACCTTTGCTTAATGTCGCTTCCAGCTGTCACCAGATGCTGTAATTTATGTTGCACTAGGAGTTGTAAAAAGCCCTCCTTTCTCCAAGCATAAATTATAAGGAAATGTGTTAGACTTAGCTGTCATTTAAAGAAATGTAACAACAGACAGTTTACATCATCATTTTCTTTGGTGGAAAGATAATGCTCAGTTTTTCAGTCTGAAGAGCAATGCATCACTAGACTACTCTGCATAGACAGATAATAACATGCTTTATCATGTACTGTAATTCTCCAGATAGCTGCACACTGCAACATCTGATCATCTCTGGGGAGTGGATCTGTGTGTCTCGCTTCCCATCTTCAGTGTAAAAAACACACAGCTGCTACAATAGACTGCAGTGTGGAGGGTTGTCTCACTTTGATCTTTAAATACCCTCTAACGTTAAGGCACTCTCATTGGCTTTGATTTTTTATTTTATTTATTTTTTTTTACAACTGTTGTGCAAAATGCAGACGCTCCCTTGAATCTCCCCTATGTAGCTGTAGCACAGCAGAGAATGCGAGAACACCTATTCTCTCTTTCTATTTTTTTCTTTCTCCACCACCATCTGTCCCTTTCTTCCATTTCATGTGCTCTGGCAATATCCACACCCCTCTCATAGCAACAGCACGCCGCCGCCGCCGCCCCCCTCGCCTTGCAGTGAATTTTTCTTCCCCTGGATCTTCGCCTCGCACCATGCAGACGGTCCCCGGGCCCAGCCTGACGGTTCAGTGTTCCCCCCTCCCCCACCAGCCGCGCTCCTGTTTCACTCAAAGATGGCGTCGGCTCTAGAGCCCCTGGTCTCTGGCTGCATTTTTAGGCTTGTTGTTGTCTCCGTTTCGCACGGTTTTGGCACCTTCTCTTCAGCGGCTCGACACGAAATTCCGGTAAGTAGCAGCGGAAACCGGATGGGGAGATATGAGATTTTTTTACACGGTCCGCTTTACCCGAGCTTCCCTCGGAAACCAGAACCGGACCATCTCGGGCTTTCTGGGGACCCGCGAGAGGTAGCGGGAGAGAGGGGTACGGAGGATGGTGATCGCGGAGGTGGGTGGGGGTACTGAGGGGGGAGCCAAGGCCTAGCTACTCCGCTCCAGCGGCCTTGTCTTCACCGCACCGCAGGCTGTAGCGTTACGTGGGAGGGCGGTTGGTGGAGGGAGGAAGTCAGCGAGGTGGGGACCGTGTGCTGGGACGCTTCTGATCGGGCAGAGGCTCTGAGCTGCACCGAGGTCTGAGGCGGAGGCCGCAGGACGTGTAACGCTGCAGGATCGGCGGCTGTGATATCTTCGTTTTTGCACTGCCCGCTAGCCGAGATGGCCGTCTGCAAGTTGCATTGTGCCTTTTACAAGGCCGCGATCTCACGCAAATATCTGTATGACAATCAAAATGAGACTATTGGCTGTGTGTGCTCTTGGTCCGAGGAGAAAACGTGTTTTAGTGCAGGAGCGCTGGTTAACCTCTAGTTCCAGGCTGTTTACGTTTCAGCTTAGCGAGTAACGTTAGAAACATGATCGTTATGTTAGCCCCTTGGTTAGCTTCTCATGTTAGCTTGCTAAACAACAGCACTTAGCGGGAAGGGTTGTTGTCACATACTTAGCTACCTGATATAACACTGGTGCATGTAAACAACACTGTTTGTTGTGAGTGTAAACAGCATAGGCGACACTTTGGCAGTTCGGCGATTAACTTGGCTTTGATTTTTAGCTAGCCTCTCAGCTAATGTTTGCTAACAGTCTGTGTTTTGACTGCATCGTGTTTACGTTAGCAACAAGCCCAAATAGTCCACTTGCTAGTGCAGTTTTTAGGATGGTGTTTACCCCTTTCTGCGTCTCACCATTTAATTTCTTTTATGACATATGTGTGTGTAGTTACTGCTAGTCAGCAGTGGTTAGAGGCAGTTAGTGGTTGTTTGTATTTGTGTCATACTGGCTGTAGTTGTTTACAGACATGATTATCCGGCTCTTTAGGGCTAATGTGTATCAGTAGAGTCACAGTGTTGTTTTGTTTGGTTAGTAGTGCATGGCCAAGCTTCGTGGTGTTTCCTAAGGGCAAGCATGGTATTGTTTAGAGGATACTGGGTGGGAGGATACTGTGTGGTGCTGTAGTGTAGTTTTAAAGATCTGTACCTTTTTTTTATAGAGATCTATATATCTCAGTTGGACTCATCGTCCTTCAAATGTTTCTGTTTTTTATGTAAAGCTGTTTCACTTCTCTGCAAAATTTTCCTAATCTTTTTCTGTGATCTTCTTTTTTTCCTGCAGGGTTTGTCAGCAGCTGAAGTGCAATAAGCATGAAGGTGATCAGCCCTGGCTGCTCCCTGGGGTGAGATATCCGTTCTGTCCCAGAGCTGAGAAGCCCATACTACTGGAAGAGTAAAAGACGGCAGAAGAGAAGAAGAGAGGAAAAAATTGGAAACGTGGATGCAGAGAAGGATCCTTGGCTTGTTGGATGTTATAATCCAGAGAAAACATATTCACTGTATTTGCCTCACCTTTATTGTTGGAACACTAATTTTATGCTTTGGACACCATGATCATCTGACAACTCACATTGAGAACTGGCTAGTTTGCTAAGAGATGTGAAACTAATTGAACTGGTTAAAGAAATTGAACTGTGAAGGTATTTAGTGATTGGGAAACACATTTTTCTCAAAGCTATAGTTATTGTCAAAGTCTGCTCTACCCTAACCTCTGTGCTGTGGGCTTTCAAGTTGCTGTAGACCTGCTATTTCCTCCACTCCCCCTGCTTCTTGCCAGGGACCTTTACCTGGCTAGGGGTGGGTGGTGGGTGGACCAGATATTACCAGCTGGAGGTTTGGCTCACGGGGTTTGTGCTATGGTCAGCTGCTCCCTTCCGTACTGTTCATACTCAGCTTCTGAGGGACTCTCTGTGCGACCCCAGGACAAGGGATAGTAAGCAGGCAGAGGGCAAAGAGGAAAAGGAGGGGGAGGCGGCGGCGGCGCTGCGGCGCAGGCCAGGTGTTGGCTCACAGTCTCTGTTTTTTGTGTGCGAGCATTGCAGTAAGGCTCCAGGGCCTTCGCACCCCCTCAGACTGCAGCCATGGTAAAACTGGCAAACCCAATGTACACCCAATGGATCCTAGAGGCCATCAAGAAGGTGAAGAAGCAGAAGCAGCGACCGTCAGAGGAGCGCATTTGTAATGCCGTGTCCATGTCCCATGGTCTGGACCGTAAAACGGTTCTGGAACAGTTAGAGCTCAGTGTCAAGGATGGCACCATTCTTAAGGTCACCAATAAAGGTCTCAACTCCTACAAAGATCCTGACAACCCTGGTCGCCTGGCTCTGCCCAAGCCCAAAGGTGGCAGCAGCACCTCTGGAGGAGGAGGAGGAGGAGGAGGAGGAGGAGCAGGTGGCGGTGGCGGCGGCGGCGGTGGTGGTGGTGGTGGTGGCGGCGGCGGCGGCGGCGGTGGTGGTGGCGGCGGTGGCAGCAGCGGTGGTGGCAGCAGCAGCAGTGCTGGAGGTGGCTCTCACTCCCATTCAGGGAAGAAACCTGGACTCGACTGGAACAAGTTGATCAAGAGGGCACTGGAGGGCCTCCACGAGACTGGTGGCTCGAGCTTAAAGAACATTGAGCGCTTTCTCAAATGCCAGGCTGATGTGGCGGCCTTCTTGTCTGGCAGTGGCTCCATGGGCCCTGGCCTTTTCCATCAGCAGCTGCGGGTGGCCCTGAAGAGGGCAGTGGCCCATGGTCGTGTGGTCAAGCAGGGTCCACTGTTTGAGCTTGTCAGCCGGAGCAGTTCCCAGGATGATGGAACCGGGACAGTGTCTCTGGAATCACTGCCACCTGTCCGATTGCTGCCTCATGAGAAAGATAAGGTAATGTCTCTATGTATGTGCACCCAGATAAGCATAGAAAACAGTGCATGCACCTGAAATTTATACACACTGATACGATACATTACAAGTGGTAAACATGTAATCACACTTATCATGACCACCACTATTATTTCACCTGGATGTGACATTTATCATTTGGATGTTGCTAATCGCTGTTGACAGCAAAAGGTTTACTACAAATGCATTACCTATTTAAAAATGTAGGGCACGTTGATGTTTTGGCATCAGATGTTTGATAAGACTCCGGATATCCTGTTGAAACAGCTGTGGTCTAGGCATTTGTAACAAGAAATTAAGAAATCTGATATGTTCTTCAGTCAAGATGTTTTGGAACAGCAGAACAAGAATGAGAGTGATCTGTGAAAATAACAGGAAACAACATTTCTGAGTCTTTTTTGCAAACAACACACACTCTACTTTTAAAAAAACAGCTGCTGCACATCTAAAATTGATCACCTGGCAATACATGAGAATGTGTGAATGTTGGTTGTTTTGTCGCCGATATAGTGGTTTACATTTAGCATATTGCAGAGTAATTGTGGAGGTAACTGAGAAGGGCTGGGCAGCAGTTGTAAGAAAAGGCAAATACCAGGGTGAGCAACTTCCCACAAACCTGTGTATCTTTGTGTTCAAGATGTTATCAGTGTGTGTTTAGGAGACCAGTGAAATCTGGTTAGAAAGACTTTACTGAATCCAGACTTGTCAGTGTTACATTGCTTTTCTGAGTGTTTGAGTAACAGTGTCCCAGGTGTGTCTGTACGCTGTGGTCCAGGCAGGTGGTACTAGTGTGATGCTGGGTGGGTGGCTGGTGGGCCAGTTTTCAGCAACAGAGGAGGAGGTCAGGGGAGAGAGTCACATGGCTCCCAGCCTCCTGCAGGGATTGTGGACCAGCTGCAGGGCTGCTCCGTGTCAGGAGATGGAGGGAAAGAAAAGAAAGACCGGGAAGTGGAAGAATACAGACAGGCAAAGAGAGAGGTGGTCTTTAGTGGTGCCAGAGGAAGAGGCCTGGATGATGCAAGCTTCAGCCCTCTGTAAGAAGGAAGGGAGAGAGAGGCAGAGACATAGAGGGAGAGTAGAGAGAGAGAGAGAGAATGAGTTAGAGAAAGGGAGAGGCAGACATGCAGGCGACAGAGGAGAGAGGGAACACACCCACTTTTGTAACCTGATCAGAGAGAGCAGCCGGCTGCTAACCTCTGCTTCTAAGGGCCAGGGACATGTAGACACACACATACACACAGGAACCCATATTACTGCATGCAAAGAAAGAATCAGACAAAAAAACAAGCAGAATGCATTGTGACATAAGGCCACACACACACAGGTTCACAACAGAAGTCCTTTACTTTAGATGCTTACATACATGCACTCTGCCAACTTTCATAATAAACACAATGTTGTGTGCTAACCTAGTGGCCCATTATCTGGCAATACATCAACCAAGTTATCAGACAGCCAGTAGGATGCTAGATTGGTCCTAAACACTGTTTTGACTGGCTTGTGGCTTTATCTGGCCCCTGTGTGTGTGTACATGTTTGTGAAGCCACAGAAGTTCCTGGGAAGGGAACCATGCACGTACACACACGCACAATAGGATTAGCCTAGAGAGCAGACTGATGTCACATGGGGTCTGCCTAACAGTGACCTGCATGGTTGCAGATGGTCCAGTTCTTAAGACCGTGTCCAGACAGACTAACTGTGGTGGTGGTGGGTGGGGTGGGGTGGGATGGGATGGGATGGGATGGGATGGGATGGGGGTTGGGGCAGCATCATGCAAAACAGCACAGCCCTGCGTGGCAAAAAGTTGGACATGGTTCAGCTTTTTCTGCAGAACAGCGTGAGGTCATTCTACAAAGCGCTGCACTGGCCACTCACATTCATGTAAGCATACATTCCTGGTGGTTTACTTTGTAACATGAACATTGCATTTCTGCTGTTTACTTTGAGATGGTCATTATGAAAGACAAAACAGTTGACACTATGGCTGGGCGAAATGGAAAACAATCTTATCGTATTAGATTCTTATTTTTTCATATCAGCGATATCGATATATATCCCAATATAAACCTAAGCACTATTGCAGTCAAGCTCAAAAGATTCTATAACATGTAATGTTAATTTAGAATTAAATAATTATTTTCTTCTAAAATTGAACATGGCAAACATTATAGTACATTACAGTACATTATACAACTGTATTTCAAATAAATAAAATGCTTATACATAATAAATTAATTTTTTATTCTGAACAGCCAAAAGCTTTAAATATTACAGGAGAACACAATAAATCTGGTCAACTTCAAATAAATAATACAATAATTGGTCAATCTTCAATCTACAACTAAAATATTTTTGTGTTTAACCCATGAACAGAAACTAAATTCTTTGGTCACTTCCAAATAAGTGAACTAGGTCTGTTGCTGTTCAGCAAGTGTCACTCTTGTTTTACAAGACCACCAACACTTCCTTGGGTCTGGGAATGTAAAGTCTTGCATTTTATGTGCCAGGCCGCAGGAAAGTGGACCTTGAGGACTGGAGTTGGAGACCCTGATCTGTTTTGCAGTGCATGCTACTCTGCTTCTTGTGGGACTTTAAATATCTGAAACCACTAAAGTCCTCAGACCAATGCTCTCGTCTTTTGAGCCCCGGGTTGTGTCTGTTTGGGTGTTTTCATCATTGATGCTGACGCTCGCGTTGTTTTCTGTTCATTTTCTGTTCTGTTCATCTTCTCTTTAATCAGGCCCCACTCCTGACCTACTGTCTTACACAGCGACAGCAGCCCAAACATCAGCATGTGAGCTGCTGCTGGCTGCTCCTCCACGTTTTGTGCTGTGTGTCAACCTAACTGATGTGCTGTAACTCTCTTCCAGCCACATGATTGGTTCAGTGCGGCATTAGTTTCATTATCATCGGCTGTTTGTGCTTTCTGTCAAAACAATGACGGAATGAGTTGTTAGAGCAGAGTTATATCGCAAGTGGGTGGTGGCAGTAAACACGTGCTTGTGCCGTGCTGCTCAGTCTTACATTTCTGCTACGTGATTGGGTCGAGGACCTGTCCATATCAAATAAAAAATGGCCAACTCTTATCATCGAGATCGACCATAAACTTATCGCAATGCAACATAACATTCAATATTTGGCACAGTACTAGTTGTCGCTGTGATAACTGTCCAGAGCTGTAAAATCCTGTCTATGGGTATTACAAACCACTGTGCTGTGTTTTGTCATTTAATTAGCTTTAAACACATAAATCCGTATCACTTTAGATGAGCACAGATCAACCTCCTGCTCTCGACTCAGCTGCTGATTAGCCTGCTTCTTTAAATGAGCCAAATGAAAAGCACAGTGTGAAAGCATTGTGAATTATGATTATGATATAAATATGTGGACCTGAAAAGGGAAGTTTTCTTGGTTTGTGAGGCTCCTCTTATGTTTAGTCTGGTCAAGTAAAAGCTGCTGCAGCAGCAGTGAGGAAGGTGGCATTTGTATCTGGCATTCACACAACCTGCTTATTCTTCTCTTCTTCTCCATGATTTTGCATTGGTACATCTCTCCAGAGGATGCAACTTTATTGCTGCACAATCATGTGTGTTTTACACTTACGTGTTAGTGAGTTCTTGATGTATATGTTAGTCTGCCTGTGCAAGTGGCGAATGTGTCAGGGAAATTGAAGCTGTGTGTGCAGAAGACTGAGACGGGTGTTGAATGATCACTCTCGTCTCTTTCACTGGTGCATCATTGCCGTATTGCGCCGCATGATTGCTAAGTGTTATGATTTCTCAAAGAAAGGGGGGTGAGTGAATGAAGGCAGAAGGGGGAGCAAAATAAAAACAAATGGCTAAGCACTTGCTTTGACCCTATTTGCAGGGAGATTTGGGTATGCCATGCACTGATGTTTGTATCAGAGTAGTCCATTCAAACGGGATCCCAGGCCCTATTTCTGTCTTTCTTTCTCCCCCCTCTCACCCTAATAGGGTGCCATTGCCAGGTCATAAAGGGGGAGGAGAATGGGGGAGCGAAGTCAACCAGGGGTCATGGATATATAGATGGCAAACCTCATTGCCTTCCTGAGCGCCCGTTAGCAGTATGAGGCTATGGCCATTAGGTGGGATGGGCTTGATGCTGAGCTTTTGTGTGTATGTCTGTGTGTGTGTGTGAGTGTGTGAGAGGGGGAGAATGTGCGTGTGTGATATGTTCCCGTCATAATAAGCAAGAGCAATCTCCTTGCCCTGTGGTTGCCCTCTCCTCAACAGCTGGAGAGGGGTGAACCAGAGTTCTCCATGTCGACGTGCAGTGTCACAGTGAGGACGTGTGAAAAAAAGGGAGTCGTGAACAACATGCACACACAGCCAAATTCTCTAATACACGTATTGTACGGCAATACATGTTGTGATGAGTTCCCTCCAAATTGTTATGTTATGTGACCTTTGAACTGGTTTGTCTATAGTTAGCTCTCCGGTTGTACAACTGCTACACTAGACATCACTTATTATGAACCATAATGGAGATACTTATCCATTAATTCATTCCACTTTGTTCAGATTAGATTGACCCCACCTGTCTTTCTAACATCACACTCATTACCTCTGGCTGTGTTTGCTCAAGGTGAAGTCATTGTGTATTGTCACTCAGAGGACCGTGAATACAAAATGTCCTCACGCATCAATTTAACGCTTTTGGTGCAACCTGCTTCTTCATCTTTTTTCTTCTCTCTTCTCCTGTCTCCCAACCCCCAATGTGCTAGATCATGTCATATAGTCACATAGAGGATTTTGTGTTTGCTGAACGGATGAAAACATTCCAGTGGTTATGGTGCAACAGCACAGGAATTCTGGGAAAATGACTGAGTTGGGTGTCATAAAATTCTTTTACTCTGTTGTCAATTTTTCTTGAATTTTAGGCAGAGGCAGGCATTTTTTTGTGTCCTTTTTGCTAGCACCGTGGCCTCAGTTGAACCACTATTTGCTCTGGAGTTTGAAAGGCCAGCTCCATTCTCAGATGGCACCCAATTTTACCTCATGCCGGACTGCTACCACAGACACAATTCTTTCTTTACAATTAGCAATATACTAAACAGGAGAGTTTGAAAAACCGTTGAACAGTTTACACAAATTGTAATAGAACTACAGCAAATAGCTGATAGTCAAAAAATGTATAGCCAACCATTTCGATAATGAATTTATTCTAATCATTGTAATCTTTACAATCCTTGGTTGCAGCTCCTTCAGTGTTTTCCACTTTATATCACTGTATACTTAATATCTTTGGGATATGAACCTCACACATGGATCTAGCAAACTCAATTTACACTATTTTCTGACATTTTCTAGACCAAACAATGGATCACCAAGGAAAAATCGCCAGATCATGAAAAATAATGTATTATAACCCATCATTTACTCCTCTTGTAGTGGCTAGCTAGCTGTGCAGGTAGCTTTTTGTGTTGTGTGGAAAAATGTTGCATTGTTGTCACTTATAATTCTGCTCCAGATTTGAACTAAAATATTTTTGTGTTCAAAGTAGTGAAACAGTAGATGATTGAAAACTCAAATACAGAGGTTTTCCAGTGTGACCCCTTCAGGAGCATAGGAACAGACGCACCTGCTCATCAGCCTGTAGAAACGACTTTAGCAGTAGTGTCAGCACCTATGGGGGAGCAGTTGCATCAAGCTCACTGGTGACTGTGATGTAAGTGGCATTTGGCATGGAAAGCATAGCTGCACGAGGCCTCGCGTATGGCTACCCTCGCCATCCCACAAATAGAGCCAATGTGTTGAGCAGCTGTGGAAGTGACGGCTGGAGTCTGGCCAGCACCGCTCCGTCGGATGGAGTGATTTTGCTTTTTGTTTCTTGGAGATCCTCGATTTTAATGGATGGTTATACCTGGCTGAGGGGAGGGAACATCAGCACTACAAAGACGCTTCCTCAGGCTCCTTTAGGCGTCACGTGAAAAATTAGACAAGCTAATTTTGCATCATTTCATGGCAAGGGGCCCTACAAGTCTTTCAAATTTGACGTCACATATACTGTTCTGTCAAATGTCACTTCAGCATTCTGCCTTGCATGTTTATGTGTGCTTAAACGTAAATGGAATAATAAGATGTCATAGATGCCGTCTCTTGGTACGTCTAATGACTTTTGGAACAAGTGTGTATGTTTGTGTGTCGTCTGCTTGCACGGCATGTCCTGTAACAGTGATCAATGAGTTTGTGTTCGAGGTGGGGGAGGCCATAAGGGAGGTATGGTGGTTGAGGGGGGGTTACAGAGATTGGGCTTCCATGTTAATGAGATCCTTGACTTGAGACGAGACAAGGACAACAGCATTGCTTTTCCCTCTTTTGGTTTTCTCCCATTGCCTTTTATCCTTTCTCCCCACCTCCTCCTCCTCCTCTATTCCTGCATCTCCTTTTGTCCTTCTTTCATTGTTCTCCCTTCCTGTCTCACTCCTGTCCTCTGTCTTTGGAGAACAGAAGTCAGTATGTAAAGAGGAAACTAGGGCACCACAGGTTGTTTTGTACAACCTATTATTTCCCTGTACAAGGTCTCAGACAGTGCTATGTATGTCCTCAAGTATTAATTTCAACCATTAGAAAACTAAACAGGCACAAACTGGAGCACAGTGCTACAGGATATGTGGTGTGTGAGTGGGTGTGTTAGCTGGGTCAAATTAGGATACCTCTACCCGTCTGTTTGTGCGTAGGTGTGTATTATACAGGAGTCGGATCCTTGCAAGACATGTTTTGTATGGATTTAAGGTGGCTTATCAAGTCCACCCAGTTGAGCTAGCAGCTAGTTGCTAAAAGGTGCTACGAGGCGTGGCTTTTCTTCCTCCGAACAACGTTCTCTCCCCAGATCCTCCTTATGTTGAAAAGAGAACATACCAAAATGCGGACACACAGGCTTAAAATAGACACACATGCATCCACACACACATCTCAAGTCAAATGGCAGCCATGACACTTAACTCCAACAGTCAGTCGATGTGAGAAATTTCTAGAGTGCCGTTGTAGTGTAAGAGCAGTCCTGGCAGCCCGAGCTGGCTGAGGTAGAAAAGGCTGAAAACGGGGAGGAATAACAGCTCTCAGGAGGAATTTGAGGATTGTGTTTCACTGTTCCAATATCTCTGTCGTGGAGGGAGGATTAGCTTTTCATTTTTTAGTGTCTGTTGGGGATTAATTTACAGTGGCAGCCAGTAACTGAAGCTTCACTGTAGCTTGTGTCTCTGTACAAGGTGTCTGTGTGCACAAGGCCACACTCGCGCGCTCCTGGCTTGTGTTTACTTCAGCCTTGGCAGGCCGAGAGGGAGCAGTTGACCTCCTCCAGTGGGGAAAGGGTTAAGCGTCATGAATGATTGAGGTATCGGTCACACGCAGGCTGTTTAGATGACTGCTGCTGCAGATTTTCTTTATACTTTATGCTTCCCTCACTCTCCTGCCCTCTGCATTTGTATTTCTGTCTTTGCTCTGCCTTTTTTAACACTCTCCTTTTCTTTCCTTTCTTCTTGTTGCTGACTTCTGTTTCTCTTCTCTGACTTTAATTTGTTTTGCAACAGTTTTCATCATGCATTCAGATTATGTGGAGATTATTAATGAAATGTAAAATTGTTAAATGGTTTCAGAAATAGTAAGCTAATAAGGCTCTGTCTTCCTGTCCACACACTGCATGTCTGTGCTTATCTACTCCTCTTTTTATCACTCATTCTCTCCAACCCTCCTGTCTCTGTTCACCTCTTTCTATCCTTAATCCCTCACTCCATACCTTCTACTTCTTTCTCTTTGTCCCTGAGCTGTGTTCGCTGGGTGGGTAAGGGGTATCGGGTGGTGTTGGAAGCAGCCTGAGTCAAGAGGAAATGAACCCAATAAATCAAGCTCTTGTCCCTGTCTTCTCCCTGCCACGACCCACTGCCTACCCATCTCTCTGCAGCTATGTGCATTTTCACTGTTCTGTAGAAAACCTCCTACCACCAACTTCAGTAAATGTCATGTTATTTTGGATTTGGATTGGTGCAAGCATGTTTTGATTTTGGTTGTGTTGAAAGTCTTCTAAAAAGTTTTCCATGACTGCACTGCACAAAAACATACATGCAAGCATTTCTCTTAGTGTGTGTTCATTGTGGTCAGTAGGAATGCACTGGAGAATAAAATCTTCCTCATAAGTTATACAAGTATGAGGCATTTGTTTTTGTGGCTCTCCTTAAATCATCCATCCATCCATCCATCATTCAGCCATTATCTTACCACTTACTCCTGCTACCCACGGTTGCAGGAGGTGGAGTCAGTCTCAGGTAACATTTGGCAAAAGGCAGGGTACAACCTGGACATATCACTGCAAAGCTGACACACAGAAACAAGCACACTCATATTTACACTAACGGCCAATTTAGAGTCAGCAGTTAACCTAAACTGCATGTCTTTACCACTTTTGTAGTTTACCCTGATGAATTCAATATCTGCCTTGTAAAATATCACACTACACCGTGGTCACAGGCTAACTGTCTGCTAGGAGAAGAAGTACTATTATTTGAACATTGGACAGTGTGTTGGTGAGTAGTGAGGTACAGCTTAGGTGTAGGAGTTATTAGCAAACTTCAAGTCCTGCTGCAAGTTCTGATTTTGTTTGAGGTCATTTTTTCTTTTTAAAGCTTTCCACTTCATCTTTCGGCATGTGTCATCTCCCATGTGGTAGTTGCCCCCACCCGCCTTGAGTGGCAGGGAAGCATCCCTACAGTGTAATGTTGCCATGCACTGTCTGCGCCAACATGCACTATGTAATTGATATAAAACTGAGTTTAATATGTTGGCCAAGAAACTCTGCCTTAGTGTGTCAGATCATAGAAGCTTCTTCCTCGTCTCTTTATCCCACTTGCCTGCTGGCAAACACCAGTCCAGATGTCATTTGAGCTGTTTTCAACAGTGGCTTTCTCTTTGCTTCACTGCCAAAAAGCTGAGAATGTGGAAGCAGTCGGGCAACAGATGTTGTGTGCACAGCATCTTCTATCTCCCGTCTTAGCCATGGAGCCCTGTAGCTCCTTCAGTGTCCATCACTTGTGCTCTTCTCTCTCAGACAAGCATTTTGAGGACAGCTTGCTGGAGGCAGGCTGTGCCACATTTACATTTTTCACTGATGAGCAGACTATACTTAGAGGAATATTCAGTGCCTTCAGTATGTTCTAATACTCTCTTGATTAGTACTTTTCAAGCATCATCTTGATTTACACACTGACGATGTTTATTAAGCTTAGTATATGACTTCTAAAAACAGCTGCCTTTGCCAGTGATGTTGTAAGCGTCCAAGCTAAGCGTTTTAAATTTGTTTGCCTAAAGTTGTAGAAATGTGGTTTATTCATTTAATCACTATCAGAAAAGCCTAATTACAGCTAATGATTTCCAATGTTGTTAAACAATAACATTTGAAAAAATACGTTTTATAGTCACCTTAAATTACTACATGACATTAGATTATTATGGTCAAATTGGGGCATTAATGCAAATTTGATTAACTTGTTGTGTACTGCTGTGCACCAAATATGTTGTGGTGTAGTCTAAAGTTACCAGTAAGTCATTACTTCCCCTCAGCACCTCCAGGGCCCAGAAACTCTAAAAGACGGTCACCACATGGCCCCTGGTCTGGGTTTTTGTTCTTGTGTGAAATGCACCTGCAGTATTTCAGGGATCTCTTTTGTCAGCTTTGTTAGGCACACAAGTCCATCAGCATGTTAAGTCTTATCCTGCCTTTTGTTTTCCTAGACACAGACCTGACTTAGGTGTGTGGTTGTGTGTGGTTGTGTGTGGTTGTGTGTGGTTGTGTGTGGTTGTGTGTGGTTGTGTGTGGTTGTGTGTGGTTGTGTGTGGTTGTGTGTGGTTGTGTGCCTGTCACTGTTTCATTTCCTGCACAGTACAGGTCCAGAACTGAATGTCTGATGGCATGTTTTAGAAATAAGTGTCAAAAAGGGGCCACACTGCAGTGCAATTACTCTCATACCAGTACCACCAAAGAATCACAGCGAACACATTTGATCAAAAAGCACAAGAGTCAGCAGAGACACTGACACACGATGGCAGCTTTTAACATGACACGTCACATAAATTATACAAGCTCAGTCATCACAGTAGCTTTCATGGTCTTCATTATCCTAAAGTCTGTGTTCACAGATCCACATCCTGTATGGCATCATTGTAGTTTCTCAGTTAACTCTTGGCTTGTTGATACACACAGCAGCAGTCATTCACTGTGGCAGGACTCACAAGGCCACTTTGTTGTATTCATTTGTACAATGAAGCTGTTAAATTGACTTTCTCTCCCCTCTCCTGTTTTCCCCTCTGCCTTCTGCTCTGTCCCTTTGCCAGCCGGTGGCAGAGCCCATCCCCATCTGCAGTTTCTGTTTGGGGACCAAGGAGCAAAATCGCGATAAGAAGCCAGAGGAGCTCATCTCCTGCGCCGACTGTGGCAATAGTGGTGAGTGACAAAGTGTGATTAGTTAGACCTGAGCCATTTAGATAGTCTTTGTAGTTTTCTAATATTTTCTTAAGTAATAGGGCATTTGATTACAAACACCATGCTACACATATAAGCACACACGCAGGAGATGTAAAAAGATTTGCATGGCTTTCAGCTTATTTGTTTAAATAATTGCCATTGTAAATGTAATCTTTTTTTTTTTTTTAAACAGTGGAGCCTTTTAATCAGAAAATGTAGACTTTTTTTTATTTTGGTTTTAAATGATTTTTATAGCTGTCAGTTTTTTTTTCTTTCACGTCTGTCCCTGTCCCGCATCTGTAATGCTTAAGATGATATCTGACAAATATGAAGGCAGTCATTGCATGCTCACATACTGACGCTAGTCTCTGTTTTCAGAAAATAATTAAAATGATTGTTTTCCTATGAAAACTTGGTTTTACAACCAGAATTTCTTACTGAGGCCTGACATTGCTTACTGAAAGAGGACAGATTGTCTTCTTGTTCCTTCCTCAGTGGGTTTCTGTCCCAGACAAGGCCGTCTTGTTTGTTACTCTTCAAACAGAGCAAAAGCACAGCTCCGACAGATTGTCATTTATGTTTGAACATTCTCTTTGCAGCCAGGTTTGATTCAGTGAGGGCTTTCAATTCCGAAAGGAGCTTTTTTTTTCCCTTCTACAATGATGCAAGTGGGTCACAGCTGTCAGTCAGCAGTGACTGAAAACTGACGTTGGCATGCTTGTTTGTGTGCGTGTGTGTGCGTGTGTGTGCGTGTGTGTGTGTGTGTCTACCTGCAGGCCACCCGTCCTGTCTCAAGTTCTCCCCAGAGCTCACAGTGCGAGTCAAGGCTCTGTGGTGGCAGTGCATCGAATGCAAGACTTGCAGCAGCTGTCAGGATCAAGGAAAGAATGCGGTGAGTGGATGAGCGAATATGGTGGACTGGCAGCAGAACAGCGTGAACGCTCTCTTCTCTGCTTAAGTGCCAGATAGACATGCTGATAAGCATATCTGTGGTCCTGGGATTGGGCTATTTTAGTCAACCTCGGTATGATTTCACTCTTTTCTCTTGCTTGTCAAGTGAGGAATCATTGTTTTTCAAATGTTTGTGGGGAGGTTTAGTCAAAACACAGAAAATACTGCCAACATACACACTGATCAAATTCATCTATGAGGATGGAGCACAGAAAAGAAGATGAAGTACCTTAAACCATTTAAGATAGATGTTTTTAAAATATGATCAAGGCAAATTCAGAGTAATCAGAGTATTTTAATGTATTTGTGTGCATAAATATGTATATAGAAATCTGTCATAATTCACTATAACGAGCTCTGGAGCTTTGATCAGCTCTACTGTACATAATGATACAGTTTAGGAGCACTATTTTGCTCTATCTTTGCTGTATGTTCATGGTGTTTTACATGGTATTCTATAGGACAATATGTTGTTCTGTGACTCCTGTGACCGTGGCTTCCACATGGAGTGCTGTGATCCTCCCCTCACGCGGATGCCGAAAGGTAAATAAACAGAACTGATCACCCACCTCTTCATTAAGTATTTACAGCTGTCCTTGAATTTAGCTTGTCTCTTCTAACTCTAAAAAGGTACACAAAGCTCAGACATGGCTACTCTGTATGACCATTAGAGTCATACTAAATGATTAAACCATCTCCTGACTTGTTGCCTCTAACACAAATGAAGCAACTAAATCTTCACCTTTAAATACTAACATATTGCATACCTCCCAGAGCATTTTGGTATGTGCACTGAAGCCTGTTTAGTTTAATCCACATCAGTGTATGTGAGCCTGTGATTTTTCTGTCCCAGGCATGTGGATCTGTCAAATCTGCCAACCCAGGAAAAAGGGAAAGAAGCTTTTACATGAAAAAGCAGCACAAATCAAACGTCGCTACAATGCACCACTGGGACGGCCCAAGAACAGGTAAACAACTGTGTTTAGTTATTGGCAACTTTTATTGATATGTGTGTATGAAAACGTAGTTCAGGGTTCAGTCGTTGTCCAGTAGGTACATATGTGGCCCCACAGGCATGTTTCTGGACGCAGCTCCTGACACAGTCTTAACCAGACTCCTCACCTCCTCCGCAGGCCAGGGCGGCCTTTCAAAAAGCTGGGTGGGCGTGGTCGGCGGAAGCGGTCGGCCTCAGCCAATTCATCCTCCAGCTCATCTTGCGAGGGTTACCCTGGTGACGACCGGCTGCTTTTTTCAACGCGGGAGGATGACGACCTGTCGCAGAGCAACCTGCGCTTCAACAACAAGACCAAGGGCCTTATCGACGCCCTCACCAAGTTCTTCACACCCTCACCAGAAGGCCGCAAGGCACGACAGGAGGTGGTGGACTACTCGCAGCAGTGTCGCATCAGAAAGAAAGCCAGTCGGAAAGGAGATGGGGATGACAGGGGGGGTAAGCATTAGCTGTGAATATATGCACAACACTGGATGTTTGATGCAGAACATTAGGCTTTTACTGGCCAATAGACAAGACTAAACAGAAGGTTGTAAGATGGCAAGCTTAGTAAATGTTGAATAAAGCAATTCAAAAAGTTTATGTATGTGTATGAAATGAATATGATAAATAATGTGGGATTGCAACATAAAGGGAATGTGAAGTGTTAAGTGAAAAAGGAATAAAACTAATTTGCAACACCATAGTAACAAAATTAGTATTATAGAAAAATGACAGCAAAAAAAAAAAACAACAAAAAAACAAATATGGGCTATAAATCTCTGAGTTCCACTGTATAAATTGGTAGTGGTTGCACTTCAGTGTCATACTATAAAAATACACAAAATATCTTCATGCACCCTTTCCCAATTATTTATGAGACTTGATTAGAGGTTGTCAGATGGTTTGCTAACAAACTCAGTGCTACCAGCTGTTATTGTTATGCACAGACTGTGCTTCAGTTTTCTTCGTTCCGGTTGGAAAAAAATGATCCAGCCCCAAAGTTGATTATTTGAAAATTGTAGTCCTAGAGTAAAAATTGGTGTGGAATTGATTTGTCATTCTCAGCTAGAGAAAATTGTTGCTTAAGCAGTAAAAGAAATTGCTTTGTAATTTGTAGTGACCACCTGCAGTCCAATTTACTCTGAAGTAACCGAGGCCAAAACACTGACTAAAATGCCTCATAGCGGGAGCAAATAAATGTGAAGGAACAGACGCCTCAGGAGCATTCATGTTCCAGTTCCACCTGCACTCATATCTGTGTTTGGGCCTGTTCTGAAGGTCTTCTTTTACAAAGGATAAACAAGTTCCTACAAGCTACCCAGTTTTGTGGCAGTTTTTAAAGTAAAAGCGAATATTCAAAACTAGTTTATGCCACATTTGAATAAAAATACATTGGTAAGTTTATCATTTTTCATTTGGGTGCACATGACCTGATGGGAACTCACATAGCACCAATATGCACACCACACCACTACCATCTACATGCTGATCTTTCACTCCATCCCTAGAAAGAGAATGTGGTTATTCAGGTTTTGGTAAGATAACAGTGCTAGTGTAAAAATCAATCAGCAGATATCTCGGCACCATGTCTAGCAAGCTTCTCACTAGATTTGCATTAATGTAAACTCTGCTTTTCAATCTGCAGACAATCAGGAAGGCAGCGACTGGCGGGACGATGATGACAAACTGCCGGGACATGAGAACCTGACGGAGAAAGACATTGAACTGTTCAGACAAATCCAGGAGCTGGCACTGCAGGTATGTGGACACAAAGACAAAATATTAAATGTCTTCTGACTTTAGTAAAGGAAC
This sequence comes from Mastacembelus armatus, assembly GCF_900324485.2. Classification (NCBI taxonomy): domain Eukaryota; kingdom Metazoa; phylum Chordata; class Actinopteri; order Synbranchiformes; family Mastacembelidae; genus Mastacembelus; species Mastacembelus armatus. The sequence goes on along the minus strand of NC_046641.1, from coordinate 4,590,196 downwards.
AGAAATGGGACAGTGAAAAAGGAGGAGCTGAAGAGGAGCCAAATTGTAGTGGGGAACCTGAGGGAGAGACCGGTGAGTCTGTGACTGAGGCTGCAGGTCTCACAGCTAGCAGTAGCCAGGTAGTGAAAGACACTGACAGTGGCTCAGGCAAAGCACATTTTTGGGTGGAAATCAGTGATTTGTGAGAGATCATTGTATTTCACCATTGAAAGAAATGAATTTGAACAGATACATTCAGCATGTATATTAAAATCATCCATTAACATAGATCCAGTAACATAGATCCAGGGCATGTGGGGGAGAGCCAGGTGGTGAGTGCAGGATTCAGTGAAGATCAAAGGTTTAGTTTTAAATGACAAGTAGATGCAAAAACAAGGGATGATTGTAGGGCAACAGCTTGACTACAAGGCACATAAAGTACAGAGTTGTCAATTGGAAATTTGCTGACAGTTGATGGCAAAATCTACTCACTGTTTGGAAAGGGAGGGTTGATCACTGTGGAGAACATGAGGCCTCTGCCAAGTCTCAGGCAAATAAAGTTAGTGCCGGTGTCAAAGAACATCCTATGTTTAATGGAGTGAACATTGATCAGGGCAGCTCTAATGACAGTGTCCTGCACTGACAAGTTAGCCTAGCCAGTTTAGTTACAGAAAGGAAATGCAAATTAGCCACATTAACGCAGCATTTTATGGCATTAGTGCAGCAGTAGATTGATCAGAGAGTGGGTGTCTGGCCAGCGTCACAGGAGTCGCATTAAAACACCATTCCAGATCCTGACTCAAACATCACATCAGTGTTTAAGTGTTTGATGCTGGGAGAGTTGTAAGAGTTAATGATGTGTGAGAAGGGCCAATGTGATTATCTTAGCTGAGTAGCAGTGGAGTAGAGTATATAATCATCATAAATGGCAGGCAGGGATATCTAAACCCATTAACATTCTCAGGCAGTGCATTTTGACAGCTTCACTTAGAGGTCCATAGTAATGTTAGCAGGTGTCCTGGTCTTTCTGAGAATCCAATATTACTGAACTATTGGTACATTTGTAGATGTGTATGGATACCCACAAATGTAAGCATCTATCCCAGTAATCCCTGGTGTGTAATCTGTCGGCCTGCTCCATGATCTGCTCATCCTTCCTGGAGTAAACGTGGGCTTGACTTTTCTCATTCACTTGCCTTTTCTTTTTTCTTTATCTTTGTTAACACAAACAGAAAGTTGGGGTGACTGGTCCACCAGATCCTCAGATGCGCTGTCCGTCAGTCATCGAATTTGGCAAATTTGAAATCCAGACATGGTATTCATCTCCCTACCCCCAGGAGTACAGCAGGTAAGCTAGCACACTATAATGAACCACTACTGCATAATGTGCTTAGCTCACAGCCGTGCTTGTAGGCGTGGAAATTCCCAGCAGTGTAACTGAGCTCAGTTATGAAGTTGTTGACAGTACCACCCACTTTGGCATGCAGAGCCAGGAGGGCAGTAACATTATAATTTGCTGAGGGTGTATTTGTTTTTTCATGTGTGTAACTGAAAAAATTCTTTTCAAACCTGTTTCCATTAGGTATTTGAATATCATTTGAATATCTTGAAAAAACACTACAGTATTATAAAATAAAAGGTAACAGACTCCTTCAGAGCATAACCTTTAAAATCTTGTGGGTTCTTGTAGGTCTTAGGCATTGCAGATGCATTTGCATCCTTTGCAACAGGATTCATCATTTTTGTGTTGTCAGCAGGTTATAAACAATATGTGTCTCACAATTTCTCAGTGCCTTAAGTTTTACTGACCAACAGTCCAAATATTCATGCATTAAGCAAACCAGACAATGTTTCAGACAATCCTACTTGTGACTTTTCACGCTCATTGCTTGCTTGTCCTTTCACCCTTTTCCAGGCTACCCAAGCTTTACCTGTGTGAGTTCTGTCTGCGCTACATGAAGAGTCGCAGCATCCTCTACCAGCACATGAAGAAGTGCAACTGGTTTCACCCCCCTGCCAACGAGATCTACAGGAAGGATGATGTCTCTGTATTTGAGGTGAGGAACTGTTCAGAAAAATGGACTGAATAATGGGGACAGTTAGGAAGCTGAAAAACTACAAGAAAGATAACATAATGTGAGTTTATGAGAGTGGATGACATCATTCACAGCAGGCCTCTGTTGGAAGTGCGGACTACAGTCACCTAGAGCCATTTCTTTTACCTCTTAACTGTACCTACATTTCAAACTGTAGCCCTGATAGTCACCTCAGTCTGCACACAGTATAATCACAGTACAAACGAATTCATGCATTCTCAAAAATACACTCATATACTTTCCGATTACCGAGCTCTGCTAATTGCTTTTTAAGCCTAGGAATATCAGCACATTCAGAGATGAATAATGATATGCATGTTTCACCAATAATTTCCTTTGTGAAGAGAGTTTATCAGCCAAATTGCTAATGATCATTAACTGACATTCCTATCTACCATAGTGGATGATTGTTTCATCAGGGAAAAATCTCTGTTATTAGAAGCATCCATAATTGCTGATTTACAGTTAAGCTGTGCTTCTGGGTGTCGAGGCACAGTAGCAGAGTAATTCACTAGGCTGTTTGCCTGCAGACCATGGCCACTGCAGCTCCTGTTTCTCAGCTCTGCAGTCCGTCCCGGCTCTGAGCTGAGCCGACAACTGGCGAGCTGCCAGCCTGAACCTCCCTCCTTCTCTTTCTCTTTACAGCTCTTTGTTTGTGTCCTCCACCCTCTCTGTCAGAGTCTCCAGAGACACAGCTGAGATCATTGCCTGAGACTTCTACTCTATTCACCTTCACTTTGCTCCACAGCTCTCCAACAGCATCTTAAAGATGAACTTGTGGAATGTTGCGGTTGTCATTTCTGAAACTTTCTGTCATTGTATTATATTGATGTTTTTTTTTTTCCCTTTATTTCTATAATAGGTTGATGGCAATGTGAGCACAATCTACTGTCAGAACCTGTGTCTGCTGGCCAAGTTGTTCCTGGACCACAAGACCCTCTACTATGATGTGGAGCCCTTTCTCTTCTACGTCCTGACCCAAAACGACAACAAAGGTTGCCACCTTGTTGGCTACTTCTCCAAGGTATGGCCGTGATGCTCCCAACCTTATTCCCGGGCTCTGTAAAATGTAACCGCCATGTACCAACTTAATAAATCAACTACATGAACCAAATTAGAGATAAAGTCTATTAAACTTGTATGAAATTGAAATGCATTATCACTTCCTCACATAGGTGCATTCCTACACACAAATAAATGCTCATGTTGTTTCCCAGATAAACAGTAGGTGCTGTCAGCTTCTCTGCCCCTGTGTTCAGTTCACCTTCACAGAGGAGCAAAACACAGCAGTTAGTGAGCAAACACAGTACCGTAAACACCTTGCTGTACAGACACAGAGACCTACTTTGTGATCTGGTTCCATGATTTATTTAGTTTTTTTTTTTTTAAACTAATGGTGCAATGTGTCTGTCTTTGGTCTCGTCCAGGAAAAGCACTGTCAACAGAAATACAACGTATCATGCATCATGATTCTTCCACAGTACCAGCGCAAGGGCTACGGACGCTTTCTCATCGACTTCAGTAAGGGCCTCAGCCTCAAACAACACAGTGACAGTACTACTAAGTGGGAAACATATCTGCTAGTACTTCTTCCCTTTGATAGACAAAACTAATGCATTTAAACATTAGAAACGTATTGTGGTACATCTGTAATATCTAGCTCATGATATGTTTGCCTTTGCCATGTTTTACTGTGCCTGCAGGTTACTTACTGTCCAAGCGTGAAGGCCAACCAGGTTCTCCAGAGAAGCCTCTGTCAGACCTAGGTCGGCTGTCCTACATGGCGTACTGGCGCAGTGTGGTGCTGGAGTGTCTCCATGAGATCCGTGACCAACAGATCACCATACGCCAGCTTAGCAAACTGACAGGGATCTGCCCACAAGACATCACAACCACTCTGCACAGCCTCAACATGCTGGAACAACGCAGAGACAGGTCAGAGGCAGGACTGGCATTCACAGATTATTTTTAGTGCCATTTTAAATGGGGTCAAAGATGCACTCCAGTGGTTCACACAACTGTCCAATGCAGTCAGTAGTTCAGATTACAGGTACATTGCGATGTCAACAGGATCTGATGAGTTTAACCCAAATAAAATAATTATGACCAGTAGCCAGGTCACATTTTGTATGTGAACAAAGCCAACCTTTCAAGTAGTTAATGGCTTATTGACTATAGTCCCTCTAATGATTTGTGGATGTGGTGTGATGTATTTAGATTCCACCAAACACCAGTACTGTCAGGTGTTCTGTAATTGATTGACCTGATTATTGAGCCAAATTCTGGCAGCATTAGGATTACTAGACCTAATATTACTGTCATCTACGCAAAATATTGCCCCATTGCTGTTTTCAAATTTAGCGAAAGAGTGATATAGTGAAACTTTGATTTGCAACCTAAACTGACAGCCCTTCTAATGGAAGAAAACATAACGTTTTTATCTAATGCAAATAAACTTGTATACAAGCTTGTAATGTGCTTGTTTCTTTTTGCTGTGGTTTTATCAGGCTGGTCCTGGTGCGGCGGGAGAAGCTGGTGGCTAGCCACATGTCTCGTCTGAAGGCCCGGCCACGACAGCTGGAGGTCGACCCTGAGTGTCTTCGCTGGACTCCCGTCATTGTAACAAACACCGTAGTCTCTGATGCAGATGGAGATGATGACGAGGATGATGAAGATGAAGACAACCGCAAGGATGTAAATACACTGAATATGTATTTGCTTTCAGTGAAGTTAATAGATTTATTACATCTTATTCATTGGTAACTGATTGTTTTGCTTTTTTATTTATTTTTTTTTAATAGATCAAACCAAGTTATAAGGTCTCACCAGTGTCTTGGCACATGCGCCAAGGGAAGATGAGGGACGAGGAAGAGGAGGAAGAAAGAAAAGGATTCCTGGGGTTTCCCATCAGCCAAAGCTCTCCAACTCCCCCTCCTGTTCGCTGTCCACCTCCTGTCCAAGAACCACCACGACCCCCTCCCCCAGCAAATGGAGAACGCCGACCACGGGGGCGCCCACCCAAAAACTGGCCTTGGGGAAAGGTGAAAGACAGTGTGCGGGTGGGCCGGCCACCTAAGATTCGCCCTGTGGACGATGATGATGATGAAGATGAAGAGAGACCGGAGGGAGGAAAAACCGCAGCCAGCAGCCCTCCTTCCCTTTTCTCCCTGGAGAGGCAAGCCGAGCCCACAGTCTTTCACACGCTGGACATGGCCAGGCACTCCTCTATAACCCCCACACGAAGAGGACGCCCTCCCAGGAAAAAAAGAGGCCCTAAACCCAGATTAACAGAAGAGCCTGGAGAGGGGCTGGTACAGCTTCCTGCAGTTTCCAGGCTGAATGAGTCTCTGCCCATCAGGAAGAGCTGCTTCAGTGAAAGCAGTGAGGAAGAGGAGGAGGAGGAGGAGGAGGAGGACGATGATGATGATGATGATGATGATGATGATGAAGAGAGGAGCACATGCTCCCCACCTATCCTCACCAAGCCTGCCATGGGACTCAAATGCAAGGTAAGAAACTGTCCTGTGAGAGTGTGATGATGTTTAAATCTCAGAATTAAAATTGATTGATAATCCTTTAAACATTTTGGAACCAAAAAAAATCAGTTGTATTTGCAGATGGAATTATGTCAGTGCCATAAAATTTTTGATCTTTGATCTTTTTGTCCTAAGTTGGTTTAGTTTAGACTATAAGTTGTCATTTTATCTAAATTTCAAAGGCACAGTTAACACCTGTTCCTGTTTCTATCTAGAAGCCCCTGAGGAAACGGCGTTTTCGCCAGCGCAGCCACCCTCACAGCAGCGTGGTGACAGAGACGATTTCTGAAACCACAGAAGTGTTGGATGAGCCCTTTGTAGATTCGGACGCAGAGAGGCCTATGCCCAGGCTGGAGGAGGAGACGCCTCTGGGACACCCACTTCGCCGCTATCCCCCAGCCCGCTCTGCTCTGAGGTTGTCAGACCCAGCACCCAAAAGGGGCCGGCACTCCAACCTTACAGATTCAGAGGAAGATGGTGAGAAGATAGTCCTGATGCCAAATTTGGCAGAATTTTGTGATTCACTGTGCAGTTTTACCAAACTCTTTTTTTATCTTCTTACTTTTATTTAGAGCTAACACCTCTGCTGAAGCCTGTGGGTGCCCTGACAGCAACATCATCAGAGACTGTAGTGGCCAACCCTGAGGTCCCTGTTAAGAAGAAGAAAGGCTGGCCTAAGGGGAAGAGCCGTAAACCGCTTCACTGGAAGAAACGTGGCCCTGGAAAACCTCCTAGTGGTGGGTCTGACCAACGTTTAGCTTCAAACAGTCAGGGTGGGGATCCTGCACCCACCAAAATTAAGATGAAGCCTGGCCGCAAGCCCCGGAGCTGGTACCTGCAGCGTGCACAGGAGGAGGCAGAGAGACAGAAGCAGGAAAGACAGCGGCTGTTGGAGCAGCAGCTGGACAAAGATCCTGAGCTGCTCCAGATGGATGACCGAAATGGCAAGCGGGTCTGCAGAACCAACATTAACAGAGACAATAAACCGAAAGACTCTGATGAAGAAGATGACTATCTTCCTAAACCTGTTGAGCAGAAAGTGCCCAAAAGGCGAGGGAGACCACCCAAGAACCGTGTCCTCTGCCAGCCACCACAGCCTGCTCCCAACCCGCCTCCCACATCTGAGCCAGAGGAGGATGATGAAGAGGAGGAGGATACAGAAAGAGCCTGGGAGGAAGACAAACCTAGTCGTCCACCGTCCCGTCCTCTGCTGTCCCCGTCTTCCTCCTCTTCCACCTCAGGGCCCCGGGCTCCTCAGTCTCGGCCCCAAGACACAGATATGGGTGACAGGGAAGAGGATGATGAGGATGAGGAGAGAGAAGAAGAGGAATGTGGCAGCATGGGCAGTGGAGGCAGTAGTATCAACAGGCGAACAGCAGTCATGCCAGGTTCAGGAAGCAGGCGCAGTGAAGACCATGATGCAGATGATGAAGGTGATGGACACCTAGAAGACAAGAGCAACACCAGTAATAACAGTAGCAAGAAGAGAAAAAGTCAGGACTCTGAAGATGAAGATGATGATGAAGATGAGGAAGAGGGGACTCCCTCCCATCCAAGCTCTCCTCCAGTCAAAGAAGAACCCCAAGGTGCAGAGGCTTTTTTAGACATGGAGAACAGCGTGGCCCGGGACTATGTCAGCAAGCAGGAGGAGGAAGAAGAGGAGGAGGAGGAGGCTGAGGAAGACGTTCAGGAGGCCAAGTGTCGGCTCTCCTCAGCCGACCCACAGCAGGAGGAGAGGCGGCGCAGAGAGCAAGAGGAGTCTGCTGCAGCAGCTGCAGCAGTGGAGACAGTTACGGCCATGTCTGTTCCATCTGAGCCCATGGAGCTCCAGCCTCTGCACCCGGATGACAAAGATGTCACGCTGTTGATGGAACCCCAACACACACATCCACACTCCCACCCTCACCAGCACCCTGACTTCAAAGAGGAGCTGGGCCACCATCACCCACACAACCCCCATCACCACTCCAATGAGCTGGACCTGGAGACTATGCAGGCTGTCCAGTCCCTGACACAGGGGGAAGCTCAGGATGAAGAGACTGAACCCCAGCCACATCATGGGGCTTACCAGGACTGTGAGGAGACCCTAGCTGCCTGTCGGACCTTGCAGAGTTACAGCCATGCAGGGGAGGCAGAGGAGGAGGCCCTGGCCTTAGTGGAGGAATGTGGAGCCTCCCAGCACAGCAGCCCCATCCCTAATCCACCAGTGCCGCCTTTACCCAATCAGTCTGTGCGCTCGGTGAACAGTCCAGGATTACCCTCAGGCATCATGGACACAACACCAGCAGGACAGAGGGGAGGAACACCTGGTCCCACCGGAGCAGGGGGGAGTGGTGGCAGTACTGGAGGGGGATACACCCAGATCACACCAGAGCATCCCAGTTCTCTGTCTGCACCATCCCAGCAAAATATGGAGACATCACCAATGATGGATGTGCCATCTGTGTCCGACCACTCCCAGCAGGTGGTGGACAGTGGCTTCAGTGACCTGGGGAGCATAGAGAGCACTACAGAGAACTATGACAACCCCAGCAGTTATGACTCCACCATGGGTGGAGGAGGCAATGGAACAGGAAATGGTGGGAATGGGGGCGGGATGTCCTCTGCTGTAGTTGCAGGAGCTTCTTCAGCTTCCTCGTCATCAGCCTCCTCTTCTTCCAGCTCTGCCACCCCATCCTCTTCCGCCCAGTCTAACAGCTGCTCCTTCGTGCCAGCCCCCAGCCTTACATCTTCCACAGGAGCTGGAGGACCCCAGCTGGCGATGGGCAGCTGTAGCCTTATTCAGCAGACAGGACCAGGGCCCAACAGCGGACCAGGTGCCAGCAATGTAGGCAGTGCTGTGCCCCAGCCCCCACCACCCCCGCCACCATCCAACACCCCCAGCTGTGGCATTAAGTCGCCTCAGAGCTGTGGTGTGATCGAAAGGCCTCCCAGCACCAACCAGCAGCAACAGCAGTCACAAAAAAAGGTTCCTCAGCAGCCTCCTCAGCAACAAGCCCCCAACCCTCAGCCTCCGCCCTCAGCACCACCACCACCACCACAGCAACAACAGCAAGCCCTGTCCCAGTGTAGCATGGGAAACGGCTTCGCCTCCACGCCCATGATCATGGAGATCCCGGAGAGTGGAGGTGGAGGAGGGGGACGAACCCTCTATGAGCGCATGGGTCAGGACTTTGGCACAGGGGCCTACCCCCAGCCCTCAGCAACTTTCAGCCTGGCCAAACTCCAGCAGCTCACCAACACCATCATGGACCCACATGCCATGCCCTATTCTCACTCAGCCTCTGTCACCTCATACGCCACCAGCGTTTCTCTCTCCAATCCTGGGCTGGCCCCTTCACCCCACACTCCCCTCCCCCAGGGCCAGCCCACTATGACCCCACCGCCTAACCTGAGCTCTGGATCCATGAATTTGGGTTCTCTGCAGCTGCAGTGCAACATGCCCACCACCAACATTGGTCTGGGACCTCCACCACACACCCAGCGGCTACAGGGCCAGATGGCCACAGTCAAAGGCCATATTTCCATCCGGTCCAAAGCCACTCAGCAGCTGGCCCCAGCCCCACACCAGCAGCAGATCTATGGCCGCAGCTCAGGGGCTGTGGCCATGCAGGGCACGCCGCGCACCTTGGCCGTGCAGCGTGGTATGATGCCAAACCTTATGCCCACTCCGGCACCTTACAATTCCATGAACATGACACCCCTCAATGCCATGTCAGCCAGCTACCGAATGCCCCAACCCATGATGAACAGTGGTTATCATGGCAATCCCCCTTACATGAATCAGCCAGCTCAATACCCCATGCAGATGCAGATGGGCATGATGGGAGGGCAGGGTTACCCACAGCAGCCTATGCAGCCCAATCACCACAGTAACATGATGTACACTGGCCCTTCCCATCACAGCTATGCTGGTGTCCCAAAACAGTCACCTTACATGAGCAGATGAGCGTCCATGAACTGTAAAAGGAGACATGGGGCCAGAGCTGATACTCGCTGTACTTTAAATGTCCATTACTCCTGTTCACCCTCTCCAGTGCCTCTGCAGGCATCAGGGAGAGTAGGTGATGGAGTCAGAGAGGGTCTTTGGGTTTCCTGTTTTTCTATGTTGTCGTTTGTCCATTTTTATTTGGGCTCATTTCCCCTCCCCTCCCAGCTGGCTGTGTATGGGAGCAAGACGGTAGAATTCGGGGTAGGTGTGTGTACATGGACCTCAGCCGTGCCAAGCTGCTCCAGGCCAGGCCTTCTGCAGCGTGGTTTTACACAGGCCCAGGAGTCCCTTCCTCCTTGTGAGAAGCAGGAGGAGAGCAGGAGCGGACAAGAATGACGAGGAAGAGAAAGACAGTACAGGAGTACCTTGCTTTGTCAGACTGCAAATGAAAAAACGGTGATTAACTGAATATATTCAAACATGCACACAATCTTTTAATTGATATAGGAAGCCTTACCTTGAAAAAAGAGACAATGAAATATTATAGGCGAACTCTTGTTTTGTTAAACATAATGTTGAATCTTATTTTTGTTGTCCTTGTTTTTGTTAATTGTTTTTTGAAATACTTGTGTGCAGTCCAACCTCTTATATGCTTTGGTCTTTATATATGTGGCATTCTGAAATGGTGATACACCCTCATGCTCTCTCAGAAACCCAAACATCTCTGTGGCCACTTGGTCAGACTACTTTTGACCTAGTTCCAGAAAAGCATAGGAGCAGGGCTTCCGGTGTTGAGCTGTTTCCAGAGTCCCTGTCTTCCCAGATGGACAGTGTTGTACCAAAAACACAGCAAAGACACAGAGAAGATGAGCGCATTACTCTTTACTATATGTCCATAATTGAAACAAGTAGCATTATTTTGCAGTTTGCCACCACTCTGAAAGGCTTAGATGTAAATATTCAGGTACTTCCCGATATCCAGCACACACACACACACACACTGTCACATGCAGACGTATGCTGGCTAGCTGTCGCCAGTTGGTGGCTAGCTCAGGAAAGTACAACATTCAGCTTTTTCTTGTCCACACTCCACTGACAGACGGTGTTAAGATGTCAGCCTTTTTTAGAGATTTAGGGAATGCAGAACAAATGGTGGAATTTCCATGCTTAAAGGAAAGTCGGTTTGACCTCCCCTTAAGTGTTTGAGACCCAAAGGGGTCAAGGAATCTACTTTTGAATGGTGTACTCTGTTAAAGGTTTTTTTCCTTTTCTGCAAAAGTCTGCACTCCCATTGGCTAGAAATGTGGCAGCACACAGGTACCCTTTATAAAAGGTATATCTGTATGCCTAATCTAGTGCATGGTCTAGTCCTCGCACAGAGGCAGTCATTTAAAAGCAGGGTCGGAGGTAAAGCAAGTGTTCCAGGTCCTGCTGGTTACGGCGTTAAACTAGCAGAGGTGAAAACGGTTGACCTTGTTGCTCCATGTACCAGTATTCGAAGTCAAAAGAAGAGTTTTCATTTTCTTACAGATCTGACATGGCATACTCAGTTTGTGTGTATTGTTCTGTTCTGTACTTTTTCATTTTGTTTCTTTCTGAATTTTATCAGACTGGGCAGCTTTCTTTTATGACACAAGCTGACTCTTTTTGACTTTAGAAAACCTATTGTAGAGAAAATGTTTTTTCTATAATATAAAAGAAAATTCTGACATTGATATTGGTACTGTCATTTTTTTCACTTCTGTTTCAGGAAAAAAAAAAACAATACATATTTTTTAGCTCGCCTCTTGGGTAATAATTACTAAGAAATTCAAAATTTAAAAAAATTACCACTCACTTTTAGTGACTTTAAGATGCCTTTAACCTTTCCATTCCATCTCATCTCTAGAGTTTTTCTATCTTTGTGTAGTATATTAATGCTATTTTAAACAAAGGGACTACAAATATCTAAAGGTCACTTGGCATTCTTTTTTTTTTTTTTTTTTTTTTACCTGTGTGTGTATAGGATGACTTCCTTACATTTAAGAGGCATGTAAAAATGAGCTCAGTATATTTCTGTCTGTTTATATCGCTTCCCTTTTTGTATCCTTTGTAATTGTACATGTTGCGTTGTATGCTAAGAGAGAGCGCAAAATAAAGAGGAGTGGGCACAGCTGGGCACACAGTGAAGGTTGATTTGCGCTCAGCTGCCTCAGCTCTACTCTGTTCCTGTATGTATTTCCATTTATTCTTTTTTTTTTTTTTTTCTTTCTTAGCAAGTACTTTCAAAGAACTCTGTACATTTTAACATAAAATGAAAATAAATTATGTTGAGCCATTCATGTTTCCCTTGAGATTTGAAAGGTTTCATTTAAATCATTGTTAGATTAAGTTGCACTAGTTTTTATCTCAGTCCACTCCTTCAAGATTTGCTCATAAGGGACAAAGAGGCTGTAATCATTCTCATTACTATGCATACTGAAATAGTAACTCTATTGTAATAAATATTTCAGATTTTTTTTTTATTTTACTTTTTCTTAAGACCGCTAGTACTGTCACTATATTGTGCTGCCAAACACTGTGACAAGCATCCTGGTCCAAGAGAGTATTCTTCAGGATATTAATACTGATTGTAAATAAGTAAGCAATACTTTTTAGAGTTTCAAAAACTTTAAAATGTGTTGTATCTGAATTGTGTGGTGTGTTATGATCACTAATGCATTTGAGACAAGAGTTACCTGAGCTTAGGGTGTTGTTGGGATAAGTAGCAAATATATGAGGGAAAAACCAGACACCATTTCATTTGAAGGAATTCAGTTTCACAAAGCCAGTCTCACACACTTATAATGGACACAGATCACTTATAAGTTGTGGTGAGCACTTGTGGCCACTAGATGCCCATGTAGAATGTAAGCATGTTTTCCACTTCCACCTTCAACAAAATCCAAATACACAGATTTGCCTCCTTGAATTTTGCAGAGTTCAGTGTATCTTCCCTAAACAATACTACAATATAAATGCTCTGATGTCTGTTGAAGTCACTGATATGAGTACAGTTGTCCCTGCATTATGTACCCCCACATGTTCAGTGATTTCATCAAGGTATATACTTAGCAGTTTGCTAAATGCAATGCATAATGTCAGTGCTGGTTTGAAGTCACACAGCAGGAGCCATAACAAAGGCACCACAACAGCTCATGGCTTTGGCATCTTCACACACACGTCACTAAAACTCACTATCTTTTTTTTCTTTCTATCACACAAATGATAGAGAATGGAGATTCAGAAGAGGTAAAAATGCATTTAAAAATCTGTCTTTGTTTATAAGCCATATGAAGATTTATAAACTGATATGTGCTGCTGCAGGTGAGTGTGTAGCATTTTTACAATCACCACCAGTCACCAGAGGGTCAGCTTTTTCGTTATGATCATAAAGCTGCGATGTGCCCACACTGATCTGTGATGTTGAGTGTGCTGCTTTGACGTCTGTGTTCCTGACTCAGAGGGTAAGATTTTTCATGTATTCCTTGTTTGCATGTGTATAATCTTTGTCTTAAGGGTGTGGGCCGCACTGCAGAAGAAGGTGGAACTGAAAATGAAACACATTATGACACTGACAGTTGCAGTTCAACAACAAAATACAGTAAAGGTTGTGTTGAATGTGTTTTAGGTGTTATTTAGCATTTGTCTACTGTTCTCAGTATACATTATATTAAGTATACTCGACATAGGTTGTTTAAAAGAAAATGATCTGTGTGTATTAAATTTTAAATCTTTTTTTTCAACAGGGAAAAGTTTTAGAAACATATAAGCCTTGTATGTACTGGAAGTAATGGCACTAATTGACCTTCACACTGAGGTCAACAAGAAAAATAATACATAGACAGTATGTCTTTTTGTGTCTTTATCACCACAGCATCCTTAGGCTCTTTCTCAGCATGATTCAGGTTTGTAATTTCCACCTCTTCACCTGGATTTGTGGTAAAGTCTATTATTTTTTCTATTGTGATTTGGCGCCACACAAACAAAACTGACTGACTAATAAGCATAATGTGCTGCAGGCTGAGTGCAGGAGTATTTCAGACCGTGCTGGTGAACATGACCCAGTTAGTTTGAACGGAGGTACAGACACAAGATGAAATCTGATACTGGAAACAAAATGTCAGACCAGCTCCGTCATCCAGCCAATCAGCGGGCACTGTTTACCGTCGCTGTCCCTCCACGGTCCAATCACAGCCAAGTCACGAGCCAACAACTTCCGTATTTTCGCCCTATGACACTTTTAAGTGGGCGGGACTCCACACCGTGTTCGGCTTGTAATTGGTCCGTGTAGGCCTGTGGGTTTCTAGGATCCACTCCACCTAACGGGAAGCGACGACGGCTGCTAAATCTTTCATTGGGAAAAAAGGCGAAAGGCGAGAGAAAACGTAAAACTTCGTCCTCAGTAAGCCAGTCGCAATTTCTGAACGGCTTCAGCGGCACCTGGTAGGTTTTCAGAGAGAACAGCAAGGTTATCTTAAGTAATGTTTTCTTGTGTAGCGGCCTACCCCTCTGTCATGAGACTGATGTAAGGTGGCAGCTTGTGTTCTCGCCAGCAGGCACAGAGATGGTCCAGACCTGCTCAGTTAGACGTGTCACCTCGGTGAAACTGTGAGAAGCTGAAGTTGGTCAGGAGCAGAGCTAATAACTATATCCAGTCTGGACGGCACGGGCTTTGTCGCATAATTAATGAGAAGCCCTGCTGCTTTAAGTTACTGTCCTCTATACCTCTTTAAAACTGGTGCTCTGAGTTATTTCTTATGACTTCATTAGTCATTCATTCATTGCTATGCACTTATTCATTGTAATGATGTTTATTTACAATAAACATACACATATTGAGCCCACAGCCCCATTCTCCCTTTGTATGACCAGTCTGTGTACATTACCCAACACAAAATGTGTCATGTGAGAGGAGGGGGAGGGGGAGGAGGAGGAGGAGGGGGAGGGCTGTCTTTTCTACAGTGGCTATTGAATTCCTGTGTGTGTGTGTGTGTGTGTGTGTGTGTGTGTGGTCTAACGTTTGGTGACAGATCAGGCTGGGGTAGAGCTTCAAGGTTTTGGTCTTATTCAAAGACACAGTGTTTTTATCTCTCTTTTTATCGTCAGCCTCTGAGCCTGCAGCCACAATGATCCACAGCCTCTTCCTAATTAACGCCTCAGGGGACATTTTCCTGGAGAAACACTGGAAAAGTGTAGTCAGTCGTTCAGTGTGTGACTACTTCTTCGAGGCACAGGAGCGCGCCACCGAGCCGGAAAACGTCCCACCCGTGATCCCCACACCGCACCACTATCTAATCAGTGTGCTCAGGCATCGCATCTACTTCGTGGCAGTCATCCAGAGTGAGGTGCCGCCACTCTTCGTCATCGAGTTTCTGCACAGGGTTGTCGACACATTTCAGGTTTTTGCTCCCTTGAATCTTTCAGTCCACGTTTCCTTTGGTTCAGTTGACTTGTGTTTTAAATGGCCATGCCATGACTGTTTTCTTTGTTCTCAGGATTATTTTGGAGTGTGTACTGAGGCTGCCATCAAGGACAATGTCGTAGTGGTCTATGAACTACTGGAAGAGATGCTGGACAATGGCTTTCCCTTAGCCACAGAGTCCAACATCCTCAAAGAGCTCATTAAGCCCCCCACCATCCTCCGCACAATGGTCAACACCATCACAGGTACAACACAATAACAAAAACTATCCTAAAATTCAAAATGATTCAGACACTCACTGTTTGGGTAGGTAAATGTTTAGAATATTATGTTAAATCCTGGAAGTGATGTTACATATGATATCTGCCAGTGCCTGTGTGAGGTGCTGGACAAATTAGTGAACAGTTAGTCCACTAGAGATAGAACAGTTATTAAACCAGGATAAGAAGTTATTTGGACAATATCATCTTTGTTATGGTGATGTTGTTTTAAGTGCCAAATGTTTACTCTCCAGATGAATTAATGGTATTGTCAGTCTTTGGAGGAGAAAACTGTTTTTAATGTATTTCTTTTATTGTCACTGCTATTGATATGATATGCCCTGTGCAGTATATACCGTAAAGGCAAGTCTGTTTTATCATAACCATTTAGCTGAAGTATAATAATGTGAGATCATGTTTCACAAATGCACTGAAACAACATGGTAAAGAATCAGGTGACAGTCAGTTTATGCAATGCCATAACATATGACAAATAAATATTGCATAAAGTATGGCAACTGGTCCCTGTGTACTAACTACTATGTGCATGGCCTCTGTGTAAATGTGCTTGTCATTTTATATTTGGTTAATATCTGTATTGCAGGCAGCACCAATGTGGGTGAACAGCTCCCTACAGGCCAGCTGTCAGTGGTGCCGTGGCGACGCACTGGGGTCAAATACACCAACAATGAAGCCTATTTTGATGTGGTGGAGGAAATCGATGCTATCATTGATAAGTCAGGTATTCCCCTTTTTAGCCCGTTGGTCAAAAATGTAACTGTGCTGTTGTTTTACATTTATCTGCTCTGTTAAGTTATGATTACATTTCGGTTAAGAGTCCATAGATCCAGTATGATAAGAATGACAGCACTCCTGATTAATCAAAATATTACATGGTATTACTTTTGCTGCATATCTTGATGAAATTTGATTATATCTATTTACTTTTTGCAATAACAAATTCTCTTTGAGAGAAGCACTAAGGTTTGAACACTGGTAAGAGAAGAAATTGTCCAGACAGTGAATGTTAACCAGTATAAAGGGGTAATTCATGGTTTTACTGTTAGTTTATCTGGTTTTTGCTTTTTGTTAGTTTCTCACACCAACCCCTTTCCTCAGGCTCCACTATTACGGCAGAAATTCAGGGAGTTATTGATGCCTGCGTAAAACTGACCGGCATGCCTGACCTCACTTTATCGTTTATGGTGAGTTCTTCCTGTTTTCAGCATTTTTTAAGCCCCTTTCATTCCTGTTGAGCAGCAATGTTTTGGAAAGAGTTTGACTTACGAAGCAATAATTGTTTAAGCAGTAATTGTTTAAAGTTGTCCGTAAATGCAATTAAATGATTTTTGCAGTATACATATGCACATTTTATTTTGCTCATCCCTAAACCTTCCCGGACCTCGTTCTCCCTCTCCCAGAATCCTCGGCTGCTTGATGATGTTAGCTTCCACCCGTGTGTTCGGTTCAAGCGTTGGGAGGCTGAGCGGATCCTCTCATTTATCCCTCCTGATGGGAATTTCCGTTTGCTGTCCTACCACGTCAGCTCTCAGAAGTCAGTATTTTTTCTTAAGGCTCTGTGGTCACATTATTGAAAAGAAATATTATCCATGTTTTTTTTATCAAAAAGTTTCAGAGACACTTAACATGTTCTGTCTAAAGGATTTTCTCTTAAGTAATATGTAATTCTAAAATACAACAGCAGAGTTGGAAAACATGGCTTTTATGAGTGTGACTCCTGCTGTTTCTTGTCCTGTTTCTTCTTCAGTCTGGTGGCGATCCCGGTGTATGTAAAGCACAACATCACTTTCCGGGAGGGAAGCTCCCAGGGACGTTTTGACTTGACTCTGGGACCCAAACAGACCATGGGCAAGGCTGTGGAGTCAGTCCTAGTCAGCAGCCAGCTGCCCCGAGGCGTCCTCAATGCCAACCTAAACCCTTCCCAGGGAACATACACCTTTGACCCAGTCACAAAGGTACATAGAAATTGTGACTGAGTGTTTACCTGCCTAAAAGAAGGAAGACAGTACATGCAAATGGAAGTTTCAAATTGTGGCCTGAGAACATTTTTCTTACATGGAAACTGCCCATCTCAAAAAGCCTTAAATTAAGCCTCTCTGTTCCCAAAACAAAGATGCCACTCTTCGCTTTTATCCTGTGCTGTCCTTGTGTAAGATAAGGTGTGACTTTTACCCTAGTGGCAGTGATTTCATGTGGTGATTTTGATATCTTGTCTTTTGGGCAGTTGTTGACATGGGATGTTGGTAAGATCAACCCACAGAAACTTCCCAGTCTGAAAGGCACCATGAGCCTACAGGCTGGGGCCTCCAAACCTGACGAGAACCCCACCATCAACATCCAGTTCAAGATCCAACAGATGGCCATTTCAGGTACAGACACACACATATGCAATCATCATAACCATTTACCCATATGGAGCTATGACTGTTTATGTATGTATTCCTTCCTTTCTTGTAGTAAACAAGTGTATAACCACTGGTAAACATTCCTCCTAAAGTCTCATACACATAACTCAAGCTGTTTCAGTGAGTTAGATTCATATTTTATCATCAACTATTGAATATCATTTCCATGTTTTATCTTGAGATGAGAATAATGTGACTTCAACCCCCACATATGAGACAAACATAGCTGCTCAGCTGATAAACACCTGACTGCCCCACTCTGTGAGCAGTGGCATTGTCCACTAGATGGCGCCCAATGCAGCAAACAACCTCCTTACATGACACCTGAAAGCTAATTTTAAATATTTTAGATAGTTGTTAACTTTTCTCTCTGCAGCATACAGCATAGTTATGCACAGGTATTGAGTCACAGTTTGTGTTTCACATGTATTACTGTTACATTTCACTCACAGCATCTAATATTCCTAGAATTCCTGCTGGTCTGTTTTGAGGTAAGACTTTTTAGGAAAACCAGATGTTTTGTACTGCGACTTCAGTGTAGGGGTAATACATGTGGCACAAAATGGGGCTAAGGTGTAATCAGAGCTGATAGAGTGAGGTGGAGAAAAAAAATAATAAATGGTTGTTGTGCCTTCAACAGGGCTTAAGGTGAATCGACTGGACATGTACGGCGAGAAGTATAAACCTTTCAAAGGGATCAAGTACATGACTAAGGCTGGAAAGTTCCAGGTCCGGACATAAAGACTACTGCTCTGTGACCACCTGACAAAACTTCCAGGAGACTGAGTGATGTGAGGGTCAGGGGAGTTTGTACATTCCCTGTGTATATGCGTTTCAAAATTTACCCACACAGATCGCAGACTCCTTGTACCATTTCACATACAATCCTCTCAAGTAAGAGCTCATATGTCCAGTAAACGGTTTAGAGCTTTTTGAGTCTGGAGATTTTGAACTACATGTAGTAAAACATGTCCGTGTCTACCTAAGCTGAATCCATGCCAAATATATACAATATTCCAATTCCAATATATACAATATTTGTCTAGATAAATATTAACACCATTTTTGACCCATCATTTTCATCCTGAGTGCAAGACATTTGTGCCAGGTTGTGTTAGTTTAGGCTTTAAATTCAGATATTTTTAAACTGACAAACAAGAAGCCAGAATCTGATGCCCTAGATCTGCCCTCCACTGGTTCATACAGTGTTTCAGTGATTGGATATATGTGTGGTTGACTGGCAATCAATCTTCAAAAAGTGACATTGCCTACTGGGCCAGTAATATAGCAAAACACCCAATAGTTAGTGTTTTCCCACATGATAGGACCTCTGCAGCGTTGTCTTACAACGCAGATTTTATAGTCCAGAGTTATCTGTGCTTCACCCTTAGTGATTCTCATTGTGAAATATTGAACTGCTGATATGATAATGATCACTGTATTTTTTTTTTGTTTTTTTTTTTTGTATCCTACTATTGGGAGACTTTTTTCCCCAAGCATTCATGTTTTACGTTTGCTTTTCTGTTTGTCCTGTGGTTGTGTTCCTCTTCTATTTATAACAATAATGTGCGGGTTTTGTCTGCAGCACTGGATTCAACACACAAGTGTGACACTTTCACATCTGCTGGTATTAACATTTCTTTTTGATGCAAGATGGATGTAGAGTTTCTGATACTGTCTGAGCTCTTTATCACCATGAAGCATTCTGGGAGAATTTCAGGTACACGTTTGTCTGTTCTGTTTGTCTTTATTTATTTATTAAACAAAAAACTTTATCCACTTGCTCAAGTGATATCCTGTATTATACACAGGATATCACTTTTCTGATTTTTACTTACTATGGTTAACCATTTTATGACTAAACACTGTCGGCAGTGTCCTCATTAGCTTTTATTTTCAATATAAAGACCCATGTGACCAAGAAGAAAAAAAAACTAGTGTGGTGCTTTACACTGACCCACATCCAAAATGACAAAACAGCCCTTACACCCAGAGAAACTGATTAAGGTGTATCTTAATATCACATACATCATGTAAACATACCAGTATGAATGTCACCACGGCAACTTGGCTGCTTTGAAGGGCAGGAGTCACTGACATACATACAGTATATGCCCCCACCTATCGTTTTCAGGTCTCTGACAGTTGGCATGATTGCTTCAGTAGTGGTGTTGACAACTCAAAATAAACAAAGACTGCTTTAAACTATGTATGTTGGTATGAAGACCTGGTACCTGCAGAATAAATGTTAAAGATTTAGATTTTGTGTTTATGTTTTGTTTGCAGAATGGCCTCCAATAGACTGTTAACTGTGGTGTTAAAATAAAGATTTCCTGTGTTATAACTGAGTGATGAGGCTTGTTATTGAGCTTGTGTTAAATATCGTTTGTTACCAGTCATCAGGTTATCTAGAAATGATTACTGCTTTTGATTTCACTTCTCTTTAAACTGATTTTGAAACTGCACTGGTGATGAACATTCATAGTAGCTTTCTAATGTGTATTGTGGCAGAGCTGTTGGACGTAAACTGATGTGTTGATGTTTTGGCCTGTTGATGTGTAATTTAGTAATACCTTATGTAAGTCTATGTAGACTCTTTTTGATGGAATACACAAAGGTGTTGATATCGAAGGACAACATACCATGGTGTGCATCATAAGACTGACTGCCTCATGCGACAGAAGCCAGCTGAGATACCTAAACTCTGTCAGCTGGGGCCGCTGCTCCCCATTATCTCAACAGCCAGATATGCCCAGGAGGCTGACAGGGCTTCAGACTAGAAGATCCTGATCCTCTCCCTTTCATCGTGTTACAACATCTGGTTTAAACCCAGTGCTATCAGTCAGGAGGCTGTTTACAGTCCACTTTAGTACAGTAGAACTACCATTTATGAAGAAACCATAAAGAGCCGTCTAAGTCATCAGCTGTAACCCTTAAACCCAGCGTTACAGGGTCTTCAGACAGGACATGTTTTAACCCCCACATCCCCACAAGTGATTCTCCTGGCTCCAGCAGCTGGCAGGACTCCACTCCATAATTTACTGAACACTTTAACCCTTTAACCCCCACCCCCCGTCACGTCCACCACCACCGACTGCACATAGCAACTTTAAGTCAGTTATGTCACTGGGCCAGTTTTTCCCATCTCTCTCTCCACTTTTGTGCAGGAGACTTTTAAAGTAGAAGAGTTTTAAGCTCTCAAGTGAAGACTACTATACCTTTTTATTAAGTAGTCTACAT
This sequence comes from Mastacembelus armatus, assembly GCF_900324485.2. Lineage (NCBI taxonomy): Eukaryota > Metazoa > Chordata > Actinopteri > Synbranchiformes > Mastacembelidae > Mastacembelus > Mastacembelus armatus. Next base: position 4,569,285 of record NC_046641.1, on the reverse strand, counting down.
GCTTTTGTTCACTTTGTTTCATTTTGTTTTTCATTTGATTTTTTTTACGAACACTCCTTAAAGCAGAAGTGTGGAGGAATATCGAGGCATTAAGACCCACTGATGGCAGCTGGTAGGTTGTCCCTTCTCGTATGATTGTGGCTGTGTGTAATTCAAGCCCCACTTTTATGTTTTGCAGAACTGCGAGCGACAAGTTTCTTCTCTGCGTCATTTATCTGTATCAGCGGAAACTCGACCTCATTAGTGTTTTTAGTCAAACCCAAATATTAAGCCTTTTACTGATCACCCCTGATCACAGTTAGCGCAGCAGGGTTGGGGAATGTCTTGTGTATCATTCAGTTTGTGTATTCACACCCGGTGAAAGTGCTGCTTTTGTCACCTAGAGCAATTAGCCGAGTCACTCAGACCCTAATGGGTTTGTGTTTCCCGCTGTTGACTGCATTATCTTAATGTAAATCTGGGGATGCCTGTTAGTCTCTATCTGATGGCTTTGATCGCTGCGGGCCGGCCGGGCTCCCTACAGCGCGGTGCAGCCGTGCCCTGTCGGTAACCACGTGGACGTACAGTAACAGAAACAACATAGGAGCTCGTTCACGGAGCCGCCTACGGCTCGCGACAAAGGTGCGGAATAAAAACACGTGCTTCAAGAAGAGGTGGTTGGGCGCGTGCTCCCTGTGTGTCGTTATTTAAAGACCACAGGTTTGTCAAGATACATCCGGACAACCTGCACACAGACTCCCTGCCTTCGCCATTAACTGCTGTGTAATTGGCACTCATCATCATAATTTCGCGCTCGGCCAAGTAGTGGAGGGAAAAACACGGACCTGTTAGTGTCGAGCCTTTGTGTCACCACGGAGGACACTGTCATTTACCTACATTTGCTGGTATATTTAAGTTAAACAATAACAACTACTGCACAATGCGCTCAGTTTGGTAAGGTTTTAATCGTGAAATAATTAAGAAAAAGTTTGGCGTTCTCAATTATATTTGCATGAACGTTACCGTAATATAAAAATAATTAGCAGTGAAGCAACAGCGCTTAGCGTGCTGACGCTAAAATGTTAAAATGTTGATTGTGCCTCAGCTCGCTAACAAAACAAACTGTTTCCTTTTAGGACGACATTAACTTTACCCAGAAATATCAAACGCGTGGGCACCGTAGCGCAGACATTGAAAATTGAAAATTGAAAATTGAAAAAGTAGCACTTGTTTCTACAAAGTCGCAGCTGGTGTCACGGCGAGGAGCAGGAAACAAAACACAAACACTGGCAAAAACAATGGCAACTATTAATTTTGTAGCTTTAAGTGGCAGATTAGGGATTTGACGCCTCCAAAGGCCCTCCCATAGTTAGAAGGTTTCATTAAAAAACATATTAATGATTAAGTTTGTTTTTAACAACACTTTTTAACAAGTCTGTTAAAGTAAATTAAAGCAGCCTACATATTTTATGGTGAATTGGATTTAGCTGGCATAAATCCTATGTATATATTGCTGTTAATTGGTAAAAATGAAAAATCAATGCAGGCACCATACAGCATTAGGTTTTCACAGCACAGTTCACTTTATTGACGGTTGACTGGAGCATGCAACCCCAAGACAAAAGAGGACTGTCCCTGGCATTAACTTATCACCCCATTCTTTCATCCAAGAAGACATAAGCCCCCAGTCTATGTGGGGTCTGCCATTAAAATACAGGCTCTTCTCAAACTGCTCACGTAGGCCTGTATGGCTATGAGCCAACTGGATGTGCAGCACTGACAGCTGTGTTTGGAAACTAGACAGCATCCAGAAATGAATCAGGGGTGTCAGACTGAACGCTAATGTGGAGCACAGCATCTACTATGATTCAGTGTCAGTTATATGAACTATCTAACAAAATTTCCAGGTATTCAGAGCAGCAACTCATAAGTGACAATATAATGCGTACTCAAGTCTGATAAATTATTAACTGCTAATTGAAGTATTACCATAAGTATGATTGCATGTTATTTTAAAGTGAAAGCTAATGGCTTCATAATACTTTATACAGCTTTTGCTCTGTCTTCGTTTCTTAATTGACCTCATTGGAATGGCATCTAACCGGTACAACGTGTTCTACCCATGTTTGTTGGCTTGCTCTTATTTTGACTCAAGCCATAAAAAAAGATTGTTCCTGTTGTTATCCTAGATAAGAAATGGGGATAAAAACTTTTAGCATACTTATACAAATTTGTAATTTTTACCTTATCCCTGTGTCTTTGCTGTATCTGCCCACTTCCAGACATTTCCCAGCCTGGGCAGACAACGCTATGACTCTCCAGACTCTAGATATGGTACCCAGATTGTGGTGGACCGCCAACCATCCATCAGGGTAGTATGGAAAGATGGACCCCATGCTGGAAGTTACCACCCAGATTCTTCAGGGCAAACTGGTTTCCCAGGCACAAGTGGTCCCTCCAGGGTTCTGATAGGCAGATAAGATGGACATTAAAATAACTTTTTTGGCCACAGCCCACAGAGTTAAGGGGACTGATTTTTTTCTCATGCTGGTTTAATATCTAGATAGAAGTTAGTAGTGCACTGATTCAAGACTTGCTTTTTACCTGCCAAAACCAGACTAACCTGCACATGTGCACCAGAGCTTTGGCCTGTATCTGGTGTTGATTTTAAACACTGCTTTTTAAATATAACTGTATTTATCTTTTTAAGATACAAAATAGGCGTAAGGCAGGATAGTCACCATGCCCGGAACAAAGACATGGCCTGGTCCTCCACCTGAGAATGAATTCTCTATGGATGCAGAGGAGACTCAATCTCTCCACTTGCAGAGAAAATCCTTAGAGAAAACATCTCCACTGAGCCAATATATAGAGACTGAACACCAGCAAGCAGGGCTCTTCTCTCTGTCTCCCTTTGATGGCTCGCTGGATACCACTGTTGACCTCCAGAAGAAAAGGAGGAAGAAATGTGGTACCTGCGCTCCCTGCCTCCGCAAAGAGAACTGTGGTACCTGTGCAAACTGTCTGAATCGCAAGACGGGCAAGCAGATATGCAAGCTCCGCAAATGTGAACAGCTGAAGAAGCGACAGAATGAGTGGGAGGTGAGTGAGGTACAGTATTTGGTGTTTGTATGCCAATAGATTTAATATTTTATATTGTAAGGTAAAGTTACAGGCTGTCTCATGCTTTTCCTTATTATACTCAAGGATAAATGATGACATATTGGAGAAGCACTGAACATCTTGGTTATCTGTATCCAGTTTAAAAATTTCAGTATTCAAGGTTAATGCCTGAACGTCATTTTAATCACCAGTTTTTCCATTAAAAATTCGTTTTCATTCATGTGTTCACATCCATCCATTCAGCACCTGCTTATTACTGTCTCATTGGATCATTTATAGGGCAAAAGCTGGGGAAATACTTGGGCCAGCAGGTTGCCACAAATGTGGAGTTAAAGTTAAGTTAAACAAAGTTAAACAGTTTATTTTTATGTTTGTCTGGTTATTGTGATTGAAAGATGTAGATAAAAATCCTAAATGGTGATTGGCCAGCTGATGTAGGTTTACTGGAGCTGCTGATGTTCTCATGACTTCTTTAGAGTTTGCTTTTCACAGTGAGATACTATGTCAACCTCTGTTTACTCAAAGAATCTTTGATTGTACTTAAACACATCCTAATGCACACATTATTATGTTACAAAATGACACAGGAGGTTTCACCATAGAGGGTGGCACTATGAGGCCGTGGTTAGCAGTGTTGTGTCACAGAAAAAGGGTTCGGGGTTCAAACACAGTTTGACCTGGGGCCTTTCTGTGTGGATTTTGCATGTTCCCGATGTGGATTTTGTCTAGTTACTTCCACAGTCCAGATTAGGTTGATTGGTGACTAAACTGCCTGCAGATGTGAATGTGAGTGTGAATGTTTGTCTGTCTTTATGTGTCAGCACTGTGATAGACTGGTGATCTGTCACCCAGAGTTTATTGACCCTTGATAGGCATAGGCTGTATAGATAATGGATAATTTCAATGCCAAAGTGTATTCTGCTTCAGCTGAAGGTAGTGGAGAAGAGCAGGAAGTGTATTCATCCATCTATCCTCTTGCTGCAGTGTGTTCATTATAGAGATCATAGCCATCTTGTTAGTTCTGTCCATTCAGACCAAGCTTGGAAGCTGCTGAATTCTTTATCTGTCAAGTCAAGATATGCTTCTCTTACTTACCCAAATAGCAAATGGCACAGACTGTAATGCGAACAAATGTAGCACTTGTATTAGAAACCAAATTACAACTCTTATATTTAAATGTCCTTTAACTCCTCAAGACAATTCCACCTCTGTCTCAGCTTGTGAAATTATGTGTTGACTGTCATTCTATTGAAAGTCACAGGCTTATTTTTGATGCTTTTGGTGGGCAACTAATGTTTTTAAGCATTGTGAAAGGGTTTATACTTTTAATGGGCTTGCCTGGGATGCAGTAGAAACACTGTTAAATTGAATGTTATTTCTCACAGAGCTGAAATGGCTAATCAGTCAATGAGCTGGCAGTACCATAATAACTTTTCAAACCACAAACTGAGACATTTTCTAGTTCCAGCTGTGCCAATAAGATAATGTTTCGCTTTTGTCTTTTCAAAATCGTACTAAACTCAATGTCTTTTGGTTTTGGACCGCTGATTGGACGAACTTTTGCAGCCATCATCTCAGGCTGTAAGAATTGCAGTTCTCTGGCATTGTATAAATCTAATGATTAAGTTCATTTATAAGTTAATCAAAATAGTCAATGTATTAAATAGTAGAGAAAATAATTGTTAATTGAAGTCCTACTTTTCTTTATCATCATCACTATCTCACCTAGTTTTATCTTGGCCTTCTGTGAGTACTGTCACATGTCATCTATATATACACATAGTCCAGCCTATGTACAATGGAGAGAGTGTATGCTTGTGTATGTGCCGAGGACGACAGTTAACCTGCTAATCATTGTGGTTATAGATATACAAATATTTCACATTCTACTTTATATTATCTTTAAATCAATTAGGCAATTTATATTCTATTTAAGATAAATTAGTGAAAAGTTGTTTTAGTAGAGAGTGGACTGTGTGTGTGCAGGGCTGAGAGACTGTGAGGGCTACCAAACAGCAGCCGTGGAGAATTCCTGCCGTTGCCTATGCTTTGTCCTTTGACCTCTGAGGTTTCAAATGAGAGTGGGGGTTAACCTTAGGTCATTTTGTATTTGTGTGAGTGTGGGTGTGTGAAGAAGGAGAATGAATGCAGGTTTTTAAAGTGTGCACTCGTGTTAATGGAAGTGGCGCTTCCATTGTGTGTGACTGTGTGTTTGTACATACACCAGCATCTTAAACACGGGGGATGGGCTGTAGAGTCAAGAAGCAGGACGGGAAGATGCAGTAAATGGTCAGCAGTGCTGGAGGAGGAGAAGAAAAACAGAATAGACAATGAGTGGAAACTTAACTGCACTTCTACTGGCTAATAGATAGCAAAACAGGTACACTGTCACACTTTCTGTTCATATTAATTTCTAACATTGCCACATCTATCTATTTATCTCTCTCTTTCACACATGCACACACACACATAATGATTAGACAGTGTGAAAATATGTTGAAGAAATAAAGAGCACAGAAGCTCTCTCATACTGGGTCCTTGATAGGACTATATCAGGGTGATTTTTGAAGTCCAAAACACAGAACAACGATTTCTAAAGTCTTTTTTTTATATAATTATATATATTAGTCAGTGTCTTGCAGATAATTTGTTTGGACACTTTTAAAGCCTCCGTACAGACAAGCATAGCATTTGGATAATAATTTTATACCAGTTGAATGAGTGGTTCAATAATTTCAAAATGTGAGCTCTGTTTTAGGAACACACTTTATGTGGTGGAGTTTATTTGTAGAGTCTGGGAAAGATGAGAGAGGTTTTTGTTTATAATGTAGTGTAAGAAATATGCTGATGTTTGATCATTATTACACAGATGCAGCAGGATTTGTGGTGTTTTGTGAGCCCATAGGTCGTGGGTACCTTTGCATGTAAGACATGAATAAAACTGAACTCAAATGAATATGTGACATGAATGCTATGCTATTACAAAGATGTAATAGGTAATACAAATAACCTGATAATACATATACTTATGTAAAATCCATTTAATTTCTTAGGAGAATATAGTCATATTCAAGAATATAGTCGTATTAATGTGGCATTAATCAAATAAAAAGGTAAAAATACAGTCATTAAGCTGCATCCTGTCCATTAGTCTTTGGAGGACAGCTCCGCCTGGGTGATATCCAAGTTCCTAATTAAAGGCCAGTATGTGCCAGGCCTACCATTGTGTTCATTTTGCAGATGCACAACTTGGTGTGAAATGATTTTACTGTTGTTTTGACATGTACTGTACTATGATGATACTATTTAAATAACAAAATCATGAGTAGATGTGTATGTGTACAGACAAGGAAATGTAAGTGTTGAAGAGCACAAAGCTGGTTTTCTAGAGTAAAAGGGCGAAAGGTTTGTTTAGCCACAAACAGGAAATCAGGGTTTCTGTCAGCACTTTTCAGGCTTGTCCTGTCCTGTCTGGTAGAAGGTTTCTAAAGTGGCAAAAACATGTGGGTGTAAAGATCAGTATAGGTTGCAGTGATACAGCTTTGTTAGTCAACAAAAACTATCTTAGTGGTTTATAGAACATAAACGTCACATTAATGTCATTGCTTGGGGCCCAAAGCAGTAAATGAGAGCTATATATCTCTCATGACACACAGGTAGCATATGTTAGACTGGCAGAGAAGCTGTTGAAACTAAGATAATCCATCCATGCTTAACTTTGCACAATACAGAAACTGATGTCATTATTCAGATGAGCCAGTAAAATGTCAACGTAACAATGCACCTTACCTTATTGGATCTGTTTAGCCCTACACTCACATAGTTAACAGTCCAATAGCAATGCTCTTGATCGCTCTGATCTTGCTGATCCACAATGGATATTATTCAAATTATTCCTTCTATTATCAGACCAGTTCTAAGAGATCACCACCAGGGCAAGAGTCAAGAGAGTGCCTTTATTTATAATCATATAATGCATAATATTGTTACAGAATGATAAATATCTAAAATCAAAGCCACAGTGCCACTATTGGTACTCAGAAGTATTGTTCCACAATCTATACTGACATTGTTGAGTGTACTAAGTTTGAGCATCATAAGATGTGCAGTAGGTGGAATATTTCTCCATGAACAGATCTTACCCGAGTGTCCATTCATCTGTCATCCCTTCCCCATAATCCCTCCACCCCTGCCATCTGACCTCTGTAGAAATGAAGCAGCTGAGTCTGTTACTGCCTGGCAACCACATCCACCATCATCTCTTGTAACAACTGCTCTGCAGCTCACTGTTTTACAGTGTCAGCATTGTCAGCAGCTTTTAACCTCTGGACGTTCACAATACACACTCCTATCCAATTACAGACTGTTAAATGTGCTGTTCAGCAGGCTAAATATGGGCATTAAATATGTACCTTTGCATTCACAATGTTTTCTTACTTTTATAGCCTGTTTAAGATTTCTTACTGTCAATAATGTGCGTAGTGTGCCATTAAGATTGATCACTGCATGTGATCATTCTCATGTGTAAAATGGAGAGGTGTATGCAGTACTTTTGTCAGACTAGCTTAATTAATGCCACTAATTACACCAATTAGTCTAATTGTGGGCAGACTGCCCCAGCACCCTCATCTTTCTGTCTTGCCACCAAATGCAGATTTTTACAACATGCTGTCAGACCAGCTATAATGAGCCTCCCTCCTTTGTGTCTGTGTGTAGGGAGGGAGAGTTTGTTAGAAGTTTGCAGGCCCGACGAGACACTAATCTTATTAACTGTAAGTTGGTAACTGACTGGGTGTGTATGAATGAAATGACTGTATGAATGTGTAGAACAGGGTTATGACGCTTGCTGGAAGCAGATGCGATTTGCATGTGTGAGTGATAATGTTCTGTCACTGACTGCAGGTGCAGGTGCTATATTGAAGATTGGGAACATCTGAAAAAAGAAGGAAAATGTGATCCAGTGAGAGATATCCTCGGTTATGTTTCTTCTTCTTCCTCTGTGCTAGTTTCTTTCACAAAGGAGCTGTAAGGCATTTATATCCTAGTATGATAAATACATATAGAAGTAGAAGTATTTCACTGCTAATATTTCCAGTCCTACTACTACCACGTCTTTTTCAGTGTCTTTAGTTTTTACTTCTTTTACTTCAACAATTATCATTAATTCTACCACCAGTTCTAATATCATAACCACAGTTGCTCTCACCATTACTGCCGGCTTTGCTAAAGCGCTTGTACTAATGATACGACTGCTGCTTTGAGTACTGCAACTACCCTGGCCACCTTTATCGAAACTCTATTAGGCCAAGCAGCTGCTGTCGCTGTCCAGCTTACCACAAACACGCCTCTGCTCCCACAAAAACACACATGCTCACACACATTCACACACACACGTGGATGTCTGACGTCAGCAGAGGGGAATTCCCATGCCATATGAGCGCATCAGACACAAGAAATGCTGTGTCACTGTGGGGCTGCCTCACCTCACCAAGCCACACTTCAGTTCCCTTTCTCTTTTCGATTCCCTCTCTGGTTCTATGTTTCTGTTTCTCTCGCTGTCTGTCCATTTCCCCTCGATCTGCTGTGTCTTCGCCACTGCCTGAACTTTCGCTGACTTTGTCTTCCCTTTTAGAGGTTTTTAGTTCAGACGCCCTTTTCATGCCTACACACCTTTGAGGTTTCTCATCCCTAACAGACTGCTTTGTTACACTGTTTTGGTTAAACTTCCTATTTCACTGATGAGTGACAGTTTTTTCAGAGGTTTTGTGGTTAATTCTCTGGCAAGGACAGGCACTGTTGTCTGGGTTAAAAAGGTCCAAGCTGATGTTTCACACTTAGTGTAAACATTTTGACAGAGACTTTCAAAATATGCTTGGTCTTCCATTCTCAAAAAGACTGTGTAAAAAGGAAATCTAGGAACCTGCTTTTTTAAAGTGAATGGCTGAGGTAGCTCTTGCATGTTGCAATGTATATGTTTATAAAACTGTTTTTATATAGTTACTACATGACAACTTTGTTTATGGCACTTATGCAACTTTAATCTGTATCAGCCATGCCCTGTTCTTTTCTGTGTTCTCACTTGCTTTGAGTCAGCATGTTGAGCTCTGCTCTATAATTGTGCATTTGCTTGTCAGAAGATGGGTTTGTGTGGCTGTTTGAGATCAACTGTGTGTGAATTGGTGTGTGTTTGCATGCTGTGCAGTCCAGTCCAGTTATTGCAGGCAGCCCTGACACAGATGGTGTTCAGTGATACCACATACCAGAGGCATTGTTTAGGGAAGGCGAGTTCGAGGAGATAATTGACAGGCATAGAGAGGACCCATCCCCCCAAACCCACATACACACGCACAGACACGCACACGCACAGGCACACACACACACGCACGCACACGCACCTTCACTGTCTCTTTATGTAAGCCTCTCTTTTATGGTGCTGCACACTTGTAAATACACACTCACAGATCCTTTTGCTTTTTTATTTTAACCTGCTCTTTTTACTAATCCCCCCCCCACCGCCCTTACTTACTCTCCGTCAATTTCACCCTAGCAGCAGAGCCCAGCCCGCCCTCTGATTGGTGGACAGCCTGCCTTTGTGTGCTATCTCTAGTGTGACGTCTCTCCGGCAAGCTGTGTGTGTGAGTGTGTGTGTGTGTACATTTGTTCATGAGTGTATATGTTTGAAAAAAGAGAGAAGGGGGAGGGGTGGTTGAAGGGGCATTCACATCATGTATGCCGAAGGAAAAAAAAACTAACGAGTGGGAGGAAATAGTGATAGCGTTCAAGTGTGTATATGTGTGTATGAGCGAGTGTGCAGCAGACCTATTGGCATACTAGCAGGAGAGGGAGAGAGAGGGGGGTGAAGCAAGAAAGTAAGCGTCAGAGAGAGGGAGAGGGAGAGAGAGAGAGAGAGAGAGAACGTGCGTACAAGAGCTCATGTAAAACCAGATTAAAAACACAAGATGGCTTCCTGAATGGGCTGCTGGAACACAGACGAGAGCGAGAGAGAGACCGAGAAAGAAGGTCGGAGAGAGAGAGTGATAGAAAGACTGAGACAAGAAAGGGATAGAGGGACAGAGGTGAAGACAAGAGGGAGTCCAAATCTTCTGATGGGGATTGGGCCAGCAGACGGAGGAGTACAAACCAAGGCAGCTCAGAGGTTTGGAGGGTAAATATTCATCACTCTAGACTATTTTAGTATTGATAGGTGGGTGAGTGAGGGGCTAAGGAGGGTGGCTGCTGAGATTGGCGGGACTAGGGAACAGCTTGAGACAAAACATATCATTTAACATTGACCCAGCCAGGGTAGTGTAGACCGGGGGGGAGGTGGGGGGAGGCATGCTATGTCAAATAAGAAGATATCTATTGTTTTACAATATCAAGCCATGTCCATCTTACTCTCAGCTGACCTCTCCACTGATACTTGTGCATGTTTTTCCAGTTTTGTGTCTTATGTAGACAGTCTAATTCATATATTAGGAATATTAGGAAGGCTGTGGGATACAGGTGGGGATACAGACATTACATAATTGTACATTTGAAACAGAATCTTTGTTTTGCTGTCTCTCATTCTCTGTCCTGGCAGTAGAGGGAAGTGCCGGCTCACTGTTTAGCACAAATCAAAGAAAAGAGATTTGTGTGCGCTGCTGCTTTTTTATGGTTGCTGAGGATGACAGGAATGATAAGCAGATTTCATGTAGAATAGCGTTCGTGTTGGACCTGGTAGTCGTACTGTCCGTAATGATCAGTCTTTTTGAACAGGCCCTTGTCGCATTATTCTATTGATTGTTATTCTCTCCCCCTCCCATCTCTCTCTGTCTCCGTCTCACTCCCACCTCTCTTCTGTTAAATGGCTGTATAGGTGGAATATTTTGAAGACAACAGTCAAGGCTGTTTGGGAAACCCTGAACTGGCAGCTGAGGTAAGAGAAAGAATTGGGTTTGTGTTTGCGTATTGTTGTGTGTGTGCCATCTCTGTAATCTGTGAGTAATATCTGTCCATGTTTTGATTCTCAGCTGTTGGTTCATCAGTGCAGTGAGGCTTGTATGAGGTGTCAATGTGTTGGTTAGTCAACACAGTGACCAGTTCCTCCTCTCTTTCTATATGTATGTCTGCATTTGCATTTTGATAAATGTGTCACTTTTATGTATGGGTTTGTGTGAATGAGCTTAACCATCGATATCTGTTACTCAGAATAGACTGTGATTTTCGCCACTGGGTTGCTAGGCTGTCATTAGTCCATTTTCTGCTCTTTCCATCGAAGACATGAGCTAATTTTATTAGTCCTGATATTATCGCAGTTTGGCGGAACAGTACTTCAGACAGTCTTGAAAGCTGACTATATTAAATACTTCAACTTTATGTCCAAGTTAGCCGAGCGCCTCAGTGATCAAATAGTGGCATCCTCAGTTTAAAGCGTCCCACGCTGCCCGCTGATTGGTGCCAGAGCCAAGCATGTGTAGATACTAGAGACCAGGGATGGGAGGAGGGAGGAGGAGAAACACTACGTGTTGGCTGAGGAGCCAGGGGGCTGTCCTTCTTCTCCTAGGTTCTGGAGTCAAATGAGGTAAGGGGAATGAAAGTTAGTGGGTCACGCATTCGTACGTGTTTGATTGCCGGGCGTAGTAACCTGTGGCGTGTGGCCGCTAAAAGCTGCTGTTCTACAACTTGCCAAGTCAGGGCACGCTTGTGTGTTTATGTGCAAAGGAAGTTTGAGCTGCGAGGTTTTGTTAATAATAATAATTTAAAAAACTTATTGAGCACCAAACTAGCTTTGTTTGAACCTTGTGTTGTCCACTCCAAATAGAAGAAAGAAAGCTTTGATTAGACTTTGCCCTCAGATCAGTGAAGCATTTCAACCTAGACATGTAGAACTGAGAAGATATGACTTGAGGAAATTTATACACACAGGTACATTCACAGTAATATGCAATATAGGTTAGTCAATCAATTTGATTGACTTGAGATGATATTAATGGTTTTAGTTCAGTTCTAATCACATACTCCTGCTTACCTCTAAGCCTGCTCTAATCCCTCCATCCAGTCTCTTTATCTATAAAGTGTATATGACCATCTGGTTCACAGTAGAAAAAAAATCATTGTCCTATCTGTTTCTGAGAGAAGCTATTTACTCTGTTTAGAAAATCTGTGTTCTCTTTCTTTGTGGCTTTTCTGAGCTCCTGTTTGTCCAGGGTCATGGTTGCTGTGTGCGACTTGTTGGTGTTGTCAAGACCTGTTTCCTAGTCAAATATTTCCCTGGTGACACAAAGACAAACATCGTCTACAGTCAATGACTTGAGGGAACTATTCCATTTTAAATAAGTAGTTTTACAGAATCATTGGGTATTTTCAGGACCCATGCAACATCTGTAAGATTATGGAACGTAAAAACACTTTGGGTATTGTTAAAAACTGGTTTATTTCAGTTTTTGCAGCAGTGATTGTCTCTTAGTTTACTTTGCTGTTCAGGAAACAAAACTGAATTCTAAGGTTACCACAACAGGTTACAAGACAGACTGCACTTGTGTGAAATTTTTCCACGCCCATATACAGGATTTCCTCTTCATACAAAAGATGAAGTTCACACAGCACACTGGTGGGAAAGAGTCAAACGCAGAGTAGAAAACACATAAACCACGAGTGCGTGACAGCAGATGGAACGTTTCTTAATCATATGTTTAGCCTCGTGTGGAATCCCCAGCCTTCCTCGCAAAGGGTTAATGCTGACCTAGTTTCCGTGGCAACACTGAATGTCTGATGACATCATTGCTTAATTTTAGCTCAAGTCCTGCATCCAAGGTTGGTCACATGACTAAATAGCCAGCACCATATTCACATGAATGCATGTGTGTACATTTGTGGAGTAAGTGGTTTGTTTTATAGTACAGACTTAGTTAGTGGAGGGTTTGACATCACCTGTTCCATTCAGCTTTCGATGTATTTACTGCTCTGTAAGGGTTCCATTCATTATGAAAGAACTGCAGCTGTGTTACACATGCACGCTATGACACAACTATCAGTGATGTACTCGATTAAAATGCAAGTTAACTGACATATAGTTAACAATTATACCTGTAGCCAGGCTTGTGGTTCTCAAGATGGGGTGCAAGCCTATTTATCCTCCTGATGTCGTATTGTCTTTGTAAAGGGACACATCTTATTCTCCTGTATTGGGCACTGGATTATACTGAAAGTTATTTCAAGATGTTAGCAGAACTGTGCAATGGCTACACAATAAAACAACATACAAATCAATAAAACAGTATAACGTATGACAACAAGTCAATTATAAGAAGTGTGTTTGTATTTCTTAAAAAAGTGTTTTTGGCCCTTAGTCTTGAATAATTTTGATTTTGTCATGGTGTTTTGATCTCTTCAACACTACCAAAAATATAAACAAAGATTAATTCTATCTCCTAAAATCTGTGTCCTTGTTGACTCATTGTGTCTTTACAGAATTTTCCATCCTTTTAATTATATGAAATAAGTTGAAAGTGAATCATTGTCTGCAGGTGAAATTACTAACTAACTACATTTACCCATTAACCGTCCTCTGCAACCTTGCCCTGTAAACCCAGTAAGAGTTGGCTGCTCCCAGGCACTGAACAACTGTTGTATCAACAGTGAATCACAAATAGTGTTTAAGTGCAAGTGGTTGCCACTCTGCCAATGGTTGTACAAGAACCATTTAATCAAAGATGGAAAAAAAATCCAACATACATAAATCATCATGGGATTCCTCTTGGCAATGTAGTGTGTATAGTCATCAACAATGTTGGGACTTGGCATGCTCTGCAGTATCGTTTTGAATTAATGACAATTAGCAGACCTTTACCTCTGCATGTTCTGTACAGTTACACTGCTTATGGTTCTGCATGTTCCGCTGATCATCGCTGGACTTAGAGCCTACACTGAATCCTGCGCTGGATCGATAGCCTGCATGGCAAGATGAGTTGTGGTTGGTGGTTTGTTGGCATTGTTGGTGGTATCTGTGTTTGATGTCAGAGGGAGGTTGTCAGCCGCCTGGTGCCGCAGTTAATAAAAAATGAATGGAAAGAGAAGGGGGAGGAGCCCTCAGCTGTTGCTGAAGCTCTTTAACTCTCACTTCTCTGGCGGCTGCTCTGCTGCTCCCACTGTGCACTCAGTATATACAATCCTGAATCCCACTGCTGCCAGACGTTGCCAGGTTTTATGTAACACAGCGCCACAGCTGTTGGAGTTTTCATCACACGCTATTGAAAAATGCACATGAAAATATTGATTTCTGAAGCACATGTATGTGAATTCAGTGGAAGCTAATATCTTCAAAATAGGTGAAGGATTGGACTTTTATAATATAATACATGTCATGAACTCATATATTTGCAGGTCAAATACTCAATTCTCAGAAACCTCACATGAAAAAACTAAATATTATTCATTTTCTTTGATCTTCATTGTAAATGTGGATAATTTACTGTATGTGTAATGGCTTCATAGTACACAGTGAAGGTTTTCCTGGTCTGCCACAGTCAAGTGCTGGCCCTTTAAGCCTGGCTATGTCTGACTTGAACATATGGGAAGCTAATCTTAGCCCAAGTCCTGAGAGAGATGAGGCTGGCAACCAGCCACTGTGCAGGGCTGAAGAAGATTTCTTTTGCTTTCTTTCTATCACTTTTCCTCACATCTTAGCAATTTATGATTTCATTGTATGCTTTATATTGTCTCCACTTAATTCAAATTATACTGTAATGTTTTTCACCTCGCAAAAACTGCTCTACTAGCTATTTGTAACAGTCTTCTGTTAATGATTATGTCACTGTCCAATTAGATTTGCCTGGTAAGCTCTTTTTCATGACTTGGCACACATTACACTGGCAGGTAGTAGAACACAGAGATCCTGTATTGTTTTTGAAGCATTTTGAACTTACTTATTATCAAATAATTTTTATTTAGTTTGTTATCTACTTGCTTTTTTCAAACTCAAAATGTTGCAGCATATGTTGATTACATTCTGCTGCTTCTTTTCATGTCCCAAACCTTAAGCACAAAGAATAACCTCCTACAAACAGCGCCCCCTCCTCTTCCTCCTCCTCCTCGTTATTTTTTAGCAGCTCCACCCTGCACAACAGCTCCCCCACCCATAACCACCTTTCCATTTTTTTCTTCTCCTCCCTCCCAAACCACTCCTTCCTTTCTCTTTGTGAGGAGTGGCGAGAGGAGGGGTTGGGGAGGGTCCTTCCCCAGCTGGGCTTTTCGTGCTGACTTGCACATGCCAAATATCAGGAGATATGTCTCAGAACTGGATAGTTCACTTTAGTTACTACAAACGTGTGCCTGTGTAGAGTGTGGCTGATGGCAATGAAAACATGAAGAAAAAGAAATAAGTATCCATAAATATAGTACACATACACAAAAAGAAACAAACATCCATAAATATTGTGCAGTTGTTTACATACCCTTACAGAGGATTTTGTTATTATATACTGCATGAAAAAAGGCAGTCAGTCATTTAATTCTGTATTTTTTCATTTTAATGAAATTAGTAAAATCAAAACCAGAAAGCATTTTGTGACTGGTTTGTCTATTAAAAGACCAAACCATGCTAATAATAATAATAATAATCATAATAAATATAATAAGAAATATTTCTGTAAATTGGCCAACCAGGCAGAAATGCTTTGTGTTCAGGCAATGTGCTCACTACACTCCTGCAGTCTTTTGTCCCATTCATCAATAAACGCAGTGACCCTCAGTAAATAACTCAATACTGTATGCATTATAACATGTATTCGTGTAGAGTAAAATTCATTGTTTGCCTCTGCATTTGCAGGAGACTGGTGTTTTTGCCTCTGTTTGCATATACTGACAAAGAGATGTGTATATTTGTAGGGGAGACAGGAACATAGAAAGAAAAAGACGCGTGATGGCGAGGGGGAAGGGGGGCGGGGGTTAGTAGATGGGAGCAGGGGTGGAGGGAGGTGGAGTCAGCTGACAGGAAGATATGGGAGGAGGGGAAAGGCCCCTCATATCATTAACATGATGCTCATGTGAGTTGTTTCATGACTGCTAGATGAAGCAGTTTCACCCTGAATCTTCCCACTGACTAAAGGTGATAAATGTGCATAGAAGATGAAATCACATCAAGTATAATTTTGCCTATTGAGAACTTGTAACTGAACAATTTGTTCTTTGGCTTTTTTGTGTTTCATACACACAGACCTCCCACTACTGATGTGTTGGTAAAAATTTATAAAGCTTGTTTCAATATGTGAGGGTTTTATGTCAGGACTTTGTTGAGATGAAAAAACAAAGATGACTCAGGCTTAGTCATATGCAAGCCAACCCAACACACACTGCTGAGGATGGACTTTTGTTGTCAGTCATCCCTCCTACAACCAAAACCTTTCCTCTGAACTGCTGAGAAACAGTGAACAAGAGACAGAGAAGTGAGAGAGATGGAGAGAGAGAAAGAGAGAGACGAGGGCGTAAAACAACTCATTTGGATGATAATTTGACTATATTGTGAGATGTGATCGATGTGACAATCGGAGTCTTTCGTCTCTTTCTCAATGCCGGGTTACAGCAGGTTTACAGTAAGTGTCATGTTTTCCATTTCATTTTTCTTAAAATGTTCCGATAACTGGATACTTAAGATACTTCTTGTAATTTCTGATGTTGAGGTTTCAATGTCATGATGGTGAGCACAGTTGAATTAGAAGTTTAATAGGACATTGATATGGACTTTTTGCTTTCTGGTTGTAATGTAACTTGTTACATTGTCGTGTTAGTAGTTGAGTAGCTCCTGTGTTCAGGAGGTGACATCAGGACAGCTCACTTGAATCCCTGCATCATGCCACTGCTTCTGTGTATGGCTTTAATCACCAGAAACATTTCAATGCTAAGGTCATACTTGATGTTCTTTCTGTTATTGTTGCTTGTCAAACAGCACATCTCAATTTTTTGTCACACACATGAATGTGGTTGACACAGTCAATGTTGAGCAGTGTTTTATTTGTAAAGGCATCTGCTTTATGTTGATGGTTTTGAGTCATCAAACAGCATGTATTTAAATCAAGACTAGCCTTACTGTAAATTTCATCTACCTACATTCAGTAAACGTGCCATATATAATGTATTGGTAAGCATTGTGAGTAGGAAATTGAATTTGCTATCATGGAGGTTCCCCCTTCTATGTTGATGTTATGGTTAAATGTGATTTCTTTGTTTTACTCAGCTGTGTACGTGAACAGCGACAAACTCAGAGATCATGTTTTCGCATTGTGAGTAAATGAGCTAATGATGTTTTGTTGAACGTTTGTTCTCTTAGGAAACAAAGTTCTTCTTATGTTTCAGTTATATTTTCTAGATGTATTTAAAACAGGGAAAGTGTCAGAGCCATATTATGTAATTCATTTACTTTCAAGAAACTCAAGCAAGTCCAGTTGCCCACTTTTAGCACTTGAGATAATTCATTTATAACACTGTTTATATTAGGTCTAGTTTGATTACTGCCAATCTGCTAAGGTATCTTAGCTTCGGAAAATCCTTTATTTTGACTAGTGTTTTATAGTCAGAATTATTGCAAGAATTATTTCCACTAAAAAGCTTTTCTGATAACTGAACAGCGTCCATGTGTAGGATCAGCCTGTTGTGCTCACTAGGGCTTTAAAACGAGGAACTGTGCGTGGAGAGCATGTGATTGAGCTAGAAAAGCTGTGTCACTGCAGCCGTGGGTGTGAATTAGAACAAGTCAGTTGGTGAATGAAATGAAAGTTTTGAAGTGTTCGTTGGTGTGTGGTGTCGGTGATAGTAGGGAGTGGGCATGTGTCAGATGACACATATGCCCACCCAGTAGTGGAGGCAAGCATCCTGGTGGAAGAAGCTGATGATGATGATGTGACAATGCAGCTACGTCATCGCGACACGTGTTTCCTACCTCTCTTGCTCACTGTTCTTGCTCTCGCTCATTGGTGCTTCATGATCATGTGAGCTAATGCTCTAGTTCTCTGCTTCCCTTAGACAGCTTAGGTTGCGCTCTGTTCCTCTTTGGGATTGACGCTCATCTGTGTGTGTGTGTATATACGAATATGTGTGGCAAGTGAGACACTGGCAGTGTACAATTTACAAGGCCAGAGAGCGAGTGCATCAGAAAACATTGGAATAGTAATGCAATAAGCTATGCTAGAAGGAGAAAAGGCGCAGGAAACCAAACAGAGAAGAATATCGAGTGAGGGAGTTAGAGGCAGATTGAGAAAACCAGAGAAAATGAAATATCAAGACAGACCAAGAGAATCAGGGAACGCTAAAGAAAGAGTAGCAAGGAAATACTACTGAAGTTAATCCATTCATGGCGCAGTGTAACCGGCACAAGCTCGGTAATATAAAGAAAAATACTACGCAGGAGCTGACAGAGATCTGCATAGGGGACAATCATGGTTCCCCCCTCCTCCTGTTTAAATCTGCTACAAAACTCCAGCAATGTTGGAATGAAGAGAGGAGACACCACAAGGCCGGTCAGACAGCAAGCGGGTGAGAGGAAACATCCAGCGATCATGACAACGATGATGGTGATAATAGCAATGATGCCAAGACAGAGCAATGGTGAGGAGAGAAAACAAGGACATTATCGTAGGTTGGTGTTCAGGAGAGAACAGAAGTCTTGCATCCTCAGCTGACTGTAATGGGTTGATTCTTGTAGTTGCTGTCTTTGTTTGGCAACAACCTGCCGATTTTTTTTTTTCTGTTTGTACACGCATCCTCTTCTTCATCTTCTTCCCTCCTGTTACTGAATCAATTACATGAATAACTGAGCGACTTTGTCTTTTAGCTCTTCTACCGACATTTCCACAGACCTCCTTCATGTTGTTCGTCATACGCTGAGTGTCTTCTTCCATTCCCTTTTCTACATCACGCTCCTCGAAGTGTCACCCACTGTTCACCATCCACGTCCAAGCGTTGTCTTGCTCTTTTACCTCTGTTGTATTTACATCACCATTGTTCTTCTATGTCCTTTCCCTTTGTAGGTGAGTGAGTTGACATTATAGAGTTTTAATGAATAATTATATGTCAACTGACCTCCTGCATCTTTCAATCAGAAACTTTCCACTTCATCTGTATCCTTTGGATCTTGGAGGAAGGGCCAGTATGACCGCTAGCTCCCTCTATGTCAACAGACCTTTCTATTTCTTCTGCATGCTGCCTTGCTGGAGGATCTTTTAGCAGCCACGGGTGTAAGATGTAAGCTTTTTGTTTCATGCGAGGAATGGGCAACCGATGTGAATGGGGCTGAGGACGAAAATGGAGATTGAAGAATCATTGGTGGCTTTTCCTTTGGCCAAGGGCTGAGCCGAATCTAGACGCTCAAACATGGAACAAAATCTCTGTAAGAAAAAGTTGATGCCATTTGCAGAAAACAATCAATGTAATGTTGCTTTTCTTTTCTTCTATTTCTATTTTCTTGTTGATGCCGTTGTGGGTTGAGATTGTGTAGATTTCCTTGGCAGCGGCTGGACCACCTCTGAACACGAAAGCAGAGAAGCTCTGTCATTGCCAAAATTGCCAATACTGGGTTTTGTGGATGTACAAAACATAGCCTTATATGTACCATCATCTTATGCAGTAGAGCAAGTAGTGTTGAAGGGCGTGGATAACGACAGAGAGAGCTTTTCTCATTGGTAAGAGCTCTGCTGTGCTGCGCTGTTTCCTAGGCTGCTGCTACTAGTGACTATCCCTCACAGCTCTCTCTGTTTCAGCTCACTGCACACTCCTCCATTCCATCGTACGTGCCCGCTGTGGCTCAGATAATGGCCTCTCGCTCTGCACATACTGAAGAGAGGAGAGGAGATGGAGGGAGAGGCTGTGTGAGAGGGAGGGGAATGTAGTGAGGGAGGGAGAGAGGGGAAGGTGGGGGCAGTCAAGAGAAGCCGACTGCATGTGTAGCTGAGAGAAAGAAAGAGGATATTGAAAAAGGGAAGGGAGGAGCAGGCAGAGATAATGAGAAAGGAAAAAGGAGAGAACAGAAAGCGTCAGCCATAAGAAGAGGCAAGAGAATGAGAAACGTGTGTGCTGTGCTGGGGGGAGGTGTGTTGTGTGTGTGTGGCTGGCTGTGTGTGCATATGTGAATGCATGCATGTGTATTTCAGTGCTCGCTCTGCCTGTGCTTTGCACAGACTGGAAAAAATAAAAAGGAATACAGCCCAACAAGGTCGGACCGCTTGCGGGCTGCTGTGCTGGCAAGCAAGTCTCATGCTCCTCTCTGTGTCCTCTTCTGCTTTCTTCTCTCCCACTGGCAGCTCTGTCTGGACGTCTAGGACCACGTAAGTATGTGTTGCTGGTCCTTGAGATTCTCAGCCGGCTTAAAATTGTCTCTGCTTCATGTGTNNGGGTAGGGGGGGGATGGGGCGGGAGGAGAGGGAGGATGGAGGTGGAGGTGGAGTGTGTGCGGGGGCGGAGGGGGGGGGGTCGGGTGGATGTTGCGCCGGGGCGGGAGGGGGGTAGGGGAGGTGGGCGCGGGTGGCTGGGGTGGGGGGTTGAGAAGGGTGGGGTGGCTGCGGGAGGGGGGGGGGAGGTGAGATGGGGGGCGGGCGGGCGAGAGGGTGTGGGATGTGTTGGTTGAGGGTATGGCGGGGTGCGGTGGATGAGTGGGGGGGGGGGGATGAGTAGGGGGGTGCTGCGTGATGGTGGGGCGCGGGAGGGAGTGACGGGGGGAGGGGAGAGCGGGGGGTGCAGAGGTGGAGGTTCGTGGGAGGAGAGATGGGGGTGTTGAGGAGTGGGGGAGGGGGGTGGGGAGAGGGTGTTGGGGGGGGGGGGGGGGGGCGGGGAGGCGGGGGAGATTGTAAGGCGGGGGTTGCATGAGGGGGGCTCGGGGGGGGTGGAGTGGGGGGAGGGGGGGTGTGGAGTGGGGAGGGGTGTTGGAGAGGGGGGGGTGAGGGGGTGAGGGCGGCGGGGTGGTGTGGGAGGGGGCGGGGGGGGCGGGAGGGAGCGGGGGAGGTGCAGAGGGGCAGTAGCTGACTGGAGGTTGCGGTTTTTTAGGGGGGGGGGGAGTGGGGGATGTAGAGCTGTGGGGCTGCGGGCGGGGGGGGGAAGGATTGGGGGGGGTGTGGGGTGTGGTGTCGGGGGTAGGGTGCGGGAGGGCGGAGGGATTGGTGGGAGGGGAGGGGGGAGTGGGCAGGGAGGGGAGAAGGGTCTAGGTTGAGCTGGATCGGGGAGGGGTGGGTGGGAGGGGGGGGGCGGCTATGGGCTGATTCGGGTGGGGGGGGGGGGGGTCGTTGTGGGGGGAAGACGGGCGGGGGGAGGAGGTGGTGGGAGGGCACGTCGGGGGTGTGGCCTAGGGGGGGGGGAGGAGGATGGCGGTGCGGGTGGAGATTGCTAGGGGGAGGGCGTGGTTGGGGGGGTGGGAAGGGGGTAGGAGGGGAGAGGGTTGTGAGGGAGGGGATTAGTGGGGGGGTGGAGTGGGGAGGAGTGGTAGTAGGGTGGGGGAGGGGGAGGGGGGGGTGGGAAGAGGAGGAGTGTGGGTGTGGGGTGTGTTTGAGGTGTTGGGGTGGGGAGGGTGGCGGGGGATCAGCAGGGGCGTTGATGAGGAGGGGCGGGGCGGGTGGGGGATGGGTAGAGTCGTGGGGGGGCGGGGAGGGGGGGGAGGAGGTTAGGGTGCTAGTATGATGGGTGGGGGGGGGGTGGCTGGGAAGGGGGTGAGGGTTAGGGGGTAGAGTAGTCTCGGGTGGGGGCGTGTGCCGCGGGTTGGTAGGGGGGGGGGGAAGCGCGCGGTCGGGCTGGGTGTTGATCTCTGTTGGGAGAGATGGGGTGGAGGTCGGGCGTGGTGGGTGGGCGGGGTAGGTGGGGGAGGGGGTTGGTGGAAATGTGGCAGGTGTGGGACAGGGGGGGGGGTTGTGGTTTAGGGGGGAGGTGGAGGTAGGGCCGGAGGGTGGGTTTTTGGGGGTGGTGTGCGGGTTTCTTTGCTGGTAGTTTTGCGTTTGTGTAGTTTTTTTGTTGTTGCTGTGTGGGGTTTTTGGAATGATGGTTTTTTTAGTTATTATTTTTTGTAGAGTTTTTTGTGGTTGTTTATGCTTTTAGTTTGTTGAGTTTGTGTGGGGTATGGAGTAATTGGTGGGTGGCTGGTTGTGGGTTGTTGGTGGTGTTTTTTTTTTTGAGTTTTTTTTAGATTTTTTGTTGGGTCTTGTTGTGAGTTGTTTTTTTTTTTTTTTTTAGTATTTAGTGTTTGTAGTTTGTGAGGGCTTTTTGTTGTTTTATTTTTGTTATTTTGTTAGTTGTAGCGTTTGTTTTGAGTTAGTGGTGGTGGGTGAGAGTAGGGGAGTGTGGGGAGGGTGGGGGGGGTAGGGGTGGGGTAGAATGGAGGTGGGGGGGGGGGGGGTGGGGGGGGGGGGGGGGGGGGGGGGGGGGGGGGGGTGGGGGGTGGGGGTTGGTGGGGGGGGTGGGGGTGGGGGGGGAGGGGGAGGAGGGGGGGGGGGGGAGGGGGGGGAGGGGGGGAGGAGAAGGAGGGGTGGGGGGGGAGGGGGGGGGGAAGGGGGGGGGTGGGGGAGGGGTGGAGGGGGGGGGGGGGGGGGGGGGGAGAAAGGGGGGGGGGGGGGGGGGGGGACGGGTGAGCGAGGGTGATGGGACGCGGGCGGAGGCGGGTGAGGGGGAGGGGGGGTGAGGGGAGGGGTGGTGGAGGGGGTGGCGTGACAGGGGAGTGGGAGGGGGTGGGGTGGTTGGGGGGGGATGTGGGAAGAGATTGAGATGAGGGTGGAGGGCGCGAGTGAGGTGGGGGGGGGCGTGTGGCTATGGGGGGGTGGGACGGGGTGAGGAGATGGGGCGATGGTAAATGTGTAGGGTGGGTGAGGATGCGGGGGGTGGACGGGGTTCGGATGTAGTGAGGGGTAGTGGGGAGCGGATAGAAGCTGGGGAAGGGGGGGGGTGGGTGGTGGAGGGGTGGATGAGGTGGATAGGGGGGGGAGGGGGGGGGGGGGGGGGGGGGGGGGGAGAGGGGGGGGAGGAGAGGGGGGGGGGGGGGGGGGGGAGGGAGGGGGGGGGGGGGGGGGGGGGGGGGGGGGGGAGGGGAGGGGAGGGGGGGGGGGGGGGGGAGAGGGGGGGGGGGAGGGGAGGGGGGGGGGGGGAGGGGGGGGGGAGGGAGGAGGGGGGGGGGGAAAGGGGGGGGAGGGGGTGGGGGGAGGGAGGGGGGGGGAGGGGGGGGGGGGGAGGGGGGGGGGGGAGGGGGAGGGAGGGGGGGGGGAGGGGGGGTGGGTGGGAGGGGGAAGAGGGGGGGCGCCGGTGGAGATTTGAGTTGGAGGAGGGGGTGTGGGTGGGGGGGGGTAGGGGTAGGGGAGGGGGGTGGGGTAGGCAGGGTGGAGGGGGAGAGGAGGGGGGAGGAGGGGGTGAGGGGCGCGGGTTGGTAGGCAGGGGAGGTGGGAGGGGTAGAGAGTGTGGGGGTAGGGGGGAGTGAGAGGTGAGGAATGGGGATGGAGTGGAGGGGAGGGAGAGAGGGGAGTTGGGGGGGGGGGGTCGTGTGGATGTCGGGAGGGGGGGGGTGAGTCGGGGTTGGGTGGGGGGGGGTGGGGAGGGGAGCGGATGTGGGGGGGGGGAGAAGGTGGGTAGGTGGGGGGCGTAGGGCGTAGGAGAGAGGCAGGGGGGTGGGGGGGGGGGGGAAGTGGGGGGCTGGAGAGAGGGAGGTGTAGGGGTTCGGAGAGGGGGCCCGGGGGTTGGAGTCGGGGGACAGGCGAGGGTTGAGTAGATGGGTGGGGTGCGGGGGATGAGAGGTAGACGGGTGGGTGCGCGAGCGCAGGCTGAGGCGCGACAGTGGAGGGTTGGGGGGGGGGAGGGGAGGGGGGAAGGAGGGGTAGGGTACTGGGGGGGTGGGAGGGGAGCGCTGTGTAGGAGGGTCTGAGGGTTTGGGGAGCTGGGGGTGGTAGTGGCCAGGGGGGCGAGGAGGAACGACAGGGGGGGAGAGAGAGGGGGGGGGGGGGGGCGTGTGGCGGGGGTGGGTCGGGAGTGGGCTGAGCGGTGGCGAGCAAAGGTGGGGGGGAGGGGTGGTGGGGTGGGAGGGGGTCAGTTACTGCGGTGGAGAGCTCGGGTGGGGAAGGATGGGGCGTTGGGTGGGTGGGGGCTATGTAGGCGGAGGGAGTGTAGATGGGGGGGGGAGGTCTGGTGAAGCGGGGTGCTGGCTCGCTGGCTGGTGCCGAGTGCGGCGGTGAGTCTGAGTTGGGAGCTGTTAGTGGGTTGGTTCAGTGGTGTAGGTGTCTTGCTGAGGGTAGCTCGTGGTTGTGTGGCTGTGGGTTCTTAGTTTTGTTGTTTGTATGGTGTGTTGTTGTCGGGGTGTAGTTGCTCGGGTTGGTTTAGCCTAGTTTTGATATTGTTGGTCTTGCGGGGTTGGAGCGGTGGGTGTGGGGGTGTTTGGGAGTTGTAGGTGTTGAGATGTCTGTTGGTTTTTATTTGGTGTTTTTCTTTTTTTAGATTTCTTAGATTTTTATTTTCTTTTTTTTTTTTTTTTTTGGATAGACTAGTTGTTTTTTTATGGGGTTCTTTTTAGTGTTTATTTGTTTACCTTTTTTAGTTTGGCTGTAGGTATTTTGTCTTTTTTTTTTAGGTTTTGGACTCTTTTTTTAGGGGGGTTATGTTTTAGTAGTTTTTTTCAGCATAGCTTTAGTATATTTTTTATTTTCGGTGTTATTTTTTAGTTTTTTAGTTTGAGTTTTTTTTCTTTTTTATTAGTTGATTTATGTTGTGTGCTTTTCCGTTTTTTAGTGAGGTGTGTTTTAGTGTTTTTTTTTTTTTTTATATGTTGTTTTGAGTATTTTTTTAGATTTAGTTTTTTTTTTTTTTTTATAATGGGGTAGTTTAGGGTTAGAGAGGGTTAGCGTTCTTGGTTGGAGTGTGGAGTTTAGTTTTCCGGGGTGGCGTGGGAGAGTTCTTTTTGTTTTTTTAGTTTTTTTTGATTACTTTGTTTTTACGTGTTAGTTTTGTTTTTTTTTGTTTTTAGTTTTAGATTTTTTTTTTTTTTCTATTTTGTACGTTGTAAGCGGGGAGTTTGTTTATTTTATTTGTTTTAGATTTTTTTTTTATTTTATTGTTTTTTTGTTTAGATTTTTTAGATTTTTTAGTTTTTAGTGATTTGTTTTTTTTTTTTTTTTTTTTTTTTTTTTTTTTTTTTTTTTTTTTTTTTTTATTTTTTTTTTTTTTTTTTTTTTTTTTTTTTTTTTTTTTTTTTTTTTTTTTTTTTTTTTTTTTTTTTTTTTTCTTTTTTTTTTTTTTAGATAGAATAATAGATAGAAGATCGACCAGAAGGACTGACCAGAGGATATGTGCCGCTGCTTTGCTATAGCATCCGCTCTATTGTTTCCTTTGGATATTGGATTTAATTTCTTCGTATGTGCGGCACATATACAGACAGCGAGTCGTTTTGGTAACATGACAGCTTGTAATAACTCTTTAAGAGTGGGGCATGTCTAACTGACTGTCCTCCAGCTGTCTTCATTCCTCTGCGAGCCCATTGTATTTCCTGCTTCATGGCCATCGGTGTTTCATAAATCAAGTCTAACAGCGGTTGTGTTACTTGAGCATAATCTGGAATCCACTGTCGACAGTAGTTACACAGCCCTAAGAATTGCATCATCTGTTGCTTAGTGATAGGCTTACAGGCTTGTTGAATAGCTGCTTTCCTGGATTCAGTCAGGGCTCTGCCTTCTGGTGTTAATTTATGACCCAGGAATACAACTTCAGAAGTAGCCCACTGTAGCTTTTTTGGAGATGCTTTGTTACCTGTTCTTTCTAAATGTTTGAACAGTGCTATCGCCGTGTCTTTGTTGTGCTGCTGAGTGTCTGATGTAATTAAGATATCATCCACATAGGTCAAAATTTGGCTATGTGAAGGCACATGGAATGTAGATAAGCAATTTTCCAATTCTAATACAAATATAGTGGGGCTATCAACATAACCCTGTGGCAACCTGGTGTAGGTAAGTTTCTTTCCCTCAAAGGTGAACCCAAACCATCCCTGTGAGTCTGGATGTACTGGGATAGAGAAAAAAGCATTACTGAGATCCACAACCTTGAACCACTTCATTTCAGGTTTTATATGGTTCAGCAGAGTGTGAGGATCTGGGACACACGGGGCCCTACTTTCAACTGCTTTATTTACTTCCCTTAAGTCTTGGATCATCCTCCAACTCCTCCCATCAGCCTTTTTCACTGGAAATATAGGGGTGTTACACTGAGCCTCTGGTGCTCTCACCAGGATCCCTGCATCAAGCATCTCTTGTACCACAGGCCTGATTCCCTGAAGGGCGTCTGGTTTAAGGGGATACTGCTTTATCCTAGGTCTATAATCAGATTTGGCCTTAATAATAACTTCTGGAGCTGTGGTCATTAGGCCTACATCAGTTTTGCTACGAGACCAGAAACTTTCAGGCACCTCAGCCAAACACGGATCTAACTCCTCCAGAAGTAACACTCATTCTCGGTCATCCTCCCCCATGTGAGCACGGGGAGTGGCCGTTACAACCCAATTTAAGTTTTTGTAAAAACAGCTTCCCACACTATTACTAAACCAGCCTCCTTCTTCTTCATGCCAATCACAAATACTCTCAGCTTTATTCAAAAACTGCTTTAACTCCTCCCAGTGCATGTCATTCGTCTTAGACACTGACAAGTGAGGATTAGGTGACCATCCCATCAAGAGGCGCTTAGCTTCTGGAGGAAGACTAACAGAGCAGACTGCCTTTCCTTTCCTATCAGTATAAAGGGTCTTAAGCGTTATTCTCTGTGGCCCTAACTTCTCAAACTTCCGTACATAGTCAAAATCTGGACCTGGGGTGTGTTTATAATAGAGGGTGACATGCATCTGCTCTGGGGAGAGGCTTTCTGAGCGTGGTGGTTGAGGATCAGGCAGCAGGCGCAGGAGCTGCTCTCCTGTGCGTCCAGGGTCAGGCATGGGCAGATCTAGGGACCACTAGTAATGTGGCGCCCCTTGTTTCAGCACTACATAAGAGGGGATCTCCTCCCCCGGGCCTATGGCTGCCATCCCGTTAGTAGTAGGCACTAGGGATATTTTTAACTTACTCAACAGATCTCTGCCCAATAAATTCAGAGGACAGTTAGGACACAAAACTGCCATTACCTTTTCCTGAAAGCCAGATGCCTCATCCTCAATCATAAAACTTTGGGAGAAACTGCAAGGGGTGACCTGTCCATTTGCTGACTTTACAAAAATATTTTTATCACCTTTTGTCACTCCAGGAATTCTATCCCTCAAAACTGTTCTGTCTGCTCCTGTGTCACACAAAAACTCTATTTTCACTCCATTAATTTTTAGCATTCTAATGGGCATTACCTTATTCCCTTCTGCATTATAATAAGTTTCTACTATTTCTTCAAGGTCCAACATTTCGTCTACAGTAGGGCCTAGTCATGCTTGGGGGTTAAAGGGTCCCAGTCTCCTATACTCTTCTGATCGTCTGCCTTCATCTCTCCCTGAGCTCTGGTTCTGCTCATCACAATCACGGGCAAAGTGTCCTGGTCTACCACAATTATAGCATACATCATCCTTCCATTTCCTATTTCCAAAGCCTCTCCCTGAGCTCCCTCTACCTCTGCCACTCATGACATCCAGTAGTGCAAACACTGCAGCTTTTGATTGTTGTTCTGATTTATGTTTCTGTAAGTCTTGGGCATGCTGTGCATAATTCATTATTCGAGTCACTCCACTGTGGGTGTATTAATATTTAGCTTTCGGATGTGGTGGGTGATGGACTGAAGAAACCCACTCAGCAAGGCCTGTTTCAGTTGTTGCTGATAGGGGGAAGCGACAGTGTCAGAGGGATCCAAACCACTGTTTGTCTTAAACACTTCCTCTAGCCGTCCTCTATAGTCCTGCACATCCTCACCTTCTTTCTGTTTACATTGGGCAATAGCTTGGTAATCAGGAGGTTTAACAAATGCATTTTTTACTCTGTCAGTAATGCAACTTGGTTGTCTAAGACTGGGTCTCCGGGGGCCAAAACCTCCCCCGCTGGAGTCCGCCCTGTATATCCTCCCCTCACTCCTCCATATCTGTGTCCTAAAGCTTTCCTGCACACTGAGTCAATCTCCTGCCCGTCCAAATTGTAAGTTTGTCTAAGTTGTTGCAGATTTTCAATCCATTGACGAACATTAACGAAGGGGTCCCCTAGCCCTTTTACTGCATCCTCCAGCTCCTTACCAGGAGAAGGGGCCTGTTGTCATTCCCTACTCCAAAATGGGGGTTAGGCACTTCTATGGCTGGAAAGATGCTGGCTGGGTCGATCAATGGTGGCCAGGGCGGCGGATCAGGACGGGGCCCCATCCTTGACCCATCGCCCTGGAGGTCCCTAAACGGGCTTAATTTTGACATAGCCTCTGCCAGTCCTTGGACCTCATCAATTAAAGGACCATACAGATTTCCTGATCTAGTGCGGCTAGGACTGATTAGAGTAGGTCCAGCCGTAGGAGGCGGGGTCGCGGCTGTCCTCGCTGCCCTCGTCACAGGTGCGGCAGCCGCAGCAGCCGCTTCTTCTTGTTGAATTAATGCTTGTGGACGCCCTACAAAATCAGCTGGGTCCTCTTGGAGGGCTGCTATGAGGGACTTTTTATCTCTTCTCTTCTCAGCTTGCTCTTGCCACTTTACTGCCTCAATGAGCTGCAATTTAAATTTATCAATTTTCTTAGGTTCTACTATGGCCATTTCTGCTTTTAACTGAGTTACCAATTTATCGCATGGGCAGGTTTCCAATTTTCCAGGAAACTCATACTTTTTCTTCCATTCTCCTAAATATCTCGCTGATCCAGGAGAATAAGTGTTCATAAATTTAGGATCCCCCATTAATTGGGGTTTACTGTTCCCCTTTCCCATAGTTGCAACTTTGGCACAAGCAAACGATCAGTCACAACAGCGCGGGGATCGTCCACTGTATCAAGCTTCTACAGGTACTAATTACCTGCGGATACAGCCGTCCACCACACTCAACTTTTCAATTTTTACTTGTGCCCAACAAAATACACAGTTTAAATAGGTAGTGACGCTGCTCTATTCAGCCGACAATAGTCCGTCAACTACCATCAGTCACACGTT
Source organism: Mastacembelus armatus (assembly GCF_900324485.2). Classification (NCBI taxonomy): domain Eukaryota; kingdom Metazoa; phylum Chordata; class Actinopteri; order Synbranchiformes; family Mastacembelidae; genus Mastacembelus; species Mastacembelus armatus. The sequence continues at coordinate 4,540,133 of NC_046641.1, read as the reverse complement.
CTCATTCACTCACACGTTCTCATTCACTCACACGTGTTTCAGTATCCCTGATACTTTCTTTTCGTCCCTGACGAATAGCGCTTTTACTTTTCAAGTGTCCCTGACACTACTATGTCCCTGACATAGGTTTCGTCCCTGACGAACTCTGCAGCTGCTCTCTAGTGTCCCTGACACTGCTATGTCCCTGACATAGGTTTCGTCCCTGACGAACTCTGCAGCTGCTCTCTAGTGTCCCTGACACTGCTATGTCCCAGACATAGGAGTCAACGCAGCTCACCTATTTCTGCAAATACGTCTCTTGTCCGGCCTCCGTCAAGCAGCAGAAGTGAAGAGGATCTTTTCAGGCGAGTAGACACCGACCTCCCGTCGAATTCACGAGGGTGGATTTTCCTCGATCCCCTATGGGACCGACTGTGCACAGTTTTCCAGCGTCCTCGTCCTCCTCTTCACCGTTGATGCTGTATTGGAACCCGCGCGGAAACACCAATAAATGTTGGTTCTAATCAAACATCTACACAGAGACTTTCTTTTCTAGGTTCTAGGTTGAGCTCGTGACTTTTAGGAGATGCACACTTGGTGCTATCCCCGGCTGCAGCCCCGAACTCGCCCAGAACACTTTAATTTATATGTGATGTGGTTACATGACTTCCAGGCACCGTCTCACTTTACACAACAGGGGAAAGTTGAAACATAGGTTAACTTCAAAGTTCATACAGAGTTCACATCCATACATTTACATGTCTTGGTGATTTGCACAGAAAACCTGGGTTTCCTCAACTATGACATGCCTGGTTACACCCTTTGCATAAATCTGTCTGCAAAATGACAATTCTCATAACACAGTTAGCAATTTACAATGCCCTTATTCTAACAGCTCTGTTACCTGTTCTTTCTAAATGTTTGAACAGTGCTATCGCCGTGTCTTTGTTATGCTGCTGAGTGTCTGATGTAATTAAAATATCATCCACATAGGTCAAAATTTGGCTATGTGAGGGCACATGGAATGTAGATAAGCAATTTTCCAATTCTGATACAAATATAGTGGGACTATCAACATAACCCTGTGGCAACCTGGTGTAGGTGAGTTTCTTTCCCTCAAAGGTGAACCCAAACCATCCCTGTGAGTCCGGATGTACTGGGATAGAGAAAAAAGCATTACTGAGATCCACAACCGTGAACCACTTCATTTCAGGTTTTATATGGTTCAACAAAGTGTGAGGATCTGGGACACACGGGGCCCTACTTTCAACTGCTTTATTTACTTCCCTTAAGTCTTGGATCATCCTCCAACTCCTCCCATCAGCTTTTTTCACTGGGAATATAGGGGTGTTACACTGAGCCTCTGGTGCTCTCACCAGGATCCCTGCATCAAGCATCTCTTGTACTACAGGCCTGATTCCCTGAAGGGCGTCTGGTTTAAGGGGATACTGCTTTATCCTAGGTCTATAGTCAGATTTAGGTTTAATAATAACTTCTGGAGCTGTAGTCATTAGGCCTACATCAGTTTTGCTTCGAGACCAGAAACTGTCAGGCACCTCAGCCAAACACGGATCTAACTCCTCCAGAAGTAACACTCATTCTCGGTCATCCTCCCCCATGTGAGCACGGGGAGTGGCCGTCACAACCCAATTTAAGTTTGTGTAAAAACAGCTTCCCACACTATTACTAAACCAGCCTCCTTCTTCTTCATGCCAATCACAAATACTCTCAGCTTTATTCAAAAACTGCTTTAACTCCTCCCAGTGCATGTCATTCGTCTTAGACACTGACAAGTGAGGATTAGGTGACCATCCCATCAAGAGGCGCTTAGCTTCTGGAGGAAGACTAACAGAGCATACTGCCTTTCCTTTCCTATCAGTATAAAGGGTCTTAAGCGTTATTCTCTGTGGCCCTAACTTCTCAAACTTCCGTACATAGTCAAAATCTGGACCTGGGGTGTGTTTATAATAGAGGGTGACATGCATCTGCTCTGGGGAGAGGCTTTCTGAGTGTGGTGGTTGAGGATCAGGCAGCAGGCGCAGGAGCTGCTCTCCTGTGCGTCCAGGGTCAGGCATGGGCAGATCTAGGGACCACCAGTAATGTGGTGCCCCTTGTTTCAGCACTACATAAGAGGGGATCTCCTCCCCCGGGCCTATGGCTGCCATCCCGTTTGTAGTAGGCACTAGAGATATTTTTAACTTACTCAACAGATCTCTGCCCAATAAGTTCACAGGACAGTTAGGACACAAAACTGCCATTACCTTTTCCTGAAAGCCAGATGCCTCATCCTCAATCACAAAACTTTGGGAGAAACTGCAAGGGGTGACCTGTCCATTTGCTGATTTTACAAAAATATTTTTATCACCTTTTGTCACTCCAGGAACTTTATCCCTCAAGACTGTTCTGTCTGCTCCTGTGTCACACAAGAACTCTATTTTCACTCCATTAATTTTTAGCATTCTAATGGGCATTACCTTATTCCCTTCTGAATTATAATAAGTGTCTACAATTTCTTCAAGGTCCAGCATTTCATCTACAGTAGGGCCTAGTCATGCTTGGGGGTTAAAGGGTCCTGGTCTCCTATACTCTTCTGATCGTCTGCCTTCATCTCTCCCTGAGCTCTGGTTCTGCTCATCACAATCACGGGCAAAGTGTCCTGGTCTACCGCAATTATAGCATACATCATCCTTCCATTTCCTATTTCCAAAGCCTCTTCCTGAGCTCCCTCTACCTCTGCCTCTTCCTCTGAATCCTCTCCTGTTGTACTGTGAAGGACCTCCTCTCCCCCTGTCACCCATGACATCCAGTAGTGCAAACACTGCAGCTTTTGATTGTTGTTCTGATTTATGTTTCTGTAAGTCTTGGGCATGCTGTGCATAATTCATTATTTGAGTCACTCCATCTGTGGGTGTATTAATATTTAGCTTTCGGATGTGGTGAGTGATGGACGGAAGAAACCCACTCAGCAAGGCCTGTTTCAGTTGTTGCTGATAGGGGGAAGCGACAGTGTCAGAGGGATCCAAACCACTGTTTGCTTTAAACACTTCCTCTAGCCGTCCTCTATAGTCCTGCACATCCTCACCTTCTTTCTGTTTACATTGGGCAATAGCTTGGTAATCAGGAGGTTTAACAAATGCATTTTTTACTCTGTCTGTCAGTAATGCAACTTGGTTGTCTAAGGCTGGGTCTCCGGGGGCCAAAACCTCCCCCCCTGGAGTCCGCCCTGTATATCCTCCCCTCACTCCTCCATATCTGTGTCCTAAAGCTTTCCTGCACACTGAGTCAATCTCCTGCCCGTCCAAATTGTAAGTTTGTCTAAGTTGTTGCAGATTTACAATCCATTGACGAACATTAGCGAAGGGGTCCCCTAGCCCTTTTACTGCATCCTCTAGCTCCTTACAAGACCACGGTCTCCTTACCAGAAGAAGGGGCCTGTTATCATTCCCTACTCCAAAATGGGGGTTAGGCACCTCTATGGCTGGAAAAATGCTAGTCGGGTCCGTTGGTGGCCACGGTGGGGGATCAGGTCGTGGTCCCCATGGCTCGTCTCGTTTGACCATGGCTGACAGCTCTGTCTGTACCTCACCGTAAGGGCCATACTGCTTTCCCGACCGCGAATGGGAAGGACTCAGCCAACCAAACCCGAACGGGAGAGGTGGAGGAGGAAGAGGGGGAGCGGAGCCTGTAGATGAACCTTGAGACTGCGGTTCCGTCGCCTCCGACTTGGCCTTTGGTGCTGCAGTCACCTGTGGCCCTCGGGCCGCCAATTCCCCTTGGGCTGGCTTAGGCTTCTTTTTCTTATCCTCCTCCTGCTGGATAAGTGCTAGTGGCCTCCCAACAAAATCAGCAGGGTCCTCTTGGAGCGCTGCTATGAGGGATTTCTTATCTTTCCTTTTCTGTCTGCGCTTCTCGGCTTGTTCCTGCCACTTTACTGCTTCAATAAGCTGAAGTTTAAACATCAATTTTCTTAGGTTCTGCTATAGCCACTTCTGCTTTTAACTGAGTTACCAATTTATCGCATGCGCAGGTTTCCAATTTTCCTGGAAACTCATACTTTTTCTGCCATTCTCCTAAATATCTCGCTGATCCGGGAGAATAAGTGTTCATAAATTTAGGATCCCCCATTAATTGGGGTTTACTGTTCCCCTTTCCCATAGTTGCAACTTTGGCACAAGCAAACGATCAGTCACAACAGCATGGGGATCGTCCACTGTATCAAGCTTCTACAGGTACTAATTACCTGCGGATACAGCCGTCCACCACACTCAACTTTTCAATTTTTACTTGTGCCCAACAAAATACACAGGTAGTGACACTGTTCAGGTAGTGACACTGTTCTATTCAGCCGACAATAGTCCGTCAACTACCATCAGTCACACGCTCTCATTCACTCACACACTCTCATTCACTCACACGTGTTTCAGTATCCCTGATACTTTCTTTTCGTCCCTGACGAATAGCGCTTTTACTTTTCAAGTGTCCCTGACACTACTATGTCCCTGACATAGGTTTCGTCCCTGACGAACTCTGCAGCTGCTCTCTAGTGTCCCTGACACTGCTATGTCCCTGACATAGGTTTCGTCCCTGACGAACTCTGCAGCTGCTCTCTAGTGTCCCTGACACTGCTATGTCCCTGACATAGGTTTCGTCCCTGACGAACTCTGCAGCTGCTCTCTAGTGTCCCTGACACTGCTATGTCCCAGACATAGAAGTCAACGCAGCTCACCTATTTCTGCAAATACGTCTCTTGTCCGGCCTCCGTCAAGCAGCAGAAGTGAAGAGGATCTTTCAGGCGAGCAGACACCGACCTCCCATCGAATTCACGAGGGTGGATTTTTCCTCGGTCCCATAGGGACCGACTGCGCGCAGTTTTCCAGCGTCCTCGTCCTCCTCTTCACCGTTGATGCTGTATTGGAAACCGGGCGGAAACACCAATAAATGTTGGTTCTAATCAAACATTTAAACAGAGACTTTCTTTTCTTTGTTCTAGGTTGAGCTCGTGACTGTTAGGAGATGCAAACTTGTTGCTTATCTCCGGCTGCAGCCCCGAGCCCGCTTAGAACACTTTAATTTATATCTGGAGGTGGTTACATGGGTTCCAGGCACCGTCTCACTTTACACAACAGGGGAAAGTTGAAACATAGGTTAACTTCAGAGTTCATACAGAGTTCACATCCATACATTTACATGTCTTGGTGATTTGCACAGAAAACCTGGGTTTCCTCAACTATGACATGCCTGGTTACACCCTTTACATAAATCTGTCTGCAAAATGACAATTCTCATTACACAGTTAGCAATTTACAATGCCCTTATTCTAACAATATCATTAATATATATATATATATATATATATATATATATATATATATATATATATATATATAATAAATTATATCATTAATATATATATATATTTATATATATATATTAATGATATAATTTATTGAGATGCATCTGTGTATATATATATATATATATATGATTATATATAATATGATTGTGTTTATTAAATTATTCATTTTCAAACAAACTCAGAATTGTTTAAGTTAAACTCAAATATAAGTCAATTTCTTTTACATCTTGTAACTTACTTTAACATCTAGAATCAATTGTCAGATTAAACAGCCTTATCAGACCAGACCCAACTGCATTCCTTCACAGGGTCTAAACACTACTATGTATGTAGTTTTATAGGATGTCTGGACCAGTGATTATTGTAGAAACAAATCAGGTGTGGTGCAATCAAAATTCACATGACTAGTTTTTCATTCTGGTCCTGAGGGGAAATGGATCCGTGGTCCAGGGGACTCTAGACAACCTGCTCAAAGTATTTGCTTCATTCACTTTCATAAACAAAAACAGAAAACAGCTAAATCCATTAAATTGAGATGCAATTAGATAAAGCTCATCAATCACTTATTAAACATGTTCATCTTAAAATATCAACAATTTGAATAATGTTAAGATGCAAGACCTATGATTCTATTTGAAGAAACATAACTAAATCATGCATTTAAAAGATGTGCTCTACATTAAGCAGGTTTTTACTGTCCAACTATTTAAGACTTTCCTAAATTAATAATGTATGAATGTAAAACATAAAATTCCAAACCCATGCTAAAAGAAATCTATTCATTCAAAAATGAAACATACGATTTAATACAAATGCACAGATGTAATTCCCTGATACAATACAATGTATCTAACAAGATGAACTAAAATAGCACAGCTGAAGGGGAGAGGTATGATGAGATAATAGGTTTGGTAACCTTGGGAAAGTGAAGTTGCATTTCCTTGATGATAAGAGCAACTGTAATGGTGATGGAAAGATGCTGAGCAGAAATACACTGACAATGACAAGGACAACAACATAGACACAATGTGTAGAGATTCACTTGTCTGGTCTGAGGAGCTGTGACTGGACAAACGTCAGTTTTTGCCAATCAACCTACACTCAATAACACAATGACAAACAAATGTCAAAAATCACATACGTAAATCTTTGATAAAGGCATTCTGACTCTTTGCACTGATATGTCAGGTGCTTTTTAAATTCGTTTACAAAAATGTCTAAAAACATCTTTTCATTTTGTTGATATTGATGAGACACTGAATGTGTCTTATGATGATCTGCAGCCTCCTACTTTAACTCAGATTTAATAGAATTAAGAAGCTAATGTAGAAAAACTGTTAAAGGAATTTTTGATGTAAGTTTTGAGCAAGTAAGCGGGCTCTAAATGCAAACCACCACATTTAGCTGGTTTCAACATTTCTCTTCCTCACTTGCATTTCTACGTTTCTATTGTCATATTCAGTAGGAAGCCATAATTATGCTTTTGAAAAATGCTGAATTTATGAAACTGCATGAATCATGTATGGTGTTTTGAACCTTTTTTCATTTAATATGGTCCCCCATAATACCTTTTTTTTTTTGGTTGTGTTATGAGACGTTGTATAGGGGGGAATTAAAGCAAGAGTACTTCAATTTGCCATGTATTATACTTTAATATATTTTAATGCAAAATAATTTTTTTTCAGGTATATTAGGCTATATCAGGTAAAATATACCCAATGTTAGTAATGGTTACTAAAGCTTACGTTAATGCTCTAGGGTTAAGTGGGCACTGAAATGGACACTTGAAAATGATTGGGGGGTTGAAGGTAACAAATAGGAGGAGTGGACCCTTACAAGCTTTCACAATGGTCATGTAGTCAGTGCAGTTGATTCTATATTGCAGAAATAGTATAGACAGACTTTTATTCACTTTAATATACTGGAAATACATAAGTCTGGTTCTTGCCTCTATTATCAGCTGGGAACATCAATTATTTTGCCCTTTCAAATCATTACAGATCAAATCTTCATAAAAGCCTTTATACAAGGAAAAAGACATATAGTACAACAAGATTAGAGCTGTGGATTCAATCTGTGAGAAGCGTTCCCTGAATGTGTATCCATTCATTCCCAGTACTATACTTTAGTTAAATACTGTTATGAGTTGGTGGTGTGATGATGAAGGAGGAGAGATAGGACTTAAATGCAGAACACAAAAAGGATTTATTCCTCCTGGGATCACCAGGGCATAGGGAAAAAATACAAAAAGAAGAGCCAAATGAAACAGGAAACAGAATATCTGAATAAAACGGGAATAATACTGGCACACACACAATCTATATCACAATACATTTGCAATGCTTCCACAAACACAAAGGGAAGCAGGGCATCTAAATAGCAAGGAGGAACAAAAGGCAATTAATCACAGGTGAAACAAATTAACTCAATGTGAAGCTACTGGGGACCAGTGCAGGGGAAAAAGGAGGTAGGAAAGGAGGCAGGAAGTCCCAAAGGAGAATCATGACAAATACTTTCTATTATTCTATTAGAAGAATTTGAGCAATCTTTTACACAATATATACTAAAACCAAATGAAAAGATTCTTTTAGAACAGCCAAGGTAATTGTTCAATATGATTAATGTAACAGCAGAAAAGGACAGGTTTTAAAATGTTTTTGAAATACAGAAAATATAAACCCTGCACTGGTTTACAGAGTATGGTAGATGAGATACAACAATTTTTGATCTGCTACTCTCTGTGCTAATGTGTGTTTCTGGGGTGTGTTGGGAGCATTAGCGCTCCATGTGAGTTGGTATTTCCTTATAGCTCCAAGACATACAGCACTGAGAGTGTCAACACTCTACCTGATCCTCTTGATGCTGCAGCACTGTATTTCAATCAGGTCAAAAAATCCACCTAAAAAAATAGTCTTTTCAGCTCACTGCAAAACACAATGCTAGAGGTGTGCTTTGTATTTTACTCAGAGGTTTACAATCAGTACCGTGCTTAGGTTTTTTGTGAGGCTTCACACAGGGACGTATGGCATTTCAGTCAGTGAGCTGGTGTTATTGACTAGGAGCAGACTGCACATTACAGTTTTCCCAGCACAGCTAGAGCAGAGTTTAATCACACAATTTGTTCTCATCAAAATATTAAAACAGGAAGAGATACTGAATGTGTGACTAACAGGAACCTCCGTACACAGTTTTTGAAAACCTCTGATCACTGTTGCTCCCTCTGTCTACTTATAAAACCCACGGCTGTAAGGCTAAGGTGCAAGTAAATTACACCACTTATTCACAGAGTAATGGAGTGCAGTAAACATCTCAGACTAGTAAGAAGCAACACTGTGAGGCTGTGTTTTTCTAAGACATCATAATGGAAATGATGTTTTATAGAAGTCTGTTTCCTCACTTTGATGTTTTCCTGTTGAATTTGGATGTTGAGAGTACACTTTGTAAAACTGTCCTACACTATGACCCCAGAGAGTGCAATCTCAATTGGAGCCAGATTCATCTTCAGCTTTGGTGTCCATAGTGATTCAACTACATGCCCTGGCTCGACCTGCTTTTCATTTTCTCTTCCACTCTTTCTCATAGGGCTCTATTTTCCTGCATCTGCAATACCGAACACTGTTTTCAGACGCATTTCCCCCGGTGCAAGACTGTTTATGCACCTGCACAGTTTGGTAATTTACTGAAACCAAACAATGCAACAGTATGGTAGGTCTGGATTGAGCTAGGCTGTCTTTATGCTTATTTTGGACCAAAATTAAATTAGCATTAAAACCTACCCAGGCACCTTTTTCCTTCCATGCAGAAGCAGGGCAATGTTCGAGGCTCTGTCAGATACGCACACAGACCGTACGCAGTCAAAATACATTATTCAATTATGTCAGATGTGGCCTCCCTTCCAAAATGAAAATTATGTGAATTATATGCTGTGGTCTTTGCAGCTGAGCACCTATGGGAGTGTGACGGGGTCCTATCCGAAAGAACCTTGGCAAAGTCCGTAGCTTTTAGATGTTAAAGGTTTTATTGCAATTGTCCTTGTCAGGTACAGCAAACAAAGCAAAGTATTTCGTTAGGATATTCTTCTATAATATCCATGAAAAGAATAAGAAAGAAGTTTCTCAGTAATCCTTCCTTTTTTGTTTGTAACAAACACTCAGTCAGAAACATTCACCATTTGTGACGCACAGTCGATCGTTTAGCACATGTAACATACAGCTTATCCAACTCTCTTCCAACACACTTTCTCAATGGAATGAGGCGTCTTTTAAGGCCTCTAACCCTCTGACGTCATATCCCATACTAATTAGGTGGGGCTATATATACCCGGAACTCATGTTTGCTCTGGTTGAAACAGGAAATTCAGGAATGGAATGCAGCGTGTGTTGTAATGGAATGTTTGCGAATGTTTGATCTTATGGAAATACTGGATAAATGGAACGACAAGTGTGCACCCTTGAAGCCTATGTGGAATGTTGGTGATTGGTGAGAAAATTATGGCAAAGGTAAGTTTATAATTGCAATGTTCATATATGTGTGAATAAGTGTAAATGTGCTCAATGACTGAAATTTATGCTATGTGGTTGGGCTATGGTTGTTCCTGTTGGCTTAGTGACGGTCCACTCCGTCACAGGGAGATGTTGGACTGACATGTGAGACAGTGCTTTCCTCCACCATCATCAAAAAACCAAATGAAGAAACATCTTTTGGAAGAATGGTGTTCATCCTCCAGTAGACTTCAGACACTTGGTTGGTAGCACGTAGTGGTCCTAACACCTGACGAATGTCGCCTTTAATTAATTGTATCAAAATACACATTGAGACTGTCAAAGTATCAACATGAGTGTAATCCTTTGGTCAGCAGGGAAACACTAATAGGTGACAAATGAACTGCTCACAACAACTTACAGAGTGTCAAGACTTTTCTGTGTAGCTGAATAAATACCTGTGGATTCACACAGTGACGGGGATGGTTAGTGTGTTTTATCTCTGTTTTGAGGGAGGGGCTCTGCACAACTTTAAACTTAGATGGCACAGCAGGAGCAGCTACGTTAATTCTTTGATGAAATGAGGAAAAAGCTGCAACCAAGTTAGAATCATTGAATAGGAGACTGACATTTAATAACACAGAGAGCTTTAGTCAGACAGACAGGATTAATCAACAACCTAAGGTACAAACTGCATCTTTATTTTTCACTTCAGAGGGAAAAAGACAACTTTTTTCTGTTTTTAGTTACAGAAGATACTTACTGAACCTACTTACTTCCTTACTCCTTACTGCTAATGACACTTGACTTCCTAACATGAGCTAATGCCAAGAACATGTTCTACCAACCAATTTTAGAAAATATTAACTTCAGACATCTGTCCATCTCTATCTATCTGTGCCAAATCTGCATTTCATGAAAAAGTGAACAGACCTGGATAAAATTCAGTTCTGTATTTTTTTTTTCCCTCTTACAGTCTCCCCTGTCGATCAGTAAAGAGCCCACTTCACAAATATATAAAATGAAACTATAATTAGTGCATGTAATTACCAGTTGCTTTGTGTGGGACTGTGTGATTAACAAAGTGTAGAGTCATGCATTGAACTTTCCGCTTTCCAAAACAAACCTGCTCTGCAAGATATCACTCTTAAAACTAATAAACTAAGAGACAGATGCAAGAAGAAAGGCATTTTATAGGCCTAACAAATTTGGGTTGTTTACTACGCAGGTTCACTAGGAAATAAAAACATAGCAGCTTCACAGAAATATCTGTATTCATGTGGAGTATAATCAATATTAGCAATCAGTTTCTTATAACAACTAGAAAAACAATTCTGTAATTCTGTAAATTCTGAAATTGCTTTATTACATGATTTATCTTCCCATAAACCATTGCAGTAATACCCAATTATTCTTAAACTCTGTAAATGTAACTGTCAGCAAATTAAACCTACCATCCCTCAGAATTTAGTAAAACTGATGAAAAACTTCTGTTAATGGAAACATTGCATGAGATTGATAGAAATAAGTAAAAGTAAACCACTGGCAGCACCATTCATTGGAGCTGGTGTAGCAAAAACAAGCACATAGAGAGGCCAAGCATCAGTCAGGTTGTTGATCACATCTGTCCCACCTTCTAGACAATACTACACTATAACAGGGTTATTATGCTATCACATTTTCAAGAGATTTAAAAGATGTCATGTACGAAAATTATGAAATGTAACTGAAATTAGATGCCCAACCATAAAATACATATTCAAAAGGGTAATTACTGCTTATGGAGCAACCATGTGTTACCCTGAAGACCAACTGCCCTAACTTACTGCAAATAAATACGTCTTCCCTCCTTTGAGCCTTCCTGAAATCTCAGAACAACCACTGGCCTTCAGAAGTGATTCTAGGAGCCAGGTAGTGATTTAACAGCCCAAAACAAAAGTCATCAGCAGGTGTTTTAACACTTCAAAACAGGTCACAAACAATGCTTCATAGTTAATTAGTTACTGCTGAGTATGACACTATCAGTCTGTATCTCCCCCCTCCATGGCTTTAACATTGCATGCAGCCTCCTCTGGCACAATAAGGACATTTTCACTACTATTTAATCACTTAATGGTTTCACAACAGACATTTCTTTGAACAGCCTGCCCAGGTGCTGTCATGGATGCTGAAGGGGGGTTAGAAGCTGGACCAGGGAAACGCCCACTCTGGTACTCAGGGTTAACAAAAGACTATTTAACACAAGAAGAACAAAGGAGGAAACTAAGCACATAAGCGCAGGGAGGTCTGGGTCACACACACTCAAGGAGACGCTCCAGACACACAGGGAGACATGAACAAGAATACAGGGAATTGGGGCATGAGGTAGTCTGGGTCACACACACACACACACACACACACACACCCAGGGAGACGCACCAGACTACACACAAACAACCAAGGGAAAACGGTCTGGGGTCACACACATACCTCGGGGACACACCAGACTTCACACGGGGTTCACGGGTCTGGGGTCACACACATACCTCGGGGACACACCAGACTTCACACAGGGGTTCACGGGTCTGGGGTCACACACATACCTCGGGGACACACCAGACTTCACACGGGGTTCACGGGTCTGGGGTCACACACATACCTCGGGGACACACCAGACTTCACACGGCGTTCACGGGTCTGGGGTCACACACATACCTCGGGGACACACCAGACTTCACACGGACAACAAACAGGGAACATGAAACACAAGGCAGAACAAACGCATGTGAAGCAGAGCAAGCACATGTAGGGCAGTAATGGCAGAGCAACAGCATTTTGGGCAGATGACCTGGCAAACAAACAAAGACTGAACCAAGGTATAAAAAGGGAGGAACACAAACGAGGGACAGGTGAAAACAATCAACTAATTGGGTCAGAGTTAAGGGAACAGAAAACCACAAAGACTAGTTACTGTCATGATCCTGGGTTGATAATAGCTTCTCATACCCATAAAAGAAAACATTTATTTTCCAGACATCAAAGAAATAATTTGTGTTTGGGTACTCCATGGTTGAATATGAATATGAAGATATATCAAGTACCCATCCTTTGCAGCACCACAATATTTCAGTCTCATGCGCCAGCAGTTGTTGATATAATGAATGTTATGCACAACATGATCAAAGCACCTCGGGATCAGAGAACCAGCCTGACAGGTCTCACTCCACCACAGGTCCATAATCTACAAATGAATCAATATTTCTCTTTAGGGTCCTTGACAAGTCAACAGTGTGACTGCACTAACCCCACAGTGAAGGATACAATTCACATCTGGAACAATTCCTGCCATTGAAACAACCAGAACATGAACCTTACTGCAGATCTTGATAAAATCTCCACATTCAGTTTCGTTGGTTTTATTACTAGGATGATAAAAACTATTACAGGGAAGGACATCATCTAAAGGTTCAACATTCAAAGGTGTCAATCTTCAAGAAAACTGAGTTAGGAAACTTATTAATGTCACTTATTCCTTAAGGGATTCTCTGACATAGAATTTTACTTCTGTTTTCATTCAAGTTAGTGACACAGTCTTTAGTAGTTCAAATATTTGTGCTTTACAAAGTGAGTTCATAAATAAGCTAGGATTCCCTTACCTTTTCTGTAGTTCTACAAATATACAGCAACAGATTAGTTGTATTTCTGGTTGTATTTGTTTCATGCTTAAAATTGTAATTTGTAAATCTCTTATCATCCTTTTTTGGTTTCCCCCATTACATCAAAGGGATGGAGACGATGGACAACAGAAGCGTTGAATGCATGGAGCTGGAGGGATCAGCCATCACTGCAGCCCATATAAACTCAAGCCAAGATACTGCAGTCAATGCCACCAACATTACCTTTTTCCCCTACTATCAGCACTCTCTGTATGTGGCTGCCAGCTACATCCTGACCTACTTCTTCATCTTCCTGCTGTGTATGGTGGGGAACATCCTGGTATGTCTGATTGTACTGGAAAACCGTCGTATGCGCACTGTCACCAACCTCTTCATCCTCAATCTGGCTATAAGTGACCTACTGGTTGGCATCTTCTGCATCCCTACAACACTGGTGGACAACCTAATCACAGGTAAATATCCTGTCATACTGAAGTTCTCCTGTCATGTCTCCAGTCATACTGTCCCAGTGTGTTTCAGGAAAGTCCATTCTCAGTCGTATTAAAGGACACTGCACCACACTGACATCAGACATTTTAGCAAGTCATTAACTTTTAACCAGCTATGATCCAACTACATGCATGTTAGTCAGACCTTGTGTCGAGAGACTTTGGTCTCATTCAGCCTTCTGGTGTATAGGAATAAGGGAAAATAAGTTAGTGTAATAACAAGATGTCACAGATAAGTTAATAGCTACCAACACGATTTCAAAAACCCTTCAGTCCAGTACCTTGTCCAGTCTGCTGCGGTCTCTGTCCATGTGAGCCTTCCACTTTACTGAACAGAGTGACTGACTCTGTCCCTATTCAGAGTTGACTTTGAAGATGGCTTTCCCTACGCTCAGAATATTAGTTGTTTTGAAGTGTTTTGAAAGTTATCTCACAAAGCTAAGAACTCTCAGTTTTACTATTGTGGCCCTGACTGAAATATTTTAGGAGGTGCACATCAAACACAGTGTGCCTGTAGCTGCAGTGGCTAATGTAAAGGAAAAGTCTGCTGATGATTATTATTTTTCTCATTGTCAACAAATTCAATGGTCTAAAGCAGGGGGGTCAAACTCATTTTAGGTCAGGGGCCATATGGAGGAAAATCTATTCCCAAGTGGGCCGGACCGGTAAAATCATGGCATAATAACTTAAAAATAACGACAACTTCAGATTTGTTTCCTTTAGTCCAAAATAGTACCAGCACATTCTGAACACATCACAAATAATGCTCTTTACAAAACACTTCAAATTAGTTGAAACTTCTGAGGAAAAAATGGTGCAATTTCAAGAACACAATGCCTCAGTGATTGGAACTTAAACTTCGTCTCATATCTATCTATTATCTACTTTAAGTCACAGCCTATCTGGGATTGAACAAAATACTCTTCTAAGTATCGAATACCTCATTCGTCATTTCCTCATCTTAATCCTGAGCTAACTCACCACACCATACAAACGGAGGTAAAAACTACTGAAGCGCGTAATGTTCGAAGTAGAAGATTTAATAGGCAGAACGACAAGGCAGCTGGCTCCGGGCCAGTTGACATATACGTATAGGCCTACTTGCTCAGCCCCGGTATGAAAAGTTTGCCTGCTTAACATAATTGCTATTGCTACACCCAGTGGACATATTTAGAACAGCAGTTTCTTTCATTGAAACATTGCAGCTAATTTAAACTTCAAATCATCTCGCGGGCCAGATTAAACCCGTTTGGGGGCCTGATCTGGCCCGCAGGCCATACGTTTGACACCCCTGGTTTAAAGACTAAAGACACAATTAATTAGTTACCTGTGTCGCTGAAGCCTCAGTTTGTTTTTGTGTTGTTTCCTTGTTGCCCAAGAACTCCTAAAAAGACAGACCAGGGCTCTGGAGCTTATGTTCAATCTTCTTCTTCTCCTTTCGGCTGCTCCCTTCAGGGGTCGCCACAGCGAATCATCTGCCTCCATTTAACCCTATCCTCTGTATCCTCCTCACCCACACCAACTATCCTCATGTCCTCCTTCACTACATCCAAGAACCTCCTCTAGGCCTTCCTCTAGGCCTCCTTCCTGGCAGCTCTAACCTCAGCATCCTTTTACCAATGTATTCACTGTCCCTCCTCTGAACATGTCCAAACCATCTCAATCTGGCTTCCCTGGCTTTTTCTCCAAAACATCTAACATGAGCTGTCCCTCTGATGTCCTCATTCCTGATCCTATCCATCCTCGTCACTCCCAGAGAGAACCTCAACATCTTCAGCTCTGCTACCTCCAGCTCTGCCTCCTGTCTTTTTCTCAGTGCCACTGTCTCTAAACCAGACAACATTGCTGGTCTCACCACTGTCTTGTCCACCTTTCCTTTCATTCTTGCTGACACTCTTTTGTCACACATCACACCTGACACTTTCCTCCACCCGTTCTAACCTGCCTGCTGGAGCTTATGTTCAATAACAACAGCATATGCCAGCCCACTGTGCTAAATTAGTGCATCACATCCACTGCTGAAAATAGCCCTGAACAAATTCACTATTTACTCCCATTTGAGTGATGTTTGCTAAAAAGTACAGCACCCCACTGTTTTAGGAAATGACTGGAGGTTTTTAACAAAACTATATATTTGTGAGACATTTTAAAGATTTCTATCTTCAGCTGAAACACTGATATACAAACATTACAAATGGCCTCCAAGTTGTATATGTTGCTTCAGTACCTCTATTTCAGTGGTGCAGCAGCTCTGTTGAACCACAATTCAAAAGCAAAGTCTGATTTTCATTAGTTAATTTTCAGTACATTTTTATTTATTATTACTTTAGTCAGTTTCAAGTTATTTCAGTGACCATTGTTTTGTTTTTCTTTCTTTAATGGAAGGATACCAACAATTGTGTCCATGTGTATAAACCCTAGGAACACCGACACACTGGCACCTGTCATTCACATACACACATACAATCTGTGCTTCCTATAAGTATAAAAAGGAATCTACTACCACAATGGACATCAGTAGATACACACGACGTCTGTAATATGTTTAAAAGGCAGTAGGATCTTAGATATCACCATTTTTCCATTGGTGTTTTCTAGTGTGAAGAACAAAAGGAAATAGGTGAGATCACACAATATTATATAGAAAGACAATAGTGATAATAACGCAGGTCTGACAAAAAAAAAAAAAGATAACACATATGATTAGCAGTAAAAAAAAAATCCTCATTAGGTATAAAAGTTTTTAGAGAGAATGTGTGAGCAAAATAGTTTAGTGAACATTTTTCATTTTTCCTGTCTTATGTTGACTTTAGAGTCAACAGGTAAAGAGCTTCTCTGTGCATCAGACTGCTCTGAAGAAGCCTTATTTCTTATTTAGCTAGCTACCTGAAAGAAGAAGCATTTACATGGGTTTTGTTTGTAGATAGGGGTGGTTGGTGTGTGTATTGATGGTTATCTCAGCAGCTCGCTATTCACCAGCTGCTCACGATGTCAACGTCTCTGTCTGATTTCTCCAAGTAATAATATCAGAGAATGTGACTGTCAGTGTGGTTACTTTGGAGTCACTGACAGGCATCTTTAATGAAGCTGACAGGTTTGCGCTACTGGTAATTAGTAAGGTCATGTGATTTCATTTTTAGCCCAGCACTGATGATAGTTTTGTGCATGGTGTTGATTTGAAGTGTTCTGCTGAACGGCAGGAGATGGCGCTGACTAATGAACAGCGCTGTCTTCTTGATGTGGTTTATATTTGGCTCTTTTTTTGTTTTTTTGTTGTGAACGTGATGATGTGATTGAACTGGAGGAGTTCTTACACCTGTGGTAGGCCGTAAACACTGTGTCATTCTATTCACTGATGAAGGGCACAGAGCTTAAATGTCACAGTGTATGCTGAAGAAACCAGGAAAATAAAGAGACAAATTATATTATTAAAGTGACTTTCTTTAATCATGGTTAATTACATGCTTTAATGCACGCGTTAAAACAGTTTGGGGGCTGTTTTTTATTTTTTTGTATTTTATTTGTATTTTATTTGTGTGTGTGTACAGTATGTTTTCATCCTTTAATTCTGGTGATTAAGCCAAGGCAAGTAATAGCAAATATAGAAACCCATTTTTATTCAATTCAATTCAATTCAATTCTATTTGTATAGCGCCAAATCACAATACAAATCATCTCAAGGCACTTTACAAAAACTAAAACTAAAAACCCAACAATTCCCTTATGAGCAAGCACTTGGCGACAGTGGAGAGGAAAAACTCCCTTTAACGGAAGAAAAAACCTCCAGCAGAACTGGGCTCAGTTTGGGCGGCCATCTGCCTCGACCGGTTGGGGTGAGTGGATAGAGCAGAGAGAAAAGAACAGCAACAATAAACAACAAATAGACACTGCAGGTTGGTGGGACCAGTAACTGCACATCAGCGATATACAGCTCCAGGACCAGGGACACCTGCAGAAGGTACAGAGAGAGAGAGAGAGAGAGGGAGAGAGCACAAACTAGGGGAGAGAGAGGGCACAAGGTTAGCAACATTCAATGGTGGAATATACATGAGGTGGGAGGAGAGAAGAGAGGGGAGGGGAGGGGAGGGGAAGGGAGGGGGGTAGGGTAGGGGAGCTCAGTGCACCGATGGTCCTCGGGCAGTCTAGGCCTATAGCAGCATAACTAAGGGATGGTTCAGGGTTGCCTGAAGCCAGCCCTAATTATATGCTTTGTCGAAGAAGAAGGTTTTAAGTCTAGCCTTAAAAGTATAGAGAGTGTCTGCCTCCTGAACCCAGACTGGGAGCTGGTTCCACAGGAGAGGAGCTTGATAACTAAAGGCTCTGCCTCCCATTCTGCTTTTGGAAACTCTGGGAACCATAAGTAGACCTGCACTCTGAGAGCGAAGTGGTCGATTGGGATAATATGGTACTATGAGGTCTTTAAGGTATGAAGGTGCTTGATTATGAAGGGATTTGTATGTGTGGAGAAGGATTTTAAATTCTCTTCTGGATTTTACAGGGAGCCAATGAAGAGAAGCTAATATAGGAGAAATATGATCTCTCTTGCTAGTTCCTGTCAGGACTCTGGCTGCGGCATTCTGGATTAATTGGAGGCTTTTTATGGAGATACAGTAATCTAGCCTTGAGGTAACAAATGCATGGACTAGTTTTTCTGCATCATTTTGAGACAGGATGTTCCTAATTTTGTAAATGTTGCGCAGGTGAAAGAATGCAGTTCTAGAGATTTGTTTTATGTGTGAGTTAAAGGACATGTCCTGGTCAAAAATAACTCCAAGGTTTTTTACAGTAGTGCTGGAGGCCAGGGCTATGCCATCTAGAGTAGCTATAATTTGAGAAAAGTTATTTCTGAGATTTTTTGGCCCAAATATAATGACTTCTGTTTTCTCCGAGTTTAAAAGTAAAAAGTTACTGGTCATCCAGGCCTTTATGTCAGTTAGACAGGCTTGAAGTCTGGTTAACTGGTTTGTGTTAACAGGTTTAATAGATAGATATAACTGAGTGTCATCTGCATAGCAGTGGTAATTAATAGAGTGCTTCCTAATGACATATCCTAAAGGAAGCATGTACAGGGTGAACAGAATCGGTCCTAGCACAGAACCTTGTGGAACTCCATAACTAACTTTTGTTCGTGTGGAAGGTTCATCATGGACATGAACAAACTGGAATCTGTCCGATAAATAGGATTGGAACCACTTTAATGCTGTTCCTCTGATACCAATCACATGCTCCAGTCTCTGTAATAAGATGTTGTGGTCAATGGTGTCGAATGCTGCACTAAGGTCTAGGAGGACAAGTATTGAAACAAGTCCATTATCTGAGGCTAAGAGAAGATCGTTGGTAACTTTCAACAGTGCTGTTTCTGTACAATGATGTGCTCTAAATCCTGATTGAAAATCTTCAAATAGTTCATTCCTGTGTAAGTGGTCTGATAGCTGCTTAGCAACAGCTTTTTCTAGGATTTTAGAAATAAATGGCAGGTTGAATATTGGTCTATAATTAGCCAAGACTCCTGGATCAAGACTAGGCTTTTTGAGTAAAGGTTTTATGTGTGAAGAGTAGCTGCAATCAGCTCTAGCTCCTGCCTACACCTTCTTTGGTCAATATGATAAGCTGTTTTTGAATCCATTTGTCAATTTGTTTAAGCATTAGGTGCATTATTATGTATAGTTTATTATATGTACACATCGGTATATGTACTTTGTTGATTTGACAGAACATTTTAAGCTTCATCTGGACATTCAGATTGTGGAGAAAGTGAGAAGGATGTTTGACATCCTTGACAAATGGCAGTTATGGAGAAGGAAAATGGGCACTTGTCCTTGTTGAAGTCAGGTCTGATCCTAGGGTCAGACCCCAAAGAGAATGAGCATTTATACTGAGCCTTATGCCCAGTGGTCTTTCTGTCTCTGTCACTGTCCTCTGTCTTTGTCTGTGCTCTCACCAAATAGCAAACTTAACATCCAATCACAGAATCCATAATCTTATTGAAGGCATATACTGAACCATTCAGATTTATGACTCTAATTGAATACTTGGTTGTTATGTGTAATGCAGACAGGTCATATCATTTAACTGAATTTTCTTTTATTTGTTAATGAAGAATAATTGCAAAACTTTATAATGCTGAACAGGTTTGGTATTTTATCTCCACTTACAGTAAAATAATTAAGTGCATCAGTTACAGTAGCTCACTCCCTGTGCACAGCTATGTCAACTAATGTTATCTGACAATGTTCACACCATGAAGCTGTAACCACACACTTTCTAAGTCACAGTAATAAAGACCCAGTGTTCAGTCTGAACAGGCAGCAACTGGATTTGCTTTTCAACTTACCTGTGGATTTAATCTCCACCATGAAATCCACCGCTACTTTCTTCTTCTCTTACAATGCTTCTGTGTGGTGTGTTTGTGAAATCTGACATTAGTTAATAATAAGCCTAATTATTAATTATTATAATTTTTAGGGGGGCTGAGATGAAATGAAGGTGTGCTTGAGCACCCCTAAAAGGATCTAACACTGCCCCTGTTTGAAATTCTGTAAGACTACAACATTTCATTTAGTCTTATGCATAAGACAGACTTGTCCAGTCAAATACTGTTTCCTTACTGATGACTTTTAGATCAGTGTTAATTAAGGACTGGAGTGACAGCTCATCTCAATTTATTTCCTTTCTCACTTTTAAATTAGAATATGGGTATAGTATGAAGTGTTTCTAGATTTTCCAATTTTTATCTAATAAGGCCCATCAAGAGCTGTTTTACATGTAATTTCACTTTGTAAAATCATAAATATGTATTTTTGTGATCTGTTTCTTTAAATTCAGATTTATTAACTGACTGTACTGACCATGGCTTTTACCAAGTCAAGTGTATTATGGAGTAGAAATGAAAGTCACTCTGCCCCTTCTGCTCAACACTTCAACCAATTAATATCAGGTTATAGGTGTGGCAGACACAAGACACCACTGGCTATTAGGTTAACCTGTAGGAGTCGTAATAACATAGTGACATTTACTAGTGATTAAAGGCTTGGGGTCATTTTTTTTTAGTTTTTATTGACATTTAAGTCCAGTGATTAATGGTATAAAGCAAAGTGCCAAACTGGCTGAGGTAACGACACAAACAACTAAAAACTAATCATGTCTGATGAGCAGCAGCAACAGTCTCCACACTGATGAAAAGTGAAAGCAAATGAATCTGTCCCAACTATTATTTGATTTTGGTTGTTGAAAAAAAATGAGTCAAAATTGAGTGGAAAATTGAGGTGACCCAAACTTTTATGCTTTATGGTACATGTACAATAAGCATGTCGAAATCTGACAGTTTTTTGTTGACCGGATGAAATAAGTAGATGTATTGCAGTAACAAACTCACAAAGAATAGTCACTTTTTTCAGTTGTATGCAGAGATTTAACATGTCTTAGGTGATTGTTTTGGTTTTACATAATACATTTTACATAATTTACTGCGATTGAGTGTTGCTGCTCTCATCAATGTTTCCAGGAGCAAGCAGCTATTTTTAGTGATTAGACTCTGATCCAACGTCTGTACCTGTTCAGAAACCAAACAGGTAGCACACAAAGCTATTTGCAGGTTTTCACTGTTTAGGTCACTGAGTTTAGATTGATGGCAAAAATGATGATGTCTGATGAGCTTTATTGCTCATGTTGGATGGATTCTCAGTCATCCAGGTGAAGTTGTCTAGAGGTTGAGTCATGGCAACTGGACTTCTAGTTTTTAGGTCGACTGATACATTTATTTCAATTTATCTGTTACATCTGTTAGGAAAAGGCAAAAGAGTCTGCCAGTCTCTCTGCCAGGAGCAGCCTCAACCCAGACCAAATCTGCCTGCTATTGGACCTTCGTCTGAACACCACATACTTCTCATACAGAGGAGAATTTTACAGACAGAAACATGGATGTGCCATGGGCTCCCCTGTGTCACCCATTGTTGCCCATCTGTACATGGAAGAAGTAGAAAAGAAATCTCTTAGCTCCTTTACAGGGATGACCCATTGTTTCAGATATATGCATGACACCTGGGTGAAAAACAAGACCCAGGAAGTTCAAGCCTTCACAGATCACATCAGTGCAGTACACATAAACATCAAATTCACCAGGGAGGACACTAAAGAGAACAGGCTGGTTTTTTGGACTGTGAGGTCCTTGTCGAGTCTGAGGGGAACCTAGAGATAAAAGTCTAGAGAAAACCCACACACACAGACCAATACCTTCTTTTTAACTCCCATCACCCACTGCAACACAAACTAGGAGTCATCAGGACTTTTCACCACAGAGCAAACAACATCCCTACTTGAGAAGAGAAAGGAGGACACACACTTGAAGGCAACATCCACATCAGGAAGAAAAACAAGAGACATGACTGAGACTCAAGATCCACAGAGGAAAAACCTGGTCATTCCCTATGTAGCAGGTGATTAGAGAATCCAACCACCACTTAACAGGAGGTTGGCCCCGCACAGGAGCAGCAGATCCTCAGGGGTGGAGGGCTCAGACATAATCTGTCTTCAGTCTACCAGGCTAGACATCAAATGTTTTCCAGGGAGGACACATTGTGCAGCCAGTTAGTGAATCAGAGCAGTCACATGAGTCCACCATTAGATCCTAACAACCCTCACCTGAGCTCACTTCTATCGTTCACCTAACAAGCCTATTCAGGCCAGGTGTGAAGTGAAACCAACTCAGGGGTGTAGGTCTAACAACTCTCACCTGATTTACATAGCTCACCTAATGAGCCTATGGGTCTAGGGGGGAGTGAAGCCAACCTGGAAGATAAATTGGAGTTTCCATACCAGCTTTCTCTCAGACTGATGAAGCTACTTGGATGAGTGGTGAAACGTTACCTGGTTGATCCTGCCAGTAGCATGTGCTTGTCTCAAAGATTAAGCCATGCAAGTCTAAGTACACATGGCCGGTACAGTGAAACTGCGAATGGCTCATTAAATCAGTTATGGTTCCTTTGATCCCTCCAACGTTACTTGGATAACTGTGGCAATTCTAGAGCTAATACATGCCAACGAGCGCTGACTTCTGGGAATGTATGCATTTATCAGTCGACCTAAAAACTAGAAGTCCAGTTGCCATGAATCAATCTCTAGCTCATTTTGAATGTATGTCCATCTATCTTTTCTCTATAGCACTTATTCCAATTTGGGGTCATGGAGGTCTGGGGCCAACCCCAGCTGACACTGGGTGAGAGCTGGCACACACACAGAAACAAACAAACACATTCAGAGCTAAGGGCAATTCAGAGTCACCAATTAACCCCAGTCTACATGTGTTTGGACTGTGGGAAGAAACTGGAATATCCAGAGGAAACCCAAGACACATGGAGAACATGCAGACTCCACACACACAGGCCCCACGGTTGAATGAGATTCAAACTTTCTTGCTGTGAAGTGACAGTGCTAACCATTTCACCATTGCGCTAAACTGGCAGACATTTACAGTGGAATAACCCTCATAGATATTGACACTCTATTTATATCTATCTTGTGAAGAATCTCATATAGTGACTTTCCTTACATATATAAGGCCTGAACTGTTCTGAGAACATCTAACAAAACCATACAAAAGTGGTCAAAAAACCATAAACATGGTGTTTCTAAAATTCAGAATCTGTGTGAGTGACGGCAAAACTCAGGTGAGCGTGCTGAACCCTCTCTGCTCCTACTTATAGAAGACTCCTGTGTTTTGGGATTCAACCTGGCCAGTGAGGAGAATGGGAAACAGTTTAAGCTGGAGGAGAGAGAGAACAAAGGGGAGAGACAACAAAATATGTGCTCTGATGATTTCAGTTTCATGGTTCCATATATTATACAAAGGTGTTTTTAAACAAATCAAATTACATTCTTAAAATAAGAAAAATCTGAGTTTATTGAGTGGAGATGAGACTGTGTAGATCAAACTATTATATTTTTTAACCTTCATAAATAACAGTTATATCTAGAAACATATAAACTACAAATTCATTTTGAAAATGTATTGGTTTAATGGACAAATATGCTTGGGGGAACAGAACAGACATTTTTCAAAAAGAATTAACAACATGAAGTCCATCTGACGGAGTTGACGATGGAGACCAGCAAGACTGATAAAACTGCAACGAACAAAATATTTCATTTGACAGCTCACAATACAAAAAGAAACATTCATTTCTTTCAGAAGCTTTAAAAATCAATATGAAACTGACATAAAAAATATATATATATTTAGGTTGGGCCTCTCAAAGCAATTGGAGTTTAATCACTATGTAACATGCATGATAACAATGGTTTCAACTTGTTATCAACTTGTTCCTGTACTCCTTGGTTTTTCAAGTTTGATGTGAAAGTGAGCTTCATTCTTTGTTTGCTCCTCAGTATGTTTCCACTGCTTCCATTCTACCTGTGTTTTCCCTTGCTCAGAAGAAAGACCCGGATATTTGTTTTTAGTACCAAATTAATTGTAAATTACAGTAAATTACATGACACACATAAAAAAAAACATTTATGTGACATTAATTCACCATCAGAATTAGTGTCTGATGGTGTTGACACCAGACAGAGTTGACAAAAGGCCATACTTCTGCTTAAGTCTCGTCTTTCTCATAACAGCCATTTTGTCCTTCATCTGTTGCCTGTGGTCTGTATGGTTTTAATAAATTAAGCATTGATTGCATAATATTTTTTGCACAAATATTGAATTGTATGCACTTTGGTGATGACACACTATGGTTGTGACTCATAAGGCGTTAATAAATAGCTATGAAATGAAAAAACTTTAAAACCTTACCAGAGCTAGAATGTTCCCCTGACATGAGGCAGAATGAGGAGGTGATAAAAGGGTCCTCTGAATTATACAGTGGGTACGGAAAGTATTCAGACCCCTTTAAATTTTTCACTCTTTGTGTCATTGCAGCCATTTTCCAAAATCAAAAATGTTCATTTTATTTCTCATTAATGTACACTCAGCACCCCATCTTGACAGAAAAAAACAGAAATGTAGAAATTTTTGCAAATTTATTAAAAAAGAAAAACTGAAATATCACATGGTCATAAGTATTCAGACCCTTTGCAGTGACACTCATATTTAACTCACATGCTGTCCATTTCTTCTGATCCTCCTTGAGATGGTTCTGCTCCTTCATTGGAGTCCAGCTGTGTTTAATTAAACTGATTGGACTTGATTAGGAAAGGCACACACCTGTCTATATAAGACCTTACAGCTCACAGTGCATGTCAGAGCAAATGAGAATCATGAGGTCGAAGGAACTGCCCAAGGAGCTCAGAGACAGAATTGTGGCAAGGCACAGATCTGGCCAAGGTTACAAAAGGATTTCTGCAGCACTCAAGGTTCCTAAGAGAACAGTGGCCTCCATAATCCTCAAATGGAAAAAGTTTGGGACGACCAGAACTCTTCCTAGACCTGGCCGTCCAGCCAAACTGAGCAATCGTGGGAGAAGAGCCTTGGTGAGAGAGGTAAAGAAGAACCCAAAGATCACTGTGGCTGAGCTCCAGAGATGCAGTAGGGAGATGGGAGAAAGTTCCACAAAGTCAACTATCACTGCAGCCCTCCACCAGTCGGGGCTTTATGGCAGAGTGGCCGGACGGAAGCCTCTCCTCAGTGCAAGACACATGAAAGCCTGCATAGAGTTTGCCAAAAACCACATGAAGGACTCCCAGACTATGACAAATAAGATTCTCTGGTCTGATGAGACCAAGATTGAACTTTTTGGCGTTAATTCTAAGCGGTATGTGTGGAGAAAACCAGGCACTGCTCATCACCTGCCCAATACAATCCCTACAGTGAAACATGGTGGTGGGAGCATCATGTTGTGGGGGTGTTTTTCAGCTGCAGGGACAGGACGACTGGTTGCAATTGAAGGAAAGATGAATGCGGCCAAGTACAGAGATATCCTGGAAGAAAACCTCTTCCAGAGTGCTCAGGACCTCAGACTGGGCCGAAGGTTCACCTTTCAACAGAACAATGACCCTAAGCACACAGCTAAAATAACAAAGGAGTGGCTTCGGAACAACTCTGTGACCGTTCTTGACTGGCCCAGCCAGAGCCCTGACCTAAACCCAACTGAGCATCTCTGGAGAGACCTGAAAATGGCTGTCCACCAACGTTCACCATCCAACCTGACAGAACTGGAGAGGATCTGCAAGGAAGAATGGCAGAGGATCCCCAAATCCAGGTGTGAAAAACTTGTTGCATCATTCCCAAGAAGACTTCATGGCTGTACTAGCTCAAAAGGGTGCTTCTACTCAATACTGAGCACAGGGTCTGAATACTTATGACCATGTGATATTACAGTTTTTTTTTTTTAATAAATTTGCAAAAATTTCTACATTTCTGTTTTTTTCTGTCAAGATGGGGTGCTGAGTGTACATTAATGAGAAATAAAATGAACTTTTTTGATTTTGGCAAATGGCTGCAATGACACAAAGAGTGAAAAATTTAAAGGGGTCTGAATACTTTCCGTACCCACTGTATCTACCCAAAATAATGCCTCATTTTTTTTTCCAATTAAAAAAGTCTGACGGTGTTGACAAAAACTATGGACACAATTTCAACTGAAAGTACATTTAAACATTTTAAATGTGTAACTTTTGATGCTCATTAATTTATTTATTAATTTATTTAGAAATAATTATAGTGTTTCATTTTTACACTACTTTTAAGTTTTTGAACATATTGAAACACAGACCTGAGACCTGACCCAATTAGACTGATGAGGATCTGGAAATGATGTGGGACTTGAGTCCTGACTCCAATGTGGGTCCACATTGGACCCACGACCTATAGCCCTCACAGATTTCATTGGTACAGTAGTTTCATCCAAATACTATGGCCCACTCAGACGTCCAG
This sequence comes from Mastacembelus armatus, assembly GCF_900324485.2. Classification (NCBI taxonomy): domain Eukaryota; kingdom Metazoa; phylum Chordata; class Actinopteri; order Synbranchiformes; family Mastacembelidae; genus Mastacembelus; species Mastacembelus armatus. Next base: position 4,513,299 of record NC_046641.1, on the reverse strand, counting down.
TCATCATCTGTACGTATCTAGCTGCAACTCCAACTGCTAGTTACAAGTTACATCAGAAAATGACTGCACCAGGACCAAGTGCACTTTTACATTATTCTTCAGTCCTCTCACCCACCTGACCTGGAACAACAGGCTTGTAAGGCAACTTCAACTAAGAGCCATGTCCCAGCTTGTCCCAGCAATATCAGTGTGTACTTCCCTTAATCCACCACTCACACTGAGTCCCCTCTGAAATAATTTTGGCCCATCACCAGTCTTACCAACTAAATTACATAAATGTAATGGCCACATGGAAAGCAATGTGTCAGAAACATCTGTATCATCATCTTAAAAGAACAAAGAGTTACTATAGCAACATCAAAAATACACAAGCTGTAGGCCTGCTCATGCCAGGTTTCAGAGCTGAAAGAAATATACAGAACCTTTACTGTACTTCAAGGTAAAAATTAGCAGTGCAATAATAAAAAGTTCAAACAGCACCACTTAATATTGTAGCTGTCCAGCATTTAATTAGAAAGCTGTTTATACAGCTCAGTGTTTTAATGTCTACAAATGATGTATTTTATCACTAGTAGAGAAAACCATTTAAACCAATTTAATGTGACTCAATACAGCAGCCCTGCAATAATTCTACCTTTGATACATTTGGTGCGGAGAGGCACAGTGTTGTAATGACAGCATGAAATGTCTGGGTCTGAACCTGCTCGCTGACTGGGACTTAAGTGTTGAGCTTGTATGATATTCGTGTGTCTGCATATGACCTGCCTGTTTGTCACTCTGCCAGAGATAGATAGATAGATAGATAGATAGATAGATAGATAGATAGATAGATAGATAGATAGATAGATAGTGACAGACAGACACAGACATAGATAGATAGACAGACAGACAGACAGACAGACAGACAGACAGACAGACAGACAGACAGACAGACAGATAGATAGATAGACAGACAGACAGACAGACACAGACATAGATAGACAGACAGACAGACAGACAGACAGACAGATAGATAGATAGATAGATAGATAGATAGATAGATAGATAGATAGATAGATAGATAGATAGATAGATAGACAGACAGACAGACAGATAGATAGATAGATAGATAGATAGATAGATAGATAGATAGACAGACAGACAGACAGACACAGACATAGATAGACAGACAGACAGACAGACAGATAGATAGATAGATAGATAGATAGATAGATAGATAGATAGATAGATAGATAGATAGATAGTGACAGACAGACACAGACATAGATAGATAGACAGACAGACAGACAGACAGACACAGACATAGATAGACAGACAGACAGACAGACAGACAGACAGACAGATAGATAGATAGATAGATAGATAGATAGATAGATAGATAGACAGACAGACAGACACAGACATAGATAGACAGACAGACAGACAGATAGATAGATAGATAGATAGATAGATAGATAGATAGATAGATAGATAGATAGATAGATAGACAGACAGACAGACAGACACAGACATAGATAGACAGACAGACAGACAGACAGACAGACAGATAGATAGATAGATAGATAGATAGATAGATAGATAGATAGATAGACAGACAGACAGACACAGACATAGATAGACAGACAGACAGACAGACAGATAGATAGATAGATAGATAGATAGATAGATAGATAGATAGATAGATAGATAGACAGACAGACAGACACAGACATAGACATAGACAGACAGACAGACAGACAGACAGACAGACAGATAGATAGATAGATAGATAGATAGATAGATAGATAGATAGATAGACACAGACATAGATAGACAGACAGACAGACAGACAGACAGACAGACAGACAGACATAGATAGATAGATAGATAGATAGATAGATAGATAGATAGATAGATAGATAGATAGATAGACAGACAGACAGACAGACAGACAGACAGACATAGATAGACAGACAGACAGACAGACAGACAGATAGATAGATAGATAGATAGATAGATAGATAGATAGATAGATAGATAGATAGACAGACAGACAGAGAGACATAGATAGACAGACAGACAGACAGACAGACAGACAGACAGACATAGATAGATAGATAGATAGATAGATAGATAGATAGACAGACAGACAGACACAGACATAGATAGACAGACAGACAGACAGACAGATAGATAGATAGATAGATAGATAGACAGACAGACAGACAGACAGACAGACAGACAGACAGACACAGACATAGATAGACAGACAGACAGACAGACAGACAGACAGACAGACAGACAGACAGATAGATAGATAGATAGATAGATAGATAGATAGATAGATAGATAGATAGATAGATAGACAGACAGACAGACAGACAGACAGACACAGACATAGATAGACAGACAGACAGACAGACAGACAGACAGATAGATAGACACATAGATAGATAGATAGATAGATAGATAGATAGATAGATAGATAGATAGATAGATAGATAGATAGATAGATAGATAGTGACAGACAGACACAGACATAGATAGATAGACAGACAGACAGACAGACAGACAGACAGACAGACAGACAGACAGACAGACAGACAGACAGATAGATAGACAGACAGACAGACAGACACAGACATAGATAGACAGACAGACAGACAGACAGATAGATAGATAGATAGATAGATAGACAGACAGACAGACAGACAGACAGACAGATAGATAGATAGATAGATAGATAGATAGATAGACAGACAGACAGACAGACACAGACATAGATAGACAGACAGACAGACAGACAGATAGATAGATAGATAGATAGATAGATAGATAGATAGATAGATAGATAGATAGATAGATAGATAGATAGATAGATAGTGACAGACAGACACAGACATAGATAGATAGACAGACAGACAGACAGACAGACAGACAGACAGACAGATAGATAGATAGATAGATAGATAGATAGATAGACAGACAGACAGACAGACAGACACAGACATAGATAGACAGACAGACAGACAGACAGACAGACAGACAGACAGACAGATAGATAGATAGATAGATAGATAGATAGATAGATAGATAGATAGATAGACAGACAGACAGACACAGACATAGATAGACAGACAGACAGACAGACAGATAGATAGATAGACAGACAGACACAGACATAGATAGACAGACAGACAGACAGACAGATAGATAGATAGATAGATAGATAGATAGATAGATAGATAGATAGATAGACAGACAGACAGACAGACAGACAGACAGACAGACAGACAGACACAGACATAGACATAGACAGACAGACAGACAGACAGACAGATAGATAGATAGATAGATAGATAGATAGATAGATAGATAGATAGATAGATAGATAGATAGACAGACAGACAGACACAGACATAGATAGACAGACAGACAGACAGACAGATAGATAGATAGATAGATAGATAGATAGATAGATAGATAGATAGATAGACAGACAGACAGACAGACACAGACATAGATAGACAGACAGACAGACAGACAGACAGACAGATAGATAGATAGATAGATAGATAGATAGATAGATAGATAGATAGATAGACAGACAGACAGACAGACACAGACATAGATAGACAGACAGACAGACAGACAGACAGACAGACAGATAGATAGATAGATAGATAGATAGATAGATAGATAGATAGATAGATAGATAGATAGATAGATAGATAGACAGACAGACAGACAGACAGACACAGACATAGATAGATAGACAGACAGACAGACAGACAGACAGACAGACACAGACATAGACATAGACAGACAGACAGACAGACAGACAGACAGACAGATAGATAGATAGATAGATAGATAGATAGATAGATAGATAGATAGATAGATAGATAGATAGATAGACAGACACAGACATAGATAGACAGACAGACAGACAGACAGATAGATAGATAGATAGATAGATAGATAGATAGATAGATAGATAGACAGACAGACACAGACATAGATAGACAGACAGACAGACAGACAGACAGATAGATAGATAGATAGATAGATAGATAGATAGATAGACAGACAGACAGACAGACAGACAGACAGACAGACAGACAGACAGACACAGACATAGATAGACAGACAGACAGACAGACAGACAGATAGATAGATAGATAGATAGATAGATAGATAGATAGATAGATAGATAGATAGATAGACAGACAGACAGACAGACAGACAGACAGACACAGACATAGATAGACAGACAGACAGACAGACAGATAGATAGACACATAGATAGATAGATAGATAGATAGATAGATAGATAGATAGATAGATAGATAGATAGACAGACAGACAGACAGACAGACAGACAGACAGACACAGACATAGATAGACAGACAGACAGACAGACAGACAGACACAGACATAGACATAGACATAGACAGACAGACAGACAGACAGACAGACAGACAGACAGACAGACAGATAGATAGATAGATAGATAGATAGATAGATAGATAGATAGATAGATAGATAGATAGATAGATAGACAGACACAGACATAGATAGACAGACAGACAGACAGACAGACAGACATAGATAGATAGATAGATAGATAGATAGATAGATAGATAGATAGATAGATAGATAGACACAGACATAGATAGACAGACAGACAGACAGACAGACAGACAGACAGACAGACATAGATAGATAGATAGATAGACAGACAGACAGACAGACATAGATAGACAGACAGACAGACAGACAGACAGACAGATAGATAGATAGATAGATAGATAGATAGATAGATAGATAGATAGATAGATAGATAGATAGATAGATAGATAGATAGATAGACAGACAGACAGACAGACAAAGACATAGATAGATAGACAGACAGACAGATAGATAGATAGATAGATAGATAGACAGACAGACAGACAGACAGACAGACAGACAGACAGACAGACAGACAGACAGACATAGATAGATAGACAGACAGACAGACAGACAGACAGATAGATAGATAGATAGATAGATAGATAGATAGATAGATAGATAGATAGACAGACAGACAGACAGACAGACAGACAGACAGACAGATAGATAGATAGATAGATAGATAGATAGACAGACAGACAGACAGATAGATAGATAGACAGACAGACACAGACATAGATAGATAGACAGACAGACAGACAGACAGACATAGATAGACAGACAGACAGACAGACAGATAGATAGATAGATAGATAGATAGATAGATAGATAGATAGACAGACAGACAGACAGACAGACAGACACAGACATAGATAGATAGACAGACAGACAGACAGACAGATAGACAGACAGATAGATAGATAGATAGATAGATAGATAGATAGATAGATAGATAGACAGACAGACAGACATAGATAGACAGACAGACAGAAAGACAGACATAGATAGACAGACAGACAGACAGACAGACAGACAGACAGATAGACAGTTCTCTGCCATGAGGTGCTATGTTGAATTTCCAGTGACCAGTATGAGAGACTGAGAGCAATAACACCAAATTTAACACACCTGCTCCCCATTCACATCTGAGACCTTGTAACACTAACGAGTCACATGACACCGGGGAGGGAAAATGGCTAATTGGGCCCAATTTGGACATTTTCACTTAGGGGTGTACTCACTTTTGTTACCAGCGGTTTAGACATTAATGGCTGTGTGTTGAGTTATTTTGAGGGTACAGCAAATTCACACTGTTATACAAGCTGTACACTCACTACTTTACATTGTAGCAAAGTGTCATTTCTTCAGTGTTGTCACATGAAAAGATATGATAAATTATTTACAAAAATGTGAGGGTTGTACTCACTTCTATGAGATAGTGTATATAGCCAGATAGACAGATAGACAGACAGACAGACACAGACAGCTGGATAGATAGATAGATAGACAGACAGACAGACAGACAGATAGATAGACAGATATAGATAGATAGATAGATAGATAGATAGATAGATAGATAGATAGATAGATAGATAGATAGATAGATAGATAGACAGACAGACAGATATAGATAGATAGATAGATAGGTAGATAGATGGATAGATAGACAGACAGACAGACAGACAGACAGACAGACAGACAGATAGATAGATAGATAGATAGATAGATAGATAGATAGATAGATAGATAGATAGATAGATAGATAGATAGACAGACAGACAGACAGACAGATAGATAGATAGATATCCCCATCTCCTTGGGGGAAATTCAGAAGAGATGGACAGAAAGACAGAGAGGAGGTAATTCAGCTCTGTATTTGATTGTATTGTGCTAAAAGGTTGTTCTATCTCCAAAAGCATGTTGAGAGTATGCAAAACACATATGTCTGCACTTTGCCCTTTTAAATGAAAAGGTCTTTCAAGAACAACCTAAATAATGCTGCAGTGGTTAGTAATTTAGACCCTGTCTAATGATTATGACTATCTTCTATGATTGAACATCTCATAATTGAGTCCTTCTCATCAGAAGATGTTTTCAGTATCAAATAATTCACTGATAATACTGATGATACCACCGTATTATCCACATTACTTAAAGTAGTTTGTGGTAGTTACTTATTCTGCTTATTCTCTTTTGTAGCATCATGGTGCTGGGGTGCATTGATTTTTTACACTATGTACTGTATTCACTCAATACGGTTGAAGTGACAATAAAAGATAAAAGTTTGACTTGACATTATCTATATATATTGTTTATTAAGTGTTCCCAAAAAAACTTTCTATATGCATGTTTGCTTTTCTGTTGCTTCTTACAATACAGCATAATGTAAAAAAATATATATATATTACATGCACTAAATGTCAAAGCTTCATACACCTGTTTATAATTTCAGTCATTATAGTTCTTCTGGTGTCTGCACCACTGCAGTTTCATGGTGAATAAGCTTATATTTCTAAGCTCCTCAAACGGAGGATCCATTTACTGTATGTTCAACAAAAGCACCATTTATTTATTTACTTATTTTCTGTGAATTGAGTTACACAATAAGGTCTAATTTAATGGAATTGTAAATTTCTCTACTCTATGGATCCATGGACTATCTCTAAACAATGTGTGCCTGGTGTTTATAACAGCAGCTCCCCAGTGCAAGGAAGCAAACAGCAGCTGTTTGGATATGTTTTAAAAGTATTAGTTGTACAGTACACAAATTTGAGTTGGAACTATACTATTAAATGACAAAAGAGGATGTAGATGTCAGTAGACATCTATGATAATTAGTATTCATTTTTTGGGGAGATATTATAATACTACAACTGCCTGCTGTATCAATTCTACTGTTTACTGCAGGATTCATGAAAACAACAGCATCAGAATCAGAATACTTTATTAATCCCTTGTGGGAAATTGTTCCCATGCTCCATACGACACCATATATGTTGCAGCAAAAAGGAAAGAATAAAAGTAAAGTTTAAAAATGAAAACAAAATATAAAATACAATTATAACAGACTAAATGAAACAAACTGACAGCTTTAAAAATACAGAAAATAATACACAAAAATACAGAAAGACACTATTTAAATATAAGATTAGATTGAACAGACTATACAGATTGAAACTATGAAGCAGGCAGGTTGACTGAGCAGATTAAAGTTATGTGCAGCCTCAATAATAGACAGATTGAGTTTCAGAGGGAGGAGTTGAACAGTTTAATGGCCACCAGAAGGAATTAATTCCTGTGGCCTCTGTGTTACATCGTGGGAGAATATGATTCTGTGGCTGAGCAGCATGTCGTGGAGACATTCTCCTCTTAGACACAGCTGTCAGAGTCCAGCCCCTCTCCCACAACAGGGCTAGCCTTGCAGATGAGTTTACTGAGTCTGTCCTTCACCCTCAGTTTGCTACCCCCGCACGCAACAGTACAGAGCATGGAATAGGCAACCAACCACAGACTCAAAAAACACCTTATATTTGTAAGCATTATAAAATATTCTACAAATGTTTAATGCCAGACCAGCAAAGCAGCACAGACCAGCTTCCTTTACTCTTGCTTTATCCTTCCTTGAGATCATTTACTATTTATTTTTGTCTTGGTTTTAAAATTTAACATCTTAGCATTTGATTTGTCTCTCAAATATCTTCTAGTTTTTGACTTTCTAATTTCTATTTTCTCAGGGTTACATGTGGATTTACAGTCAAAGCCCAGAGTTATTTTCACAGGCAGCTTTACTTAGGATCAGGAGTGTGTGGCAGATTTTGATGGTTATTGTAATCAATAATCACTCAGTACCTCAGGTTTCCTTTTTGACAGCGTATAGTAGAACTATGAAGGGGCAGCACTATATTATTTGGTAGGAAATATTTTCCTGTAGCTCTCCAATATTCTATCACCCTGGGGTCAATGTTCATTGATTTCAATTTTCATCATTCTGCTACAGCCCCATCATGCTCTAGTCAATCAAACTGATGTTCCTTGTAGGAAATGAGGTGGAGAGTATACTCACCATGTCAGGTGTCTTTGAAGCCTGACTTTCTGATTGATATGATTTTAAGGAAAGGAAGGAAAAGAGATGTGAGGAGACAGGTCCTTGTCTAACCTGTCACATCTCAGTGTTTGTCTGCAATTGAATTACACACAAAAAAAAAAAAAAGAAAAAGGCATGCCTTCAAATTTTAAGTGTGTAGGGCAAATCCCAACTCCCTTCACTGCATCCACATTTCTGTTGTGGATGTTAGTGCAGCCCACACAAAATGTGAGGAAAGGATTCAAGAAAGAAATACAAGGAGAGAGGAACTGAGGAAATTAATAAGAGAGCTTAGGGAACTGGAATCAAATTCCTTTTTGTGTGCGCAAACTTGGCCAATAAGAATGATTCTGGTGTCGGTCCATAACAGCCTTCTGTGAAGAATGGTTTTGTGTTTCCTCATTTCATGGCTTTTCCACTCAGCCTCTTTGCACCTTTATCCTCACAGGTCTAGAAGCTTTGAGACAATCCTCAAGATAGCGAACCAGAACCACCTCTGGGTCAAGCAAGGATCAAGGATCAAGGAACGATCAAATAAGGGAGTTTGACTGTACCCAAAATGTCACTAAGCAAATCTAATTCTAAATCCCATTACACCCTAAATTTCACCCACTTTAAGTTCACATCTCTCTTTGTCCTTTTCCAGATTTAAAAGCTGGTGTGAATATCTGTAGACAGCCTGAAATATCACATTATAATCACTGTTTCAAGTCATGCATGAGTGACATTTGAACCACTAAGAATTTCTAAGAATGTTCAATGGATGAATGAATAATTTAACTGCATAACTACTGAACTTGAGTACTGCTATTTATGGAGTTTTACTTTCTTTCTTCAGGTTGGCCCTTTTCCAACACAGTATGCAAGATGAGCGGCTTTGTGCAGGGCGTGTCTGTGTCTGCATCGGTCTTCACCCTGGTGGCCATTGCTGTCGAAAGGTTAGTGTATGGTGTGGTTTCATCTTAATAGCATCAAAACTGGTGGTAAGCCTAAGACACTGATTATTCAATCAATGACAAACCTGACTGATACATAATTTGGGGAATAAATGAAGATTTACAGACAATTCATAGCTCTCCACGGATTTTCTATTGCATGAGTCTCTGTGTCAGAATCCCAGATTTCCCATTTCCTGCTAATGCCTCACATCTTACCCACTTTTGTCTTCTTAAGGTTCTCTTTTTGGCAGCTGGTAAAAATAGCTAACTAACTTGATGGTGGCAAATCATAGCACACAGCAGCCTGTGGGCATTTTTTAGTTTTTTGTAAAAAGACTGAATTGTCAACAAAGTGCCTCACGCACTAGAAAGTCAAGGACGAACAAAGAATTATGGGTGTAGTTTACATAGCATGACCTGTTGCACTCTATGGTTGATGTTTCTGCTTAGCTGGATACTGTAAATTGAGGATCACCAACCTAGGTCCTGTAGATCTACTGTACTGCTTGTTTTCAAAATATCCCTGCATGTCCAGCTTCTGACTGGCTAAACACCCATCAGGGCAGTAGATCTAGAGGAACAGGGTTGGTGCTGCTGTATGTAATTAGTTGTAATTATCTTATCTTTGCCAGGTTTCGCTGTATAGTGTACCCTCTACAACCCAAGCCAACTGTACTTGTTGCCAAGGCAGCCATCATATTAATCTGGGTGCTAGCAGTGGTCATCATGTGTCCCGCTGCAGTGGCACTGACCGTGGAAAAGGTTCCTTTCCACTACATGGTGTACAACAACAACTTTAACCACACGTTCCCTTTGTACACGTGCTATGAAAACTTTGCCAATCCTCAGATGAGGAAGGTCTACACGGCAGTTCTGTTTGCTCACATCTACATGGTACCCCTCACCGTCATCGCCCTGATGTACGGGAGCATCGGAGTCAAACTGTGCTCCTCTGTGGTAGCGAACAGAGAGCCACAGCCGGCCAGTGGTACAGTCCAAGTGGAAGGTAGAAGACTTGGTCAGCCAATATCACAGAAAAAGATCAAGGTAATAAAGATGCTCATCCTAGTGGCTCTGCTTTTTATGGTGTCCTGGCTGCCACTCTGGACACTCATGATGCTGACAGATTATGAATGCTTGGACAAGGACCAGCTTGACCTTCTGACCAGCTACATCTTCCCCTTTGCTCACTGGCTGGCTTTCTCAAACTCCAGTGTCAACCCCATAATCTATGGCTACTACAATGAGAACTTTAAGAGCGGCTTCCAGGCAGTGTGTAAGTCCAGGCCCTTTTGCTGCCTTATGCTGTGCAAGCTGTGTAGAAGGATGGCCAGGAGGTGCAGGAAAGGAAGGTCTGTGCGAGCACCTTGTGCAGGCACTGACTTCAGAGATGCCACTAGCAATCACAACCACCTTGTACTGGGCCTGAGAAATCGAGTCCATAACGACAACAAGCTGACTGACACAGTAGCGGTAAACAGGGCAAGGGTGGGGTCTGTGATGGTCCACTCAGAAAGAAGTGCTTTAGATCGGGGGTTAGAAATGGCACCTAGTTCACTAGCAGTTTCTGCGTACCAGGCGTGGGATAGTTAAGGCAAACTGATACCCAGACATGAACCAAACAAAGCCAGATGCTCCATTCAAGTCTGAAGAAAGAAGCAACTATTATAATTATCCGATAATAAGTGTAATGTGGCCGCTGTTTGGAATTCATCTTTAATGACACGTTCATTCCATCAGGAACAACACAGAAGGAATCACTTTTTTTTGTAGGATTATTTTTCGGGCAGTTTTTTGCCTTTATTTGACAGGACAGTGGAGAGAGACAGGAAACTAGGAAGGGAAGACATGCAGACATGCAGACATGCAGACATGCAGACATGCAGACATGCAGACATGCAGACATGCAGACATGCAGACATGCATGACGGCCAGCCGGCTCGGGAGTCGAACCGGCATCTCCTGCGTATATGGATGGGCACACTACTGCTACGCCACCTGCGGCCCCCACAGATGGCATCACTGAAGCTGTCCATGCACCTGGAGGTAATTGTAGTCTTATTTAATAGTGCCATAGGTTAACATAGTGCTCAGCTCTACCACTGTAAACAATGCAGAGCCGAGTGCTTTACAGTACAGTTCACAGATGTCAAGGAGATGCAAGCCAAGCTAAGCAAATCCAGATTAAACTCGAGAATAGGTTGTTTTTGATATTTTAATCAACAGATCACTTTCACTTAGTAGTATGTTTCAGCTAAGAACTTCTGGTGCCATTTTCAGTTTGGGCAAACATCAAAGCTCCAATATACATGATCACCTCTCCCTGTCAGTAAAATAGCTGGCTGCTATGGAGATCTATAGGTGTACAAAGGCATTTTCGCCCATACTGTTGAGTTATTCTTTTTGTATATATAGGCCTTTTGTTTATAAACATTTGTATTGTTATGTATTTACTTATATACTGAAAAAAGTGACCAGGGCTCAGCCAGCTCTAACGACTCCTGGAGAGGGGGTAGGTGGTGCCACAACAGTTGAAGCCTTTGTTTCTCAGGGGAGGCTGCATTTTAAAGGACCCTTCAAAATGAGACGGCGTGACGCCACTGGCCTTTTGAATGCAGCCTTCGAAGGATGTGGCCCATCTACTGAGACAACCATTATGCGCTCGGCGTGTAGAACTACAGACAAGAGTGACCAAGTCAAATTAACCTTGCAATTGCATTGCTTCACCAAGGACTGCCAACCGGTATATAACCTATACCACCAAGTCAGAATGTAATGCCATGTGTTTTTACAACATCAAATGTAATTTAAGGTGTTTTTACCTTATTATCATTAGTGTTAAAATTATTCATTGATACAGTAAATGTCTTGTTTGCCTGAATATGTTTCATTTTGTTCAGGTCAGTTAATATGAAAATACAAAAATATGAGGACAATCTATCTGGCTACAAAACTTTGTACATACAAATTATAATGCAGAAGATATAGTTTCAACTATTCCATGATGATCATTTACAGCTGTCATTCATCACATTAAACTATATAGCCTTATAAAATACATAGCCTGTTTATACTGTAAAATCCAGCAAATGGTCACTGCATTAATGAATGCAACTAAGACAGTGATCACATATTTTTTCTATCTAAAAAAAAATCCACATCATTGTAGAGTAAAGATTAGCAAACAAACAAATGGGATTTTTAACTATTTAAAGTAAATCTAAAAAACAAAAATGTAAGCTAAGTTGAAGGGGTCTGACTACTGTCTAAAGACACTGTAAGACATCCAGTAGTCACATTCAAACATTAAGAAAAATTCTACCTCTACAACTTTGCAAAATGTAGAAAGATAAATGTAAGTGCTTCATATTATATCATGAAATAGTTCACACAAAATCTATTGACCAGCTACCTCAATTTGATTCAGTATAACCTCCAGCCAGATGCATGCTAGGAAAGGAATGAGAACAACTAAAAAGTACAAATAATACCCAAATATAAAAAATAAGACAAGCAACTACTCTAAAGGCAGTGCTAATTTTGTTATGACCAGCACTGTGTGATACCAGCCTAGCGCTGTATTCTCCCAGCCTCCCATGAACTACCCACTATGCTCTATGAGTAGTAATAGAATGGTTTGTTCGCCTGATAAGATCATAATTAAATATTAAATGAATTATAAATGGGGGTGTGGTTAATATAATAAATAAATATAAAAGTGGGCGTGATCAAAATTTTTTTTGTTTTTATTTTTTTTTTAAAAGTAGGTCAGGGCGTAGTAATGGTTTACTGTTTTCGTTTTTAGATAAGAAGTGACGTGTGGGTCAAAAGGGGTGTTTCCTTGCAGATGATATAAATCGTTAAAATATTTCTCCTACTCCTTTTTTAGGAGTTGTTATATGTAATTGAATGAGGTTTACTGTTGGGTGTTTCAAATGTGTGAATGACAACATTTAACTCGAGCTTTTCAGGGTGCTAATAATTGTCAATGGCTGTTTACAGTTGTGGGTTGTGGGGTCTTCATTTGCATACAGTCTTGTAATTGTCGATTGAAGTGTGGATTTTTGGAGTGTGGGGGATTCTTCATTTTCTCAGTGAAATTATCTCTGCTTCTCTGTTGGTGCTGCTGTATAAAGAATCACATAGTAAACTTTACAAGAGTAAACCACAGCAGTAATACTAGATAAGAAACATTGCATCAAGGCTTTTCATTATTATAAACTAAATGCCTGATGTTTGTGTGACTTAGGATTAGAAGAGGGTTAGAAGTTTTTTCTGTGGAGTTTCAGTCAGCAGCATCAGACTAGGAGCAAACGTCACTACTACTGTCCAGGAAGATCATGATGTATAATAGATACCACATGAACTGTTTAATAATATTCCTATGAATTATTTTTAGGACTGAAAAATACCAAAATTTTTTTTACTGTGAATGTGTGAGTTTCAATAAACTACTTTTACTAGCTGACTAATACAAAGTTAATGGTTAATGTATGTCATTCAAAATGCTTTTAAAACATAGTAAATGTAATCTGGTTTCAGAAAAAGACTGTGTATGTTTCTGTATGTCTTTTGTACTGTACATACACTTTACACTCTCCTGTTCACTCTTATACACTGCCAGCTTTATCCTGAGTCACTTGGCCAACCCTGCAGAGCCCCCTACCCCCGATTCTCTCTGGGCAAGTCTTTAGCCTGGTCTCCAGCACAGGCACAAACACGGCGAGCATTTGTTCACTATCTGTGCCTCTGAGTTTTCCCTAAAAAAAATCATTTTTTTAAAATCCTTTTGCCAGTGGAGATGCTTAGCCAATTGTGCTGAAGCTTCTTGTTAAGTGAGCTATGATCATGTATCATGTATGTAGTTTGCTCTGGCATGTCCTGTATGTCTTTTAAGTCTTCAGTGGAAAATGTTACCATGGCTAGATCTCTTATTCTTATATAAACCTAGTTCTGGCTCAGAGGTACCAGCCACAGTAATCATACAGGGCAATATGTCATTAACTATAATGTAAGATAAAGAAAAGCAGTGAATTCCCACATTTTAGAACCTAGAGGACAGAAATGTTTACATATTTGTTTATATATGTATATATTTGTCAAAGTATTTGTATAGTGTTACTATAGGAGTTGTATACAGTTGCAAGAAAGTCACACCAAATTCACAAGTAAAGCAACAAGGCAGAGCAGGAAGGGAGTGAAGACCTGATTTTTGGGGAAATAAAAATGTTTTACATGCGAGGAAGATCTTTAAAGGGGGTTTTCACATATACATAGTTACTGGACGCAAAAACAACCTTAACTGAGACATGCCACTACTGACACGTGAATGAGTTAAAGCTCTTAGCTACAATTAACATTTTTCATTTTTAACAGTAAATTTACTCTATTTATTTCACATACTATTTTCCATTTTCTTGAATTACAGAAAAATGTATGTAAAATTAAGCTGATATATTTACATTCACATTTTATATTTAAACCATAATTGACTATGTGGCAAATTATAAGGGTTTATGTCCATAATAACCTAACAATTACAACAATATTTTTTTGTGTTTGTGTATCTATATAATTTTGCATTACATGAGATGGCTTACAGCCGTTGCCATGTTTATGACAAGTTCGCCTCAACTCCATGATAACCCAAACACAGGCAAACAAGGGGAGCATGGGTGGAGGCGAGGTGGGCATGTACTTGAGTATGCTGACAAGTGGAGATATTATCTTACAGTAGAGTGGAAAATAACCTTATGTTGTGTTGAAAATGTTTGAAAACCAATATGATTTCCAGATTCTGGACATGGATGTATGGATGCTTTCCGATCTTTTGCTCCAATCCGTTAGTCAAGTCACCTTATTTAGATAGCCTAGTAAACCAAACTGAGAAACACAGAGCTCATGAAATCTAATTGTCCACAAATACCCTATCCAAATGCCCTATCCACATTCAGTCAGATAGAGCAAACTTACAGTATGTGTTGGCAATTATGTAATCAGATCAGAATTTGTTCTACATAGAAATGGAATGGTCAAAAGAACTGAAAAGACATTTTACTTACTGAATATATGTAATTAATTAATTTTGATTCCTCTCAACCTATTCATGCACTTTATCTTATCATTTTACCATTAAAACACAATTTATAATGTTTTTTTTCGTAAATCACAATATTTGTCAGTCATACAATAGATGTACAGATTTAAGAATAATTGCTCAGTGCTAATTAAACTCCTAATTGTTGGCTATGTTATGTCCTCATGCAATGCTATTATCACGTACTGCATTAATTGTAGCTTTAATTCCCCAACAGGTGTGTATTAATGAAAAGCTATAGTGGCCATACTCTAAAACTGACAGATCTGGGCCTGCAGACACCTAAAAAATGAAACACATGGTGATGAAATGACTTGCACATATTCCAGCATGTACTGGGGAAAAGCAGAGTTAGTCCATCACAGAGCTAACACACCACAGGCTTTAAACACTATGGACAAATTAAACCCATTTGATAAAATTTGGTTGAAGAAGAACTCAGGTTTTTCTTGGTCTGAGCTGACATTGCTCACCATGGCGACATCATGCTGCTGCAAGCACTAACACATGTGATGTTCCAAGTACCACATTACTACAGTGCTGAAATAAATGATAATGCATACATAATCAAACTACAACATTGCTGCTGAATTGGTTAAACACAAAGGCCAAACTATGATGGAACCCTGAGAGAGGTACTTATGTGCATAAAGGCAAGGCAAGTTTATTTGTATAGTACAATTCATACGCAGAGTAATTCAAAGTGCTTTACAGAAATAAAAGACAAGTTAAAAGTACATAGGCAAGAATTAAAATAAAAGTAGTAAAAAATATTTCCACCTCCCAAAGAATAAAATAAAACAAAATTATCTTAAATTAAAAGAGAATGAGTATACACTCCCAGTGCTGACTGGGCACGAGCAGGCTGTATCCCCAGCTTCCCCCTGGGGATACATTTCTGATTCTGACATAAAGTTGACAAGGATGGTTTAGTCAGTGCACAGAAAAAGAAAACCATTCAAACTCAGCCAACAACTTTTCAATGAATGTCACCAACATTGCTGCTGTTATTACACAACTGGGCAAATTAAGCATTAATCCTCCTTCACGTTTGAATTAAGCTAATTCATAAGTATAAATTTTCTGATATCGTTATACACACAGCAGAGCTACGGACCGATTACTGTTAGCGTTTAGCGTTAGCAACATGCATATAGCGTTAAGCTGGTCAACAGACCTCTGACATTATACACAGACCGGGGTAGAGCTGGACGCAAATTGGCACGTTCAAAGTTCCGCGGACAACCTGCACCTCACAAAGCAGATGGGTCTGGTGCATGTTGGGAGATGTAGTTAAGGCTAATATCTTTGCTGTGTTATGCATTGGGTGCAGTAACGTTAACTCGTTAGCTTATTAACTTAGCTAAACTAGCTAGCTTATTTCATTAACAATAAGCTATCATAACAATTTGACATGAAGGCAAACATTATGTTAGGTTATGAATTTACAGAAAATAATAGGGAAACGCTTTCTAACCTGATATTACCTAGATTACAGTTATAAAGTGCAGTCCACCACCTGATTCTTGTCAGTCCATGTCCCATTTTTCTTCTTCTTCTTCTTTTGGTCTCTGTTGGCATCGCACAACTCAAAAAGGACGTTGGCAAACAGATATAAAATAATATAACATTAGGTATTAATCCAAGTAATCCACTAGTGACGGCCAGCCAGTGACCGATTCAGTTATACTGGGTCAGACCTGGCGCCACCAGCTTCCCACAGGAATAGTACAAACTGGTGTCTTTTCTCACAGCGCGCACTGTTGTCATTGGCCAGTTTTCTGAATGGCAGGCTCATTAACCAATCATGATCGAAGCATTACGGTGAGCGGGCCAATAGCAATTCTTTGAGCGTAGTAACTGTTCTGCCCATTTTTAAAAAAATTTTCTCATACTTTAGTGTGAATATTAAAATGTAATAATGAGTTTTATTAATATCCATAGTTTCCTTTCTCTGTCACTTCAATGTCAGATCAACATGCTTTATTGCATGAATTAGAATTTAATTGGAAACAAAGTGCACAAAACAAATAAACAGATAATATAAGTAATACTTATTTACATTCAAATAGTCAGCCTGTCTGCATGGCCAACCTGTGATTACTGAGTCTCCACACAGGCTATCTCTTCCTCTCTCTTTTTAGTTCATTTCACTGAAATGTAAGTTTACTTTTAACTATTGCCAGTGTCACACATGGTCTGTGTGCTTGTGCTTGAGTGGGTGGTTGCCTGTGTTCATATGTGTGGGGTTTTGTGTCTGTTTCTGTGTTGACGACCAGTTTTGGTGCCACAGTACTGAAAAGCTAGTGGACCATGTGATCCTGTTACAAGGGTTAGAGGTCTGGATCGGCATCTCTGTTTTGAAGACAGGAAATACATTGTTCAAATTGGTAACTGTCTGACTGTGGGTTCCCTCCGGGGTCCATCACAGAAAAAACTTCTAACCCTCTTCTAATCCTAATCGAGTCACACAAACATCAGGCTTTTAGTTTATAGTAATGAAAAGCCTTGATGCAATGTTTCTTATCTAGTATTACTGCTGTGGTTTACTCTTGTAAAGTTTACTATGTGATTCTTTATACAGCAGCACCAACAGAGAAGCAGAGATAATTTCACTGAGAAAATGAAGAATCCCCCACACTCCAAAAATCCACACTTCAATCGACAATTACAAGACTGTATGCAAATGAAGACCCCACAACCCACAACTGTAAACAGCCATTGACAATTATTAGCACCCTGAAAAGCTCGAGTTAAATGTTGTCATTCACACATTTGAAACACCCAACAGTAAACCTCATTCAATTACATATAACAACTCCTAAAAAAGGAGTAGGAGAAATATTTTAACGATTTATATCATCTGCAAGGCAACACCCCTTTTGACCCACACGTCACTTCTTATCTAAAAACGAAAACAGTAAACCATTACTACGCCCTGACCTACTTTTTAAAAAAGAAAAAACAAACAAACAAAAAAAAACATTATTTTGATCACGGCCACTTTTATAATTAAATATTGAGAAAAAAAACAAACTATTTTGACCACGCCCCCATTTATAATTAATTTAATATTTAATTATGATCTTATCAGGCGAACAAACCATTCTGTTACTACTTCTATGCACTTGGTTTTGTTTGTGCAAAACCCAACTGAACGTCTGTGCAACATTTAAAAGATGGAGGCAGCTTCAACATTGTCAACGATGATGCAGTTGGAATCATATTTACTGGAGAGGTAGACGACTTGGAATGTAGCTAATTGTTAATTAATTAGCCAAATTTTTATTTTTTTTTTACAAAGATGCAGTGATACTTTTTCTATTGATGGGCCATTTACATTGGGATAAAACTCATACAAGAAACTATAATTGCAAGGCAGGCAATCTTAGCTTTTACTGCTTGAGTCAGGGTAGATATATTAAACATTATGATTAAAGATTATAATATTAGTTCATCCATACATTCTCTCTATCTCTTAGTCCAATTCAGGGTCATAGGGGTCTGGACTCAATCCCAGCTGCCACTGAGCGACACAAAGACAGACAAACGCTCACATTAACACCTATGGGCACTTCATCATTAATTAACCCCAAAACAGCACATTTGTGGAAAGTGATTGATGTTTAGAAAATACACAGGAAATAGATTTGGCAACAGTAGCCCTGAAAATACTGTATCAGGATCTCAGTTGTTAACAGAGTAAATGACTCTTTGCTCTAAATCTTTGTTGGTTTATGACATTTTTATAAATGATTATAAAAATGCGGTTAGGACAAAGCTATATTCCAAGCAATTCAAATGCAAAGTTTGCATTCGAACATGAGTCTGACACAGAAAGAAAGATGATAAAATATAAAAATAAAGAAGTACAACTTTATATATCCAAAAAAATATATATTTGCATTGTATATATTTATTTACAAAATGAACAACCAAAGAATTGAGTATATTAAAAGGATTTACTGCTTTGCTTTAAAATATGTACGTTAAAGTGGATTCTTGTGCTTTGGTGCAGTGTTTGTTGGTAACCAGTAACTGGTGTGGTAACTTGAATGTGCTCCCAGGTTGTGTCCTTTTTTTTGTAGTTCCTTGACCAGGCCTCTTGCATCACTATATTGCATATTTATTCATATTTATGCCACTTGAGTATGTTAGCTTGCTGTTTACATATATAGTCCAGCTATAGTCATGTATTTACTTTGAATTGGAAATCTGAAACTTGGGTGTTGTGGACTAAGTGTTTGTTGCTGGGATTTCTCCATATTACTGGACTTTCTTGTTATTACTGTTGAACTCCTTTGAATGTATTCCAGATGTTGAATGTTATATAATGACTCTTTCAGTCACTGCTATCTTATGACACATCAGGAGAAGCAGATGTTGCAGACTACTGTATGTTTTTGACTAGAAATGCAAAATTGTGACTTTCTGTATATTGTTGTTGTTCATGGTCTTCTTGTGCTATGATGCAGACCGTAATACTGTAGTTCTGTTTCTATTTATGTACTAGTGATAAATATTTTTTTGAAAAGTCAGTCCAAGAATGGACAGCAGGTTAAAAAGTGAATATTGTAATTCTTTGCATCCCAGTGTAATCTGTAGCACAAGATGTTTACGTGTTCAGTGTAAAAGACGTGGTGACACTGCTGCGTTTGGTTTGTGATTGTGCCTGATGTTATGTGTGAGTGGCAGCAAAGCATTAGCGGCTACACTGACAATAATTTGCCATGTCAATGTGAGATTGTATGTGGAAGTCGATAATATGCGTTAATGTTTAATATGCTCATTATATGTGCATCTGTATGGTCCTTTTGTTGCGTGGTGCTTAAATAAAGGATTCAAAGACCTACTGTTTATTGACTGAGGCTATTCAGGTAACTTGTATCTGTTGACCGAGGTGTGGTTGTTTTATTCAATTAAAGCTCAGTAGGAGTAGTAGTAGTATGCAAAATGCAAAAAGAACACAAGAGAAACACACAACTGCAAAGAGATGGATGCAAAACCTGAGACACAACGACTACACAGAGACACAAAGTGAGCACGAAAATATGCAAAAGTTGGAAGAGCTCCAAAGCAGCCACAAAGAGATGTGACAATGACTACAGAGACAAAAAACTTCAGACAAAAAGGACCATTTTATAGGCAAGGAAAATTTATTTGTACAGCACCAATTCAAAGTGTGTTACAAGGCATATAATTACATTAAAAGCATGGAAAAGAGCATTTAAAAACAAAGATATTTAAAATAAAATAAATTTAAATAAAATAAAGTTAATTCAGATAAGATGTGAAAGCACATTAAGAAAACAAGGATGAACAATTATTTGAAGGCAGCAGTAAACAACAGTGTTTTCAGTCCTGATTTGAATGAGCTGACAGTTTGAGCAGACCTCAGGTGTTCAGGAAGTTTGTTCCACAAGTGAGGAGCATAGTAACTGATTGCTGCTTCACTTTGTTTGGTTCTGGTTCTGGGAACACACAGTAGACCTGTCCCAGATGACCTGAGGGGTCTGGAAACCTCATAGGGAACTAATACATCTTGAATATATTTTGGTCCACAACCACTTAGTGCTTTATAAACTATATAACATTATACTAACATCCATTTTACTAACTTCTTTCTTGATTCATTTTGTTGGCTGATCTCTCAATTAGTACACCTTAATGCTAACATTGGAAATATGTCATAATTAGGAGTAAAAAGTACACAGATTGTGGGAACATTGAACCTGCTACATTCTTTCTTCTACAACTAGAAAAACATCAGCTTAATTAATTTTCTTTATGTGGCATCTGCTTTTCAAAGAAATGAAGGCTCATTATAAGGGTTATAATGGCAGGCATCATAGTACAATTACACTAATTAGGCTGCATATTATGCACTTAAAAAAAAGAAATCTGAATCCAGCTAAAGCCAAACTCTCAGCCTTAAGATCAACCAGATAAATCAGAGGAGAAATTTTCTGTAAATCATAGGAGCAGAAAGCAGAAAGGAGCAGAAAGCAAACCGTGTTTTTGTAGACCTACAAAAGAGTGTAGTGAAAATGATTTATGATACAGACCTTAGCAGACCTCTCTAAATGGTGCAATGTTACTTTTGTTAGCTCAGAACATTCCTTAAAGACCTTCATACCTTAAAGACCTCATAGTACCATATTATCCCAATAGACCACTTCGCTCTCAGAGTGCAGGCCTACTTGTGGTTACCAGAGTTCTCAAAAGCAGAATGGGAGGCAGAGCCTTTAGCTATCAAGCTCCTCTCCTGTGGAACCAGCTCTCAGCCTGGGTTCAGGAGGCAGACACTCTCTGTACTTTTAAGGCTAGACTTAAAACCTTCCTCTTTGACAAAGCATATAGTTAGGGCTGGCTTCAGGCAACCCTGAACCATCCCTTAGTTAGTTATGCTGCTATAGGCCTAGACTGCCCGAGGACCATCGGTGCACTGAGCTCCCCTACCCTACCCCCCCCCCCCCCCCCCCTCTCTCCGACCTCATGTATATTCCACCATTGAATGTTACTAACCTTGTGCTCTCTCTCTCCCCTAGTTTGTGCTCTCTCCCTCCCTCTCTCTCTCTCTCTCTCTGTACCTTCTGCAGGTGTCCCTGGTCCTGGAGC
This sequence comes from Mastacembelus armatus, assembly GCF_900324485.2. Classification (NCBI taxonomy): domain Eukaryota; kingdom Metazoa; phylum Chordata; class Actinopteri; order Synbranchiformes; family Mastacembelidae; genus Mastacembelus; species Mastacembelus armatus. Next base: position 4,491,128 of record NC_046641.1, on the reverse strand, counting down.
TGTTTATCGCTGATGTGCAGTTACTGGCCCCACCAACTTGCAGTGTCTATTTGTTGTTTATTGTTGCTGTTCTTTTCTCTCTGCTCTATCCACTCACCCCAACCGGTCGAGGCAGATGGCCGCCCAAACTGAGCCCGGTTCTGCTGGAGGTTTTTTTCTTCCGTTAAAGGGAGTTTTTCCTCTCCACTGTCGCCAAGTGCTTGCTCATAAGGGAATTGTTGGGTTTTTAGTTTTAGTTTTTGTAAAGTGCCTTGAGATGATTTGTATTGTGATTTGGCGCTATACAAATAAAATTGAATTGAATTGAATTGAATAGAACACCCTTGAAAAGAAATACAAAGAGCATTCCATACAAAGAGAAAAACACAACAGGCACTACCAGATGCAGCTGCTGCCATTGAATGGACACTACGGTAAGAACACCAGAGCAAATGTAACTGCCAGGAGAACATTTAAATTTAAAGAAACAATATTGTCTTGACAAAGTTTTTACAGTGTTGGAAAGTTAAGAGATTATTTTGAAAGAGATAAAACCAGATTTCCCTTGTGACTGTAAGACTGTATGCCAATGGATTATTGTCAGTGACTTCTGTACTTCTGAAAGGTTTTGTGATGAGAAAAGGGGCCTCTACATTTCATTGCATAAAGATTAAATCTAGTGCTATATTACCTTTACATGGAAAAACCACGAGGACAGATGTCTCTTTTAACCTCCTAAGACCCGAGCTTTGGTTTGGCTTGCATTTTCGATTTCTTCTAGCTATTTGGGGTTAGATGGAACCAATAAATAATGTGCTTATGTTTTGTTATTGCTTTTGCTTTTTTTGTAATGCTCCAAAACTACTACTTCAAAATAGGAATGTCCTGTTTGTCTGTGGGAACAGTTGGATCACACTTAACCTTTGTGAAAGACAGAAAATGACACAAAATGAAGTTTTACAGTGCAGATAACAAAAAAATATGATGTCCACGTATGTGGACGCCAGGTCATAGGAGGTTAAAGTCCTATTAGGAAAATGGTGCAAAGAAAACCCCCATACCTTTAGACACTGGCTGGATACTGTTGAAGAGATATGTAGAGAAATTCTGACACACATTTGAGAATTAAACAGCATCAGCATTTAATGCAATGGGGAGAATGGACTGCTTATAAAATCCATCACAAAGACACTACAGCAACGTTCAAAGACATTGTATCATTGTATCAATATGTTGCATACATTACTGACAGAATTTTGTTTATTCTGTAATAATAACATGAAAAGCAAAACAATTTGCATTTTACCCTTTGTATTAACTTCAGACAACCCCAGGATTAGCTGTAGTTCTTCCTCTCTACATTTCTACCACAATGGTGTAGGTGACAGCACTTACTCTTAAAAATCCTTTACAATAAAACCCCAGTAAATTAAAGTATCTTTGTATAAATCCTAGTACAAAGTAACATGAGGTTGATTCCAACGAAGCCTTTTATTTCAGTCGAGACAAAAAAATCAAGAGTACTCAACGAGGAGAGAAAACAACAAAGTAACAAGGAGAAAATATTTGTAAAGCTGTTCCTTAGTGGGCAAAGCTGAGACCAGACAGATGATTTTTAAGAAGACTGTGCTGGTGTAACTGAACTAAACAAAGCAGTTCTTATTGCTCACAGCACGGACTGCCATGATGAAACATCTATCAGCACACTTCCTCAATGTGAATAGGAAAACAAATCCATTTTACATTTAACAGACACTAATTTTATTGAACAGTCTTTGTGACAATCTGTATTTTCTATAATAAAACATTATGGAGTGATCAGTAGAGTAAAAACATATTCCCATTGTATGATACAGTAAAGGGATATTAATGTTACCCATGCACTGCCCCAGTTTGTTCCACAGACTCACTGTAGTGATTATAGATTATAGGTGCTGGTGGTTATGGTGTTAACATTACTTCAGATTCTCACAACTGTACATATATTTGAAGAACTACAAGATGTCACATGCACCAACCAAAAAGTCCAGATAAATTTAATACAAGATAAAAAATAAAACAAGACTAGAACCAATCCTTCACTGTACCCTTTGTATTCCCCCAAGCTCACGTCACAACAGTGCTATTCATTGTCCAATGTGGTTTCCCAAAATCTACTCTGAATAATCTGATGTGTATATTTTTCTTTTTCATTTGCATTAGAATAAGTTTGCTGCATTGATATGACTATACAGCAGGAGATAGTAGTGATTACCTGCAGATGTTTGAGACTTGTCCTAGTAATAAATAACATGAATAAACTTTGGTTCCAGTTATGTCTCTGTCACCTCTGTCACCTCATCTTTTTTATCGTTAGCACATATTGTTGAAGAGAAGTGCAGGAGTGTAATACATATTTTTACTGGCTTTTAAAAAATATTTTATATGCACAGGAAAACTAATTTAAGGTCTGAAGAAAAAAAATAAACCTTAACATCTGTATAAGAAGAATTGAAATCTTTTGTTGGAGCATTCCTAAAATAGACATGAAACATAAGCATAAATTTATTGCAATAAAATTCATTTTTTCAGGTTAGGTCAGATCACCTAAGAAAGGTATGGTAAAGTTTTGTAGAAGCAAAAGTACGCAGATGTGCTCAGGTCATTTTAAGATAAATTAGGATGTTCTGTTAGCATAAGGATCTTCCTTAGAGCTTAGAATGGTCATATTTCTCAGAAAGTGCTCCTGCTCTAACACACCCGCTGAAATAAAATTTAGATGCTTCAGACCGTCCTCAAGGCTGGCTCCCACCATAAACATTACAAAAGAACAAACACACACAAAATAAGTCAGATTAAACATTTCAGTACTACAGGTCTCAGGTCTCAGTGTTGACCTGGTACAGGAGGCCAGTCAGACAGCAGCAGCTCTGGCTCTACATGTACTCCCCAGTGTTAAGGATTCACTGCTGCCCTTCACTCTGGACCCTGTAGGCCACAGCTGTGATCAGAGCTGCTCCCTTCCCACTTCCATCCTCTGACTTGTGGAAAGTCACCTGACACTGTGGTGCCAAATCCTGCAATGTTTCTTGCATGATGCTAGAGAAACTTTAGAATAAGTGAGGGAGGAAAAAGAAAGACAGCTGTGATGAAAAAACATCAATCAATAAATGAAAAGTAAGTAAATAAATAAAACGCAGGTAGAATGTGTGATATTTATAAATGAGGAAAAAAGTCACTTTAGGATATAAATAGTCCTTACTGAGGGTGCGTCTTATAAAGAGTGCCATCTACTCCCACAGTGATGGAGAGTCGGTTCAGGTTGCGGTTCTCTCGTATCTTGTCAACCACAGCGGCTAAACCAGCACCACAGAGCTGAGCTGCACGGCGGGCAACCACAGTACAGACCTCTTTTACCAGTACGCTGTCATCACATGTGGAGCCTGTGAGGCCCAAGTGCTGCAAAATTGAGCGGACCTGTCTCATGGCCAGACGGTCTCTTTGGGATCAGAGAGAATTACAAAGGTTATACACATGAAAAAGATAACACACAACATGTGTGACAGGCTTTTTCTTTAAAGCGAGTTCAATTACAATCATTGCTAGAAAGGAGGGTGATCTTTCTTTAAACAATGCTAAACTGCATTCATCCAAACAAAAAAGACAATTTGATGTTGCTTAAAAGATAAAGCTTTTATCATTAGCTCATGGAATTAATCAGTTGAAAAAATGAGCTTTACTTCAGTTGAGTGCAGCCTTAGTGTATTTGTGTCTTATCACTACAGACAGGAAGAACGTAAGGTGATTTTGTGAAAAAGTTTTGACAAAGGCAGGTCATCATTGGAAATGAGAAGATACAGACAAAAATAAGCCCAGTCAGTCACACATACAGTATTTGATTCAGATGTATGATGGCAATATTATGATTTTTAATATTTCAGTATAAGCTTGCCTATATTCTGCTGCTGCTTTTTCTGTAGTTTCTCCTTTTTTTCTCTTTAGTGAGTTAAGCTTTAACTTAAACATTTGTATCACAACTGCTCATCTTCTCAATGATCACTGTTTATTGAAATCATAACAAACCCCAAATATCATGTACTTATGTACAATGTACTTATACTGCAGCAGGAGTGTTAAAGCTAAATTTAAATTTAGCACGATTAAGCTGACCATGCAGTCAAAATTGAAGACAAATGATTCAATGAGAGCATGGTATGATTAAAGTGTTTATTTTCAATTATGAAAAAACCTCTCTCTTTCAGGTACAGTAAACTGAATGTATCTGTAAGCTGTTGATTGGACTTTTACAATACAGTCCCTGGTGATTTGGAATAATAAGAGTTGCTAAATGTCAAATCACTGCAGATTCTAGTAATTAAGGTATCACTCAAAAGTGCTGGTAAATATTTCAAAATGCATTTCAAAGTCCATCCCTGGCAACCAAAAGAATGTTAAGTCAAAACTTTCACAGTACAGTACAGTAATCAAATAGCCATGTCATTTCATGCCATATGTGTCAGGCCTCATATGTGTAATGAGGCGGCAGTACCGGCCCTCCTGTACCTCCTGTGTCTCTCTCCCTTTTCCCTGTGTTATCAGCGAGACGCCCTGTTGATTACCTTCAGATGCGTCGCCGGAGACTGTGAGGCGCTGATGAGCTCCACCTACGACTTACCTGCACCTACGACCATAAAAGCCCTGGATCTTCACTACCACAGTGGCAGTTCATCTGTTCACCCACGCGGTAGTGGAATATCAGTCTCCTGAAATCCTCGCTGTGGTTTGCTTGTTAAGTACCAAGTCTCTCACTCTCTCCCAGGTCATCCGCCTCCTGGTGAAGCCTGCTGCCTGTGAATAGAACTTTGCACGCCCTGAGTTCCTGTCCGTTCCTGGAGTTCCTTTGTTTCCTCCTTAGTTTTCCCGTGATTTTTTGTTAATAAACTCTTTTTTTGTGAATCTGCATTTGGGTCCGGTTCTGATTCATGACAGAACGAACTGGCCAAAGAATGGACCCAGCAGATCCATTTTTAATGATAGGGGTACTGGCCTCCTACCATATTACCGGTAGGAGGCTTTTCAGTTCAGGAAGCTCTGTCCTGACAGGGAGCCCTTCTCAGGGAACACGAGCAGGCTCTTCGAACCTTGATGAAGATGAACCAGGATCTCATGGCCCAGGTTTTATTTTGGGATTGCTGCAAGGAAAAGCACTCGCCTGGGCTGAGGCGGAATCCTCTTCAGTCACTCTAACTGATTTTACCTTTGAACAATTCACTGCTCTGTTTCGGCAGGTATTCGACCACCCAGATCATGCCGGAGACATGGCCCAGCGTCTACTCGCACTCCGACAGGGGAACTGGAGGGTTGTGGACTATTCCATAGAATTTAAAACCTTGGCAGCAGACACAGGGTGGACAGGAAATCAGTTGAAAGAACTATTTAGGAAGGGCTTGACAGAACAACTGAAAGACGAGTTAGCCTGTCGGGATGATTCTTCTGACTTTGTCTCTTTTGTACAATTGGCGATACATATGGATAAGCCTGTACAAGCCTTGCCCCAAACCTCGACAAGCCTCCACCGGCCTTCCGAGGACCCAGAGGAACCCATGCAGCTCGGCCGAGCCAGTGAACCTGGGGGTACTGGCAAGGCGTGCTACGAGAAGTCTGAGTAACCCCAGGTTATTGTCGGCCATTCTCGTAGTCGACCGGTGGACATGTTCCTTGCCCGCTTTGGTGGACTCAGGGGCAGACAACAATTTTATTGATATAAAATTGGTACATCAATTACAGATTCTGCTTCAACCATTAGCGCGCCCACTATGAGCATATGCTCTGGACGGGCGTTTGCTCGCACATTTCACGCAGAGCACCTCACCACTCACGCTACTGATCTCGAGAAATCACCGGGAGTAGGCAACTTTTAAGGTTATTTTGGCCCCTCCAATTCTGGGACTCCCGTGGCTCCGGCGACACAACCCGCATATCAACTGGGTCACGGGTCAGACAAAGGAGTGGGGTCTGCGCTGCCACAAAATTTGTCTATGGGCAGTGCTGACGCCATCCTCCCCACCCATAGGCGACCCAGTGAAGGCACCTGACTTAACAGATGTTCCGGAGTGTTATCACAACCTAGCCCTTGTGTTTAGTAAAGACAAGGCACTCTCCCTGCCGCCCCATCGGCCTTATGACTGTGGCATCGACCTCCTCCCTGGTGCCGAATTACCGAGTAGTAGGCTCTACAGCCTTTCACGCCCGGAGAGGGAGTTGATGGGGAAGTCCATTTCGGAATCTCTCGCATCTGGCATAATCCACCCTTCATCGTCTCCCGTCGGCAAGGGGTTTTTCTTTGTTTCAAAGAAGGATAAGACTCTGCGCCCCTGTATAGACTACCGGGGGGTGAACGCAGTTACGGTCCGAGACCGCTACCCCCTTCCTCTACTAACATCAGTGTTTGAGTTGCTTCAGGGTGCCACAATATTCACTAAACTAGAGCTGCGCAATGCATACCATCTCATTCGAATTAGGGAGGGGAACGAGTGGAAGACGGCGTTCAAGATGCCCTTGGGGAATTTTGAATATCTGCTGATGCTGTTTGGCCTCACCAATGCCCCTGCCATCTTCCAAATGTTTATTAATGACACGCTGTGGGACTTCCTTAATCAATTTGTATTTGTATATCTGGACGATATACTTGTTTCACGCACGCTGCTGGAACACCAGGAACATGTCAGGCAGGTGCCGCAGCACCTATTAGAGAATAAATTATACGTCAAGGCAGAGAAATGTGAGTTTCACCAGGAAACAATCTCTTTCCTGGGGATGATTATTGAGGAGGGCGGGGTGCGAGCCAATCCGAACAAGTTATGGGCGGTGGCCAAGTGGCCCTGACCAACCACTCGTCTGGGACTCCCAACAGTTCCTGGGGTTTGCCAACTTTTATAGGCGCTTTATCCGAAATTTTAGTAGTGTGGTCCAACCCCTTACCAGACTCACCTCTCCCAAGGTGCAGTTCCTTTGGTCCCCAGAGGTGGAAGCAGCATTTAAGGACCTGAAGATCTGCTTTACCTCAGCTCCCATCTTAACCCAGCCAGATCCCCAGTGCCACTTTATTGTCGAGCTAGACGCTTCGGACGTGGGGATTGGCGCCATCCTCTCCCAGCGGTCCGAGTCCAACAATAAATTACACCCCTGCGCCTTTTTCTCTCGCCATCTGTCCCCTGCAGAACGGAACTACGACGTGGGAAATAAGGAGCTGCTAGCCAACAAATTGGGGTTAGAAGAGTGGAGGCACTGGCTTGAGGGTGCAGAACAGGACTTTATAGTGTGGACAAAAACCTAGCCTACATCCAATCTGCTAAGCGCCTCATGGCTAGACAGGCCTGGTTGGCTTTGTTTGTTTACTAGCTTCAACTTCACAGTAACTTACAGGCCGGGGACCCGTAACATCAAGCCAGATGCCCTCTCCTGACAGTTTGCCCCGTTGGAACTGGACTCAAAGCCCGAGCCCATGCTTCCTCCCAGCTGTGTGATAGCGGCAATCACATTGAATACAGAGGACCAGGTGATACAGGCCCAACGCACTGATCCCGATCCCTGAACTGGACCTGTTAACCGCCTCTAGGTTCCCAGCACTGTTCGTTTACAAGTGCTCCAGTGGTTCCGTACGGCCAAGTTCTCATGACGGTTTTAGTGGCCGTCTATGGATCAGGACATCAAAGACTATGTGGGATCCTGTTCGGTCTGTGCTCGGGGAAAGGATTCCCACCGGCTGGACTACTCTGGATGGCTAACCTGCTTTTTCAGAACGTTTTTAGGTTGCATAGCATTCCTCAGGATATTGTATCCAACCGAGGAACCCAGTTCACGTCTCAAATCTGGAAGGCTTTCTATCAGAGCCTGGGGGCTTCGGTGAGCCTATCTTCCGGCTTCCACCCTCAGACCAACGGCCAGACGGAGAGGCTTAATCAGGACCTGGAGGCAGCCCTCCGTTGCGTAGTGGCATCAAATCCCACAACTTGGAGCACATACCTACCCTGGATCAAATATACTCACAACACACAGGTGCGTACTGCCACTGGCCGAACCCCTTTCGAGGACTCCCTTGGTTATCAGCCGCCCCTGCTTGAGGCCCAGGAGATAGAGGTGGTGGTTCCTGGATATTTGACCACGGGGGCGGGGACTCCAATACCTGGTCGATTGGGAGGGCTACGAACCAGAGAAACAGTCCTAGGTCCCACGCTCGGCCATGATGGGACGGAAGTTACATCGACAACACCCTGACAAGCCTGGTGGCGATCATAAGGGGGGACACCTCCTGTGTCTCTCTCCCTTTTCCCTGTGTGTGTTGTTCTGTCTCGCCCTGTTGATTACCTGCAGGTGCGTTGCTGGAGACCGTGGGGCTCTAATGAGCTCCACCTGCAACTTACCTGCACCTATGACCATAAAAGCCCTGGATCTTCACTACCACAGTGCCAATTCGTAGGTTCACCCATGTGGTAGTGGAATATCAGGCTCCTGAAAACCTCGCTGTGGTTTGCTTGTTACTTACCACGTCTCTCAATCTCTCCCAGGTCATCCGTCTCCCAGTGAAGGCGGCGTTTCTATTGCCTGTGAGTAGAACTTTGCATGCCCTGAGTTCCTGTTCGTTCCTTTGTTTCCTCCTTAGCTCTCCAGTGAATTTTTGTTAATAAACTCTTTGTTTTTGTGAATCTGCATTTGGGTCCGGTTCTGATTCATGTCAATATGTAACTAAAAAAAAACATCTGTATTATTTTATGTGTGATGACACATAATCTTAATCTTAAATTTTATTGCATTAAAAAGGCACTTGTTTACTAGAATTTTACACCTAAAGCAAAAGTTACTGGCACATTAAACCAACATGCTTTCAGACATGCACTTGCATGACATTACGAGACATTTTTCTGTCGAATTGATGGTTTCAATATTTTGAATCTCATGATTTACATAATGAAGAATACTGAGTAACAAGATTCGGTAGTAAATCTGTGCTTTTTCTTTTGGTTCTAAGCCTCTACGACATTTGTGCCTCCCCCCACAGCCACAGGACTTTTTTCTGTACTTTGTTCTAAGAGACATTCTTAGGAAATCCAGCCTCCTCTGTTCGAGAGTTAAGAAGAAGGTAAATCTGTGTAATCTATGCTACTGCAATTGTGCACAGTGAATGTTATGAAAACACTCATTGCTGTTGCCGTTACTGGAAAAATTTGGAAAATTACCTGTGCTCATACTGCAAGTCAATAGGGAGTTTGGATAAGGAACAGTGCCTTGAAGTAAACAGACTTGGCGAGTGACTATAATGTAGGAAAATAAAATACAAAGCTTGGCCAGTCCTGAAAATTCCATATTTTGCTGATTCATGAAGAGAAAAATAGTAAAGTCAACCCCTGCAGAAAACATACATTACAAAAAGGACCTTTCTTCAAATGTTAATACACTGTTAAATAAACAGCAGATATGGATGCAACTTCATGTAACCTCATGTGGCCTAGGTGTCGCTCACCCAGCCTCTCCAGCTTCTTTCTCTGCTCCTCATTACTTACCTCCTGTTTTGTTATAATTAAGTCTTTGAAATATAAACACTGTAAAATGGTATCAATCTATTACTGTGTGGATTTTTATAATATAATCTCAGATGGTAGTTTTCATTTGATTCTTGTCACACAGTTACCATGGTGCAGGAGTGAGCTGAAGACTGACAGTGTAAGACTCACCTTTCAATCTGAGATAGGAACTTTGTCTCAAAGATGCCTCGGGTCTTGAGTCGCTCAGACATCTTGCCTCTGAACAGCAGACCCTTAGCAGTGAAGTCCATTAGCACATTCCTCACTATCTCCCCTAGGTACATGCCACTGATCATCTTCTCATACCTGTCAGAAGAAGACACACAAATTGAAAACAGCACACAGACACTGACAATATAATATTCACATTAATAATACTATTTAGATTAATTCAAATATATTAATTTTATTCTACTATTGCAAAATCCATAATTAAAATGATGAGCTGCATCTTTTTGCTTACCTTAAAAATAAAAAAGAGAGTTGTCAAAATAAAGAAAAGCTCAAAATTTATAAATTTCATGAATGTAAGCAAATCCTGTGCAATGTTGTCAGCACCTCTTTAATTAATGAACACTATCATGTCACAGCATGATTAATGTTCATGCAAGTGTCTGAGAGTGGGAGGTGTTAGCATTGGTTGGCGGCCTCACTACTGCAAGAATACTGGCAATAAATCCATCAGAGGAACAGGAGACTCCTCTGCATTAGATCTATAGCACACATTATCCAAGTTCTCACCATTTGTGAATTGCTCTCTACCAGTGACTTTTTCCTCCTCATTCTTTTGATAAGGTTGTGCTGACGGTGATAATGTTGTGCTGACGGTGAATACTGTATTCAACTGGCACATAACAAAACCCTGGATACGCTAACACTGGCCCAAAATAATTATATAAAAATATCTGAAAAGGTAACCTGTGGTGTTTTGACCTCTATTCGTGCTATACAGTAGTTTTCTGGGTGTTTCGCTATTTTGCAAGCCACACAGTTTGATTTCTGGCCAGAGGCCCAGTGTTACAGTACATGTAATGCACCTCCTCCCTCCTATTTCATTTCCCATTAGCAAAAGAACAAGTATCAGCAGTGTTCTGTGCACATTGCAGATGATTTTAATTTTTTAATAAGAAATGAAGATGAAAAACGGACAAGCACATACTAGATAACTACATGATTAATGTTGAGTTTTCTTGAAGGGATCTGCTCATGGGGCCAGAGTAGTTGAAATGCACTGCTGTATCTCTGATTAGAGACTGCAGAGGGTCCGTACTCTGCTGCATTCAGATATTTCCAGGAATTTAATCTGAGTGACTGATCATGTACATTAGCACATTTTGTATTACTGAATTACTTCACTACATTAAAATAACCTTTTTACATTTTAATAAAAGATTTTTTAAAATCTTCAATATGCATGTAAATATGTCTGGTATGTAGGGCTGAAAGGGTTACCCAAGGAACTCAAATTATTAAATCATAAAAATTAGTTTCAAATTCTCTGCATGTGGATAATGACATGCATGAACAATGAATCTCACTAAGATCTCAATAAGAACTGATTCACACCTACTGCAATTTAGAGTCAACAGTCAATTTAGCCTTCATATGTTTGGATCTAGTGCACCTGGAGAAAGCCCACACAGACACAGGGAGAATATGCAAACTCAACACACAAACTTCTTGCTGTGACGCAACAGGCAACTCTTTCAGTGCAGACCTGTGGTACTGAATAGGCAGCTGTTCTCTGTCCCTAGACTCTTTCTCCATTACTCTTCTCTTATTAATTTATATTGTATTTGTGACTACATGTGATGCTGTCTTATGCAAGCCTTGTTTTCCAAAGGCATAGCACAGTAGATTTAGTACTGTATGCCATAAATTACCCATCCAGTACCTTTGTTTTCCAGGATTGTTAGAGCAATCATCGACAATGTGATCAAACTGGGTGCAGAAGTCATCAAGTTCGCCATTGTCACCAAACGCTCCCCACTCCACGTTAACACACATACGGCCAGTGTCACCTTCCACCAGTTCGATGTTCTGCATTTCCTCCATGTAGCAGATATTGGTCCCTGTGCCTGAGTAAAAGACGAGGAGAGGTATTATAGGCACTGTCATGAGAGTAAAACATCAGTCAGCTTTTTAACATCTTAATTCCACTCCATGTTTGCTCATAGACAATTGACTTTAATGTTAAAAAATGGCACAGAGAAGAAAAGCTAGAGGGACGGAGAGGGATATGGGGGGCTAGACAGACTTACCTACAATGAGCCCCACCTCACATTTGGGGTCCTCATAGCCGCAGGTCATCATGGTTCCCACTGTGTCATTAACCACTGCCACAAACTTTAAGTCAAATTCCTGGAAACAGAAACAACCAATTATTTTCAACTGGAAATTCAAATAAAATACACCAAAAAACATTCAAATTGTGAAAATAAGTGAGTATGACCTGCCCCTATTCTGCTTCTGATTGGCTAACTGTAATCAACTAAGCAAAGTTAAATCAACTTAATCAATAAAGATGAGTAGCAACTAATCAGAGGCAGAGCAGAGCGGATCTTCATAAAAATGAGGCAGGGGACAAAAATGACAGGAGGTACTTTAGTCTGACCTCTGCTGCTAACATTGTGTTAACAAAAAAACTTGCTATTGCTCTCACTGCCCTAGAAGACCATGGTGTTCATCAAGCATTGGTGACTGATGTTTTGTACATTGAATTGCCAATTGCAAAATGAATTGCAAATTTATTAAAGAGGACAAGAAACTTCCACAGAACTATGAGTTTCTCACATCATGAGAAAATAGGTGTGAGGAAACTGAACTCTCAGACTTAAACCCCACAGAAAATCAGTGTAGAAAAGTGAAGATGGGACTTCAGATGCAGCCCATAAACAGAGCAGGAGATGGATCTGCCAGGAAAAAAGGTATAAACTTTGCAAATTCAGGTGTGCAAATCTTACACACATACAAAATGATTTGAAGCTGCAATTTCTGCCAAAGAGGCTTCTACAAAGTACTGAACTGGGGGTCTGAATATTTTGCAGATCATTTACAAATTTTTAAATTTCTGACATTATGGACTAAGTGCAGCTTGTTGGGCAACTCTATTCATTTGAAGTTTAAAATTCAACACATCTACAACACAGCAAAATGTGGGAAAAACTGAAGCAGTCTGAAAATACAGAATTATAATGTTTTTGTGATGTGCGTACTGACCCGTCTGCGGTGAACAGCATCTTTAAGTAACGTAACAACATCTTGTCCCTCACAGCCACTGGCTTTGAAACCCTTTGTCCACTTCAGAAGAATGCCCTGGACAAATGACAGAAGTGATGGGTCCTCATGAGCAAGGTATTCAATTGAATGGAAAAATGTGTCAGAGGTTCTGACTGGTAGTGCAGATAAGTGTAAATGCTGTCTTTAGTGAAAGAAACACAATACTGTGGTAGTTTGGCTCAAAAATATAAACAAAATAAATGCCCTTTCTACGGTCATGATGATAAAAATGACCCATCATACATCATGCCAGCGTATGGCACCTATGATGCATATTGAATAAAACTTTACCTGATCAAGTTTGCTTTGATGGCAGGGGAAAGAGAATGTAAATCCCAGAGGTAAGGATGCTCCTCTCATGCCCATGTATTCCAGAAAGTCACCAATGCAGTGCACAATATGGCTGAAAAGCTGGCACATAAGAGACAGTTATATTCAAAATGTAAGCTATGATAAAAACTATACAAGGCAATGCAAATCATTCATTTGGCACCCAGGTCAAAGATGTGTGTGGGGAGTCTGGATCCTGCAGGTCACAGCTGTGATCAGAACTACTGCAGCACAGAATACCACTGGAAACCTTAATGGTGGCTGTGATAAAAAGTTGTCAGAACACACACTGCTGTCCATCGTTTACCTAAGTGGTCTAGATGTTTTTTTTTTTTCTTTTTAGCATCTGTGACAGGAAGAGGGCCATAGGACTGAATGAGAAAAGCAAAATGCCAGAGCAAGTCTCATTTTGTCAGCTTAAAAAAAAACCAAAACATAATCTGTAATACATATTTGTGCTAGAGTCATTATTACTGTCCAAGAAGCTGTAATGTTGAGAGCTGATTAGTGATGAGACTGAGCTGTACACTCCCTCCAACACAGATATCCAGAGCATCAGAATTCTTATGCAATGGCACGGCATTGAGTTGATTTCCTTTATGTAATTATAGTAGTATTTCTCCTCATTTACTTTATTTAAATCAGGTCTTATTATTTCAAAAATATATCAATGGATAAGTGAGCACTCAGCCAGATTTCTGTAAAAATAAAACAAGCTCTTTCATTCACTAACACGTGCGCAGAATCCAACTTTGGAAACATCCTTACATTTACATGTCGAAAGCGAAACCAATGACAATTTCTAAAATCAAGGTATGAATTAATTTCATTGCTATCTTGTGTTCAGATAGATAGTATTAGGAGGGTAAGTGACATGTCGATTAGAGAAAGCAATGATTGGAAAAGTAAAGGACAGATTTGGGGTGAAATGTAAAGAGGACCGGTCAGGACAGCTGAGGATGCAGTAAACATTGTGTTGAATGTGAGTGGGGACAGTCATATCACTGTCTCAAGGAGACTGACAAGCCTTTTGCAGGATAAAAGGTGCACAGTAAATGTTTGCACTGACAGTAAACAATCAAATAGGTGTTAACCACAACAGCTCATTGCAGTGAATGTGCCACTGCATCAGACAAAAATCTCTACCTGTAAAATCAAAGCTTTTACTAAATTTATTTTTAACAGTCACCACTTTTTGTCAGAGGAAAAGTGTCAACCACTGAAAGAGATGATTCAACCTCACAAACATGACAGCTTTATCTTCTTGGTCACTGTAATCACTTAGGTGAAAGACTAAAATATTTGTGATATGTAGTACCTCTTCCCCTGTGCCCTGCATGGTCTCCTGTGGGATGCTGTAGATCTTGTGGTGCATGTCCACAATTTGTCTCTTTCCACTTCGCAGTCGCACCAGCAACACCCGAAAGCTGGAGCCACCGAGGTCCAAAGCCAAGAAGTCACCATGCTCTGATAAGGATAGTTAAGACAAGAACCCTAAGCACATGCATCAAAGCATGACAAAAAGAGAAAACTATAATAACACATCAAATGGAAAGTTTGTCTCTTAAAGTGATACTGTGGAAAATCACAAGTTATGCATGTGTCAAAAATGCTTCACTATCATTCCAGTGAAGTATGATACGGAATAGGGATGGCTCAAAACCGCAATTTTGACTTCGGTACAAAACTAGGATCTAATACCTCGGGGTATCAATACTAAAGGTAACAACCAGTTTCAAAATATAAATGAATTGAAAACATTTTTAATAAATACTCTGCATGAACAATTGTGCAAAGAAAATGTAACAAAAAAAAAAAAAAAAAAAAAAACCTATACAGAAGATTTTGGAAGACAAAAAACTGAAATTAAAATAGGATCATCTCTTCATATCTTTTCAGTCTTTATCACATGATGCAAAGGAAATCTATCAGAATGTAACAAAAAAAAACCTACATAGTAGAGGGTACAGGTTCAGTTTTGATTTTGGGGAAAAAAGAAGACTGAATAAAATGGGTTCACATCTACATATCTTTTCAGTCTATTTTTTTGCTACCTCCTTTGTTAGCTGCAGATTTTTGGACTGGAAAACTAACGCTGTCACTTGATAGTCTGGACCTTGGTGGGCTACAGATCAGGCCAGAGGTACTGAAAACTCTCTCAGAGGCTGAGCTTGATGCTGGAATGCAAAGGTAATATTTGGCAAATGTTGAGAGAATGTGGAGGCTTGATTCATGCCTTTTCCACCAAGAAAGTGGGTTTTCTATGGCACTGGTCTCTTCCATGGTCTTATATGTGTGGAGTTTTTTTTTTCAGTCTGTCAGCTGCTAGCATCTGTAGATATTCTCTCCCAGCTTGACATTCATCTTGTTTTTCCACCTCTTTCTTTTTCTCAGATACAATTGTTGACAAGAGGCTACCTAAGTCTTGTTTTTGTTTTTTGGCACCTGTTTGTTCTTCCTGCTCTGCATGAGTTGACTCCATTTATTGACTGAGGTGACTGAGATCAGCTGTGGCAGCCTTTTGCATAAGTACTTCCTTCTCTTTAGCTACAAATGTGTTCTTAAATCTAGTATCAAAGAAGGTTGCTGAGTTAATAAGGATTTGTAACTGTTCATTGCCGTATTTCATCTCCAGATCTTTCCTGATTTATGTTTTCATGCTGAGGGGTAGCATAGCATCTGTTTCACTGTCCTGTACATCTGTATCTTGCACATCACAGGAATGAAAGTGTTGTCTCTTTTTCACCACACAGGGAATCAGTGAAGGTACTTAGTGGGCCCCTTACCTCGTGCACTGTCTCCAGTGTGGTGATGTCTGTGTCAGTAGGCATTAGACACCACTTATTCCTGTTTTCTGCTAAAGCAACACAGACCACTGGTCCAAAACTCCCGTGTGAAAAAATGTACTAAACAAAGTGTAACAAACATGCGAAAAAATAAGAAATCAGGAAGGGGGCCAACACTTTTTCAAACCACTGTATACTTGTAGCTCTCTGGCCAGAACAAAGAATATTCTTTTACAAGACAGCTGTGACTGCTTGTGCTTTTCTTCTGAACCTAAAAATTTTTTCTTCATACCTGTTCCATCTGGTGTTGACCTGACGTAGCTGGGAAGCATCTTCACGCTCGCTTGTTTGTGGGTTTGTCTCGACAGGCCTCGTACCATCTCCTTCCTTATTCGTTCCTTTACCTCCAGCAACTGTGCACGGCTCAGACGTAATGTGTCGAGGATGTGCTGACGCTCCGCATGTTGAGCGGCAAGGCGGTATGCTACTGCTGTTACCATGGCTGCACCTTTTCCACTGCCATCCTGGGACTGCAAAAAACGCACATCACAGTCTGGCACAAGTCGCCGCACCATCTTGTTCAGCCTCCTGGAAAACCTAGGAAAAGGAGATCTATATTTGTGTTGTTCTGTAATCCCCTTTCACTGGCACAGGCAAGATCACTAAACATCAAAGTTCACATCACATCAACATCAAAGTTGCAAAAATGCTAATTTATGCCATATCGCTTGAGGTAGTTATAGTTCATCATGGGTGTTGAAAGTTCAGAAAACGGTGAGAGGACATTATTATTGGTGACTCTATAACATTTTCCTCTATTAAACTATTACATTTCTGACCCATCTGCTGTATCCATATGCATTCTTACTGTGCCACTAACACAGCATAGTGTCCATCATTTCCTCATTCATACAGTTACATATATCATTCATTGTGGCACACTGAGGTTTGTTTACCCTGTTTTTTGTAAATTTCTTTCGGTTCACCTTGGGCACTGTCAATTCAGTCTCCATATAAAGTAAATACTGTCAATTCAGTCTCCATATAAAGTAAATATTAACTTAACAAACTGTACTTTGCCTGAGAATTAGCTTTCCTCTTTTCAAGGAGCTTAAAGTTTTAATAAGAAATAAGAAATAATTGTCTGATATCCTTGCATGGCCACACAATAATGGGAGGCAAATGCTTTCACTTGATGAGACATAAAGCACTGTGTGTAACATGGGGGACATCTTGCATTTGGCAGAAAATTTTCCCACTGGTTTACATTGCAAACCTTCATTTTCTTCTTGAGATATCCAAGAAGGGTACACTGGGTGTTCTGACCCGAATGTTTCATGCTTTTATGACTGCTAGTCAGTGAATTTGCACCTTCCTCCCGCTTCCTCTTTCGTGTGCATCACTGCATTACTACCCCACTCTCCAACGAAGTAATTCAGTGGTCTCCAACCCTGGTCCTCGAGAGCTACTGTCCTGCAGGTTTTCCAACTATCCCTGCCCTTCCAGTTTCTGACTGGCTGAACACACTTGATGCAGGTAATCAGCAGTTGGTAGGGAAGGGATATCTGGAAAACAAGCAGGACAGCGGCTCTCGAGGACCAGTGTTGGAGACCACTGCAGTAATTCTGCTCCAAGATCAGCCCATGGCCTTATAGTTAAGCTAGTGTTAACTTAGTGATAGTGTTCACCTTTGACAGGATTGAATATGTTCAGGGCTGAGCTCAAAAACCCTAAATGATTATGGCCACTGGGCTCCACAGACTATTACACTGGTACTGTGTGGATAGTCCTATGAGAACAACTGTCATTTTGTTAATCAGATCACCTCCTGTCTGAAGATACGCCAACTTGATGGTGTTCAAGGTCACTTACTCTGGATGACTTTTGTAAACAGAGCCATCCACTCCTATTGTGGTACGCAGCTTCTCAGTTCCTTTGTTATCCCGGATCTGCCGTAGCACTGCAGCTAGTGCAGCAGCACATAAATGCGCAGCCCGTGTGGACACTATCTGACACACCCTCTGAGTGCCTATGCAGTCCTCAACTGTAGGGTCCAAACCCAGGTCTCGAAGCACCTTCTCAGCACTTGCCAGACCTTCCTCATCTCTGTAGGTATTACCAGAAAGAAATCACAATCAGTACAACTTCAACTGCTGATTGCGACCCTAAACAGCGGGTTATGTAAATGAACAGCTGGACGGATAGTCACTGTAAAATTGTCAAAGATATGCCAAGGAAGTGTTTGAGCTATTAATTTGTACACACAGACTTGAAAACAGCTCATATAATACTTTTCTTTGAAGCTACTTGTTTACTCATGGTGCAAGATTAATGGCTAAACCCAAAGTTTCTGCAACTGTCAAACTGTGACAAAAATGATGCAGTGTTTTACAGCAAAGTGTAAACACTGATATTTACTAGTATTTTTCTCATTCTTGAAAAAAATGAACAAATATCTTTATTGTATTGTATTATCTGTATTGTAATCACTACAGTTAAGGTACTTGTGTGATATGATAAAAATATTTTGTAACAAAGGTCATATATCAGTACAATCCTTATGGTGGACCCTTGCCTGACCCTCTAGAGGGCAGTTACAGAAAGAACTCCCAGGTTTATGGAAAGGTTGAAAACATTAACAGTACCCTCTATCTGAAAATGTTTGTATCAGCACCATTTTAAAATGACAGCATGGCCTGACTGCATCTAACTTGAATGGTCTACAAGTATGACAGTATTAATTCAATTTCATGTTTATGCAAAGTAACCTTTTCATCCTTTTTCACTTATTTTAAGTACAGTGGGGCAAATAAGTATTTGATACACCACCGAGTTTTCCCACTTACAAGAAATGGAGAGATCTGTAATTTTCATTGTAGATACACCTCAACTGTGAGAGACAGAATCTAAAACTTGAAAAATCAGCAGTGTATCAAATACTTATTTGCCCCATTATAGCTATTTCTGTATCGTGACATAGTTTCCTGTGAGTTTCTCATTCAAACATATATACAAACTAACTTGTCGTTCTCAATGGCGTAGATGTATTTTGTGTTGAAGCTTTCAGTGGTGAGGAGCTCTGCTGTAGTCTTGCCCTGGAACAGCAGATGTTCTTTGGCCATCCTCACCAGGATAAGGCGGACCAGTTCCCCCATGTACATCCCACTGATCATTTTTTCAAACCTGCAAACCAACACAAAATAAAAAAGTAAAAACAACGTCACACTTGTATTTACTAAAAACAGTCATCAAGAAACCAATTGAAGTCATATCTAAACTGACCTACAAGACCATTATCTTGACATTATCTTAACATTATCTCCACATGCACAAACACAAATGGAGGAAACTGAGAACATAATTGAACTGAATTTTTGACATGTATTAAACTAATGAATTCAGGGTTTCAGATATACAGGTGCATCTCAATAATTCAGAACATTGCAGAAAAGTTCATTAATTTTAGTAGTTCAAGCAATGTCAATCTATAGAGCAGCACATATCTAATCTGTTTCATTATTTTATATGTATTTTCCATACATGTATTTGACACTAGGCCCGAATTACCTAAACATTTTTTAAACCATAGCCTTTCCTGCAGCCAGCATCACTTTGAATAGCTTGTGTAGACTGGTGATCTGTACCTGTCACCCAATGTCAGCTGGGTCTGACTCCAGTCCATCCCTACAACCTTCTACAGAACAAGCAGTACAGCTGATGCATGAATGGATTTGTTTCAGAGAATTATACACAGCTGTTTCTATCTTTTAACTTTAGTATATTTTTTATTATCACTTCAATAGATTTGAAGTGATAACAGATAAATGATTCATTCCAAATGGCAAAACTTTTAATATTTTAATTTTGCCTAATTTTTCCTTTATTGGGGGGACTTTTTGAGTTACTGGGTTTAGGTTAACTAGTGACTCTGAATTGCCCATAGGTGTGAGTGTTTGTCTGTCTCTGCATGCCCTGTGACAGTGATCTGCCCATGGTGTACCCTGCCTCTCACCCAATGTCAGCTGGCATTCACTCCAGCTCCCTGTGACCCTGCATGATCCAGGGTAAGATGCTGATGGATTCACACTTAGATCTAGTAACAGGCAATTCACAGTCAGCCTAACTGTAGATGTCTCGAAAGCAAGCCAGAGCACCCTTGCTGCTATGAGGAAATAATGCTAACCACTGCACCATCATGCTACCCCAGTGTTATATCAAAATCTGATTAATACAATGACTTAATGGTAAATAGAAAGAAAGGCCTATATCTAATACAAACTGAAGAAATTTGCTGAATAAAACAAAGTCACTACTGGGAGATGTTTTATGCAATATCAAGTCTGATAAGTTCAACAACACTTACAGCTGCTTGCCAGGATTTAGTGAGCCTGCATCTAAATCCTGGTCAAAATCAGTGCGCAGATCATCCAGGGCACCATCATCTCCAAAAGCACCCCACTCCGTATTAACACACATTCGCCCATCATCACTATCCATTAGGTCAATGTTCCTCATTTGCTCCATGTAGCAGGCATTGGTTCCCGTTCCTTGAGAGAAGTGATGTTAGCACAATAGTTACTTTCATCCAAACATACGACAGAAAATTTAAAAACTTGATTGCAGTGTTTAGACCGATTTCTAAGCTCCCTTTTTTAATCAAATGTTTTAGAATAATTGGTTACAATTCAGCTTTTACAGTGTATCTGGTAAAATGACCTCTTTTCCAGTGTGGTTTTAGACAACAATGCACAAACTGAAATCATACTTTTGTTCCCCACATCCTCAGAACCCTCTGAGTCTTGGATGTGTGTTTAGAATAAAATATAATAGAATTTATTGCCAATTAGGAAAAAACTTAAATGGTCAATTAAAAAAATGAAAAATTAAAATTAAAAGCTCAACCGTAAAATGCATGGATTACAACATCAAAATTCAGCCCAACAAAATCATCATTCAACATTGCAACACCGGCATTCAACACAGCAACAACATTAACATTCAGCAGAACTGGCATAACCGGTAAAATATATATAAATTAGTTCTGCAGCGATCCATTATTTTTGGAGTCGAGTATTCTACTGAATATTTCCGTGATTAATCGAGTAATCAGGTAAAATAGATTTTTGCATTTTTAAACGTTTCCACAACATAACTTTAGACCTAAGCTATACCTAGTCATCCATATTAACTCGCGAGATTACACAACTACATCCATTCTAACTAGAGCTGCTGAGTTTATCTTAATTAACAATCACTCTAACATCAACGTTGTCGTCACCAGAGGATGCTGATTAGAAGACAGGCACTAACGTTACCTTTGCGTCAGCTCCGCTGGGTGAGCCAGTCTGGTTCACAACTGGATGCTTTAGGAGTTAGCTTATTTGGTGCATTGTTTACTTGCAGTTTAACATGAATTATTA
The DNA here is from genome assembly GCF_900324485.2 of Mastacembelus armatus. NCBI lineage: Eukaryota > Metazoa > Chordata > Actinopteri > Synbranchiformes > Mastacembelidae > Mastacembelus > Mastacembelus armatus. The sequence continues at coordinate 4,469,774 of NC_046641.1, read as the reverse complement.
ATTTAGTTCACTACTTCATGTTTCCAACTGGATGCTTTATATTCAGATGTTGAAGCATTGATGCAGTGCTGTTGTGGTTTGCCCGTTCTACTCTACAATACATACATTGCACCATGTTGTCATCTTTTTTAAGTCTGAAACAACCCCAAACGGTAACGGACAGTTTCACTCTCTGCCATAGCGCCAACTTTTGATACTGAAATGTGTTGTACAACAGTGATTACAGTCAAAGATCCCAATGATAGTAATTAAAGGAATCCTTGAGGAAGAGAATTTTCTCTGAGCATTATTGTAATCGAATTCCTTGATTTCCTCAAGGATTCGCTACAGCTCTACTATAAATAAATGAAAGAGTGAAAAAAGAGTTAAAAGTATTGTCCATTCAGAAGGAGTTGGTGCATGTTTGCATTCAGCAAAGTTATAGCTTTAGGTATGAAACTGTTCTTGAGTCTATTGGTCCTGGCTTTGCAGCTTTGCACAGATGGTGACTGGGGTGTGAGATGTCCTTGATGATGTTTCTTGCTCTGGTGAGGCAGCAAGAGTGGTAGATGTCATCCAAGGTGGGCAGAGGGTGGCCAATAATTTTCTGTGCTTTAATTCACCACCCTCTGCAGCCCCTTCCTGTCTGTCTCAGCTCAGCCTAAAGTTGCTCACACACAGGATGGGCTTTTACTGTCAAGGGCCTCTTGACTTTGGAACAACCTGCCCAATGGTTCCAAATGTACTAGCAGTTAGATGTTTTTCTGTCACAACTGGTGACCTCTCTTCATCCTCTGCCCCCCATACATTTGGGGTACCACAGGGTTCTATTCCTGGCCCTCTTCTCTTGTACATTCTCCTTCTGGGGTTAATATTTAATCAGTACAACCTCTCCTTCCACTGTTGTGTTGATGGTCTACAAATATACCTACCGCTGAAGCCTAATGGGACTAAGGCACTACAGTCACTGTCTGATTGTCTTAAAGACATCAAACTCTGGCTGTTACAATTTGTTTTTCATTTAAATGAAAGTTGACAGATAAAAGCAAACTTCTTTCAGCTTCACCGATTGCCTAAAGCGAAGCCTTTTCTTTCTTGTAGTGACCTTGAAAAGCAATTCATGTTTTCATCAGCTCCAGGCTTGATTACTGTGATATTAACTATGTTTGTGTTAATCTCACCTCCCTTTATTGCCTGCAACTGATCCAAAACGCTGCTCACCTTCGATTTTTTATCCTCCTTGTTCAGTCAATTTCCAGTTATGCTTAAATGCAATGCATCAACATGTATTTTAATTGATTGATTTTACATATCTTGATAAACTTAAATTTACTTTTTTCACTTTTTTCCTTACGTCTGTATATGTATGCACTTATTGTCTCACGCACCCACACTAGCACTCTCTCTCCCCTCGGCCTTTTCTTAATGCTGTTGCTGCTCATTAGTTCATGTTAAATCTCCAACAGTTGCCTTCCCAAACCTAACTGATATACATTCACAGTTAGACTGGACTCACCTACAATGAGGCCAATTTCACAGTGCTGATCATCATAGCCACAAGTCATCATGGTTCCCACTGTGTCATTGACTACTGCCACAATGTCGATGTCAAAATCCTGCAGTGAGATTTAATTCAGTTATAGAAATTATTACTAGCACAGACATTTTAGCAAATAATACTAGGTATACAATTCCCGATGTACAGGTACAACAACTATTTCCAGTGACAAATACACACAATCAAGTGGGTCGACAGGGACCATACAGCACTCTAAAAAGTCTGGTTTTGTTTTTAGCATAAAACTGTGTCCATAGAAAGAAACACTATTTTAAAACGGAGGAGTCAGCATTATGGCAAACAGGATGGTATCAACATCTCTGTCCTTAGAGCTCATAGCATCATCTCACTTAGTGCATGGTGGCCATCACACACTATGCTTGGACTCACGTATTATTGACACTGCTGCCTATTCACTACTAAAGCGAGGTTGTGGACCACGATAACAAAATGGCTGTGTTCAAACACTGGTGGGAAATGCCGCCTCCAGCATTACTGTGTTTGGAGACGCATCCCTGATCAGATTTAGGAGCATCTCCAATGCCCTGGTGCATGTCAGCAAGTGCTGTCACTATTGCTTTTGAGCTTATTTTGCAAATTTCTCAAAAGCTACAATTACAGAGAATCACAACAGCAATGCCCTTCATCTGAATCAAGTCCTTTAGTTCTTTCAGGTCCAGCATAATAACCATCTGACCTTAATTTGTAGACCAAATTATAGTCAGATTGTTATTATGTTAGATTTTTTTACAACCTCATAACCACAGAGTAAATGGAGATTGTACCAATAAGGCAAAAAATAAAGATATCTAGGTCTTTGTAAATTTGCACACTTTTGATAATGTATGAAATGAATGAAGGTATTAAAATAACACATAATGATCATTTGTACACTCACCCCTCTTTTTTGGATGGCTTTTCTCAGAAGGCTAACGACATCTTTTCCTTCTACTCCACCTGACTTAAAGCCTTTGGTCCAAGACATCAAAACACTCTGTAAATATGAAAATAATGACATGGGACAGAGTTGAGACTATATACCCTTCTCATCTAAGCCATCTAAGCCGTAATATATATTTCAACAATTAATTCATAACACACTGTCCATAGTAATCATGTTGACCTCACAAATAACAATCTCACTGACATTTTTCAAAAAATGGCAGAAACTACCATGCAAAAGTAACAAATATATTTTATAATCCTAGTAAAAATATATACAGTATCTCACAGAAGTGAGCACACCCCTCACATTTTTGTAAATAATTTATTATATCTTTTCATGTGACAACACTGAAGAAATGACACTTTCCTACAATGTAGTGAGTGTACAGCTTGTATAACAGTGTAAATTTGCTGTACCCTCAAAATAACTCAACACACAGCCATTAATGTCTAAACCGCTGGCAACAAAAGTTAGTACACCCCTAAGTGAAAATGTCCAAATTGGGCCCAAAGTGTCAATATTTAAGTGCCAATATGGTTCACTACTTTGCTCTCTGCCACAGCGCAAAATTTTGATACTGAAATGCGTTGGGCGACGGAGATTATGGTCTGTGTGGAACAATGATCCCTAGGCAGAGCAGGTCAGATAATGTAAGTGACAAAAATTAAACAAATTGGTATTCACTGCAGCTCTACTATCAAGTGATCTAAAAACTTATACGTATTAAACTTGTTTGATGGAAAAAAGAAAACGTTACTTCCATCCTTCAGATTAATTAGTCTTAAATCCAGATTAACACTGCTCTAATCAGAAGCTTAAACCTTCTATGTCACATAGTGCTCAGACTGTGCCATGGGACTATGACTTTGGTTGGTCTTATTGGGCAGGCCCCCAGACCAACCAAAGTGACCTGACCACGAAGGATGCAGTCGGACAAGCCCACAGAGGGACGGCCTGAACCTCAGTAAACTTGATCCCAGTGGGAAGTAACTATGGGTGTACTGATTGTCTTAAACTTATTTCAGCTGGTCTCCCTAGTTACCAGTTAGCTTCCTCCTAAACATTTATACCTCAGACTCAAATCTGAACATAAATTGATTTCAAAATCCCTTTTCCACCACTAGGAAATCACCTGTTTATATAGAATTTCTGAGGTGTTTTAATTCATTAGTTTATCCAATTTGTTTGAATTTTCCCTGTTTTCATCCTTTGTAAATAGTTGAATAAATCTTTAAAATACATATATGACTGGCATCATGATCATGATTGGTTGATAAGCCATCAAGGGATCTGGTGCCCTGAAATTATGAAAATTGTTTATGATATTTATAATTCAGAATCCAGACATTATAAACATTATTATGCTCACAACTGTTGATTAATTAACAGGCATTGTTTTGTGAAAAAGGATTTTCCATCCTGAATACTCCAGCTCAAAAGGTACATAGTTGTAAAAGCATGTTATTGTTCTTCTGTAATATTTCACCAGTGTTTTCATTGAAAAGATGGCAATGACCATGTTTTACATATGATTCTGTTATTGTACTTTTTGGCCTCAAACTTTTTTTTTACTACTCTGGCTTGTCCTGTGACTTATACGACAAAGTGACTTATAGGTGTATATTTACAATAATTTTGTTGAGTAGTCTCTAGCGTTAGATGGCACTCTTGACTCAGTCGAAGATAATATTAAAAAGGCTTATGTTAATGCTAAACTCTAACTCCTAGTGTAACACAAGTGAAAATGTTGCCCAAAATAAAGAGCTATACTGCAGACTTCAAAGTGCAGGTAATAAAGTCTGCAGCTGAAACACAGTTTGGAGTGAGTGTCGGGATTCAGGCAACACAAGAGAGGAGGAGGACACACTGTTTCGTCTCCCCCCACCCCGATGTTGGCACAGTTGTTTAACGTTATTTGAAACGGATGAATTTCATAATACACTTCTGCTTGTTGTTATGCCAACCATACATTCTTTATAGGTTAATTTAAAACTACGATTAGCATAATTAGAAATGCAACTTGTACACCAAAGCAACTTTATATGTTGTTGTTTTTGCTAAATGCGACTTATACTCTGGTGCGACTTATAACCCGGAAAATATGGTACTTGAAAATGACAAAAGAACTTTTACATGACTCACCTCATCCAACTTAGTCTGCTGACAAGGAAAAGAGAAGGTGAAGCCCAGAGGAAGTTTTTTATCCTTTATTCCCATCTTGTCCACGAAATGAGCCAGACAATCAGCTATGTGATCAAACAACTATAGGACAGAGAAAAGGTCAGATTTCTTATTAAAGAAGACTGAAGAAATTGCAGGTTTTATACTGTGCATGCAAAGTATGCACATAAACAGAGTATACCAGCAGTGTAGACCTTGTTCATGTAAGCTCTGATATGGTAAATGGTCTTATATTTGTATAGCGCTTTTCTACACTCAAGTGTACTCAAAGCACTATTACACTATTTGTCCATTCACACAAACACTCATACATTCATACACCAGTGGAACAGCCACCGGGGGGAAATTGGGGTTCAGTGTCTTGCCTGTGGACCATGGAAGCCAAGGATCAAACCACCAACCCTCTGGTTCGTGTTCGACCTGCTCTACTTCCTGAGCCACAGCTGCCCTGTTGCATAAAGAATACTGTAAAAGCTTTTTCTCACAGCATGATGGTGTGGACTCTTCAAATAAGCACAATAAACACACATTTCAAAGAAGCTACAGTACTTTAAATGCTCAGTGTCATATAAAATGATGTTATTGGGGAAAAAATGTATCATTGTTATGAAACATTTTGAAAGTGAAGTGAAAGTGACTTATGTGGCCGAGTATGGGTCACCATACCAGGAATTTGTGCTCTGCATTTAACCCATTCCAAAGTGCACACACACACCGCGAACACACACCCGGGCAGTGGGCAGCCAGTGCTGCAGCACCCGGGGAGCAGTTGGGGGTCTGGTGCCTTGCTCAAGGGTCTCACCTCAGTCGTGGTATTGAAGGTGAACAGGGCGCTGGCTATTCACTCCATGCCACCGACAATTCCTGCCAGACTTGAGAGAATTTCTGAGATCATTTTGTGACCTATACCTCTAGTGACCTATATCTCTATACCTTGATCAGAATTTGGATATAATTTACTATAATCCCATGTGCATGGAAGGTTAGAATAGGGTTAGAAACAGAAATTATTACCTTTTTATCCTATTCCATGTTCTACCGCTTTATCTGGGGCCGGGTTGCAGGGGCAGTGGTCTAAGCAGAGATGCCTAGACTTCCTTCTCCCTAGACACTTCCTTCAGTTCTTCCAGGAGTATACAGAGGTGTTCCCAGGCCAGCTGAGAGACATACTCCCTTCCAGTGTGTCCTAGGTCTTCCCCGGAGCCTCCTCACGGTGGGGCATGCCCCGAACACCTCCCCAGAGAAGCGTCCAGGAGCACCCGGAACAGATGCCCGAGCCACGTCAGCTGGCTCCTCTTGATGTGGAGAAGCAGCGGCTCTTATCCTCCCGGGTGACCTAGCTCCACACCCTGTCTATAAGGGAGCGCCCAGCCACCCTGCAGAGGAAACTCATTGCAGCCACTTGTATATGAGATATTGTCCTTTTGGTCATGACCCAGAGCTCATGACCATAGAGGGTAGGAACGTAGATTGACTGGTAAATTGAGAGCTTTGCCTTTTGACTCCGCTCCTTGTGCACCACAACAGACCGGTACAACGGCCACATTGCTGCTGCCGCTGCACCATCTGTCAGTCTCATGTTCCATTCTTCACTCACTCATGAACAAGATCCCAAGATACTTGAAACTCCTCCACTTGAGGCAGGGTCTCTTCCCTGACCTGGAAATGGCAGGCGACCTTTTTCCAGTTGAGAACCATGTCCTCGGACTTAAAGGTGCTCATTCTCATCCCAGACACTTCACACTTGGTTGCAAACCATCTCAGTGCATGCTAAAGGTCCTTGCTCGATGAAGCCAGCGGGACAACATCATCTGCAAAGAGCAAAGATGCAGTCCTGTTGTTCCCCTACTGGACTACTTCCAGCCCCTGGCTGTGCCTAGAAATTCTGTCCATAAAAATATGTCTTTCTTACTGTCGGCAATGTGAACCAGGCTCCTGCTCCATTCTTATAGAGAATGGACAGCCTTTAGCAAAAGGCCCCGAACCCCATACTCCCAGAGCACCTCCCACAGGATGCCACAGGGGACATGATTGAATGCCTTCTCCTCAAAGCACATGTAAACTGGTTGGGCAAACTCCCATGAACCCTCAAGCACCCAGGAGAGGGTATAGAGCTGGTCCAGCGTTCCACGACCAGGACAAAAACCACATTGTTCCTCCTGAATACGAGGTTCTACTATCAGCTGAAATCTCCTCTTCAGTACCCTGGCATAGACCTTCCCGGGTAGGTTGAGGAGTGTGATACCCCTGTGGCTGGAACACACCCTTCGGTCACCCTTCTTGAAAAAAGGGACCACCACCCTAGTCTGCCAGTCCAGAGGTACTGTCCCTGATCACCACGCAATGTTGCAAAATCGTGTCAGCCAAGACAGCCCAATAACATCCAGAGACTTAAGGTACTCAGGGCAGATCTCGTCCACCCCCAGTGCCTTGCCACCGAGGAACTTCTGAACCACCACAGTGACTTTGGCCCAGCTGATAGATGGATCAGACTCCGAATCCTCAGCCTCTGCTTCCTCTATGTAAGGTGTGTCGGTGGGATTGAGGAGATCTTTGAAGCATTCCTTCCACCGACCAACAATGTCCCCAGTTGAGGTCAACAGCTCCCCTCCTTCACTGTAACCAGTGTGGGCAGAGCACTGCTTCCTCCTCCTGAGTCGCCAGTTAGTTTGCCAGAATTTCCCAGACCCGACTTTTTGCCTACACCACCGCCTGGGCTGCTGCACACTTGGCCTGCCGGTGCCTCTCAGCTGCCTCAAGAGTCCCACAAGCTAACCAATTATTACTTAAGAAAAAAATGAAGAAAAAATAAATAGGCAAGAGGTACAATTTTTTTTCGTAGAAGAGTATGATTTTAATGTGTGTTTATTGTGCTCCCCCATATAGGTTTCAACATTATTTAGAAGATATGTTCAAAATTCCACTTCCTTGGAGCCAAGTATATAAATGCTTCCAACAAGACAAATGCTTTTAAAAGAGGCTTAGATAATGTTAAAAAATGTTGATTTAGAATGAGGAGATTGGTGGATGTTTTTATTTAGGTATTGTCTTCACATTATTGTCTTCTATGAATAAATTAAAAGGATGGTTAGCAGTACATTTGATATTTAATAATAATACTTGGTGATTTAAGTAGTGGATGCCCTCTTGTATGGAGGACCAAAAATGCCAAAATGAAATAAATAAATAAATCATAAAATAATTAATTAAATCTGTCATTAATTACATGTTGAAATAAATAAAAGCGCCAAATATATATATGTACACACGCACACGCACACAACACACACACACACACACACACACACACAGGCTAGAAAAAATTTGGAAACACACACATTTATGTATTTTTATTATCTTTTGTTGGTTGAATCAATTCAAACGGTCACAAAACACAAAAAATGACCAGCTATTCATTTTTAACCATATTTGAGCACAGAATAATGGTCAAAAACCGCCCTTTGTAATAATAATTGCCTGACAAGCCATCACTGAGTTTTCCAGCAGCTACTTTTTGCTCCAGATAATTCTTACACAACTGGGCAGAATGCTTGGGGGCACTGTCTTGCTGAAAAATGAAAAATGCCTTTTCAGTATGAAGTGGTATCCAGGCTGATTGACAATGCTTTGCACACGATTCAGATCACCCACTCTCCCATTGTCAAAGCATCCCTAGATCATCACATCCATACTTCACTGATGGTGTTAGGCAGGCATCCATCAGCTCTGCGAGACGCTTCTATCCAAACACCTCAAACTTAAACTCATTAGTCCATAAGACTTTGTCCTAGCCATCTAAAGACTAATCTTTGTGCATCTGACCCACTGCAACCTTTTCTTCTGATTTGCCAAACTTAACAGGGTTTTTCCTTGGCAACTCTGCCCATGAGGCCAGGTGACCTGAGTCTCCTGTGCCTGTTTGTGCACACTGGTTTCTCTCATTTTATTCAACAATGCAGCCAGTTCAGGAGAAGTGATACGTCTGTTTCTCAAGGCGGACACACGTAAGTACTTGGACCTCTTCTTGGGCAGATGTGCACTTGGACCTTCCACTCCATCTGCTCTTCTGATTGTAACATGTCACTGGAGACTATGGTGTACACCTTTAAAAAAAAATCTTTAGTTTCTTGGCTATATCTCATAGAGAATAACCTTCCTTTCTCAAGACACGGAGAGACTTATGCATTTCTAAGTACAGCTATTTTTGTTTGGCTATTTAGTTCTAATTTACACTGAAAATGATAGGTCACTCTTGCTATGGAGAACTAAATATAAACTCAATTTGTTGGTTTACTAGTCATGAGCTTATTCTAAGAAATATTTTAACAACTAGGAGGTCCTGCATGATCAATTTAAGAGCATACAATCTTGAGTTTCTGGAAAAACAGAGATGTAAAGGCTTCAAGTTTAACACTGGTTACATACTTATAAATAAGGTCTTTGAGTCCCAAGTCCGGGTAAATGCAGAGGGCTGTTTTCAGGAAGGGCGTCCGACATAAAATTTCAGCCAAATCAAACATGCCAATCACAAATATGACTTCCATACCGGATCGGTCACGGCCTGGGTTTACAATGACCGCCACTGGTACTGTTGTCCTACAGGGTGCCAGTGGAAATTGGACTACTGTTGGTCGCAGAAGGAGAGGAAGAAGGCGTGTTGGTAGGCAAAGAGAGAAGAGGAAGGGTAGGAGTATAGGACTTAGAGTAGGGACTTTGAATGCAGGAACTTTGTCAGGGAAAACTAGAGAGTTGGCTGATATGATGGACAGAAGAAAGGTGGATATCTTGAGTGTTCAGGAGACCAGGTGGAAAGGTAGCAAGTCCTATAGATTAGGAGCAGGGTTCAAGCAGTTTTATCATGGTGTGGATGGAAAGAGGAATGGAATAGGAGTTATCCTGAAAGAGGATTTTGCTAGGAATATTCTGGAGGTGAAGAGAATGTCAGATTGGGTGATGAGTCTGAAGCTGGAAGTTGAAGGTGTGATGTTGAATGTTGTCAGTGGTTATGACCCACAGGTAGGATGTGAGTTAGAAGAGAAGGAGAAATTCTGGAGGGAGATGGATGAGGTGATTCAGGGTATCCCTAGTAGTGAGAGAGTGGTGATTGGGGCAGACTTCAACGAACATGTTGGAGGGGGAAACAGAGGTGACGAGGAAGTGATGGGTAAGTTTGGTATGCAGGACAGGAATGCAGAAGAACAGATGGTGGTAGACTTCGCAAAAAGGATGGAAATGGCTGTAGTGAACACATTTTTCCAGAAAAAGGAGGAGCATAGGGTGACATATAAGAGGAGGCAGGAGTGCACAAGTTGATTACATCCTGTGCAGACGTTCCAACCTGAAAGAGATTGGTGACTGCAAAGTAGTGGCTGGGGAGAGTGTAGCCAGACAGCATAGGATGGTGGTGTGTAGGATGACTCTGGTGGTGAGGAAGATGAAGAGGACAAGGGCAGAGCAGAGGACCAAGCGGTGGACGTTGAAAAAGGAAGAGTGTTGTGTGGGTTTCAGGGAGGAGCTGAAACAGGCTCTGGGAGGTCAGGAGGTTCTTCCAGATGACTGGACAGCGACAGCTAAAGTGATCAGGGAGACAGGTAGGAGGGAACTTGGTGTGTCAACTGGAAAGAGGAAAGCAGATAAGGAGACTTGGTGGTGGAATGAGGAAGTTCAGGAGTGTGTTAAGAGGAAAAGGTTAGCTAAGAAGAAGTGGGACACTGAGAGGACAGAAGAGAACAGACAGGAGTACAGGGAGATGAAGGTAAAGTGAAGGTAGAGGTGGCAAAGGCCAAACAAAGGGCATATGAGGATTTGTATGATAGGTTGGACTCTAAGGAAGGGAGAGGTGGATTTGAACAGGTTGGCGAGGCAGAGAGACAGAGATGGGAAGGATGTGCAGCAGGTTAGGGTGATTAAGGACAGGGATGAAAATGTGTTGACAGGTGCCACAAGTGTGCTGGAAAGATGGAAGGAATATTTTGAAGAGTTGATGACTGAGGAAAATGAGCACAGAGTAGAAGAGGTGACTGTTGTGGAGCAGGAAGTAGCAAAGATCAGTAAGGATGAAGTGAGGAAGGCGTTGGAGAGGATGAAGAATGGAAAGGCAGTTGGTCCTGATGACATACCTGTGGAGGTATGGAAGTGTTTAGGAGAGGTGGCCGTAGAGTTTTGGACTGGGTTACTTAACAAGATCTTGGAGAGGATTCCTGAGGAATGGAGGAGAAGTGTACTGGTGCCCATCTTTAAGAACAAGGGAGAGGTGCAGAGTTGTGGAAACTACCGAGAAATAAAGCTGATAAGTCACACAATGAAGTTATGGGAAAGAGTAGTGGAGGCTAGGCTGAGGTCAGAAGTGAGCATTTGTGAGCAGCAGTATGGTTTCATGCCAAGAAAGAGTACAGTAGATGCAATATTTGCTTTGAGAATGCTGATGGAGAAGTACAGAGAAGGCCAGAAGGAGCTGCATTGTGTCTTTGTAGATTTGGAAAAAGTGTATGACAGGGTGCCGAGAGAGGAGCTGTGGTTTTGTATGAAGTCTGGAGTGGCAGAGAAATATGTTCGAGTGGTGCAGGACATGTATGAGAGCTGTAAGACAGGGGTGAGGTGAGGTGTAGGGGTGACAGAGGAGGTCAAGGTGGAGGTCGGACTGCACCAAGGATCGGCTTTAAGCCCCTTCTTGTTTGCTGTGGTGATGGACAGGCTGACAGATGAGGCTAGACAGGAATCTCCGTGGACCATGATGTTTGCAGATGACACTGTCATCTGTAGTGAGAGTAGGGAGCAGGTGGAGGAAAATCTAGAGAGGTGGAGGTTTGCTCTGGAAAGGAGAGGAATGAAGCTGAGCCGCAGTAAAACAGAGTACATGTGTGTAAATGAGAGGGACTCAAGTAGAACGGTGAGGTTACAGGTAGTAGAGGTGAAGAAGGTGGAGGATTTTAAGTACCTAGGGTCAACAGTCCAGAGCAACGGAGAGTGTGGAAAAGAAGTGAAGAGACGTGTGCAAGCAGGTTGGAACAGGTGGAGGAAAGTGTCAAGTGTGATGTGTGACAAAAGAGTGTCAGCAAGAATGAAAGGAAAGGTGGACAAGACAGTGGTGAGACCAGCAATGTTGTCTGGTTTAGAGACAGTGGCACTGAGAAAAAGACAGGAGGCAGAGCTGGAGGTAGCAGAGCTGAAGATGTTGAGGTTCTCTCTGGGAGTGACGAGGATGGATAGGATCAGGAATGAGGACATCAGAGGGACAGCTGATGTTAGATGTTTTGGAGAAAAAGCCAGGGAAGCCAGATTGAGATGGTTTGGACATGTTCAGAGGAGGGACAGTGAATACATTGGAAAAAGGATGCTGAGGTTAGAGCTGCCAGGAAGGAGGCCTAGAGGAAGACCAAAGAGGAGGTTCTTGGATGTAGTGAAGGAGGACATGAGGATTGTTGGTGTGGGTGAGGAGGATACAGAGGATAGGGTTAAATGGAGGCTGATTATTCGCTGTGGCAACCCCTGAAGGGAGCAGCCAAAAGGAAAAGAAGATATATATATATATATATATATATATATATATATATATATATATATACACACACACACACACACACACAGTGGGTACGGAAGGCATTCAGACCCCTTTATATTTTTCACTCTTTGTGTCATTGCAGCCATTTGCCAAAATCAAAAAAGTTCATTTTATTTCTCAATGTACACTCAGCACCCCATCTTGACAGAAAAAACTAGAAATGTAGAAATTTTTGCAAATTTATTAAAAAAGAAAAACTGAAATATCACATGGTCATAAGTATTCAGGCCCTGTGCTCAGTATTGAGTAGAAGCACCCTTTTGAGCTAGTACAGCCATGAGTCTTCTTGGGAATGATGCAACAAGTTTTTCACACCTGGATTTGGGGATCCTCTGCCATTCTTTCTTGCAGATCCTCTCCAGTTCTGTCAGGTTGGATGGTGAACGTTGGTGGACAGCCATTTTCAGGTCTCTCCAGAGATGCTCAATTGGGTTTAGGTCAGGGCTCTGGCTGGGCCAGTCAAGAACGGTCACAGAGTTGTTCCGAAGCCACTCCTTTGTTATTTTAGCTGTGTGCTCAGGGTCATTGTCCTGTTGAAAGGCGAACCTTCGGCCCAGTCTGAGGTCCTGCGCACTCTGGAAGAGGTTTTCTTCCAGGATATCTCTGTACTTGGCCACATTCATCTTTCCTTCAATTGCAACCAGTCGTCCTGTCCCTGCAGCTTAAAAACACCCCCACAACATGATGCTCCCACCACCATGTTTCACTGTAGGGATTGTATTGGGCAGGGGATGAGCAGTGCCTGGTTTTCTCCACACGTACCGCTTAGAATTAATGCCAAAAAGTTCAATCTTGGTCTCATCAGACCAGAGAATCTTATTTCTCATAGTCTGGGAGTCTTTCATGGGGTTTTTGGCAAACTCTATGCAGGCTTTCATGTGTCTTGCACTGAAGAGAGGCTTCCATCCGGCCACTCTGCCATAAAGACCCGACTGGTGGAGGGCTGCAGTGATAGTTGACTTTGTGGAACTTTCTCCCATCTCCCTACTGCATCTCTGGAGCTCAGCCACAGTGATCTTTGGGTTCTTCTTTACTCTCTCACCAAGGCTCTTCTCCCACGATTGCTCAGTTTGGCTGGACAGCCAGGTCTAGGAAGAGTTCTGGTCGTCCCAAACTTTTTCCATTTGAGGATTATGGAGGCCACTGTGCTCTTAGGAACCTTGAGTGCTGCAGACATTCTTTTGTAACCTTGGCCAGATCTGTGCCTTGCCACAATTCTGTCTCTGAGCTCCTTGGGCAGTTCCTTCGACCTCATGATTCTCATTTGCTCTGACATGCACTGTGAGCTGTAAGGTCTTATATAGACAGGTGTGCGCCTTTCCTAATCAAGTCCAATCAGTTTAATTAAACACAGCTGGACTCCAATGAAGGAGCAGAACCATCTCAAGGAGGATCAGAAGAAATGGACAGCATGTGAGTTTTCTACATTTCTGTTTTTTTCTGTCAAGATGGGGTGCTGAGTGTACATTAATGAGAAATAAAATGAACTTTTTTGATTTTGGCAAATGGCTGCAATGACACAAAGAGTGAAAAATTTAAAGGGGTCTGTGTCAGGATCCATGTTCTGAGTTCCTGTTTTGTGCTTTTATTTTGTAGGTTCCTTTAGGATTTGGTTTTGTTTTGTCTTTTTCCATTTTACTTTGACCCATTTAGTCGATTGTTTTTACCGGTGCCTCGTTTGTGTTCTTTCCTTTATATTCCTTTGTTTAGTCTCAGTTCCTTGCTAGATCATCTGCTCAACATGCTTTTGTTGCGATCCCTGCCAGACATCTTTTGATTACCAACTGCCCAGACTTGCCTTGCCTTTTCCTTTTTGAGATTTTGATCATGGACTGGTTTTTGTTCTCCCCAAGTTTAAGTTAAGTTACCTACCTCTGTTTTGTATGTGTTTTACCATGTCTTGTCTTCCTGCTTAGCTCACTGGTGTTCATGTTTAGTCCCTCTTGTTCATGCTTTGTCTCCCTCGTGTTTAGGTTTGCCTTGTTCATGTCTTAGTTTTGTCGTGTGTCTCTTGCTTGGTCCTTTTAGTCTGTGTGCTGGTTTGTGTAAGTCTGGTGTGTCCCTGAGGTGTGTGTGACCCCAGGCCTTTAACCTTGTCTCTTTGTGTAAGTCTGGTGTGTCCCCGTGGTGTGTGTGTGACCCCAGACCTTCGACCCTTGTCTCTTTGTGTAAGTCTGGTGTGTCCCCGTGGTGTGTGTGACCCCAGACCTTCGACCCTTGTCTCTTTGTGTAAGTCTGCTGTGTCCCCGTGGTGTGTGTGACCCCAGACCTTCGACCCTGGTCTCTTTGTGTAAGTCTGGTGTGTCCCCGTGGTGTGTGTGACCCCAGACCTTCGACCCTGGTCTCTTTGTGTAAGTCTGGTGTGTCCCCGAGGTGTGTGACCCCAGGCCTTTGACCTTGTCTCTTTGTGTAAGTCTGGTGTGTCCCCGAGGTGTGTGTGACCCCAGACCTTCGACTCTTGTCTCTTTGTGTAAGTCTGGTGTGTCCCCGAGGTGTGTGTGACCCCAGGCCTTTGACCTTGTCTGTTTGTGTGAGTCTGGTGTGTCCCCGACGTGTGTGTGACCCCCAGGCCTTTGACCATGTTTGTTCCCCCTCGGTGAGTGTGACCTTGACCCTCTTGTCTCGTCTCCTTGGTTTGTGTTGTTTCATCCCTCTCGCTGTTGTAACTATGTCTCTTGGGTTCTATGTTCATGTTTGGGCTTCCTTTGAGTTTTGTGTTTCCTTCCGAATAAACTTCGTTTTTGAACTTGAAGTACCAGAGTGGGCACTCATTGGTCCGATTTCTAACCCCCTCAGCACCAACTCTGAAAGTCTGAATACTTTCCGTACCCACTGTACATATATATATGGGGAACACCAAGACATTCTTGCATGTTCACACTAAAATGTATAAAAATGAATAGCAAAACAGAAAAGATATGACTTTTCATTCATCTGTAACAATTTAATCATTAGATAAACCATCTAAAACTTTTTTAAAAACCTGTATATACATATGCACACACGGACAAATTGTATACACATACACACATAGACAGAAAGTGATTCGATATTGATATAGATATATAAATAAAGAGTGAGAGAGAGAAATAGTAATAGTAACACTCATTGTTTTGTGTCGATTAGAATGAGGGTCACCATGTACACTTTGTACATATGATCTCAACATTTAATGACTAGTGTCATGTAATAGGTTACAATAAAATGGTGTTGTGTACAGTACGTATTAGCTCTGTGTAATGTACAGTATAATGCTTCTTACCTCTGTCCCACTGCCTCTCATTATGTGTTCAGGAACGGCATAAATCTGACTTTCCATTTCCACCTTTTGCTCTCCATTAGCCATGACTTTAACCAGGAGCACTCTGAAGTTGGATCCACCAAGGTCAAGAGCGAGGAATTCACCTTGTTCTTTGAACAAAATACAAAACAAAAATTATAAATCACATATAAAAAACACACACACACACATTCAATATAGAATTAAAGAGTTCTGCCCTCAAAAAACATGAGACAAGCATTGATTTTAATGTAATTATTTCCATTAGCCAGGATACTCTTCTTTTTCCCTTTTTACTGGTGCATCGTAGTACAGCAAATATGCCCATAAATCTATGCTCAATAGCCCATAATGGCAATTGTAAAAAATGTTTTTATAAATGTTTGCATTTGTTTTTGTTTGTTCTTAGTCAAATTCATTCTGTTTGCTTTAATTATGATTTTTATGTGTCTGAAACATAATGGAAATCAAGCAGTGGAAAGCTGTATTGACTGGACATAGAACAACATACATCCATCCATCATCTATACCCTTATTCCTATTTAGGGTCACCAGTCCATCACATGGCCACATGAAGAGAAACAACATACACTCACACTCACTCCTATGGACAATTTAGAGACACCAATCAACCTGACATACATGTTTTTGGACTGTGGGAGGAAACCAGAGTACCTGGAGAAAACCCACACAAGCACAGGGAGAACATGCAAACTCCTGATGGGTTTCGAACCAGGAACTTTCTTTCTGTGAGGCAACAGTGCTAACCACTCATCCACTCAGCTGTCTAGAATGACACACAGTTGTGTCCATAACGTTTCACAATTCACACTGCATTTCCAGACAAAAACCAAGTCACTGAGTTCAACTGAACTCTCTGTAGACCTGCATGACAAAACTGTTGGGAGACCTTCATCAGAGCAAAAAACATTGTATAAAATAATTTGTATACGTTTATGTGTTCCCAAAAGCACAATGGCCTTAATAACTGCAAGTGAGCTGTCCAGCCAAACTGAATAACCAGGCTGAAGGGCAACCCAACCCATTAACAGCACCTCAGAAGTCCTCTGCAGACATGGGCAAACCTGGTGGAAGGACGGCCATCTCAGCAGATCGCGGAAGTCATTTTGTTTGTTTGTCACACAGTCACTATTGTGTTGTACTTGGTAAAGAGTGAACTACATACAACAACCATCATCCCATCATTTTGCTGCACAGTAGTTGCTGCAAGTAATAAATGTACAAGTCTTGGGGTTAAGGAAATTCATAATGTGGTGCATGTGTGTTCAGTGGATGCACTTTTTATAAAGGTTTCCTATGTGAAAGTGGTACCTGTTCCATCAGGCGTGGAGCGCACAAATGTAGGCAGCATCTTGACAGCAGCTGTGGGGTTGGTGTCTCTGCACAGGCCTTTGTCCATTTCTCGTCGAAATCTTATTGACACATCCATCAAAGTCTCATCTGACAGCTGAAGATGTTGCAGGTATTTGTCCACCTAAAATATTATGGAGAGGTGAAACAGTTGCATTTAAGGTAAGTAATTAATTTAAATAGTGAACACATTGTCATTACAATTAACAAAATAAACTAACCAACAGCAACATGAATGTTAGTGGCAGGTTGTACCTGAAACAGAAACTAAACATTTTTTGTTCACTCAAAAGATGTTTTTCTTGAATTCGTGATATACAGCTGCTGCCAGCTGTAACTGTCAACTTTACCTAATCTAGGAAGAATGGAAATAGAATATCCAGCCACAGTATTTAAAAGGCAGCCAACAGTGTAGTGCAGTCTGGGCAACACATCATTATGGTAAATAAAAAGTGCTCTGCAAAATGGGTTAGCTCAAGATCAGACACTTTTCCTGCTGCTCCAGTATCAGTATGTCCGTCTCTCCCCAATTTACACTTTTATTTTGTTTCCAAAATTGGAGAGATGTTTCCATTTCAAGGCCACATTTTGGAAGCAGTAATGTCATGAACTTTAGACCTGTCAAGAAAAAGTTTTGACAGGCACTAACCAAAGAAACAGCCAGTCACAAGAGCATCAAAAGCAATGTTTGCATTGCTTGACAAAACTCAATACAAGGGTTATGGCTCAGAGGCCTGGAAGCAATTGACATTTAAGGCAATAGGTTTTACAATAAAACAGTGCGTACACTGAAGGTTTAACAGAAAAGATTGTGAGGTATTGTCCATTTTCATACACAGCTGACACGATTTCAAACCAGATTTTTTCCCACCTGTTCTTATGGCATTCAAAAATGATTAATGACATGTTTTTCCCTGACAAAGCAAGTTTGGGATAAAAATGTAAGCCCATCATTCACCAAGTAACAAAATGTTGTTTTTTTTGTTTCCAATGACAATTTACTTTGTACAAAAGTCAGCATTTAATCTGTCCATCTTACATCATTTCAGATTTCTGAGAACGGTTGGAAGTGGCAACAGCACAAATCAAAGCTTAAATTCACAACACAGGTATATTTTCCACAACAGTATGACACAGAAAACTTGTTTCCTTGTTTTAAATGTGTACATTAATTAATTAATCCCAAGAGAATTTCTTCAAATACCATCAACTTATTCCACTGCACATAAAATCACAGCTATACAGTATATCTAGTGCATGTTAGCAGCCACAGAGAAAGCATCAGTTTTGAAAATATTGGATGGATGAATTTTAGAGTAGTGGAAAAACTGAATTAGTCCACTGGAATGACAGAAAGGAAAATAAAGTGATTACAGGCACAAACAACATCACAACTGGATAAATGAGTTCCAGTCAACCATTATTCAGAAAGTATCAGAAAACTGTACTTAATAAAATCAAAGAAAATTAAATAGGTAAACAAGCGTGACAACCAGTGACATGCAGTGTAGTATCATAGGATTAAGGTGTTTGTAAAGAGTTTTACATTGTGGCAGTTTTGACTTGTCAGTGCAGGAAAAAAATTCTTTCCCATTCTTCTGGCATGCCCATTCCCCAGACTCTGAACCTGGAGCAGCAAAATGAAATTCAGCAATCATTTTATCATTTAGACATTTGTTTTTCCAACTACATGTAAAAATATTTTCTTTGAAAAAGATTTGTTGTCTCTTCTGCGAAATGCATTTATTCATATTCAAAAACTGAATCTGCAATTAATGTAAAAAGGAAATTAATTTCTTCTGAAAAGTGAACAGAATAAACAGAATGAATCCATGCGTGTGTGTGTGTGTGCGTGTGTGTGTGTGTGAGGGGTTAACGTGTATGATGAACAGCAGTCTAACTGTTAGGCATGACTACCAATTTGGAAAGAGGCTAGAGCTTAACACTTTGTTGTCCCAAATGTTGTCATAGACGTCCCTGCCCAGTGCCGTGATCCGTGTCCGTGAACCATTTCTATTGCAGGTATTTAAACATGTTAAAGCATGTATACAAGAAAAGCACACATCCCATTAGTGACACCAATTATTTATGTCAAGCTATCATTTACAAAACTCTGTGCATGCTGACCTGTGACATGGCATTCTGGGCCACCTAAAGTATTAAAGAAACCTAACCTCATTCCACCTGATCTATACTGTACCTGCTATGAGAAGTCAGAAAGTCTGCTGTGGAAAAAAGCCTACTGTTCCCACCCATAGTGTCCATTAAATGGGAACTGCATATACACAGATCGTCAAATAAAACGTTACACAACTTAATTAAAGAACAGTTTAATCCAAGCACAATAGTTTAAATCCCTGTGAAGTCATGTTAGGCCATTTTGTAGTGCTTGACCATGTAACAGTCTCACTGTGTGTCTCTTCACAAGCTTCAGTCCTTGGGGTGCTGTGGTCCTGCAGTTAGAGCTGTCAGCAGAGCACCCAGGCTGGTCAGCGGCATTTGGACCCAGCTAACACGGAAACCTCTCATTCTTCATTTATTACATGCTAGTTTCCGGTCTGCATGCTCGGGCCCCCACAAACACAAACACAAACACAAACACAAACACACACCCATCGTGGCTGAAACCGCCCCAGCCAAGGGTCTGACTCCAGTACTCACTTTGTGCTCTTGGTCTTCATGGAGCTCGGGACAGTAATGAGACAGAGGACTTGAGGGTAACATCGTTACTGATGTGTGGCAACTTCTGTCCGGCCTGTCCTCCTGCTTTAAACAAAGTTTACCTACTAAGACGACAACTTCTTCGAATAACAAACTCAAAAAGAAAAAAAATTCACCTAAAGTTTGGTTTTGTGTCTAAAACGTGCGGATTAAAACTGTTGTTAAACCGGAGTCGTATTAGGAAAATGTCCAGCTTCCGCAACTTTGTCGTTGGTTAACGTCATCTCGAGTTCATGGCGCTGATTGGCTACAGAGGAAGTGAGGCGTGGCCTCTCCCTGTCAGTGAGGAGGATGGACAAATTAACCCTACAACTAAAACCCTCTGTACACTCTGCAACCTGTTTAGTTTGGTTAACTGCTCGTGAATGTGTCAATATAACTTACATTTATTATGATGAATAAAGTTTATATTATCTTATTTATCTTATCGTATCTAAATCCATGTTTGGAGATCTAGTCTAAGATCCGCTTCCCTACGTTCAATTTTCTGCTTTTCATTTCTCTGCTTTTGTTTGCAGTAATCACTTTGCAGATTATGGTTTTACAGGCAAAATATATGATCAACTTAAAAAATATGATGCGTGTTACTGCGGGTTACACTAGCCAACTATATATAAAGTGTAAATTAAGTAGTTAAAATTATCATAACATAACACAACACATGTTGTCATTCATAGTTTGATATTGTTTTGTATTGCTTGTAATGGTTTGATTACAAAGAAAATCCCCAGTTTGAGATTGCTCAGGGAACCTCAGACATTTTGTGACCAAAACTTCTATCATTCGTCACTAAAAAAGAACAAGTCATGCATGAACTGTTGTTAAGACGGTCTCTGTGCTGGTCACACTCTTCAGCACATACTTGAAAGCATGACAGGACACCCCTCGTGATAAAATACGCAGTGATCCAGGTATCATATGAATACCTATTTATAGGCTGAGCTTTAAAGTTTGGTTGAAGGGGTGGTAGCAATCGAAAAGAGAAAATAGCTGTGACTAGAGGGTTCAGATTGAAATGCATGAATCAAATGAAAAGACACTATAGACATACAGACAAGTAACAAAGGAAAAACATGAATACTTGACCCATACAATGAGGGGTTACAGTAGCGCTGTGTCAAAATTCTCAGGGGGGCATTTTGTCTGCATGGTTTGGGTCCACTTGTCCCCTTAGAGGGAAGGGTCACTGAAAATCACACAGAGTTGTTCTGAGTGATTGGCTTTGTCCTATGATGAATCATTTCACCCTGATGGTTGCTCCCATCCATAAAGCGTGAGGGGTCACTGAATGGTTTTATGAGTATGACAGTTATGTGAGTCATATGCTGCAGCCTTCACAGTCACCAGATTACATCCCAACTGAACACTTATAGGAGATTTTGAAACAATGTGTTAGCGCTTTCCATCATCATCATAAAAACACAGAACAAGGGAATATTTGGCAGCATGTGATAGTCCAACACCTTATTAAGGCACTGTACTGTAAGTTTTTTCTTTCATTTGTCATCTGTATGCATGTTTAGACAAATGCATTGAACTTCATACATACCAGATACTTTTATATTCTTCTCTTGTGCAAAGTC
Organism: Mastacembelus armatus; assembly: GCF_900324485.2. NCBI lineage: Eukaryota > Metazoa > Chordata > Actinopteri > Synbranchiformes > Mastacembelidae > Mastacembelus > Mastacembelus armatus. The sequence continues at coordinate 4,448,594 of NC_046641.1, read as the reverse complement.
TTTCATGTTAGGTCTAATTTGTTATTTTTAGGGTAGTTTGAATCTTATAGCCAGGCAACAGCAACAACCTTTGACAGACTGACAGAAACAGATGCTGCACATGCCTTCAAGTAGCAGCACAATGTACCAGTTTTCTAGGGCTGCTTCTGCTGGTGAGAGCTTCCTGTGGCCCTAGTGAAATAATAGAAAGAAATGTTGCTCTTCTGGAAAACAATCTATCACCGTATAGATTTAAAATGCATATGCAACTGAAGTGTGACGATTCCAGAATAAGACTCCCGGAGAGGGAGTCTTATTCTGAAAGGACAAGAAGGCTGCAGTACCTTACTCGCATGAGATTGACTAATTAGCCTAACGCTTTGCACCTGTGCAGACTCTCTGCTTAAATGGCAGACACCGGGCAGCAACAAGCTGCCAGGTTGTCTGTTGACATTGCTAACAGATCACAGTGCTATTGTTTTCAGTGACGCACCGATTTTCCTCGGAGAAAGGACGGAATCCCGCTTTCCCTGGGAGAGGAGTTTTGGAGAAGAGTGAGAGGAGAGACTCAGCGATTCCTGTCTTCTTACCGACCCAGCGTCTCCACGCCACGTTAACCGACGGAGGTGGATCGGGGGGAAGAAGGGACGTTTTCGCTCCTTCCAGACCTACAAAACCAGGTGTGCTAACCTCGGCGAAACAAAGCTTCACACTGACGGCTCATCACTTCCTTCCTCTCCAAGTTTCATGAAGAACGTAGGGAGAGGACATCGAGGGAGCTACAGTGACGTCATCCACGGAGTTCTCTGACTCTGTTAAGTACTACTACCATTGAAGGGACTCTGACGCCAAGGAAGGTCGGACCGAAGATTACCCCTGTCTTCCTTGGGCTGAGCTTCCACATAGACTCAATATCGATCATTCAATATTTGATCTCTGTAAATAAATACTTTATTGAACTTTGCATTGATTCCTGGTTCTTTGAGTGGAGAAATCCGTGACCCAAAGCACTACTCACCAAAGATCATGACAGAACAACCTGGCCAAAGGTTGGGTCGCGGATCCTCCACCCAGGACCCATGGAGATCTGGAGTAGAATCCGCCATAGTAAGTCATGAGGAGAAATTGGGAAGGATTTCCCAATCGGTGGATCGGATGACGGACCAGCTGACTCAGCTGCTACAACGCCTCCCTCGCCCGGAACCTGCAGCAACCCCGCTCCCTGAGTCTCAGACTACAACTCGTTTTAGCGAAGGAGGGGAGTTGAAGTTGGCTACGCCTGTTCGTTATAACGGAGAGATAGGAGAGTGCCGTACCTTTTTGACTCAGTGTGAGATAAACTTTTCTATGCGACCGTCAAGTTTCCCTACTGAACAAACCAAGGTCGCTTATGCTCTTTCACTATTGGGGGGCGAAGCCGCTAAATGGGGAACGGCTGCATGGAGACGCCGAGCTACCTGCTGCACATCGTTCGCTAGCTTCAGTGAGCATCTCTTACAGATATTCGATCCGGTCCGACCAGAGGTCGAGGCTACCACTCGCCTGGCTCGGCTAAAGCAAGGTAACGGTTCTCTCCGAAGATATATCATCCAGTTCCAAATGTTGGCGGAGGAGAGCCCTTGGGGAGCGCCCTCTCTATATGACCATTTTTATTTAGGACTAAATGAGCGGTTAAAGGATGAATGGAAGACCGCTTTCAATACCCCCTCGGGCCATTATGAATATTTGGTGATGCCATTCGGCCTCACTAACGCCCCTGCAGTTTTCCAAAACCTGGTGAATGATGTGCTTGGAGACATGATTAATCGATTTGTCTTTGTATATTTGGATGATATCCTTGTGTTCTCCAGGTCTGAGACCGAACATTCCCAGCACGTACGGGCGGTTCTGCGGCGCTTGTTGCAGAATCGGCTATACGTCAAGTTAGAGAAGTGTGAATTTCACACCACGCTGACCTCGTTTCTTGGGTTCGTGATCCGACCGGGAGAGATCACAATGGATCCGGATAAGGTTCGAGCAGTTAGAGAGTGGCCAGTACCCGCCTCTAGAAAACAGCTACAGAGTTTCCTGGGATTCGCAAACTTCTACCGGCGCTTCATCAAGAACTACAGTGGGGTGGCAGCACCCCTACACCGTCTCACCTCCTCCAAGGTACGGTTTGGATGGACTCCAGACGCCCAGGAGACATTTGACAAGCTCAAGGAACTGTTTACCACCGCCCCCGTCCTGAAGTTCCCAAATATAGACTTACCCTTCTTGGTAGAGGTGGATGCGTCGGACACAGGAGTAGGAGCGGTGATCTCGCAGAGGGACCCTGCGGATTCTTTAGTTCATCCCTGCGCCTTCTTCTCCAAGAAGTTGAGTCCTCATGAACGAAACTACGATGTGGGCAACAAGGAACTGCTGGCGGTGAAGCTGGCGCTGGAGGAGTGGCGCCATTGGCTGGAGGGGGCGAAGCATCCTTTTACGGTCCTAACGGATCATAAGAACCTGGAGTACCTAAGGACGGCCAAGAGGCTAAACTCGCGCCAGGCCCGATGGGCAATATTCTTCGAAAGGTTCGACTTCAAACTATCTTTTCGCCCGGGGACCCAGAACAACAAGGCAGACGCACTGTCCCGGTTACATGCACTAGCTGATGCGGAGGAGGAACCTAAGTTCACCCTGCCCACTACGGCCCGCCTAGGAGCGGCGCGGTTGACCCTAGAGAGGGACATCATGCGGGCCACGGGCGACACCAGACCTACCGCCTGCCCCAATGGCTGCCTTTTTGTCCCGGCCCGTTTCCGAACGAAGGTTCTGGCGCTTTGTCACGACTCCCATCTTCACGTCCACCCTGGGGTGTCGAGGACCTTGGAGGTGATGAGGCAGCGGTTTTGGTGGCCATCGGTTCGGAAGGACACTATCACGTACGTAAACGCCTGTACTGTCTGTGCTCGGATGAAGGCGTCCCACCAGTCACCAGCCGGGCTACTACACCCATTGCCGATTCCCAGACGTCCCTGGTCCCACATTGCGTTGGATTTCGTCACCGGTCTTCCCAGGTCCCAAGGTATGACCACTGTTCTAACAGTCTGTGACCGATTCTCGAAGATGGTCCATTTTGTGCCCCTTCCTCAGCTTCCGTCTGCACCGGAGATGGCCCGAATCTTGGCAGACCATGTCTTCCGGTTACACGGATTTCCCCAGGACATCGTGTCAGATAGGGGTCCCCAGTTCGTGGCGAGGTTTTGGAGGGAGTTTTGCAAGTTACTGGACATCTCGTTAAGTCTCTCCTCGGGTTTCCATCCCCAGTCTAATGGCCAGACTGAGAGACTGAATCAGGAGCTGGAAAGCGGCCTCAGGACCTTGTGTGCCAACCATCCGGAATCGTGGGTCAGTAACCTAACATGGGTTGAGTATGCACATAACAGTCTCCCGTCAGCTGCCACCGGCCTTTCACCTTTCCAGGTGGTTTCGGGTTTTCAACCTCCGGTGTTTGAGAATCAGGACCGGGAGACGACTGTTCCATCCGCAGCAGCAGCAGTGCGCCGTTGCCACCTTGCCTGGCGTAAAGCCAGGCAGCAACTAATAAGGTCTGTGTCCTCTTATTCTGCGCAGGCAAACAGACGGAGGAGAGCGGCACCGGCGTATAAGGTGGGCCAGCGAGTGTGGCTATCCACACGTGATATTCCCCTGAAGGCGGCGTCACCCAAACTCACCCCCCGCTTTATTGGCCCATCCTCCATCACAAAGATCATCAACCCGGCAGCGGTGAGACTCAAATTGCCATCTCATCTAAAGATCCATCCTACGTTCCATGTCTCCAGGATAAAACCGGTGGTCTCAAGCCCACTGTCTCTGCCAACCCCGGGCCCTCCGCCACCCCGTATACTCGACGGAGAACCAGTATTCACGGTAAAGGGTCTGTTGAAGTCTCGGAAGAGAGGGAGGGGCTTGCAGTACCTGGTGGATTGGGAGGGGTACGGTCCTGAGGAACGGTCCTGGGTCGCCAGACGGGACATACTCGATAAGGGACTGGTGCGTCAGTTTCACCAGGCACATCCGGATCAACCGGGTGGGTCGTCGGGAGCCGACCATTGAGGGGGGGGTACTGTGACGATTCCAGAATAAGACTCCCGGAGAGGGAGTCTTATTCTGAAAGGACAAGAAGGCTGCAGTACCTTACTCGCATGAGATTGACTAATTAGCCTAACGCTTTGCACCTGTGCAGACTCTCTGCTTAAATGGCAGACACCGGGCAGCAACAAGCTGCCAGGTTGTCTGTTGACATTGCTAACAGATCACAGTGCTATTGTTTTCAGTGACGCACCGATTTTCCTCGGAGAAAGGACGGAATCCCGCTTTCCCTGGGAGAGGAGTTTTGGAGAAGAGTGAGAGGAGAGACTCAGCGATTCCTGTCTTCTTACCGACCCAGCGTCTCCACGCCACGTTAACCGACGGAGGTGGATCGGGGGGAAGAAGGGACGTTTTCGCTCCTTCCAGACCTACAAAACCAGGTGTGCTAACCTCGGCGAAACAAAGCTTCACACTGACGGCTCATCACTTCCTTCCTCTCCAAGTTTCATGAAGAACGTAGGGAGAGGACATCGAGGGAGCTACAGTGACGTCATCCACGGAGTTCTCTGACTCTGTTAAGTACTACTACCATTGAAGGGACTCTGACGCCAAGGAAGGTCGGACCGAAGATTACCCCTGTCTTCCTTGGGCTGAGCTTCCACATAGACTCAATATCGATCATTCAATATTTGATCTCTGTAAATAAATACTTTATTGAACTTTGCATTGATTCCTGGTTCTTTGAGTGGAGAAATCCATGACCCAAAGCACTACTCACCAAAGATCATGACATGAAGAGCTTTTAGCAATTTTGAAATTATTTTCACATAAACTGTATCTGTAGATAGACTTTGTATAAGACATTAATCAATTTTGTGCTTATTACACAGCCATTTTAATTCAGGTTTACAGATTTGTAGGTTTGCATTCCCAAGCCCAAAACTAATTAAACAAATGATAACAAAATCATGAGGCAATACCATCCAAAATCCATGCAATTTAGTAAAAACCAGAATGAGCTATACTGTAAAATATGTCACATTAGATGCCAACACCACAAAAGTGAGTTGCACAAAAGTCATAGAATTATCTATAATTTGCCCTCATCATGATAAAACCCCAATAGAATACCATCTTATCTTCCCGTATTGTAGAACAACCCAGATAATATGCCCTCTGATTTGCTCCTGTGCCCCCTTTCAGGGGAAGAAAATACTAGTGCCCTGTATAAAGATAAAGCGACCTTTAAACAAACAAGATGTAATCCAGTGCACTTTGAGGTGCTTGCTTTTGTAATGAGCAGACCTGGAAGTTCTGTGAAAAACATATAGAAAAAAAAAGTAAGGTGCCCTGTCAATAAAAACACCTTACTGTCAGTGAACATAAAATGTGAAGTGCCCTATAGGTGCAGTTTATGGGAGAAAAACATTGAGCAGTGTGAAGCACTGAGATGTTGGTGAGAAACTAATTCCATTTTTGTGTATGTAAATGTCAATAGAAGGAATCTGAATCTGAGGAGCCCTTTAAGTTAAGAAGATGAAATATCCATGTTGCTGAACCTGCTGCATTAACTCATTACTCACCTGAGTACACTCCCAGCAGACCTTCCTTTTTGACAGTTTGTATTCATACTCATACTACTTAGTTGAGCATAACGGCACTTGTGTAAATAACTGTTCTCTTTTGTGTCTGACCCTACTAGTTTTTGACACGTCTTTACCTTTTTGGACTGTTCAAGTATTTGCCTGGGGTTACTGCAGGGTATGTGCCCCTTAATAAAACTACAATTTTGGACTATGGGTTCTAACTGTTGTCTGTATTTGAGCCACTTAGTGGTCTCTGGTCATTACAGTGACACTCACTTCAGTGGAACTCTCAATAAAACGTTACTAACTGAGGATGTAGCCTTTTTTGCTAAATGTGTATAATTTTCTACTAATGGAGCCGGTTAAATATATGTGGTGCCCTTCATATTTTTTTCAGCCCTACACTTTTGACAAACTGAGTCCATCTCAGCACTATTCAAGAGAAAATTTCTTTCCTCTAACAAAATGTGGATCAGTTTAAAAAGAAGTACTTACATAAAACCACACAACCTATGGGTTACTAGCAAAACCGTAAAGTGTTGCAATGTTTTAGTAGTGCTGCCTATTTGTTAGATGTGAATTATTCTGCAACTCTGGATGAAACAGGTCTTTAGCAAAAACTAAAAAACATGTCTTATAAAAAGGTTCTGAGTTGACATAGAGTGGACCTCAGTCAAAAACATAACAATTTTCTTCTTTAATAGTACACAAGTTTAATCTAAAAAGTATGTGAAATACTCACCAACATGAAATAGTATTTGTGCAAGAGGAAACAGTGCCATGGGCAACATGGTGGCTGAGTGGTTAGCACTGTTGTCTCACAGCATGAAGGTCCTGGGTTTGCAACCAGTTTGCATGTTCTCCCTGTGCTTGTGTGGGTTTTCTCCAGGTACTCTGGTTTCCTCCCACAGTCCAAAAACATGTATGTCAGGTTGATTGGTGACTCTAAATTGTCCATAGGAGTGAGTGTGAGTGTGTGAGGTTGTCTGTCTTTGTGTGTCTATATATGGTCCTGTGATGGACTGGTGACCTGTCCAGGGTGTACCCCTGCCTTCCACCTGAAAGAGAGCTGGGATAGGCTCCAGCAGATCCCTGTGACCCTGGTTAAGGAATAAGCAGGTATAGATGATGGATGGATGGATGGAAACAGTGCCTGGAAACAACATTGCTGATCCTTTGATTCTGAGCTGCACCCTGCAGTGTAGTGTAGTTACGTGATGATGTAGCTTGGGTTAATGCTCTGCAAATACAGCCAGAGTGGATCTCAAACAATCTCTCATTCTCTTCATTGACACTGGTACACCATATTTGAGCTTCTTTCTATAATGCACATCATCTTCAGTCAGGCAGCTGAAAGAAGTATACTTGTTTTAAGGCTTCTGACAATAGCTAACATCCCCAGAAACATGGACTCGACACCTTTCCACAACACTCATTTTGGGCTTCTTAACGTTCGCGCCCTCTCTCAAAAAGCATCCCTCATCTTTGACATTATTCTTAAACACAATCTCGACATCCTGTGCTTAACTGAAACCTGGCAGCAGCCCAACGACTTCACTGAACTTAATCAATCTATTCCTCCTGGCTTCACATATCTCACCCATCCATGCCTCTCGGGACGCGGTGGCGGCCTCGCCATACTGTACAACCTTAAATACAAAATATCCATCCACCCCACTATCACCTTCCAGTCCTTTGAAGCTCTCATAGCACGTATTCATGGTCACACACCAACCTTCTTGGCCACTATCTACCGCCCACCAAAACCTAACCCGACCTTCTTGGACGAACTGTCTGACCTCTTAGCTGACCTCATCTCTCTGTCAGCCAACATAATTCTTCTTGGTGATTTTAACATCCACTTCGACAATCCCAACAACACCGCTACAAAAGACCTAATTTCCTGTCTGGACAGCTTTGGGCTCCAACAATACATCACCTCCCCAACACATTCTCTAGGCCACACCCTCGACTTAGTCTGCTGCTCTGGCGTCACAGTTCAATCATGTTCTACCCTCGACACCTTCTTCTCCGACCACAAACTAGTCTGCTTTAACTCCAAACTACCTCTCTTCAAAACCCACCTCTCCCGCACCATCACCTTCCGTAACTTAAAGAACATCGACCTCCCCTCCTTCACTGCTGCTCTCAACAACCTTTCATGTACTAATTACACACCGTCCCTCTCCAACATGTTATCCAATTTCAACTGTGAGCTACGAAATCTACTCAACACCTTCGCCCCACTCAAAACTAGATCTGTATCCTTTACGCACTCTGCTCCATGGTACACACCCGAACTCCGCCTCCTCAAAACCCAAGCCCGTCGCCTTGAACGTCTCTTCAAAAAAACCGGTTCATCCACCCACAAGGACTTATACCTAAACCACATACTGAAGTACAAGCAAACCATTACTCAAACAAAATCTGACTTCTATGCCTCGCTTATTGTATCCGCCTCTGGCTCCACGCGTTCCCTCTTCTCCACTGTCAAAAATTTATTGGGCCCTCCCGATACTCCTCTCTTCCCTTCACTCTCCACCACCTTGTGCAATAACTTCCTGGATTTCTTCTCATCAAAAATCGAAAATATACACCAGCAATTTCCCCCCATCTGTGACACTGCGAACTGCCTCCACTGTACCCTTCCCTCTCTACCAGTATCCTCCCTGCTTTCGAGTTTTATCATTCCACCCACCACGGTTATCTCTTCCCTGATCCTCAAATCCAAACCCTCAACCTGCAAACTTGACCCCCTACCAACCAACCTCGTCAAGCTCTGTCTCCCCTCTCTCCTTCCTCATCTTACCCACATTATTCACACTTCCCTCAGTTCTGGCATCGTACCCCCATCACTCAAGACAGCCATCATCTCACCAATTCTAAAAAAACCTGGTCTCGATCCTGCCGACCTTAACAACTTCTGCCCTATCTCCAATCTCCCGTTCCTCTCCAAAATCCTGGAAAAAGTTGTTCACCACCAGGTCCATACCCACCTTTCCGCCAATAGCCTATACGAACACTTTCAATCTGGTTTCCGCCAACTTCACAGCACTGAAACTGCCCTGGTCAAAATCACCAACGACCTCCTAGTAGCCGCAGACTCTGGCCTTGTCTCCATCCTCATCTTCCTTGACCTAACTGCAGCTTTTGACACCATCTCACACAATATTCTCCTCCATCGCCTTGCTTCCATCGGCATAGCCGGCTCGGTCCTCTCATGGTTCACCTCCTACCTATCTGACCGCACCCAGTCCGTCCATCTCCAGAACTTCCACTCCCAGCCCTCTACTGTCAGTTGTGGCGTGCCTCAGGGCTCTGTCCTGGGGCCCCTCCTCTTTATTATTTATCTCCTTCCTCTCGGAAATATCCTTAGGCAACATAACATCAATTTCCACTGTTATGCAGACGACACCCAGCTCGACCTCTCTGCTGCTCCATCTTCTACCCTCCCCCCTCCCTCCCTCCTTACATGCTTACATAATATCAAATCCTGGTTCACCCATAACTTTTTGAAACTCAACCCTGACAAAACTGAAATTCTCCTCGTGGGCACCAGATCCACCCTTTCTAAAACCAGCACCTTCTCCATTCAAATTGACAACAATACTGTCCCCCCTTCCCCCCAAGTTAAAAGCCTGGGTGTCATCCTAGACGGTACTCTCTCCTTCACTCAGCATATCAATACCACTACCCGGTCGGCCTACTCCCATCTCCGTAACATAAACCGCATCCGTTCCTCACTCACCACCGATAGCACGGCAATACTCATTAACGCCTTTGTCACCTCTCGTTTGGATTACTGTAACTCACTCCTCACTGGTCTACCTCTCAAATCACTTCGCAAACTTCAACTTGTCCAGAACTCTGCTGCCCGAATCATCACCAGAACTCCATCCTCACATCATATCACCCCTGTCCTTAAACAACTTCACTGGCTCCCTGTGTCCTTCCGTATAAACTATAAAATCCTCCTTCTCACCTACAAAGCCCTCCACTCTATTGCCCCACCATACATCACTGAACTACTTCATATCTATTCTCCGCCTCGTCCTCTCCGCTCCTCCAGTTCCACTCTCCTCTGCACCCCTACAGCGCGCCTGGCCACCATGGGCGCTAGATCCTTCAGCCACACTGCGCCCCGCCTTTGGAACATTCTCCCTCATTGCATCCGGTCGTCTCCGGACTTATCAACTTTTAAATCATCACTCAAAACATATCTGTTCCGTATAGCGTTTTCCACCTAACTCTCTTAACTTCTCAAAGCAGCCCGTGATGTCCTACCACCCTCTGCCTATTTCATATTGTCTCATACTGTTTCATATTTGTTGTTCTGTCATCTGGGTTTCTGTATTTCAATTTACTTTTACTGTACTTCGCCCACTTCCTAGATAATCCACGCTTTTGCCTTTACATTCTCTCCCGCCGTTTATGTAATCTTGTTACTGTTGTTTTAATGCACTCTATGTATATCATGCTGTATGCTTCCTTTTCTATCTGTAAGGTGACCTTGAGACTTTGAAAGGCGCCATGAAATAAAATGTATTATTATTATTATTATTAATAGGGCCACATTAGATCTCAGCAAAGTGCTGTGTGGTTAAGCTGTTTTCCCTGGTACTCAAAAGGCAACCAGTGACCCACCATAGCGAATAGGCTGATCAGCAGCTTTTTTAAGTGTTTCTGACTAATGCAATGTCCTCCATACATGCCTAAGCCACCTCAGCTGGCTCCTCTCGATATGGAGAAGCAGCGGCTCTTATCCGAGCTCCTCTCGGGTGATCGAGTTCCTCACCCTATCTCTAAGGAAGCTCTCTGGCACCCTGCAAAGAAAGCTCATTTCAGAGATCTTGTCCTTTCGGTCATGACCCACAGTTCATGACCATAGGTAAGGGTAGGAAAGAGGATTTAATGGTAAATCAAGAGCTTCACCTTTCAGCTGAGCTCCTTGTGCACCACAACGGACCGGTACAATGACCACATTTCTGCTGCCGATGCACCGATCACGTTCCATCCCTCCCTCACTCGTGAACAAGATCCCAAGATACTTGAACTCCTCCACCTGAGATATGGTCTATTCCCTGACCTGGAGATGGCAGGCCACCTTTGTCCAGTTGAGGACCATGTCCTCGGACTTGAAGGTGCTCATTCTCATCCCAGCCACTTAACACTTGGTTGCAAACCACCCCAGTGCACGCTGAAGGTCCTGGCTCGATGAAGCCAGCAAGACAACATCTGCAAAGAGCAAAGATGCAGTCCTGTGGTCCCCGAACTGGACTCCTTCCTGCCCCTGGCTGTGCCTAGAAATTCTGTCCATAAAAATAATGAACTGAATCAGTGACAAAGGGCAACCTTGCTGGAGTCCAACATGCACTGGGAACAGGTCTGACTTACTGCAGGCAATGTGAACCAGGCTCCTGCTCGGGTCGTACAGAGACCAAATAGCCCTTAGCAAAGGGCCCTGGATCCCATACTCCTGGAGCACCTCCCACAGGATGCCACAAGGGACATGGTTGAATGCCTTCTCCAGGTCCACGAAGCACATGTGAACTGGTTGGGCAAACTCCCATGAGCCCTTGAGCACCCTGGAAAGGGTATTGAGCTGGTATTGCAACATTACTTTTCTGTTTAATGAAACTGTTCTGCACATGTCCTAGAAAGGGAATAAATGTCAGGTTTCTAATGTGTTTAATAAATAATTTATTAACAAAGCAATCACAAACTTAGTGTATGAGAGTTGCAATACACTTTGTTGCCTGGTATCAAAATAAGATATTAAGAAGGTGTCATGAGTCCCCTTTTGGGACTTCCAGCTGGGGACCTTTAGACTGGAAAGACTTCCTGTTTCCCTCTGCATGGGTCCCCAGCAGCTTCACAGGGTAATGACTGAGAGTTTTCACCTGTGCCCAATTGCCTGTCACTTCTCCTTATTTATACCACCTGTACCCTTTTGGGTGTTGCTGAAGCATTGCCAAGTATCAACCTAACCGTAGTCCCTATAATCGGAGCTAGTGTGTGTTTTTTATGACGACCGTCCCACCCGGTCTCTCCTTGTTTTCTGCCGTCTCATCCGGTACCTAGTTTCGTGTTTGAGTTTGTCCTGGAGATCCCAGGACTAATAAAATAACTTTGTCCTGCATTTGGGTCCTGCTCCTCCTCCTTCCACCCAGCGTCTCTACGCAGCTCCTGACAGAAGGTAATGATATACATTAGAGAACTAACTTTGCCATTTCTGAACATTATGTGTCACTGAATCTATTCAAAAAATCCTATTCACCAAGTCAAAATTTAACATAAACTCTGACCTACTGGTGCTCACAGATACACAGGAAATGCATTTCTAAATTTGTCTGCTCTGCAACCCTAGAAGTGAAAAGGAGATTGAGTAAACACAGAGACAGAAGGGTAATCTGACACTGTGGATCTAACTGGTCTGCTGCAAAAACTTCAGTGCATTGCACATCAAATTTACAAAACATAGAATTAGTAGAAGTTCTAAAACAAAATTCACTTACCTGAGGCCCATTACAATTATTCATTGTTATGTATAAGTAATGACATATATTTAAGTAAGACAGGCAACCTGACTGAGATTAGGACAGCTTAGACACTTCCAGAAATACCACCTGGAAATGATGCCATAGATTCAGGCCACCAGTCAGGCAGACTGGCCTGGAACTAATAAGAATTTAAGTTATTTAGCTTTATTGCTTCAAACTGTTCTCAGTTTAAGGTTGTTCCACTGATTACACTTATTGTATAATATGATTTATTGCTATATAAACTTATTTATAAGTTCATTTTTATTATGTGCACCTATCTAAAATGAATGTAGTTTAATACAGCTGTCTATTCATGAAGATATTGCTCAGTTTTAGAGAGACATTGATTCAACTGATGCCTGCTGATTATTTACAGATTAACATTAATTCATTACTTCTTCTTAACCTTAAGACATCAAACCCACTGCAACCTCATTACTATAGGATGACTCCATCAAGTCATATAATGCTCAAGAAAAAACACCCAAAAGAAACTAACAGGTACTTGTACACCATACCCTTAAAGATCCATGATGGCAGCCCTAATGAACAGTAATTTATGTATGACTCAAACCGTTAACTCTATTAATTGCTGAGGTATTACATAATGCATGACCTCTTCACACATTAACTCACAAGGGGCCTTTGTTATTGTCAGTCGAGTTCAATAGGACCACATAGGACACTGGTCTCTCCATGACCTAGAGCAATTGTTCTCAACCCTAGTTCTCAAGGACCCCTGCCCTGCTTATTTTCCAGCTATCCCTTCCATACATACAGCTGATTATATGAAGCAGGTGTGTTCAGCCAATCAGAAGCAGGACGTGCAGGGATAGTTGGACACAAGCCGGACAGGGGTCCTTGAGGACCAGGATTGGGAACCACTGGCCTAGAGGACCTCCTGGTCCAGGTCATACTCTACCAGTCTTATTAGTGGTATCACTGGTTTTAGTCTACCTGCCACTTGCAGTATGACGAGGACCTCTCATAGAGATCATGTCTTATTTAAGAACTGAAGGGGGAAATGTATATATAAGAGATTATCATAATCTCAATCAAATGTCTTTTTTTGGCTTTTATTTATTTATTTTTTTTAACCTCTGGTTTTCTGGTCTGTGTCGTGTTGTATCTATGTTTACCTGGTCATTATTCCCTTGAATGGACACACTTGTGTCTTGTTATCTGCCTGCTCAGCCCATTTCTCCAGTCTGCTGCTGGTCAATAGCCCAGTTTTACCTGTCAGCCTCCCTGGCTAGAACCAGTCACTCTCTGCCCTTATATCTTGAGTTCCCCACCGGCTTTCTGCAGTCTTTTACAATTAATTTTCTCAGTTTACCCACATTTGCTTATGTTATTTGGGCATTAACAAAGGAAAAGGGGAATTAACTTGACAGAGAAACAGGGAAAGTAAATGCCTCCCTATGATGGACTGGTGACCTGTCCAGGGTGTACCCCTGCCTTTCAAACAAAGAGAGCTGGGATAGGCTGCAGCAGATCCTGTGACCCTGGTTAAGGAATAAGTGGGTATAGATGATGGATGGATGAATGAATGAATAACAACACTGACATAAAAATAAAAATATACCAGTTTTCATTGGTTCATTTTATTTCAATGGCCATAGATAATCCAATTCAAATCTCAAACAGACTTTGGCAATTATTTTGCATAATAGGCCATGAATCACAACAATGAACAAATAAATAGCAAAGATGTAAAAGAAACTTCTGAAAACACAATTACTCAAGCATCCCTATATATAACATCCTGAGATAGCTTAGAAAAATAAGTGCAATTTCAACCAGTCTAATTCACAATGTGAAAGCAGTGTGTACTTTCCGTGAGAACCAGGAAGTCTCAATGACTTCTGAAATTTAGGTTTCCCTGCAAGCTAACTAATGTGTAGTCTTTTATTAGTGTTAGAGTGTTAGAGTGATTCCTGTTCCTACACCTGTTAAGGTGCAAATTTGTAAATGCAAATTATACAGTGACATCTATGGGATTCATTTTTTCTTCAGCGTGTACAAATTACCAGGACAGTACAAAGCAGACACATGCTTCATTCACATGGAGACTTACTTCATCAACTATTGTTATAATGGTTTACAAGTTACAGCACATATGTAGCACTCAGGGCTGCTCCTGCCTTCTTCTTCATGCTGAATCTGAACCTACAATGAGACGTTAAGCTGTAATCAGTTAAGGCACTAACTATAAAAAATAGCAACTGGATTAACCACATTTCCAGACAAGAGTAGGCAGCTTGCCTTGCTCATCAAGTCCCAATAGGGTACTTGTTAACAATGTAGTCCTTTCAAACAGAGCATAGATACATTATAAAGATGAGTGAGATGAAGACATTTATGAATTATGCTCAGTAATAACTAGTTAGATGGATAGCAAACTGCTTCTAGCTTGCATTTTGCATTTTGGAGAACAGAAGAGATATATTTTCTCTTGAATTTTCTTTGGGTCTATCAATATAAGCACAGCATTCAAATTAGAGATAGAAACTGAAACTTTGAGGTATATATTGATAATGAAACAGAAATCAAAGCAAATTACTTTTTAGGAAGCATAAATTTTAAACAACAACCAACCTTGAGACCTCAGCAGAGAAATATTGGTGATATCTTTGTTTTGAACATAAGGCTCCTGGGGAGTGTGTCACCAACTCTGTTTTTTTACCATCTTAAAAATACAACTTTTCTATTTTCTCATTCTGAGTGATGAAGAGAGACTAATGCATGTTTTTATATCCAGGAGACTGAATGAATATAAAGCTCTGCTCTATGGAATATGCAAAAAATTAAATAAATAAATAAAATAAACAACAGAGAGCTGACCATGAGCTGTTTTGAAGCCCTTACATTGGTTTCCTATAAGTTTCCATTTATTTTAAAAGCACTTCATACACCATAGTACTGCACATACTTAGTGAGACTAAAGTGAGCTTTTAGTTTTTATGCTTTGCTACTTTAAAAGAAAGGAGTAATGGACAACTACAATCCCCTTATGTATGTTACTGATGTACTACAGCTTTACCTTGGCATTAAAACATCTTGTATAAATCATTATTGTTAAGAAATAATAATGAAAGGAAAATTAATTGAAAAAAATCTGAATATAAATACTGATTTTAATCTACAAAATCAGATGTGAAGTATTTTCAGATGAAAATGTGCGATGCTGAATTTGGTATCAATGTCTATGCGGTTTGACATGTCATTATGGTAACATAAAAGCTGAAGAAGGATCAAACAAACACAGGACATCTCCCCAAGTTCAAATACATAATTCACCCACAGTAGTTGACATTTCTTTGCTTTTATTTATATGTCTTTATAACTATTGGATATGCTGACATTTGTACAGATATTATTATTGTTATTGTGGCCAGTGGATAAATCCTAATGATGTTAATCATTCCCTGTAAATGATAAGGCCAGGACAGTTTTTCAGGCAGTAGCTGAAAACTCTGGGGCAATTTCAGTGTTTTCAGCATCAGTTTTGCCGGTGCGCTGTCTGAACAATGGAAGAAATCCATTAGCCCTGCATTTTAGAGTTTCTATAAATAGCTGCACCATCTGGTGCATTTTGATTGTGCACATGTATTTGCAGAGAGGATCACTCCCATGGAAATCATCGATACATATGTACTGTGAAAAGGTTTGAGTGAATGAGAGAACAAATGAATCCGGTCAGGTACAGGTTTGTTAAGGAAAGCTTCCATTAGAAAAATTAAAAGGGTAGACATGAGATTAACTTGACTACTCCATAATTTGACTTCGTTACATTTCAGAGGATGTGTTAAAATAAAATATAATAACCTGATAAAGGCACCAGTCAATAACACATAAAAATAACATACCGACAATTACTATTAAACAGTCTAATGGCTGTGGGGACAAAGGACCTCCTCAACCTCTCAGTTCTGCAGTGAGATGAACCTCTCACTGCAATATACATTAGACATAGAATAACAAATTACATGATATAGTGAAAGATGGCAAATTATTAAAACCAGCTGTTTGGGTTTTAAAGGTTTAGGTCTTTAGAGCAGGGGTACTCAACCTTGAGCTTCAAGAGGCACTGCCTCTGATTGGCTGAACACACCTGGTCCAGGTAATCATCAGTGGACAGTCAGAAAAAACAAGCAGGACAGAGGCCCTCAAGGACCATGGCTGGATGTTCTTGCTTTAAGGTAGGGAGGCTATGAAAGAATTTACCTAAGAACAAAAGGCACAGGAGACAGATTATCCATTTAATAAAGATCTGTCAGGTGGGGGGGAGTTTGTACACATTTCTCTAAAGCACATGTGGTCCACATAACACACACATTATTTTTCATATGGGGTAAGCAGATACCGTTTATTTGGATTAAAGACATAAAGAAGTAGCAAACCTCTGGCTGAGTACAGCTGTATGGCTGACAGCCCTGCCTCACCGCTAATTAGACACCTGGCGAAGGTGAGAGCTGCTCCCACCTGTCTCCGCTGCCGACGGGTCGAGAAGGCGATAAAAAAAAACTTGTCGTCTGGGGTCTTGTGTGTTAACTGCTCGTTAAAATGAAGGTGCCGGAGGAGGAATTGATGGGCGACGTTTTGAAGCGTTTGACGGGAGAGTCTGCGCTCCCTGTCTACCGCAACATCTCGAAGTTCAAGCGGGCAAAGGACGGCCTGTACTTTGTCGCAGAAGACTTCAGCGAAACTGTGAAGAAAAGAGAACTGGTGAACGCTAAGGAGCGACAGAGAGTGAGTGCTCTTAGCGAAGTACAGCTGTGTGAGTGGGGAAATGCTTTGCTAATACGTTTGACAAGAGGAGCCGCAGGGGCCCCTGAGAAGAAGCGAAGGCCATGTCACACTAGTTAACTAACATTAGCCGTGTAAAGCTGTGTCATTATGTTTCACACGCTGCGTGCACACAGGCTGCGGAAATTATATTTCAACCCTGAGAACAACAGGGCTTTCTACTTTATTGTCATGTTTTTAACCACATAATAAACATTATCATCTGGTAAAGACAGGCCGAAATCGTGTTGTATTTGGCGGTAAGTGTGACTGACCCTTTTTAAATGCCAAGATTTGTTAAAGCAGTTTGCCATTAGAATGGATAAAGAAGTTTTCTGTTTTTTAGTATTAAGACGTGTTAAATGTTGATCTTGTAAAACAATCCCTCTGCATTCTCATTTGCAAAACGTGTCTGGAAATTGTAGAGCCAAATTTCAATAGCACAGCGACAGATTAGTGGCCTATTATTTATTTGAAAATCAGACACTATGTTTAAACTTGAGATTTGAAAGAATTGTACAATGGCCCTATCTGTTACATAGTTAATTTGGAACTTCAGCTTCTTCTCTGCAGATCAGGAACTTGAACATCATGTTCTCCCGCTTGAAGCGCATGGTGCCACTTATGAGACCAGACCGGAAACCCAGTAAAGTGGACACACTGAAAGCTGCAACTGAATACATTCGATTGCTTGTTGCGGTTTTGCAGGACACTGAGAGCGTAAGTGCTGCATTCATCAGGACTCAAAGGAAACGGGTCCTCTGTAGTCCTCTGTACAGTTGTGCCACTTATTTTGAAATGTTGATTGGGTTTATCTGTTTCACAGGACAAAGGCAGTGGGACTGATTTCCTAAAGAATGCTATCACCTATGGTCAGACTGAAGGCTTTGGCAGTGACCAGTGGAGAATGGATGATGTGAGTGTTGTCTTTTATAGCACTGTGCCAAACATTTTGGAATAAATTCATATTCAAAGCGCAGCCAATGAGAATATCATCATTGGATAGCCTCTGTGATGTGCTGGCTTAGGAGAAAGACACCTAAGAAAGTACCTGTGATATTAACAGCATTTATAAAATGCTGTTAATATGAACCGGAAATGTCTCTGAAAATAGTGTTTTAGTTAATGTATTCCTTCATCTTCACCTCGGGCCATTAGATTACATACTGTAGATGTGTCCATATTTACTCAGCGGTGTAAACACTCAGAATCAGTTTTATCATACAATACAGCAGGGCAGTGATGAGAACCTTTGTGTGTCCCACAGTGGGAAAATTTACATCATTGCAGCAGCAATTAAGGCACAAGACAAAAGAGCAGAATAGAAAAGTAAATACAGGGTATTTTACAGACCTGTTCAGGGTGTACTCCTGCCTTTCAAAGAGAGCTGGGATAGGCTCCAGCAGTTCACTGTGACCCTAAGTGGGTATAAATGATGGATGGATGGTATTCACAATAGAAATGTATTAAAAATGAAAAGGTGAAAATGGCCAATATTCACTGTGTGAGGGAGCACCACTGCAGGTCCTTTGTCCATGCTGCTGTCAGACTGTACAACCAGCAATGCTCCTAGTAGACCCCCAGTTGACCTCATCACCTATAGACACTAAAGAACTTGTAAATATCAGTTGTATGCTGACGTCACTGGAGAAATTAAAGAACATGATCCTCACAGTGCTCCCAGGCTTCTCCAGGTGAGAGAGAGCTCTGTGTAGGAGGTAGATGACATCATCCACTCTGATGCCAGGCTGCTGAGCAAACTGAAGTGGGTCCATAGATTAACTCATCAGAGGGCGGAGATGAACAAAGACCAGCCTCTCCAGTGTCTTCATCAGGTGTGATGTCAGTGCCACTGGCTTGTAGCTAGATCCTTTGGGTGCTGTGTTTTCCACAGTTGTGGTACCGTCTCCATTCCCAGGATTAAGTGGAACAAGTGCACAACTACGTCACATAGCAGGACTTGAGGAGCTGGAGCTGATGTCATCTGGACCTGCAGCTTTCCTCACACTCATCTTCCTGAGCTCATTTCTCACCTGCTCTGTTGGCAGTGACAGACTGGCAGGAGGGGCTCAGAGTGCTGGACTGTGTTGGGTGACGGGGCTGGGCTTAGGTTTTTTTTTTTTTTTTTTTTTTTTTTAAGGGACAAACAGTGAAATGTTCTACCTCACAACAGTCAGGGTACAGCTGGCTGTGACATGGAGGTCTGTGTGCCCCTCCAAGGGTATGCCTCCCCAGACTATGAAGAGATGGGATACTTGCTGATTATAGTGTTGTTTGTGAATACCAGTTGAGCACATAATGCTGGGCAGTGAGGGAAGGCCATACTAGAGGATGTCGGGCCCTCGCGCCACGGTCATGGAGTCTGTCCCCCGACAGTTTGGTCAGAATCATGTACACTAGTACTGCTGGAGGTCATTTTTAGGGCTCTCAGCGCTTCTCTTATACGTCCTTGCACAAAGGAGCAGTTACTGGTCTTGCTAGCTCTGCTGGTCTCCTGGTATCTCCTCTGTGCTGGGAAACACAACACAACTTGAATAGGCTGCAGATACTGCTAATGCTACCTTCAGTGACACTAGCAAAAACATAAAACCTGAGAAGAATCAGTCAGGAAGGATAAGGAGAGGGTAGAAAGAAAAATGTGAACCTCTTTGGAATTAAATGGTTTAATGCATTAATTTGCAATAAAATGTCATCTGATCTCCATCTAATAGACAAGCACAATGTGCTTAGGATGATAACACACAACTTATTGAATGCACCCATTAAACATTCACAGGAGGAAAAAGTCAGTGAAGCCACAGACTACTTACTTCAATGAGAGCTAGGTGGAGTCAGTTGTCTGCACACCTGGAAATGAGTTTGGAGGTGTAGTTTAGACCAGGGGTTCTTAACCATTTTGACCCCAGGGCCCAATTTTCCCAGTACAAAGTGGCCCGGGGCCCATTCAAATATTAACACTTTAATTTCAATTGATCTGAGTTGTGGTTTGATTTGTATTTAATAACTAAATCAAGTCCACTTAAGGTTTAACAAGCTAAAACCTTGTGAAATAAATGATATGATACACTGTGATCATCTCAATAACATTATTTTCGATCGTGTATGTAACACGATACAACAGCATTGAACAGGCTAGCAATTATAACAAATCAAGTTGCCACCAGAACAAATATAAAGGCTCAAGTCAAGCTTATTAACACATAAATCAGAATTCCAAAAATATTTAGATACTCTCAAAAAACTGAACAGAAATTCTGATTTCTGAAAATTCTGTGGTAATAAAATACATTTAAAATAAGTTTTAAATTAAATAAACTGTAAATGAAATTTAAATAAAGTGCAAATTAAATTTTGCCTTATAACCTGCTGATGAATTTGACAATTTAGCAGTCTTAATTTTTGCATGGCAGAACTAGAAGTTACTCTCTAAATCTGTGACAAATAAACAATAACAGTCACAACAGTGACTGTGTCATTGTTTTAACGTGCTACAACTCCCAATTTATGGTCCCTTCTTAATGAGACACTTGGGCCTGCCTCTCAGACATGATCAGATCCAGTCTGGGTGGAATGGGGGAAAGGCTCACTCTCAGGGTAGCCTCCAGTGATGCTCTGAGTCTGTTGCGAGCTTTGGTCTTAGTTGTGGCCACAATGGAGAACCCTGATTCACACAGGTATGTAGTCATGAATGGGAGAAGGAGTTTCCCAGCCCTCAGTGCTAGACGTGGGTACTCCTTTGAGACAACAATCCAGAAGGAGCCTTGGTCCAGTTTTCCCCACTGCCCCTTTAAAGTGCTGTCAGTGGAAACTTCCAGAAGCTGTGATTCCAGATGTGAGGGCAAAGCAACATCATTTTCAGTGGGATCCACTGAAAATGGGTCCACAACCCACGTATCCCTCTCTGGGATCCTCGGGAAAGTATTCATTAAATTTCTCTGCCAGTTGTGAGAGGTGCTGACAGACTGAATGACTGATCTTCACCTGAGGGGAGTTTTCCAAAATGCCAGACAAAAGTGGAAACATGTCCATACTCTCTTCCTGGTCCCTCTTAGTCCACAAAGCAAGTTTCCTCTTGAAAGCTTGAACTTTGTCTGCAACAAAAAATATGTTACTATTTCTCCCTTGAAGTGAGATGTTCAGCTGGTTCAGCAGAGAAAAAATGTCACAGAGGTAGGCAAGTTTAGCTGTGAACTTGGTGTTGGTATAGTAATGTGCAAGATGAGATTTTCTCTGTGAGAAAAGACAAAACCTCATTCCTCAGCTCAAACAATCGCTTGAGGACAAGTCCTCTTGAAAGCCATCTCACCTCACTGTGATAGAGCAGCTGGACATGATCTGCTTCCATGCCCTCACAAAGTTTAGCAAAACATCTGGAGTTCACAGCATTATTTTTAATGAAGTTGATGGTTTTCACACTTACATCCATCACCTCGTGGAACTCTGGTGACATTTTTTTTGCTGCAAGGCTTTCACGGTGGAGAAAACAGGGGGTCCATTTAGCTTCTGGCGCACGATCAAGTATCTGCCTGATGACGCCGCGCTGCCTGCCAGTCATTGATGCTGCACCGTCACTGCACACTCCAACACAGTTCTGCCAGTCCAGGCCATTCTCAGTGAAGTAGTTATCCATGCAGCGGAAACATACCTCAGCTGTAGCTCGAGAGTGACACGATAGATCTTCTCTGTATCAGAAGCCCATTTTTTTTCTCTTAAAAAAAATCAACCGGCTTTCCAACTAGCTTTGAGTGTTTGGTTTCTAGATGTCGCCTTAATTTTGAAGGCCTCAGTGCTTCGTTGGATAGCGTTATCCCACACTCAACACACTGGGCTCTGGGCTCCGCCTCACTACCTCCGTTCACAAAGCCGAACTTTATAAAGTCAGGGTTGTACTTGCGCACAAATTTAGCCTTTGTAGAGGGGTTGGCACCACTTTCATCTTCATTTTTTAGTTTTAAAAACTTCTCCATATCTTCAGCCAAAAGTTTGGAACTGACTTCTTCTGCTGCTGCTTATTGAAGCGTGTTAAACAACTGGCTGGTGACTCACTGCCACCAAGTGGTGGGAAGCTGCATTGTAGTCCCGCGGCCCTTGCGGACCACTGGAGCTGAAAGTATTTTGCAGCCCACTATTTGGCGCTCTTGGGCCACGGACCCATGGTTAAGAATCACTGGTTTAGAGCTACTCTGATTGACGAGAGACATGATCAAGAAAGCAAATGGATATGCAGAGTATGGCTAAATCTCAAAATGACGCAGAAAATGACGCAGAAAAACTAGTCCATGCGTTTGTTTCCTCAAGGCTAGATTACTGTAACTCATTACTATCTGGATGTCCCAATATCTCCATAAAAAGCCTCCAATTAATCCAGAATGCCGCAGCCAGAGTCCTGACAGGAACTAGCAAGAGAGATCATATTTCTCCTATATTGGCTTCTCTTCATTGGCTCCCTGTAAAATATAGAATAGAATTTAAAATCCTTCTCCTCACATACAAATCCCTTCATGATCAAGCTCCTTCATACCTTAAAGACCTCATAGTACCATATTATCCCAATAGACCACTTCGCTCTGAGTGCAGGTCTACTTGTGGTTCCCAGAGCCTTTAGCTGTCAAGCTCCAATCCTGTGGAACCAGTTCCCAGTCTGGGTTCAGGAGGCAGACACTCTCTGTACTTTTAAGGCTAGACTTAAAACCTTCCTCTTTGACAAAGCATATAGTTAGGGCTGGCTTCAGGTAACCCTGAACCATACCCTTAGTTATACTGTTATACGCCTAGACTGCCCAAGGACCATCGGTGCACTGAGCTCCCCTACCCTAACCCTCCCCTCTCTTCCTCTCCTCCCTCCTCACATGTACAGTATATTCCACCATTGAATGTCACTAACCTTGTGCTCTCTCTCTCCCCTAGTTTGTGCTCTCTCCCTCTCTCTCTCTCTCTCTGTACCTTCTGCAGGTGTCCCTGGTCCTGGAGCTGTATATTTCTGATGTGCAGTTACTGGTCCCACCAACCTGCAGTGTCTATTTATTGTTTATTGTTGCTGTTCTTTTCTCTCTCCTCTATCCACTCACCACAACTGGTCGAGGCAGATGGCCGCCCAAACTGAGCCTGGTTCTGCTGGAGGTTTTTTCTTCCGTTAAAGGGAGTTTTTCCTCTGCACTGTCACTAAGTGCTTGCTCATAAGGGATTTGTTGAGTTTTTAATTTTTGTAAAGTGCCTTGAGATGATTGTATTGTGATTTGGTGCTATACAAATAAATTGAATTGAATTGTGCAGGACAACTAGCTGTCCCTCTTCAGTCCACATGATACCCAGCCCTACATATAACATGCTTCTTTATTTTGACTTTTGATTATGTTATATTGGAGGCTTTTGTGTTTTTACTGCCAGGAAAATGTCTGAAAATTGTACTGACACTTTTTCCTGCCTAGATTATAGTTGTTATGAATTGATTTTTCAAGCCTAAGGCAAGTGAGAATCTGCTATATTTGAAGTTATATGCTTTTTCTTCTTTCTTTCATATGACAGTTTCTGAATATGTCAGAAGAGCGCTTGGAAGATTGCTTCACCATGCCCCCAGAACCAATAACGGAGGATGGAGATATGGCCAGACTGGTGCTGCAACACTGTGTGATGCCTTCATACCAATTCATCATCCAAGTAGCACCTGATCAGTCTTCGGTAATTCATGTAATTCACGTAATGTAAATATGATCACCCCGTCAAAGTAAATCCTTATTTATAATTCAGAAGGATGAACTTATGTAACATCAATGTAACTGTGGCAATTCGATTCATTCAACTATAAATTAATGTAATTACTTGGCTTCCACTCTAATCATAGGGTAATAAAATAACACCAACTCTATATAGTTATTATATTCCATGGTGAAGCAAAAAAACGTAATGTTGGAAAATTACAGTTAGAGGGAAGTTGAATAGATTCAGAACAGTTTCCTTACATGTGGTTGTACTGTTGCATCTCCTGTAAAATAAGAGAGGGAATATACTCCTGAAAACCTAATTTATTTGTATTTATTTTATTTTTGCACTTAAGTATAAAAATACTATGAAAGGAACAATTAATCAAAACGTAATAGACAACAGTGAAACTAGATTGCATGAGTTAACATAGCAAGAGCACCACTTTTCAACTTGTTCAAATTAATTTGTAATAGTGAATGAAATTACAAAACCCTGTGGGGATCTGTATTTAATTGAGTTTTCAAACGTTTTAACCTTTATGAAACTTTTAAATACAACATGTTCAAATTTTGAGCAAGGTAAATTGACTTTTGAAATAAATAAATGAAATCTTGAAGCTACTGGATAAGATTGTTTCAAAACAGAGCTGTTCAGATTTAAATGTCTTTACCAGGCTTTTTATGATAGCCTGTGTTGTGAATCAAAATTAATTTTGTATGTTTTGTTAATCAAATCCATTATTCAATTACTAGACTAAGAATGTATTTGCAGGAAAATGGTATAACCTTTTCAGCACAAGAAGTGTAGCCTTCATGTTCAATTCTGGAAAGACAGACCCTCCAAACAATAAGCAATCAAACACATGTTTAGTTCCTGAACTGATCTGGCAGGAAAACACTACATTTACAACTGGCAATCAACACAAAGCATTTGATTGTCTTGAGTGTGGCTATAACATCCAAAACATTCAAACCATTCTCACAAGTGGTCTGTCATCTGATTGGATAATTCAAGGTGAAGAGGTTTTCCATAGTTGCCACGCTTACAGCATTATGCTATTCAGAGTTTTGGCATGGCATGCTGTTCAGGTTTTAGCCACTTCATCATTGTGTGAATTTCCACCTGTATTATTCTGCCCAGTTTAACTTCTTTGGTTGTTTCAAACTATAATAATTTTTTTTTTTTTAGAATTCATGCATGTCCATAGTAATTTTAAATATTTATACAATAAATACTACTACTCCAATAGTAGTTAAATTGATGAAGTTTTAAATGCAACTGTTTTATTTCATTAGGGTAGTCATAAAACGGACTCAATTTAAGGTGGCTGGACAGAAGTGACCTTGAATCTCAGTATGACTTCACTATTGAGTCATGTTGCCATTAGCACTCAAGATGGCTTCAGTTTGATGTGGGAGACAGGCTCTGATTATAATTACCTGTTCACTACACTCATGGTTAGAAAGACAAAGGAATAGTTCAGGATTTAGACTTTTGTTGCATTTGCTTTCACAGAGAGCCTTAGATTGGAAGTTTGAAAACACTATCACGTCTGTACATGATGCTGGTTCATTCAGTACAATTCTTCAGCGTGAATCCCTCGTTGGATGTTGTTGTGTGGGTGTGACTACAAACAAGTCTACGTTCAGCTGAGGAAATCTGTCTCTGAACTACACTATAGTTTTAGCCAAGATATCTTGTCACCTCTTTGTCAAGAAATGCTAACTTAAACATGTTTTACTGATGGAAGGTTTAAGCTTTTTATTCCATTAAGACTTAGCAACCAAATATATGAACATTAACACTGTTGTCCCCTTTTCATTCAACAGATGTCTCAGTCTTGTGGTGTTTAAAACAGATGGCGTGGTCCAATTCTGGAAACGGGCCAGGTTGGATTCCTTATATCATTAATTGTCAGAAATGCCTTTTCAGGTAAAACCCAGGTTATTGAGAACATACTAAAAGTTGGGAAGAAGAAAGATATAACACTGCAGCTTGTAAGTGCCTATGTCAAAGCACATAATGTACAGTGAGGAAACATTCCTATAATTCAGTTTTCACTTTGTCATTATGTGGTACTGAGTGTAGATTAAGAAAAAATGAATTTAAACAATTGTATCAGGCTGCAACATAACACTGAAAAAAGCAAAGGGGGTCTGAATACTTTCTGAATGCACTGTAAAAATCAGGCAAGTCACAGTACCTCAGTGGTTTAATAATGATATAATTATCATGGTCATTGCTTTTGCTTATGATAATCATCAGCTCTGTCATCAGCTGGTTGTTGAAGCAATAGCGGTAGTACCAAACCAAATTTGAGTCCAGTTGTTGCCCCCATGTGGTGAAAAGGATCATTGTCCCTGTTAGGAAATTTCCCCTGGACACAAACCTTTAGGCTTTTTTGCAGAAACAAAAACACTTACATTGCCATCAGGGTACTAAACACATAAACACAGTATAGTGCAGTAAACTGGGAGGGATTTCACAGCCCATATCTACCAGCATGTCACCCCCTTCATATCAGCGACATTATTTTTATCAGTCAGAAACACACTGAATGTAGGATTGTGCTCATGTAAACCATTGTAATTGTTTTTCTTATCTGTTTAGGGGCCTATTGCTTTGAAGGAGAGATTCTTCCAGAAGAAAATACAATTTTATTTGTCTAAATTAATTTTGCTCACTGAACTCAACACTAGTATCAAGATTTATGTTTAGTAAATATTACTGGGTACTATCAACGAATAAACAGTTGATTGAAGATATTTGTACTTGAGAGATCATCAGTTGTTTTTCCAACTTACACCCTCTGCAACACCAGTTTGACCATGTGTGTTATGTATTTGCAGTTTTATTTTCAAACGCACCACTGCCCACTACTGAACCTCAAAATGCCTGAGTAATGTTTAAATGTCTCATTGCAATTGCAATGACCTTTATTTCATATTTATTTCCATTATGCATCCATTATTATACAATATTAGGACATGTGTGCAGATTGGTATTTCTTTCGTGGTTTGGTGCAACTGAAGTAGGGTAATCTGATTTTTTTTTTTTTTTTTTTTTTTTTTTTAAATACTATAAAGTAAAAGTAGCAATACCATAGTGGCCTCTAAGAATAAGATGCTCCTTGAGCATGTACTTCACATATCAAATGTATGTTATGAATCACTCTATCTGAATGTTGGATAGAAAATATAATCACTGGGTAAAAGCAGCATAGACACGCAAAGCTTTTTACAGCTGTAGAGCTTTAAACCACCATGTGTCAGTGCAGAGCTTCTTCTCTGTTATAACAGAAGATGGCGCCTGTTAGATGTATTTTATTTTGTCCGACTTAAATTGGGCCTATTCAACTAAGCACCGTTTGAGCAGACGGCAGTAGACACCCGCCAGTGCTGTGAGGAACCTTTACAACATAAAACAAGTGCACTACTAAGATCGATGTCCACTGGAGCTGTATGTGTGTGGTCGTTTGGGTGTCACACCGAGGGCAGGCGTGGCAGTGGGCTGGTCCAGGCGCGCACAGCGATGAAAAACATCAGGGACCATTGGCTGGGTGTCAGCTGAGGCCCCGAAATAGTCTGACAAAGGACCCCTAGTTTAGCACCCCAGTACACACCGATTTGTAATTAATCACATCTGCTTGTTCTAACGGCGGCTTTGGGCTGTGGGTGTGCCGCACCCACATAGGAGAGACGCTCCTGAGGATGCGCTGAGGTGAGTAGACTCTGGTCATATTTATGCTTAGCTGTGTCGAACAAGGCAACCATGGTCAAATAACTGGGCGTAGTACAGGGTCCTCACCGACGCATGCAGGAGCGGTGTGTATGCATTTCACTGACACGATGCTGTCCTTACATGTGATGTTTACGATCTTCTCCGTCACGCGGTCCACCCTTCTTATTGATAAATTTAAATATATATATGTATGTATGTATATATATATATATATATATATATATGTGTGTGTGTGTGTGAGTGATTGAAATTACATAACACCCTTTCTATATAGATCATGGGTTAATATCTTCCTTGTGATCTGCAGATAAAGGCCCGTGATGGTAGCAAGGTGTCGTTACGTGCAGCTTGCGTCGTGTGTTCACAGAGTGGGACTGTAGGTCTGTGATGGCTGCGCCTTCTCGGGGCTTCAGCATCATCATTAGCGCGCCAGTGGAAGGCTTATTGGTGTGTGCTTCGGACGCTCTAATGTGATGGCTGTGTGTTTGCTCGGGTGCTAGCAGACGGGATTCGTGCAATGTGCGCCTTCGCAGATGGCCTCTGCAGTGCTCGGGTTGCCATTAGCGGATCCTGCTGGTGCTGATGTTGCAGCGCGTGCCAGTGTTGCTAGGCAGCCAAGCAGCGCGCGGGCCGCTAGCGGGTAGCGGAGGATGCAGAAACCCAGGCAGTATTATTGTGCATCTATGTTGAGATATGAGGCGGCTGTAGAGTCACAGTTCTTGTGCTGCACTCACATGACTGTCTCATCAATAAGCTTGTCCCCCCTTCCTGCCCCACGTGACACATAATCGTCTCTGGGACCCGGGTGTGGAGGTTTTTGGTATCTGACGCAGCACAATGGCAGA
Source organism: Mastacembelus armatus (assembly GCF_900324485.2). NCBI lineage: Eukaryota > Metazoa > Chordata > Actinopteri > Synbranchiformes > Mastacembelidae > Mastacembelus > Mastacembelus armatus. The sequence continues at coordinate 4,420,352 of NC_046641.1, read as the reverse complement.
CATTTAAGTGAGGAAGCAGCTCAGCCACAGTGGTGTAGAAGCTGAAGATAAGCCCATTGTTTGAAATTTGTTTCTGCCAAATAAGCCCGTGATCTCTGTCATCTGCACACTGTTTTACAAAACCAAAGTTTTTTATCATTCCTACTAAAACGATCTAGTTTTAGATTAGTACATTACAAGACAGTGGATTTTATGTTTTTAGGGGCATGTAAACGAATGTAATGGTTAAGGGATAGATAACAATCTGATCAGTGTGTGATAATTAAGCTAGAGATGTGTATCTGGAGCTTCTATAGGCCTATTGTCATTCTACAGTTCCTGCTACATAAGAAAGAATAATCTAATATCATACTGTAGTAAATGAAAAAACACTTTTAAACTCGCTTGGCTATAATGAATTCCATCACTTGCCTGTTCCCAGTTGATTTTCCATTTGGATGGTGTTTTTTGATATTGATTATTTAACTTTAGTGCTGTCTAGTGCTGTGTGCTGAGATTAAAGCCAGATCAGCTATTTGAAGCTATAAAACCTGAAATGTCAACAAAATTTTATTGTAGTGTGCCTCTTCATTAATCATGCATTAATGTATATTTGTTTATATACACTTCATATACTTTGTAAGGAATACTACATAAACATGCCATAATATTGTTGAGTTTAGAGTTACCTGCGTCTTATTTTGTGTTGTCTCAGACAGGTATATTAGACTGAAAGGTAGATTATTTTCAGTAAAAATTAAGGTGAGTTTTAATTTTATTGTTACTCAAGAAATCACAGTGGGACAGATAATTACAGAGGAAGCTGCAGTGAGTTTAGAAAGTAAAAGCCTTATTTCATTGAATTGGGCTTGATCTGATTTAGAAATTCTTATCATACGTACTGATTTGTTAAAAACTACTTACATCACTGATTGGCATCGACTGATCAGCCATTATGACATAAACCTAATGAAAGTGGAGCCAGAGAAAATCAATCCAGATCTACTTAGGTAACTGTACCTTTATTTGCATCTCTGCTGCTGCATGTCAGTGCTCAGACACAGCCCCATAAAACCACTCTAAGTGGGTAGATTTCCACCCAGTACATGAAGGTACTGTATTGTAATGTACTGCACTGCCTTCATAGAAAAGTGGTGGTTTATCTCTTTTTAAGTTGCTATTAGGCCAAAGATCAGAGCATGACACAGCAGCATTAATTTTGTGTATTAGTGTGTGCAGGAAAGAGATAATATATATGACAAATAATATCTGTAAAATATTAGCACCACTTTGCAGTTTGGTTTCAGTGTAGGAACCCAGCAGGAGAATATACAGAAAATCTGTGGCCTTATATTTCCAGTGATTTTATGCTGAAAAATGAAGGGTATGGTGCAGCATGGTCCATAATAGTACGCCTAAGGATGAGAACAGGAAGCCAGCAGCCAGAGCCCCATGTCTCCCCTTAGTCATTAGGATCCTCCCTGGAGAGAGAGGCTTTCTGTCTGCTGCCTGTCAGCATCTGGGCCCTCTCTACCCCCAGAGAGAGGAAGAGAGTGTCATATACACTATGACTCATCCTCTATTGTGGGAGAAGCTGAGATGCTACAGATTTTGGCATATATAGACAAAGGGCTGCTTAAAATAAGTGACTTGTTTTAAACACCCAACTGAATGAAACTGTGTGATATGATGATCGCTTTACTGAAATAACTGTTTGAAAAGAAAACACTACTGATTCACACTCATGTTGCACCGGCAATTTAAAAAAAATGAAAAAAGATCTGAGAGTGGTTTGGCTTGCAAACAACATAATGCCCATATGTCAGTGCATGTTTAGGGAAGCTCAGCAGTGATTTAGAGCACTACTGAAGTTTTTGAATAGCTGATATAATGTTTCAGTGCTTCTGATCCCAGAAAGCTTGATGTTATTGGGTTAAAGTGTACAGTTTATCCAGAAACTCCATTAAAGGCTTAGTCATCTGTCGGTTTCCTGTGTGCAGTGCAATGAGATTTGGTAATGCACCTGTTTCTGATGTAACTTTCTCTTGTGCCTTTGGAGTGAGAATATTAAGCTCGTCCTGGAGCAAGTCATTAGGGATGCAGAATTATTTATGTTGCAGTAATGCAGCTAATCAAGTACATAAGTAATTGAGTCAGTTGTTGTGGCACAGGAGGGAGGGTGTGGTGTGTTTGGGACCTTATCTGCTCCCTGCAGCAGTGTGTGTCTGTGTGTGTGTGCGTGAGAGTTAGTTGAGTAGGTTTCATTTGGGGAGTGGCCAGCTCTTTTCTGAAAATCCCTACAGTAATTCTTTACTCTTTCTCCAATTACCGAGACGTATCACCAACTAACTTCCTTTTAGTGGTTCTGATGCTGCTGTCTACATGTGAGCTCTTATGCTAATGCTGCATTTTTCTGTAGCTCCGCACTTCCACCAGCCGTTGCCATGAGGAATACAGAATCCTTAATGTGAGGGTAGGTGTTTCAACTTAATGCTGCCTTTTGAAAATCAAAGGGAATTAAGGATTAAAGTGCTATCTAATATATTCATTTTGTTCTTGCTAACAAGGGACTCACTTTTCATAAAGAAATTACCTTCTTACTGTGGTACATTTTGTATATATGTGAGAGTATTGATTGAAAATTATTTCAGTGTATATCATCTGTGTCTGATCTCTTAAGGGGTTTTTACTTCCCTCTGTGCTGACGTGCATCTCTGTATCTTAAAGCAGAGCTCTTGTCGATTCTTGAAATTGTAGACTGAAGAGGATTACAATTTTATTTTCAGTCCTATCCCATTTAAACACATTTCTTAGATTAACCTTTATCGGTAATGTCTTTTCTTCTGAAAAGGGATGATTGTGGGTGCTGCCTCAGGATCATATGACTGGTGTGAGTTCTTTTATATCCCAGTTTCTTAGACTTGCATTTAAACTGATTATTGTCCTTCTTTAATCTCTAAGTGATAATTGCTGTGTCGTCACTGTGCTGCACATTTATCTCAATTAGATTCATTTCATACTAAGTGTCAACAAGAAGTGGTGAAGTAAAACCACTGAAACTGCTTTTAAAGACTGATCTCCAGACTTTTCTCAAGCTTAGTTGACAATATCTTCGGACTTATGTTTTGTTTCTTATTGGTATCTTACCACCACTGGATTTAAACACAAAACTGCACTGTATGTGGATGACATGGAAGATTAAGTATCCAAAATTGGGTGAAATAATGGCTTCAATTTACCTATACCTGGCATTTTGTTTGATGCATGTACTTGAAGTGTAGCTTCTGTTGCCCAATATCAGCTGGGATTGGCTCCAACACACCATGATCCAGAATTGGACTCTGTGGTATAGAGAATGGATGGATGGATGAATTATAAACTTGAATATCAGTTGGGAGAAAAATCTTGATGTCAGTTATATAATAATATAATAGTAAAAATAAAGTGGATATATAATAACTAGAACCATTGTTAATTTTTTAAAGGCAAGTTGAAAACACTGTCATGTCTGTACAATTAGCATGAGGCTACAGTCAACAGCTTAACTTAGTGTAAGAACTGGAAATGAGGGGAAGCAGCCATTTGATAACTAACCGTAAGAGTTTCTAAAAAGCTCCAGGTAAATAGTCTGGTACATGACCCCCCTCTCAAAACTGCAGCTTTTACTTTTCCAGTTCTGTATAAATCAAGCCAATGAGATAAGATATATAATAAGATATATATTATGGAGCTTTAGGAGGACTGGTATGTTGATTTCTGCTTATCTTCCTGCTGAGCTAAGCTAACAAGATCCTGTGTCCATATTTAATGGACATATACAAGAGTGGTATTGATGTTCTCATCCAGCTCTTGCCACCAGCACCTAGTTTTGGTATGCATTCACATGACTCTAGTTTTTGATACTGTTTATCACAGCAGTTTGTAAACACTGATGTGTTTAAGTGCTATTTAAGAAGCATTTATCATATCATTTACAGTGCACTGCACCCACACTTGGTTGTAAGGGACCCACTACAAAACAGTAGAAGATGAGCAAGTCTCCCACTCCTAAGGGCACCCCGGTGCAGCGAAGCCCCAGTGATGGAGTCCTCGAAGGCCTCCAGTCACCTCAGCATTCCACACCTGGCTCTGGACCCCAGCATAAGAAACGCATTTCCAGCCTCCTTCAGAGTCCGGTGAGAGGGCTGTGTGTCTGTGTCTGCAGGATTACTTGTCCTTGTCTTTTTTCTTTTTGTGTCTCTGTCTGTCTCCTCTCCACCATGTCCCCACATTAGAACAAATCTGTTTGCTTATGTCACTCAACAGCTTGGACTAAAGTCAGTGCTGGACTTGACATACACTGTCACACAGTCATGACACTTGGAGTACATAACTGTGTGTTTCTGCATATGTGTTTCTGCACGGAGCCTCTGAAGGGATGGTGAAGCTGCATGATGCTGATGAAGTTATGTGTGTGAAATGGAGAGTGTGAGCGTGAAGTGAAAGAAATGATGGCGAGCGGCTGACTCAATCAAATGTCTTTACTCTCTCACCTCTGTAGTGTAGGAGTCTTTAGTAATCCGCACATGTGCTCAGAGCTGCTATCATTTTAAAATGATCATCGATTTTTTTAATATATTATCTGGTCTATATATTTGTGCGTGCGTGTGTGTGTGTGTATGTGTAGTCATTTAGGGAGGAGCTGGATGTGCTGATCCAGGAGCAGATGAAGAAGGGTGGCAGTTCATCCAACCTATGGGCACTGAGACAGCTTGCTGACTTCATGGCCTCACATGGCTCCCCAGCCGCCTTGCCAGTCTCCCCTTCCAGTATGTGCACAAAACCTTTGATGAACCCTTCTTTTAAAAAGACCATTAAACAGGCTTTCAACTGTAAAATTGGGAAGTTCTCCTTTAATATACTAAATGATTATTATGTGTTTAAGTCATTATTAAATTTGGTTCTGACTGTCCACTGCCCAGTGGATGTTTTCCGAGGTTACTTCACTATAGCTCCGGTGAGCTCATGCCGCTTTTTTAATACTGCTGTTATCTGCTAGTACTGTATATACAAGGACTAAGTGTTTTGCTGTTAGCCTGGCTGTTTTAGTTCCTGATAGACTAGCAATCTTTCATTGTTTCTATCCAACACAATAATGTTTGATGTTGAAACTAAAAGCAAAAATAATTTTATTTGAAACATAGTTACAAAGTGTTTTCTGTTAAAACAAGGAATAAAAGAAATAAAGTAAATATCAATTTAATACACTTTAAATGATACAGTATAAGTATTCAAACGGTTGTTCATACCTTCCAGTGGACAGAGCTGACTGACACACCTAAGGCTAGAAGTCCACTGAATGCTGTGAGCTGAGAATAGACACCAGCTCCCATTCATTTTCAGGGAGAAGTAGGTGAAACCCTCCAGGCAGTGCAGAGCCCCATGGGCAGGCAGCTCCAGCACTGATGCACTTTACTTATGAACTCAAATGACGTTGACAGTGAAAACAGCAGTAAAAACGAAGCTGGGCTGACAGATTGATCTGCCCACGAGCAACCCAGTGTGGGAGCTGGTGGTGGTACCTGGAGATCCTACTGTGCTGCTGAAAATTAGTTTAATATTAACACAACCTCTGTGGTGTATATATAGTAGTCACTTGCAAATTTGCAAATTATGATCAAAGGTGTTACTGAAGATAATGGAGGATATAACTACTTATTTAGATATGCTCTAAAAAACACTTTCTCAAACCTATTGCAAATTAAAAGAATATAATAAATAAGAATATCATAAAAGAACATGTATGCTCAAAGCAATGATAAAAATAATATTCTTAAGTGACATAAATAGCACGTTATCCATCACTGCCATCTTCCATATCTTTAAGTGGGTACATTTAAAAGAACAAATCAACCTACTGCTCTACCTTTGTTGTCTGCAGCCTGTTATCTTTACTGCACACTCTGTCTGCTTTTCTCCCTCCCTCCACACAGACATGATGATGGTGACACCCATCAATGACCTGCACGGCTGGGAGCCTGGCAGCATGGTGAAAGGGGAGAGGCTGATGCGTTGCAAGTTGGCCAGCACCCACCGCTTGTTCGACCTCTACGGCTGGGCTCAGATCAGCCACACCTGCCTCACTGTTAGTTTTGCTCTTTAAACAAATTATATTCCCAAACTTGTCATCAACATAAGTAGTGAATACTGAGTATGAGAATATGTAGAAAGTGGGTTTAGTGAAAACTCCCTTAACTGCAACTAACTCTTCTCTGTGAACCTAACTCTGTGTCTCGTCCCGCCCAGACTGAAGGAGCAGTGTGACAAACTGTTTATACAGTCAGCATCAGTGTGCATTAATTTGCAGAAGGTTACATCAGGAGAAGAAGATACAAATCTTATCGGATACTAGTTAGACAATTGTATTATGTCTGAAAATCACCAAAATGATTTGGGTGTCACTGGGTCGAGGTTACACATACAGGGCTATAAATAAACATAGGTTATCTGTTGAATTCATCTGCTGCTGCCAGCAGCACTTTGTCCCCAGTAGGTTACAGTTCAATAAATATATTTTTAATATATTTAATGTAACAAAGACTTTATGATCCTTTAAGAAAATTCAAATCTTCTAAATAATGAATATGTGGATACACTGTGTTAATCTAATAACTCTGGTCTTCACTCCAGGTCAGGTTGCTTGAATGCTCTTGCTATGTTTTTTAAGACGATATATGTCATACAATAACATCACAATAATAATATTTCTGGCTACACTGAATTGAAATGGTGACTCCTTTATTGACCTGTCGTCATGGTGCGCCGTAGTATTGGAGCTCCACCGATGACGACTTTTTTCATTCATCACTTACACTTTTAACTGGACATAACCAGAGTTGACTGATCAGCTGATCTGAAATAGAAACCTCTAAGTTTAGTCAAGATTAGTCAACTCATAGTTCAGAGTTGTCTTCAGAGTTTGTTGAAGCTGTTGTGTTAGTCCTGTCATCTGTTTTCATCTGTTGCTCTACCTCCTTTTCAGCTGCGTGTCAGTAAAGAACAGGAGCACTTCCTGGTGCTTCCAGACGGTCTGGCTTACAGTGAAGTGACTGGATCCAGTCTGGTGAGTAAGACTAGTTACAGTCAAGATAAAGGTTGGACACGTGTGTCTTGGTCCCTTTGGCTTTCAGCTTTTCAGAAACAGACATGATGATATGTTTAGTAAATAGCATATCTTTGGTGCTGGGTGGTTTCACAGGTAAAGGTCAATATCCTGGGTGAGGTGGTGGAGAAGGGCAGCACCAACCTGGGTGTGGACACAGAGAAGTTCAGCCTGCACTCAGCAATCTACTCAGCCCGGCCAGATGTTCGCTGTCTGCTTCATCTCCACACACCGGCCACGGCTGCGGTGAGTCAGCCTGGACTGATGTCAATGTGCAGGATGGAATTAGTTCACAGCTCTGTCTGGTCTTGTTTAGAGGAGACAACATTATACTTCTGCTGGTCACAGTTCTAGAAACATCACACCATTGTCCAGAGTGGATTTGTTTGTAAAGCACAATGTGACCTAGCCCGTGGTAAAAATGATGCCCTTTGCTGCCGCGACTGATACCTAACTTTATCCAGGTTTCAGCTATGAAGTGCGGCATCCTGCCGTTGTCCCATGAAGCTCTGCTGGTTGGTGACGTGGCCTACTATGACTACAATGGAGTCATGGAGGAGGAGGAGGATAGAGTGGAGCTGCAGAAGAGTTTGGGACCCACCTGCAAGGTGAGCTCACCTCAGGAGACAGAACCATTAATGTGCTGCCTGCATATCATTGCCTGATTCAGCAGAGTTATTTCAGCTTTAGGAATGTACAGAGAGGGGACATAGAGTGATGTGGCCTTACAGTGGATTAATTAGCTCATGAATTGTTTTTTTTAGTATTAATTGTCATTTTATATTCATACTAGGTTCTAGTGCTGAGGAATCATGGCATTGTGGCTTTGGGAGAGTCTGTGGAGGAGGCCTTCTACACCATCTACCACATCCAGGCTGCCTGCCAAATCCAGGTACTACACACTCACAGACACACACGCAAGCACACACACGCGCACACTAACAGCTGACAGGGAGAGACAAAGTGCTGCTCCTGCATGGGTGTGGGTGTTGTGTGAGTGGGAGCACGGGCTGGTATGTGTACATAATACAGATGCACCGACGTTACAGTTGAGCAGTTGCCCTTTATTCGTACGCTTTCACTGCAATTCAGCCTGCAGGTCTGTACTGCAGCACAAAACACTACAGGAGTATCGCCAGAAAGACTCTGCAGTAATCCTACAGGACCAACAATGGCCTGTAGGAAATCAGATATGTAAGATCATCAACTCTTCTGAGCTGTACAGGTGTTATACAATTTTGAACATAACATCATATTAGCATGAATTTAAATGTGTGTGCAAACAGGAAACAGGAAATGAACTCAGTATTTTTTCCTGAATAAAAAGGAAAGGCCACAAGAGAAGTTGTGGTTTGTTTCAAATCTGTTTTTCTTTCAGGTATCAGCTTTGTGCTCTGCTGGTGGACAACACAACCTGATTCTCTTGGACCGGACTGCCCATAAACCCAATACGGCTGGCACTGTGGGCTGGGCTGGCTCCACCTTTGGGCCCTTGCACAAGAGCCGCATTGGGGAGCATGAGTTTGAAGCTCTCATGAGAACTTTGGATAACTTGGTAGGCAGCAGTTACACTGAAGAGACATAGCTGACTGAAGGCGAAGGAATATTTTTAGGTACACTAAAAGCCATTTTTTACCATGATGTGTTTGCTGATTCACAGACCGTTAAGTCTGTGAGCTGCTCATCTATTCAGCTCACCAATTTTTTATTGAACATTAATTAAACATTCGGAGTTAGATGCTGATGCCACATTCATGTCATATAGAAGTCACCATCTTTACAATTGTACAAATTTCAAATGTACCAGTTCATGTCAACATTCATCCAACTATGACTGAATCAACTATGAAGGAAGAGCAAGAGCAACAAATACTAATGCCTTACATCTGCTTAAGTCATTTGTATTAATTAATACTACATTTTGTCTATATAGTGTTAGACTACAACTGCACAATATTTATAATCCTTGAACGACCAACTTTTCAGTCTTGCAGCCATCCTTCCTATCTCTGTAATCTAGTCTATGTTGTGTGAATGCTGCATTTCCTGTAGCTGCTTCACAATAAAAGCCTAAAAGCCTTCCTGTGGTTTGCTGATGGAAAGCTTTTAGTGTAAAGTAGCAGCATGAAATGTTCAGTGTGTAGCAGCAAGAACAGCAAATGCATTTTGATTATGTCAGCGGTTCAGGTGAGAGTACAAACCACAGAAACTGTACATTATATACATTATACAAAAGCTACAACTGAAAGCTGAATATAGTGCTGCTTTCGAGCAGCTGCTTTTACTGCAGCTGCTTGATTAATCACAGAAATTTGTTAAGTGTAATGATTCAGCTTGTTTGAGGTAAAACACCATCATAAAATCATGAATCAATTGTTGCTGAGAGATTGCAGTGGAAATGCATGTCCTTACAGCATCACATCACAGTGCAGCTGAAGTGTGCTGTAGCAGACTGGGAGAAAAGTGACTATTTTCAGTCCACCAGGGAGTGAGACGATGTTGTTTACACCCTAAAACCTCCTCCTTCTGTTGTTTTCCAGGGCTACCGTACCGGCTACGCCTACCGCTTCCCTGTGCTGCTGGAGCGATCACGGACGCGGAGGGAGGTTGAGGTGCCTGCGACAGTCACAGCCTTCCACCATTTTGATGACGACGGAGTACACCCGGCTCTGAGGCAGCACCCGTTTGTCCAGCGCCAGCAGCAGGAGAGGACCCGATGGCTCAACACTCCCAACACCTACCAAAAAGTGAGCCAGGAGCAAGCCAGCCCAGGACACCAGCGCACCACTGTGAGCTTCATGAAGTCCTGACTTTTGATTTATTGAACACATCACATCACAGGAGCTTAGCAGATGAAGTTGTAGAACAGGACATGCATAAAAAATGAATCTGCTACATACAGTATAAAAAAATAACAGAATGAAGGAAGAAAAGGCTTGAAAGTTGCTGAGAGTTGAAGCGCATTTTAACATGACTGGTGCAAGGAGGAGACAGGCACAGTAACAGAATAATTTACCACCTCTCTGGTAGAAGAGCTTATATTTGATATACATCCTTCCAAGAGTATTTCTATATCCAAAATAAACAGTTTTCCTATTTGTTCATGTGGAGGCTGATGTAGAGCCTTTGTTATTATTTCTTTGTGCCTTAGAGGAAAGATGGAGCAGAGCTGAACCGATGAGTCCTTAAGAGACTAAAACAGTACGGTATTGGTTGCGTTACATCAGTGGGAGGAGCCTGGCTCTTCCTCTCTGTTGTCTCTCCTCCTGTCCCTCCCATCCTTTCATTGCTCCTCTTTTCTGCATTGCAGGGGAACGCCACTGTTCAGAAAGGACTACTGCAGTGCAGTGTGCCCTCTACTGGCAAAATATGATCCATATTCATACACCCCCTTTAGAAAAACTGATTTTTTTTTTTTTAAGAAAAAAGAAAGAAATTGTTGTGTTCCTTCTAAGTTCATGTCAGACTAAATAAGAAAGGCAGGATCCTTCACATGTTGGACACATTTTTAAGTGGATTATAGATATTGTTTTGATATTGGTTTCCTCTCCCCTGCTGATTCCGTTATATTGTTAGTGGTTGAAGACAGAAGAGGTGACGCAAGCTGGCAGCACTTCCATCAAAATAGAGAACCCCAACCAGTTTGTGCCTCTTTTCACCAACCCTCAAGAGGTGATTGAGACACGAAACAAGGTCATTTTTTCTTGCTTTCTACCACTTTCTCACTCACACAATTCCTATCCCTGTCTTCCGCACAATGTCATGAGTCAAACACTGTTTAGTCATTTCTTTTTTTCAGATCCGACAGCAGAATCGACAGGACATGAAGACAGCAGGGCCACAGTCTCAAGTGCTCGCCAGCGTCATAACAGAGGACAGTCCTCCGGTAGACTCTCTGCCTGTTAAGCTGTTGTCTCGTTTCCCGTCCAGTCCTCCTCTTGAACTGCAGAGTTAAAAAGTTTTGATTTTGTGTCTCTTCTTGACTATTAGTCTCCAGTAAGCCCACCCAAAGTCCCACCAGAGCCAGAGCCTCCTAACCCCTTCAACCAGTTGACGGACCAGGAGCTGGAGGAGTACCGCAAGGAGGTGCAGAGGAAACAGGATGGAGGGACCAATGGTACATTTAATTCAGAAAAAGGAGCTAGCTAAAGATAAACCTTTTTTTACCAACTTGACTGGGGGTTAAGGGAAAAGCATAAAGCGTAATAAGTGTATTAATATTTCATGCATTTAAACTATTTAACAGTATCACTTATTGAATTTGACTCATCAGATAATCCTTTACCGTCGTTTCTTGATCATGGCACTCCGTAGCTTGCCTGCATACTTTATAGTTATATAGTGTAGTAAATCCAAATTAACATGCCAACTTTCAGTTTCACCAGTAAAGCATGGTGCACTTTCTTCTAACCATCATAACAGTGCTGTGTGTAGCATTTTAAATTTTCATTTTAAAATTTCTACCAGGTTTTCATGGATTCCAGCATCTGTTACTGGATGAAAATGTAAAAAATCATTAGCTCTGCTGTTTTTCATTTACCTTCATTTTGTGTTGTAAAGTAGGTTTGTTGCATCTAACTTAGTAGAAACACTGGTCAGTTTTCTACTTTATGGTCATGAATTTATCAAAGTTAAAATGCTACACACAGCATCCCTAAGCAAACTTGGTTTCACTTCTGACTCTTGTGGAAAACTGTGTTTAGTTCTCTTTGCTTCACAAACCCTAACTTCCTGCACAGCTGGGCTCTCACTGTCCCTCACTGCGACACTGTATGTGTGTTTGTGTGAGCAGGGGAGGAGGTGGAAAATGATAAGGAGTCCCCTCCTGCTACCTCCCCCACAAAGGGCCCTCCACCCAGCCAGCCTCCTCTCTCAGGTGAGGCATGGCAGAGCACTGACCATCAGCCCTGCTTGCCTTGCTGCCTGACCAGAAGTCTTCTCCAAGTCTTACATGAATTCATATGTGGCTTAGTGCAGCTTTTGCCTCTTTCTTTTCATTCTACAAAAACTCAACTGTGTTACTCCTCATATGCAGTAATACCAGCTCCGAACTACAAAGTTGAGCGTTCATATAGGACCACACTGCTCATAGGAAGAAACTGATTGGGGAGTCTTTTAATGCAAATATAATTTTCCCAATAAAATGTACATGTAAGAGTGATTGGTGATCTTACATGTACTCAAAGGCAGTATTGAAAGGCACTGAACAATACAGTATCGGATAAAGAAGACTTGATGCTATGTCGTACAAAACTTAAACAAAATTCACAAAAAATAGACTGCATACATTTTATGTGCCCTGATTTTGAAATATATGCATGTCTGAGGTATTTCACTCCATCCAATACAACAGAGATGAATGGTACTAACAGTGAGCTGTGAGAATCTTGAGAATTGGAAAGTAAGCTAACTTACCTGCGGGGCTCCCACTGATGACTGTTAGATATGATGAGGAGTAACATGGGATTTCACGTTTTGCTGATGTGTGGACATCAGGTGTGTTGTTTTGATGTATGCATTTTGATTTTTTGACTATCTGATATACCATTCATTTGCTACATTTCAGCCTTTTGTATGAGAAACACCTGTCTTTGTACCCACTGTATCTGTTTTACTCTGTATCTCTGCTTGTCTGTCTGGCTGCCTGCCTGTCTGTCATTTCCTGTGTTACTCCACATTGATTCATAGAACACACTTCTGGTGCTTTGGTCTTGTCTCACTAGTAAGTACAGGGAAACAGTATGACAACCCACATCTCATTAAGCATACATGTTCATATGTATGCCACAGCATGTCTAGCATGTGGCTTTGCAGCTCCACCCCACTTACGGCTTTTAATCAAGTCTGAAACTTCTTTCTTTTTAAAACAATACTGGAAGCAGAAGAGGGCAAGACTGACTCTTCGGCCATACAGAATGGAGGCGAGGAGGAAAAGCAGATGACAGAGGAACTGGAGAAAGGAATGAAGGCTCTTTCAACCAATGACACCTCCTCCCACCCTGCTACTCTGCCTGCCAAACCACAAGGTGGCACCCCCGAGGGGTCACCCTCCAAGTCCCCGTCCAAGAAGAAAAAGAAGTTCAAACCTCCATCATTCCTGAAAAAGAGCAAGAAGCAGAAGGAGAAAGCAGAGACCTGAAGGGCCCAGACACACAAGGCCTCGGTGAAATGCTATTGTGAAATACTTCTTAGTGTATGACGGGGTAGCAGATGGAGTTAACCACATCAGATCCATTCAAGCTGTCAATTAAGATGTCAATTCACAGACATTGTACTAAATCAACTTCCAAATATTTTACTGTAACACTGCTCCTCACTGATTTGATCTATGTGGTGATTCATCTCAAGAAGGTTGTAGAAACACTGATAATTATTTTCACATGCTATTTGACCCAGGTCGGATACAACCCAACATTTTGACGCACTAATTTGTGTTTCACACACACAGTCCCTGTATTACCTGCATCTTATTTTCACCTGCTGTGCTATCAACCCATTACTTAACTTCACTGTATAGGGCATTCAACATGTTTCTTTTGCAGTCTGGGATTACCAGTGTGATCCTGTGCACTTACCACTCAGAAATAGTTTCTTTTTGTATCCACAACTTTATAAGACACAGTGGAAATGTAGTTCCCCATGAATTATGCATCTCTTGTCCATTTATAGGCACTTGAAATATGTGTATTGACATTCTAGTATGCATTTGTTCATCATCATAGGCGTCTTCTAGTCATGATTTGGTTCTAATTATCTGATAGATGTTGCAGATACACTATGTGAGCACAGGTGCATAGTAATATACTGATAGCTACTGATTGTGCTCCTCTGAATGCTGGTTTTGTGTAAATCTATCAGCCCATTGACATTATTACAGCAGGGATGAACAAGGCAAAAGAAAAGCAGGGAGAAATATACTGGCTCATAACAAAAGACAAGCCACTATAAATGCCACTAATATGAAAAAAGGATAAAGCATAAAGAATTTGTTGCTTGTCAGCAGTTTGAAACCCAGTAACAGAAGATATTGAAGGTACAAAACATTCCACATTTCTCATTTTCTTTTAATGTATGTGTGCAAAATACCTCCTAACAGTTGTGATTATTTTTGTTCAAACCAGTAGCTGTTATCAAAATGCTGATGTGTGATGTTTGCTCATGGTTTAAATTTATTTTATATTAGAACGTGTAAGTGAGTGTTGCAAGGTTACCATGTATCAGTCATTAAAGATCAAGTTTGATTTAAAATCAAATGAAGGTCAAGTTTGTGTTGTCTGTCTCTGCTGGATTATCATGCCTTTCTTTCACTTATCTCCTGAATTAATTCCTTGTCACTGCGTATAAAAATAGCCCTACTGTCTAAAAAAGGTTTAGGCCACACAAATTTGATTGCAGAAGACCAGCTTGGTCTTCTGCAATCAAATTTGTGTGGCCTAAACTTTTTGGTGGTGCTTTTGGTGGTGCTGTGGACATTAGACATAATCCATTTTATTTGTGTGAAAAATTATCTGAATATCCTAATGAGGTCTTTTGATATTAATTTATAGTTTATTATAAAAGTAAAATTTCAAGTAAAAATAGAAATATTTCAAATATCCATTATTACCTGATGTCTGGATTTAATGTGTCAGATCAATGTGCCATCACTATGGCATACCTACGGGCAACAGCCTCCTTAACAGATCCCACTGATGTAGTGGTATGAGGGGATGTATGACTACATCCATATAATCCAAACTGTGGTCTGCAGGGGCCCACTGCTATGAAACAGACGAAAAAATACCTCCCGCTCGGTAGAGGGCGCTCTTATTTAGAAAGGTCACCGGATGTTCCTATACCAAGCAAAGAAGACTACAGTCGTTTAGCGGCCATTACATTTGCTGAGCTGTAGACCGGGTTGTTAATATTTTTCACTACATATTGTTTAGTTGTTACTACACTGGATTACGAGGCCAACATCTGATAGAAAAATGGGTCGGAGCAGGAGTCGAACTCCTCCAAGACGAGGTAAGAACCTGAAAGAAGCTAACGTTAGCTTAGCAGACGACAGCACTACCTAAAGTTAGGCATTAGCTATTTGCTAGTTTGCTAGCCCACTTTGTGTCGTTTTCTTTTCGTTTACAAAATGATATGCTAAATACGCATTGGAGAAATGATTACTATAGCTGGCATTTATTTATTTATTTACACCTAAAAAGATTGACGTTTCTCAGTGTAACAACGTTATTGCTGTAACGGCATCGTTAGCTTAGTTATTCATCAGACCAATGTCATTGACAACTTACAATAACACACATCTGTTAGGATAACACGGTTTAAGAAGCTATAACATACTGGATGTATCGCGGCAACTCTGTTTGTGGTAGGTGTATGGAGACTGACAGATCTTTCCAGGACTGTGTAGACCTCCATGTATTCTTCATACACACAATCACACACACTGGTGTAACACTGGACAAGCACTGGAAAATTACCCAATGTACCAGTGAAAATGCAAACATTTTAGCAAGGCCGCGACTATCTGAAGTTAAATATGTCTTAAGCCATTAAGACAATAGCAAGCTATTGTTTCTTGAGTTAACACTTTAAACATAATCTAAGAAAATCAAAACTATGCGTTTCTACACAATTTCAAGATGTGTTCGCCGCCTGTTTTACATTATGAATGGAAATAACCTGAGGTAGTTCTGTGTGTGTGTGTGTGTGTCTGAGATATCAGGACACGATAAAAAAAAACAAAAAAAACTGTCGAACTTTTATTTTGGAAATCGATATGACGTCGGCAGAAACACCCCCTTCAGCGCAGCACAGCGTGAAATCTGGCAGTCTTGATTTGTCTCATGAAGAAAACATTTATAATACCTCTTCTTTTGCTGCGAGCATCAAACGGTACTTTGCCAAATCTACACGCAAAAATAATAACCATAAAGAAAACAAAAGTAATTTAAAAAACACTTAAATTTAGTTTTTAAAATGCAAGCAGAAAAGCTAGAATTTAGTTTACTCATTTGTTTCCTCTGATAACCTGTTAAAATATAAACAGGACGCTTTCATACATCATCAACTTGGCTGTTCAGTATAATTAAAGACCTCATTTGTGGAGTTCTTTAACTGGTTGTAACTCATGTGTCACTAAATGTAAGTAGAATTGATTTACATCTGAAGACCGTAACCTATTTGGCTCCTGCAGTTTTTTAGTGACGTATCAGAGATTTAGATCAGTCTCAGGAAACCATGTATGTGTGTCCCTCTTTGCTCTTTGAGACTGCTGAGTAACATCACAGTTTAGTGATTTTAATCCTGACCAAATATTAAAGGTTTTTGAATGTGCATAGGTTGAGATCAAAGGCTTATCTTTCCCATCAAACAATTGTGTGCTATTATGTTATTGCTTGTACAGGATAAAGGAGATGTATCTTGACAATGTAAGACCTGTAACTTTATTCCTAACATGTTTAAAACTGGTTGTAGAGGAGTGCAACAAAGAAAAGACTAAATATTTTGAATTGCTCATGTGTATAGAAATATATCACAGTGTGTGGATGTCAGTAAGCCCTGTTTAACATTCCCCAGTTTACAGTTGATGCAAAAGATCATTTGTTGGCTTTGCTTCAGAGAGGAGACGTTCCCGCTCAACTTCACGGGAGCGTGAGCGAAGGCGAAGAGAAAGGGATCGCTCTCGTTCTCGAGATCGTGACAGAGACAGGCGCAGAAGTCGCTCACGGTCTCCTCACAGGAGGCGTTCAAGGTGAGTTTTTCAGAGTCCTATGTATTGCTTACTGCTTTTTTTGTTAGGTTGGCAAGACCATTTTAGGCTCGATTTGACATCCCCCCTCCAACAGCTGTTGGGGCATTTATAGCCGCTATTCATCTAAATAACCCTCAAATGTTTGTTGTAAATGATTTTTACTGCCCCTTGTGTCACAGCCTCCCTGATCTTGAATTGTAAATGTCAAACATGTTTGATATCTATGATTCCACATTTGGCTGCATCTTGACAGAATACCCACAATAGCCAATGGGAATGAGCAGACCACTAACTGGATTGTACTTTTACAGCTCACAAACATGGCAGTGAACAGAAACACAACACAACCCAAGCCAAATAGAATATAGAAAAAGAAGACCAGCCTGTAGAATTATGGCAACAACACAAATGCCTTTATAATGTCTCATGAAAGGCATCTTCTGAAGTCACATTTGATCACACGTTCTTAAACAATGTTATTAATAAGCAGATCTTTTCCAAGTAGTGTTTTCCAGTTATATTTTAGGTGAAGAAATGTAGAAGATAAACATAGCTTATACATTTTAGATTAAATTAATATGATCACTGCATACCACTGACAACTTAACATGTATCTTGAGAACACCAGTTCAAACATCATCTAGTATCTTGTAACTTGAAAACACTGTATTTCAGTTTTTTTACTGTGTTTATAGTGCTATGACTGAAGAAAGCATTTTTCAGTTTAAGATGCAGATATGTCTGTCCTCAGTAGTCGTGATAACCCGTCCTGCAGCCATCTTTATGTTCCCTCTGCAGGTCTCCTCCTAGACGTCATCGCTCCTCTTCCCTTTCTCCAGTCAGACAGAAAGACAGACGTGAAGATGATCGCAAAGAGGTTAAGGAAAAGCCTGCAAAGCCTATTCAGATTTCAGGTACAAGATCAGTAATATTCAACAGATATTTAATATCTGTTGTGTTTCCACATAAATAGGGCCACAATTAAGATTTTAGTGCAAGTTTCAAGTGCAACATTAAATGTCTCCCACTGCCCCAAAATTCAATACCATCATCTTTTTACAGCGGAGGACATGCAGGGCAAGACAGAAGAGGAAATCGAGATGATGAAACAGATGGGATTTTCTTCGTTTGACACCAGCAAGGTGAGAGCTATGTCATATGTTGTGCAGCCACAAGGTGGCGCAGTTTATTTCATATAGTCTATTGCATTTTACAGCTAAACTGAAGAAAGGTACAAATTTACATTTGATTCTGTGAGCATGCTCAGTGTGCCAATTTATTGACAATATGATACGAAATAGTGTGAACAGCAACCATGATTCATACAACCAGTAGGTTCTGCATGATGTAGTAGTTGTTTCTTTTTTTTGTTTACAAGGATAACTTGTAAACTACCTCCTTGAATTCTCATGTTTCTCTTTGTGTCAGAGGTTTAATGAAGGTCATTTGTACTCTACAACAAGATAGATCTGCCAGGTTGATGCCAAATATCATTTATATCATATGTTTTAACTCCTTTACAGTAAATATATTCTAGTTGCAGAGTAGCAGCAAACTCGAAGGTGTTTACTGTGAAGCAGCTGCATGCACATGAACTGAAAAGGAATGCTAGCTACTTTGTCTTGGCACTCTTTTGATCATGGAACGACTCTTGTTAATATTGTAAAATTCATATTGGACATTGCGAATATTTTCATTATTTTTGTTTGTTAAATACACTTTTAAACTTACCAACACATTAGCTATGATAGATAATGGATAGCAGTTTCACAATCCATTTCACTTATCAGTAGGATGTTTGCTATAGTTTTTAGTACAGGCCTGGGTTTGCAAAGAGCTAAACAGCTTCTAAGTAGTAACAACTAGTGTTTAATAGATAAAACTGCGATAGAAGTCAAGCAGAGACTACATTTCTTGTAATATGAATGGCACTTTATAACTTGAACTGAAATGTTTTATATGTGATGTGGAAGGCAGTAACATTGTTTTCCAACAGGGCAAGAAAACTGAAGGATCAGTAAATGCTTATGCTGTCAATGTGACCATGAAGCGAAAATACAGGTATGTCAACAACCAAAACACTAATGTTCTAATAGTATCGAGCTGGTGTACTTGACAGTGCTGAGCGTTTTTGGAAATGTTTTATTATAGAGTGATCTTTTGGCAATTGTGTGAGGTTGCTGAGTTAAGCTGTTAACTTTTCAGTCCCCTCACAGTGATCGCTCTCAGCATCAACCACTGTTATTGTAGCCAATCACCTCTGCAGGTGTTTCTAAGCAGAGATTCTGGCTTTCCCATTGGTGCTCGATGATGTAATCTGTAAGTGTTGCAAGGGTAACAGTGATGTAATGTATTGTTATATATTTATTTTTATAGACAGTACATGAACAGAAAAGGTGGATTCAACAGACCACTGGACTTCATCGCTTGAAAGTATCAACAACTCATTTTGATAGATGTTTCACTTGTTCTCCCTATAGATGATATTGTGCTGTTCCCTGTTATTTGTAATTTGTGATGCAACAGTTCTACTTTTTATAGGAGAACACATACATGTAAATAATAGTGCTTTCACTGAGTCACAGCTCAGTGCTGATAGAAGACCGGACATGGGTGCAGTGAATGAGGCTTTGGTTTGTTCAGGTGTTTGATGTTTGTTTTGAAATAAAAGATTTTTAAAAATATAGTTGCAGTCCTGACTGTTTTTTAAGTACATTTTGTTTCTTGAGTCTGTAATTGGTATTTATGATATTTACCATTTTTAGACTGATTAATATGATCAATACAGAATCAGTTACAATACGCTTTGCAGCTGTACCAGCCTGAGTGTAATATGATCAATACAGAATCAGTTACAATACGCTTTGCAGCTGTACCAGCCTGAGTGTTTAGATGTTACTTGGTTTTGTATTTTTAGGTAGCTTGTCTATTTTTCTGTCACATGCACATGTTTCCCAAAGATTAGATAAAATCCTAAAAGTCAGACCTCTCAAGCCCGTTCTGTGTTCTCGTTAGTGTCGGTCCAGGGTTTACCCTGCTTTAAAATTGGCATCAGTCTCCTGTTTAACCAGTCTTTTATTGCTACCGTGTTTCAGAAAGCAGTAGGCGCGCACATGCGCAGACGTACGCTTCAGGACAGGTGAACCACGAGGCCAATAGTAAGAACACATGTGAATCTGGCCAATCCCCGTTCAAGAAATCTGACAAACAACACCACGGGAGCCAATCATCGCCATACACCGCGAAACAGCATGGCAGAGGGGCGTGTGTTCTGGCAGAAGCGGGCGTTGTCACTGTAGCTCGTGGGCATTGCATCCAATGGACGACGAGTTTATCAGGCAGCACCCAACCACGGCACGCGACTGTGCAGCGCAGAAACGACCTCCATTACGGTGCTATGTAGTGCGGCTTGTTGAACTGAATTAGAACCAAAATGGCGGAAGAAGGTCCTCAGTGGCAGTCTGCGCTGCCCACTTGCGATGATTGATGGCTTGAATACCCAATAGCAGCTTAGTTTGTCGCATCCGATAACCAACCACATCGCAGCGCACCGAAGCTTTGTGGTACAGTACAGTAGTCAGGCTGTGGTTCAGATCAACAAGCTGCTATTTTGGAAGCAGTTTGATAAACACTGACTGTTTCTCATTGGTATCAGTCGCTCCCCGCGTTTCCAACGAGACGTATCACTCGTGATCAGCGATAAACCAGCACAGAACCAGCCAGCTCATACAGCCGAGCCGAAAGGGTTGGATGACACCGTCGGCTGAACTTTAAAACAACGAGCTCGTTTTTCTGTACGTTTCACACCAGGCAGGTCTGTGACAACTGAACGAGCCACACTTCTTGTTTATTCTCTGGCTGAATCTTTACAACCCAGCTAGCAAGAAGTTTCCAGCGTTAATTCAGCAACTTCTCGCTAACGTTAGCCCGCTTCTTTTTTGCCAACACAACAATACTTGGTTTATTTTTAAATGTCAGGAACCCCCTCGTCTTGTTTTGGTCAGGACGCCGCTTTTCAAAGAGCTACCTACATATAAACTAATGTTACTAAGCTAAAGGTTAGTTAGCTTTAAAGCGACCCTGCCGTTAGCTGTTGGTGAAGTGTTGGTGCCAGCCTTTACTAGCTAGCTAACCCCAAACCATTTAACACTCATTAAGTACGGACACTGCTCGCCTTTGGAAACTGATTGGTGCTGTGTTCATGGCATTTAATTTTTAAATAGCCCACCTGACACACTGCAGGAGCAGCTGTTTAACGTCATATCTCGCCTTTTACAATAAGCACTGAGACAACAATAAGCCGCCTGAGTGCCAGGACCTGAAGCAGGTTGTGTACAGCCACGGACTCCCTCATCGGATTGTCATATTATCAGTGTTATTGTTGAAAATGGCGGCGATCGGAATGGTGCAGATGTTGATCGAAGCAGCCGAGTACCTTGACCGCAGGGAACGAGGTAAAGTGTCATTGTTTTGTTTACCAGACTGGTTTATTTCTGAAAAATTACACCGACACCCCCCTCAAGTCACACTTGATTTACGCAACTGTCATTGTAAAGCTTTCTAACCCCCCCGCAGATTTCCCTTTTTTACTTCCAGCAATCGAGTCATGCACTAAATACATTAACGCTGCCGATTGTGCACAATACAACAACATTTATCGCACACTCCAAATCGATGGTATAATCAGTATTCATGTATATTTGGAACATAATGCATGTCTTCAAACACACGTGCATTTGCATTTCTGACAGAGAGTGAATGCATATGTGGCAGATGCAGTCAGATGTGCAGGGACACATTGTTTTCATGGAGGCCCCTCCTTTCCTTCTGTTGTGGTTTGCCACTGAGGCTTATTCCAGTTCGAGATGACATCATTGTCCAGGCTGAAGGGAGAAAATGTGTATAAAGATATTGCATTAAAAATCATTCATTGCATGTCTACAGATCACCACAAGACACTGCTACTGAAGTGCAAAAGGATCAAATTTGGCACATTTTGTAGTCTTCCTATTCCTATTTGGCTTCTCTTCACTGTGGCTATGTTTTGCATTGCCAGATCAGGACATGTGACCACTATGTTGTTTATTTGCTTGCAGAAGCTGAACATGGCTATGCCTCCATGCCGCCCTTCATTAGCAGTCGAGAGAGGGAAAGCTTGAAAAGGAAAAGCAAAAGCAAGAAAAACACAAGTAGCAGGTAAAGGCGATACATCTTGTGTCAAAAATCTACACATTTCATTGTTTTTTCAGCTCTGCAACAAGCTGTCTGTCTGCTATAGCCCCACTTCAAGTGTGCTGCTACTGAGTGGAACAGGATTAATCAATTTTTCCATTTTTTAAAGTCACAGTTATAATTTGCTGTTTGTGATGACAGGATCATATTTGACAATGTTTAATATTATTGTTTTTGTTTTGGTGTTTGTTCATGCTTAAAACAAGGTAACATAAATTTAAATTCACCAACCACATCCATCCAGAATTGTGCAAGATGAGTGGGTTTTAAGATGGCAGCCGTCTTTCTCTACATTTTTACTTACATACATATTTATTATATTTACAAATACTAACATTATGGGAGTAACACCATAATTTTGTGCTGTTATAAGAGAGCTTACACCACTGTGAAAAGTCTCCCATGGATACTACCTTCTCATCTAAGTTTATCTTGCATGCCCTTATTTGTAATTTTTACGTTGCACTATTTAGTTTTAGAGTTTATCTGTACACACCAAGGGTTTGAGAGTTAACGAAATTTCGATTCTCTGTATGTGCTCTACATGTGGTGGAATTGACAACAAAGCAGACTGTCTACTTTAGCCATTTGTTTAAAAGAAAATAGCCCTAGCTTCAGACAGTCTTCAGGCCTATTTTTTACACTTTATTGTATTGTAGACACATTTTTAAACAGATGCAATTGCCATTTTCATATCAATCTGTGTTCTGTAATCCGTGAGGTCTGAGTGAAAACATGTTTTTAAAATGTTTAAATACCTTTTGTAAATGAGAGCATTTGAGATTTCAGTTTTTGATTTTTATTTAATTTCCAAAATCATCTAAAATATGTTTTATCCCTTTAAAACCAATTCTACAACACAATATGTGCAAAAAAGTGAAGGGGTCTGAACACTGTGACCCTTTTGGTTAGGCACCAAGAGAATATGGTTTCAGAGGCGCTTTACCCACATTTAGTGGCTCTATAACATCAAAACCCTGACAGTCAGTCTGTTATCAGCACTAACATGCTGCATGCATAGCCCAATTTAGGTACTTGGTGGGCAGCCATTAACAGGCTGTGTTACGGAGTGCGCTGCAATATGTGCATAGCAGTTTTGTATGCAGTAAAATCATTTGTTTTTACACAAAAATTGTAAAGTAAAGATTTTGGCACCATTTTGCTGACACATCCCACCTAATTCTTTTATTCCATAATGGGTAACTGCTTCAAAGTACTACAGAAGAGGTCGTCAGGCATTAACAGCTGTGGCTGTATGTGTACATGTCAGTTTTTTTTATCTAAAGTCACACTTAGATTTCCCCCTTTTTTTTTTCAAGCCTCTGACTGACAGCAGCAAACATCAGTCTAGCTTCAGGTGACTGGCCACACTGTAAGGCAAACTGGGTCAGTCAAGGTGACCGCACACACATTTCAGCGAGAGGTCAGATCTTGGCAGCTGTAGTCACCTCAGTAGACACTACTACTCACGCATAGGGAACAATCCATAACCAGAAACTAACAAATCAGTCAAAGCAGAACACATTGGCATTGCATCTGCACCTCACAGATGAATGTTGGTTCTGTGATTAGATTGTAATTTGGCTCCAAGATAATATGCACTAAAACATGCACAGATCAGCCACAGCCTTAAAACCACTGGCCTTACATTGTATAGTTATTCCTTCTGCTGCCAAAACATCTCTCACAAACTTCCCAAACCTCTGAAGGTGTCCTGCTGTATCTGACAGTAAGATGTCAGCAGCAGATCCTTTAATCCCTGTAAGTTGTGAGGTGGGGCCTTCATGGATCAGGCTTTCCAGCACATCACACAGATACACTATCAGGTTGATCTCTGGGTAATTTGGACACTAAGGCAACGCCGTGAACCCTTTGTCATGTTCCTCCTGCTGTCCCTGAACAAATGCATAATATTATTGGTTATGATCCAAATCTGATGCTCACGTGGCCACTGTAGATGCTTTTGGTGGTGGGTGGAGTTCAGCATGGGCACTCTGACATGTCTGTGGCTACACAGCCAAATATGCAGCAAGCTGCAACAGACTGTTTTTTTTCCTGCTTCCAACACATTAACATTAAGAAGGAACTTCACTTGCTGCTTATCCTGCCCCACCTCTTGACGGGTGTCACTGTAACCAAATAAAAAAAAAAAAAATTCTTTTGTTTATAAAGCTTCCATTTGCTTTTATTGCTTTGGTCAAAACTGTGATATTGCTACAGGATATATGGCAGTGTTAGCAGATTCAAAATCTATATGTTCTGAATAATTTCATGTTTATATGCAAATTAGAAATTGTGAATGGGGGTATTAACACCTAATTAATGCCAAAAAATGAGTTTTATGCTTGGCTGAGATGAAGAAGTTGGCATGTTAGTTATAAAGAACATTGGTGTATTGCTGCCACCCACTCTTACATGCCTTATTTTAATCAGAAAGATTAAAATGTAAGGGATAAAGAGGTGACAGTAGACTAGGGCAATTAATGAACATACATTTTGTAAATGCCATATTAGCAGCAATGAAATGCCATGATGCACCAGGTTAAAAAAAAAACATCAGGTCAGATAATTCAAATGAACCCATTCAGCTCTACTGTATACTTGATGTTGCCTTTACATCAGGTGTGTCGGCCATTAACGCACAATAATCCACACTGTCATCATCCACACTCCACTGGAGCGAATGCTCTCCTCTGCCAATATGAAGTGTGAAAATGACCACACATACGTTGAAGCATGAAAATCAGCACATAATTAGTTTTATGTATGGACATGTTAGCACTTGTAAATGTATATCCAGCTATAGTATGCTCAGAGCTAAAGTTACATGATTGTTATACACTGATATTTGAGTATTTCATACCATAAGCACGTCACTTCCTGTCCATCCACTCATGTTAGTGGCTGTACTGTTCAGTGCAGCTTGGCTGTCAAAATGTCATATAAGAAATCTGAATAATTACCTGAAAGTGCTTCATTAATGTACCTGAAAAACACAAATATGTTTTCCATCCGCTGTGTATATGCATACAGTGTCTAGGCAGAAAATATTTTAAATAAAAAGCTCTTTTAAAAAGGAACTTTATGTTTCTCAAATATTTGGATTTGCCTATTCGCCAAGAAAATAATGTAGTATGTAAAGTGAGCTTTACAGTGAGGACAGTGTACTTGTACAGTGTACATATGTAATGTTCCTCCATTGCCTCCATGTAGGAAAAGACAGTACGTGCAGAGGTGCAAAGAAGTACTTGATTCTAGCTCATGTCTTAACATGCTTAGGCACCACTACATTTTCACATGTAGTGAAGAAAGTGAGGTACTATCTTGGTATGCCGAGTATCTGCTGGAGCTTTGTCCTTGTCTAGTCATGAAGCCTTTTAGCTTACCAGTATTTACTCTTACCATTTATTACTGTTTACCTACAAGGTTGTGTTAAGCTGCAGCTATTCCCACATTAGCTGTAAGCACTTTATCATCCATTACTTAGTACCATTAAAAAGCAGCACGCCGCACTTATTTATTAGGGCTACTGCATAGCCTACATGATTTGATCTGATTTGGTGTGAATTTACCAAGGAAGAGCAGATCATTAATTCATCTTTTTTTTTTTTGCTTCTTTATTGAGCCTCTGTCAAATGTAGGGTAGGCAGCCATGCATGCCTTCAGAGTCATTCAACCCACTATGTACAAGCCCCCCCCCAGCCTCTGTTGTTTCCCATAGCATGAATGTGTGAGTAGTGGGGGAAGGTAGTCACCATTTTTTTGGTGTGCATGTGTGTGTCTGTAGTAGTAACTCCTCCGTTCCCATCATCTTTCTCTCATCCTTGCATTTTTTCTCTTTCCTCACCTCCTCCACCCATCAGTGTCTTTGCTGCTCTCTTCTCACTCTTGGCAGGCAGTGGAGAACACCAGCTCCTCCATTACATAGATGGAGAGTGTCCTCCCCCACTCTACACACACACACACACACACACACACACACACACACACACACACACACACTATGCAGCAACAGTGTACTATAGAAATCATACAGTGGGCTTGCCATCCTCGTTAAGCATGAACATGGAGTCTTTCCATGCTTGTGTTGTTATTTGGGTTAGTGTGGCCTTCACAAGGGGAAGTACAGTTTAATGGAAGATTAATGTCCTAGAATGTGAACTGTACTTGGAGCCTGTGGAAAGGTGTGCTGGTGAATCTTTTTTAACAACTCAGCAATAGAGCCATCAGGTATAATCTACACCAAATCTTAGAAAACTTTATCAAGGACGTTCACATTTATGATATCTCACTTCAGCACACTTCTGGTGAGTATCACTGAAGAAATAATTGCGAATCTTATTAATTTAAAACAGTTTCATTTGTTTTTAGCCAAAAAAATGTTAATATGAAGCCGATTAATTTGGAGAAACATACATGTTTAAGTTAATCATTTGTAGGTTTGCCTTTATTCTGTTACTTTAAATACAGATCAGATTCAAAAACAGATTCAGCCATTCTGGGCATGGGTGATAAACAGTCTACTGAAAATCTGCAGAGAGATGTTCTGCCATTCTTCACTGATTCTTCAGCTGTTCTTTGCTGGAGGGGCTGTGTTGCTCTTTAGCTACGAAAAATTTCATTCTTTGTTGGATCCAAGTCAGGAGACTTACTCAGCAAGGTCGCAGGGTAATTCTTCTTCAAACACTCTGTCACATATATATATATATGTGTTTGGAATCAATGTGCTGCCAAGCTTCCTGACACTGGGAGTCATTTTCTCATACATAGAGACTTGCATCAATAGTGGCATCTATAAATGTCATCTCCCCTACACCTCCTGCTCTCATGAAGCCCTACAGTAAACACACCCCTCACTTCCATGTTTCACGGTCAATACTATGTAATCACTGTGATGGTCCTGGCTTATTTTCATGCAAAGCATGCTGAACCCCATCAGACTAATTTATTTTGATGTCATCTAACCAAAGAATGTGCTGCCAATATCAGCCAGGCTTGTTATCATGTTCGCTGGCAATGTTTAGTTTTGCTTTTTGGTGCAATTTTGTGAGCAGTGGTTTATTTTGGTTGGTCAGACTTTGAGATGATACTGATATGTGCTGTGTATCACTTGGAACACTCAGATTTCACACATCTCAAGTATGTATCAGCTTGAAAATGTTCATCACAGTTAAAGTCTCTGCCTTTTCAATGCTTTATGCACAGTTTTGCTGTGCACTGAAGGAATCTAAGCTGTGTTTCTGGTGTCCTCACTTTAAGTTTTACCTCCAAACACTGTGGTTTAGATAATCTGGCTCCACTGTTGGATTCTTTAAAACCTGACTGCAGATGTCTTTTGTTTGCATTCGACTCTGTGCTCTGTGATGGACTGGTGACCTGTCCAGGGTGTCCCCCTGCCTTTCACCCAAAGAGAGTTGGGATAGGCTCCAGCAGATCCCTGTGACCCTGGTTAGGAATAAGCGGGTATAGATGATGGATGGATGGACTCTGTGCTGTAGAACTGTTGCACTGGTCCCACAGCGTTTACTTTGATGAGTAAAAGCTCTCATAACGTATACAAACTATCGGCAAGATTCTGAAAACTAGACCCAATGAAAATGCACACCCTAAATATTTTTGGTCAATATACTGTCAGTGCAAGTTACAGCAAGACTGATAAATCAATCATTAGTTTGTTGCTGGTATATCACTGTCAGTGTGTATGTCTGCTAACAGGTAAAAATACATTTAAGGGCAGTAATCTAAAAATAGGTTTGAGGTCAGTAAGAAACAGTGTTATCAGCACAGTTTGCCCATCAGAAACTGGACCATTTTTAAAAAAATAATCCAGCATAAATATTTGGGAACCTCACACTTTTGTTTTTTATCAGTTTATGTGTTTTTGGTTTTTGAAGAACCGAAATAACAACAACAACAACAATAATAATAATAATAATTCAGCCATATATGGTCAAGGGAAGTGACTCATGAATTAATTGTGTTGCAAATTAAGTTTGTCTGGTGAACTAATGAAAGTGGCAGCTGGATCTTGACATTCAGCTGTCACCTTGATCAGATATGGAAATGGTGTTTTACAGAGGATTAATTAGACTTTCAGCTCTATTGTGTAATGTTATAGTAATATTGTGTAATGTACTGATATGGAATTAGAGATTATTTCACATTATGGGTGTGTAAGAGGAGGGTAGCAGAAGATTATGGAACTAGGGCAAAGATGGGAGGAATGCCAGAGCCTGAAATCCTGCCTGGATAAGTGGGATCATTTCCTTGCTGGCACGGTTATGTCAGCAGCGGCTGTCTGCCCTGCACAGGAATGCACACTGGTCGGAAAGGGACAAGTGAGATAGAGAGCTCCCAGAGAGATGAGATGGAACAAGATAATACACACACAGCCATAGGCGTGACACCCAGTGAAGTTCAGAGGTTATGACAATAGAGTGTGGAACCAGTATTTCCAAGCTTTGTCTTCAAAGTAAGTTGTCAAACCTGGAGGTGAGTCAAGGTGTGTCTGTGTGTGGGAGTGGTCGAGAGTACTCTGAGCATCTCGGCCATGGCACGATGACAGCATATAAACTAGCAGAGCTTAAGGTGCAGAGGCTATTTTGGGCCCTGGGGCGGAGGCGTCAGGTGGTTAGGGTGAGATATAGGAAAGTTCAATAATTCTGGGAGGATTTTTTTCATTGCTTTCTGCCCCTCTTAGACCTTTTCAAGACAAGTCAGAGTTGCATTCCTCCAAAAGCTTCACTTGATTGTTTCTTCACTCTCTCGCTCTGTGTACATGCACCATTTTACCACTGCAGTGTTGGAGTCACTAGCCACTAGCACCTCCATCTCTGTTACCTTTGCCGTGCCACCCCCCCCCCCCCCAGCCCGTTCAGCACCACATGCACAGCGCATAATCAGGCATAGTCCCATCTACTGTTTCTGGTTACTGTTACTATGTTTACCCTCGGCCTCTTCATTGCATAACTGTGTGCGAGTTTGGTTCTTAAAACAGCACATTTCCTCTCTAGAACAAGCCTTGGGCATCAGAATGCCCAGTCCTTCCTTATTATTCCTAGAATCTCATTCTGTCAGCTGTTCTGACTACTCACTACCTCCCACACAGCCTTCTTTCACGCTTTCTCTCTTTCAGCCCTCTGCAGTAAAGCCTTGGACTGCTGTGATGGCACACATAGGGGAAGCCCTACCATGTTTGATCAGTTGCTGGTTTATTGTGTGTCCTTTCATTTTCTCATATGTATTTCCTTTTATCCCCACAGGTCTACGCACAATGAGATGGAAAAAAACAGGTATGTAAAAAAATGTGTGTGTATTTATTCATGTGTTGGCACTTCAGTCCCCAAAAATACCCACTCCAGGGCTGTTTCTTATAGTCACTAGTGTCTGTAAATTATAACAGTAACAAGCAGAGATGCGTCTGGAGCATCATTTCAACTGAAATTAAAAGAAAAAAATTTGTAAATTAAAAAAAAATGTTTAGCACTTATGTTTATGTTTAATAGAAAATGGCATGAAACAAATATTAATAAATAATTTGAAATGGACAAGCTTAAATATAACTTAACACTTAAAGCTTCAGTGTGTAATATTTAGAGTAATCTTATTAGCAGAAATGGAATATAGTATAATAAATATCTTGTCAGTTGTGCATGCAAATACCAACTGTTGCATTTTCCTAATCTTAGAATGAGCCTTTAAAATCTACATAGGGAGCAGGTCTCCTTTCACTGAGGCAGCCATGTTGTGCTGCCATGTTTCTACAGTAGACCAGAATGGACAAACCAAACATGGGCTCTAGACAGGGAATCATGACACCCACCATACTTTTATCTCGCTTTTATCCCAGGGAAAGCCTGCTTAATATTTGGGTAGATAAGAGCTTCTTCCCATGTTTCCTTTCTCTGTCCAGCCCCAGACACATCTGACTATTGACAGAGTTGTCACTGGCTTTTGGTGATGTATTTTGGTTTCCTATGAATATTTTCTGTGTGAAAAGATAAAGTGGGAAACACATACAGTTTACTAGCTTCCTCAACAATTTGGACCAGAGCATGTAAACTACAGCTTTGAAATGCCCATAAACAAAGGAAACTATGGTTCTAGACTAAGTAGGGATCAGGTGTAATTATTTGCCAGCTGCATGTATATACAGTTAGTGATTTATACTCTAACCATGTTGCTAAAGTGCACGAAAACACATCTGATTTTCTATACAGACTGACCATCTCAACATACTCTCAGATTTGTCAAGCAAAGAGTCAAAAGATGAACTCATTTGCAGTTCCGATCAGTTTTCTCAGTTAAAACTATAATGTGCCTTTTTTCTGATGTCGAATACCATCAGTAACAGGATAATGCAATATTTTATGAACCATATCATAACAAAAAATAATTAAAGAGTGAACCTGTTGAGAAAAAAGTGTGGTTTCAAATGTATGTAATGACAGAGATTAGCATGTATATTAATGCTCTTAGTTAGGTGACTAAATTGGTTTGTGCAAACAGAACCACCAGTTCCTCAGCCTGGTTGTATCAGGTGACCCACTGTGCACTTTGGCAACAGAGAGCAGCTGATCTTGTTTCAATAGCTTACACCTGGATTGTCTGAGCTGCTAATGTATGCGCTACACTGTGAAGTCATCAGTCCATCTCTACCTTTCCTATAGGTCAGGTGTGCCATGAAAAGTTCATGTTTATCAGACAAGATAGAATTGATTAGCTATGAGCTGAGATGAAAAGAATTAAATAAAATCAACTGTAACAGTCTGAATTAGTCCATTGACAAACAAATCTATCACCAATTACTGTGATAATTGTTTTAGCAGTTTGTCAAGTGAAAGTAATTCTATTATCCAGTGAATATTTTCTGTTTTTCTTTGTCAAACATGAAAAAAAAAAACTAAATATGTTTTTGGTTTGGAGTGTCACCTGAATACATTTCTTTGACTTATGCAAAATTACGATGGGCTTTTTTCTTTAATTTTTTTTTTTTACTGTTTTCTGACACACACACTAGAGAAAAAACTGTTTGATCAAATAATCTGCAGATTAATTGACCATCTGTAGTTGATTCCCACTGTTACTGTTGGTAAACAGTGAGAGTAATGTACTCAATGTGCATTTGAGGAGACACTTTAGCAGCACATTAATATAGTATTAGATTGTTGGGGTTTAGAAAAAACCTTTAATAAGACCCTTTAATAAAATGACTATTATAGTGTTTAGGCATAAGATTAAGTTTTATTTTTGTTAGTAGGCTACATTTAATTAACCAAAAAAATCACAACTGCTGCAGTTTCTTAGTGCACCCCAGGCAAACACCCGACCCCAAGCCTTCATATGATTTTTTTATTCATGCCATCTGAACCCACTGTCAAAGACATGGTCCAATCCTGCCTGTGCTAGTTAATGCAAACCAGCAGCTCAGCGGACAGCTTGAATAATATATGGCGCCGAGGCCTGTGTCTGGGATTTAGCCCTCTGCGTGTGTATGCCTGAGCGTGTGTGTGGTGACACCTCATATCCAGCAGTAAGTCAAAATTATGGCCACAGCCCATCCTATTACACTTGAGAACATTCATAGCCTTTAGCCAGTTTCTCCCACCAGTAACTTGATGATAGAACACCACTGCAAGCAGATAATAAATTATGAGCCAGTGCTAACAAAGCCGCCTCCTGGCAATATTGGCTCAGTGAAACCTCCATACACACATTGGAAGACCTGTTCTGTACATCACGCCTTCCTTTCTCCCTGCTAGTCATGGGTGGTTAGTGTTGCTGGGGTCTGAAGAAGGGGGAGGGTGGTGAGGACAGCAGGGCGCTTTACTGCTGGTCAGTTGAAGTACATCACACGTATCCAGTTCTAGTTTTTAGTAGCTGAGACTACTGTACAAGAAACCATTTTGAGACCCAGCTGTAGTGAACTTGTCTTGGACATTGATTTTACCCCAAGCAGGTGTACTCAAGCCAGTCATGTGTATTTAAATGGTACACAAGTGTGAAATTAGGGCAGAAAATTTTACATTCTGGCTTTAGGCTGATAGCACACAAACCTGTGGCTACAAATACTGTACATTCTCACCTATTAAAACACTGCACTGAGGCGACACTGAACCAGAATAACCTGTTACAAAAATAGCACCAAGTGTTATTGCCATACCATAGTTTTTTGTTTTTTGTTTTTTTCCTTTTACACTGATACCATGTGACTGGCACAGCTTTGTGAGTCTGCTGCTCGTCATCACTGTTTAACAAACATTATCTAGCCCTGCCGATCCCTTATTATATCAGAACAACACAGGCCAGAGCATTTCCATGTTATGTAATGGCAGTCTGCATGCCCTTTGGACTGAATCAGCTGAAAAACATGCACTTCGTTTTAGCTGCTGAATGCTGCTTTGTGTGTGCATGGGTGGGTTTCACCTGTTGTGTGTATGTGTTTTTAAAAGGCAACAGGCAAGAACCTATTTGTGTGCGTCTCCTGCCCACATTCAAATCAGAATTCTCCTCCCTCCATTTCTTCAATTTGAATAAAGTCCAGCTTTCCAGCAGTGACGCTCCCATCAGGATTACCTGCAGCAAACGATAAATGAACAGCTCATCCAGCCAGCCCTCAGTTGCTGAAGTAACATTTTTATACTCGCATTCAGGAGAGACTGACGTACACACGCCCACTCACAACGGCTCACACAGGCATACAGACACGTACACACTCTGCTGAGGCTGGAGCTGGAGGTGTGTGTTGTGTAACAGTAGGGTCAAGTGGTCACAAACACCCACCAGACCTTAGCAACTGCCAAGGCTGCAACCTTAGAGCGGCTGCAAGCGATACGGAGGGAAATGGAGAGGAGACGAGAAATGCAAATGCAAACTGGACCGGTGATATTAGAATCAGTTCAGACCTGAACATATGTCACAGATGAGCTGAGGATTTCACCATGTTCTTGATGTCTTCTTGTGAAAGGAGGTTTATTGCTTATGAAATATCCTATGTAGCCACATTATGTAAAAATGTTAAAAATCTGATTCCTGTGAAGAAGGATACATGGAAAGGGCTCACACATTAACAGCCAAAAGCTTTTACTCATTGCTATTTAATAATGGTGATTAGCTTCTACCGTTTGTATCAGAAAACAGAGGCCCAAAACACATCAGAGTACAAATACCTCACTTACATTTAAATTTCATTTCATTGTTTGGTGATATTTATGCTCTATATCAACTGATCCCATTGTTTTATTATCACTATTATTATTATTTTAAACTTATAACTATCAAAACAGCAAAAAAAATCTAACAGATTGCATAAAGTGATGTCACTAGAGCCATTTTTATTTAAAAAGTCCTCTTACCGACAAGGAATATGCAGACGTGTTAAATAAAGAGATTTAAATGCTGGGCACAGAATATATGAACACTAATAGCATTTTGCACAGTTTAGCTCAAACATCCAATTGAAGTAACAATTATCAAAACATTTTTACATTGAGAAACAATAATGTGTGACAGCTCATCATTTTCCATTTTTTTTCTTCTGTCTTCAGACGGGCACATCTACGGCTTTGTTTAGAGCGCTTGAAATCCCTTGTTCCCTTGGGACCAGACGCTAACAGGCACACCACCCTCAGCTTGCTGATGAAGGCCAAAGACCACATCAAGGTGTGTGTACTATTTACCTGACTGCTGTGGTGGATAAACGGGTTAATATTGTTTCAGTGACTGAAATGTCTTAGATAAGCCTCTGAGGGAGCAACGTTTTTGACCTGGAGTGTGTGTTTTTTTAAAAAAAAAAAAAAAAAATCTCTTTCCACCCTGCAGAGGTTGGAAGAGAGCGACAGGAGAGCTCAGCACACCCTGGAGCAGCTACAGCGGGAACAAAGACACCTGAGGAGGCGTCTGGAGCAGCTGGGCGTGGAGAGAACCCGCATGGACAGCACAGGCTCCATTGTGTCCTCTGACAAGTCTGACTCCGACCAGGGTGAGTCTCACACAGGCATAGCACCCACACTTCTCAGTATAAAATGTCTGATGGAGCAGGTGACTGTAGATGACAACAAGGCAACAATAAACACTTCTGCTCCCACAAATGATTCACAAACCCTCTGCACCAGTTAGTAAGAAAATGTGTCAGTGTGGTTGTTTCAGTAGGCTTCTCACTTTTAAAATTGGTTTTCTTTGTGTAACTGGTCTGTATATAATTTTATGGTGTGGCGAGAAGCTAAAGGAGGCCCAGAGACATTTATCTTGTCGGTACGATGTTCTGCAGGAAATTCAAAACAGGAGGGATTTATTGTGAGCCTATTTTCTTAAAAATAACGTAGCTGGACATGTGCAATACAATGATTTCATGCTTTTTATTTTTGCCTTGTCAAATATGGAAGGTTTTATTCAGTCAAAAAACAAATGAAACTCTTCCCTTAAATGTAACTATTGTGTACCTAGTCAATAGCATAAGTAAAATTGCTGTTATGTGTGCAGCATAACGTATTGTAGTGTTATGGCACAGGATTGTTGGTTACTGATTTTAAGGCTCGTTCAAAGTAATTAATATAGATTAACTGCACTTTGCCACAATAATGGGTTTGGTTGTTTTTAACAGTACAGTATGTGTCTTCACTTCTGATATGTATGCAGAGCCAGAGTAAATGCATTAGATAAACCTGCTGTTGTATAGGGAATGGGAAGTATATTAAGTATATTAGCTCTAAGAAGTCATTCAAAGTCAGGCCATGTTCTTTTTATCACAGTTATGTGTCTTTAGATGTGACTAATCACAAAGTCATTAAATAAAATGTTTCTCTGTAGTTTATAGTATGACCAAGTATTAATGCAGTTTATATTAAAGTTTGGTGCCACCATCAGTGTCAGTAGAACTTTTTCAGGGCTGAAACACAAGAAGATCACAGGTCTAAGTAATAATAGTCGTCATGACTGAGCTCCATTTTGATAAACCTTAAAGTGCGTCAGCATGCACAAGGCTGTAGCTTAGATCTGGCATGCCTGAATGAATGCAGCAATTATTATTGTTAATTACACCTTTGCCTTTTTTGTAATGGCATAAATGTCTGGTCTAAAAAAAAAGGCTGTTTGGAACTTGTTCCATATGGATAAATTACTGAATTCAAGTATGCATTCAAACAAATATACTGCAGTGTTTACGCTAACGTTAAACAGGCAAACACACTAACATTTAATGAACCTTTGTGTATTCACACAACTAAAGCGATAACTTCACTGGTCAGTCAGTCAACAGAATTATGAAATTGTATGTGTAAATATTTAAGGTCATTGTTACAGGACAAATTCTGAACATTAACTGGTTCTTGTGGCTGTGAAATTTTGCTGAGGTTTGGAATATTTGTTGGACAGAATAAGTAATGTGAAGACATCATCTCATTCTTAAGGAAAATGTTCTGAGCAGCTTTATTATTTTCTGACATTTCTGTAGAGTAAATGGTGAATTCATCACATTGGCCAATCAGGTGTAATCAGGTAGTTAGAGCCCTAGATACAACAAAATGTAATTATTGTGCAAAAAAACTTAATGAAAATGTGCTTCCCACAGCACTGTATAATGATCTAAAATGCTTTCTTGTCATAATGACCCAGAATGAACACACACTAGAACTTTAATCTCACATAGAGAAACATGTTAAACAGTGTTATGTGCAGTGTCTAATTCTAACCTCTGTGTTATTGCATCCCCTGTGTGGCAACAGAGGACCTGGATGTGGACGTGGAAGGCACAGACTACCTTCTGGGTGACCTGGAATGGAGCACCAGCAGTGTGAGCGACTCAGGGGACGAGCGCAGCAGCCTGCGCAGCAGCTATAGTGATGAGGGCTACTCCAGCGCCAGTCTGCAGCGCCTGCAGGACACTCAGGAGAGGGCCAAGCAGCTGGCCTGCAGCCTATAAACAGCACTAGTCCCTGCCCTGACATCCACCACCTTCCCTCAGTCAATCCTGTCTCAATTTTGTCTCACCGCTCCCTGGTCCCAGTCAGACCTTACCTTCTTTCCTTCCCTCCCTACCTCCCACTCAACCAGGACTGACCAAGCCTGAGGCCTCTCCTCCAGCCAGGCCTCTGGAGACTTCCTGTCCCAACGGTGACTTCCATTCAGACTGCAACACCTCGCACCCACATCCAGTTCATCATCAGCGGTCAGTCATTAGGGTGTCACCCACTGTGCTCTGCACCAATCACACGAGTGGGATTTTAGACACTCCACCCCTCCGTCCCTCCATGTGTCAAGCAGAAACACAACTTTCAGCCAGAGAATGTTACCACACAATATCCCACTGCCTCTTTTTCTATGCCTCAAGAGCCCTGGGAAGCACTAATGAGATTTCAACCCTATTTCACACACCTGCATACAATAACACACACACACACACACACCCCACCACCACCACTGCTCCTACTTATTTCCTCCCAAAAGTGTGACACAGATATGATGTGGGGCTTTTTTTTCTGCCCGGCTCAATGGTCAACCATCTGTGCATGGTACTTTGCACTTAAAATTGCATTTTGTAAACAAAACTGTCATCTTTTTCAAACATTGTCTCTTAAAAATGTCAAGGCCCCCACTGCAGTAATATTAGCAGATGAATTGAGTGTTTGAAAAACATGTCAGGTGTCTGTCTGTGCTGCACGGCTCAGCAGACATTGTGGACATTTCACTAGAATGGGTGATGTTAAATTGTTGGGGCCAACAGCAATATATCCCTTAGCACCCAGGATTTGGTGGGAGGGGCTCGTAACTACCCTGTCATTTTATGTCCATGCCTGCCATTTAGAGGAAAAAGTAAGACAAAAAAATCGTGCAGCATGAGATTGTGAAGGGGCTGGGGGTTGTGGGAGGGTGTGGGTGGGTTTGATGTTTTCTGCCTCTCTCTGATGACGGTGGTGTTTTTACAGCATCCTTTTATCACAATGTGTGTATGTCATGTCTGAGCCTGGCACAGCAGGGGTCACTAACACGTTTGGAAACTTTGAGACACCAACCACCAGGCCAAATGCTGGTATATTTTGGCAGGTGCTGGTACATTTTGTACACTACTTCTTCACTGCCCCATTCACCAGGTATTAATAGGAACTGCTGCTGAGAGACTGGAACACATTCCACTACATAGAGAGGACAGGCAGGTGAGACTGAGAGCATTATTTTTTTGCAAGTAGATGTTCCTGCCAGTTATTTATGAGGAGAGAGTTGAGCTTGAGATGAGGCAAGTCACCCTGAAACAGAATGACTGGCTTTGACTTTTCAGTGGTAACACAGAGAGAAAGGCTGCTTCTTTCTTCTGTTACCACTGAAAAACACCAAAATGTTAAAACCACAGATTTTCTCTCCTTTGCCTTGCCCTGATAGATATTTATTGTTTCTGCAAAAATATACACCTTTTATTGTAAATAGTTTCCAGAAAGATCTCTATGTCTATCAACAAATGTATTTATTAGATATATTAAATATATAGATGAATATACATATATATATATATTTAAATAGTCATAGCCTATGTTCTTTTTGTGAGGTTTATTGAGAGTTTCCTATGTGTAGTTTGTTTGCACAGCCTAGTCAATCCATATAATATTTAGAAATGTCTTTTGTGCCTCAAGGCTTTTATGTCTGGCACGGTTCTTGTAGGAAATGAAATGCTTTTTTGTGGTTTATTCTAATTTTTAGCTGTTTTCAAAGCCATCTGGCCCTTTAACAGTGGGAATATAGGACAAAAAAATCTGTATAAGTTATAAAAATGTGAATGAAAAAAGCATAAAAGTATAAGAAGCTGGTGGCCTGGTTGAGGGCTGTGATGGTTCCTCTGGCAAAGCTGTGTTGCCCCCCCCCCCTTCTCCGTGCCTAGGAAGCTCAAACAAAATGGCTGCCCTCGGAAGAGGGTTTTTTGCACTTTGTTTGTGTCTGAATCATCGTGGGCAGGGAGAAGATTGCAGCTTTTATGAATGTAGATATCCTTAACCCTGCAGTGTAGCAGCACGGCACCAGGGAAACCTCACTCCTGCGTCCACCGCTTGTAAATCTCAGTTACAGCATGAAGAAGGTACACCAAAAAAAAGAGAATCAGAAAAATAGATATAGGATTGTTTAGTCTTTTTGAGTGTGGAATGCTGCTTTTTTTGTAAAATTTGAACCTTTTTCATGTGGAGAGGAACTCTGTAGCCACGCCATAAGGGCACTAAAGGGGAGATATTTTGAGAAGTAGGTGTGAGTGGGTAGGTGTGTTCACTGAAATGCCATCTGTCAGTGCGTGCATGTGTGTACAGTATATGACTGTGTGTGTGTGTGTGTGTGTGTGTGTGTGTGTATTTCGTCACTGTCTTCAGAGAGAATTTTTTGGGGGTGGTATAGGGTGGGTGATTTAAAAAAAAAAACAAAAAAAATCTTAAGGCAAGATTTCTGGTTTTGTGTTCGTTTGTTTACTAGTACATTGCAAAAAAAGTCCACTTGACAAAGACTTTATGTATATTAACCTAAGCATTAATGTCTGTCTATGGAGAGTAACCTGGTTCCTCCTTTTTTCCATCCATGGTCTGTTTTCTGCCAATCTACGCATGTATGTGTGCGTGTGAGTGCGTTTCCTTTATGCATGCATGTGTTTGCACATGCTGCGCTGGCATCCATGGTGCAGGTGAGGTGGGTGTGTGTGGCGGGGCAGTGTTTGTCGGTACTCACATTCAGCTGCTGCTCCTCAACCCTCACAACCACCCACCCCCCCCATCCCCTCCTCCCCTCGACAAAGACCCTGGTGCTCTCAGCATCTGCCTTAAGAAGCAGGTGTAGAATCTCTCAAAGAACAAGAATAGTCTAACCAGTTGTTTAAGCTACAGGTTTCAGCATCAGAAGAAACTCACATTGATGTGTATATTTGGTTGTTGCACATTGTCCCTGCAAACAAGGTGGCTTATAATGCCTTAAAACAGACACAAATGTACGACCTAACAGAAGTATATGAAATGTATGAGTGTATATGATATATCGACATGTATCACAAAGGTCATTCCTTTTCATTGTGACGGCGTGGTGCTTTCATGCATTGCACAATACACACACAAACACACAGACACACCGCGTCATAGGTCCATGAACGTTGTCATCACACCACACCTTTCTCTACAGAAAGGTCAAATGTCTATTTGTTGAACAATAATTTAAGGGTGGACATTTTGTGCACTTACTTTTTAAGAATTGGAGAATTTGGACACCGTCTTCTAAAGAAATCACTTAAAATATGGGGGAAAATAACCCTTTGAAAATCAATTGTGGAACAGTAATTTATATTTGCCAGTGATATTAAAGAAATAAAACATTTGAAACCCTTGTTTACCTACCTATCACTTTGTCATTGTCTTTATTTGTGCTTCAAGATGCAAAAGCCTCTACAGTAATTATGTTCTCAGAGAAAATGATGGCTTTGACCAAGGAGGCCAACCCACCAGTTTCTCATACAATGAATAATCTTTATGTAGAGGTGGAAAAGACAGTAATGAGGAGGTTTTTGCACAGTAGATGTAAGAAAGCCTCCATGGGGGCTTAATCCTTGCCAGCCATCCAGTGTGTTTCAAAGTAATCTGTTGGCCAAATCCCAGGTTTGTATGATCACAGCCATCTGACTGCTGCTCAATAACCAACACACACAAAGCCAGAGAATGAAATAAAAGAGGGGGATGGGCATCTTGAAAAGCAGCCCGCATCCCTCCTGGAGCTGTGTGACTGCTGACAGGGAAGGCAGCCATAGGAAAGATTTGTCTTTGCTACCATGGAGAGAGCTCTGCAAGCTACCATTAGCTCCGGTGCCATTTTAATATCATGTGAGTGTCTCACTGGTTCTTCTGAGCACCAACAGATTATAGCTCTTGAGTTCATTCTGGATGCAGGTCACATCTTCACCTTTTGTGCCTACACCCATATGCAACAGACTGACATTTACCATCCAGTGTCCCAGTGTAACATAAGCAGATACAGTGTTAGGAAAGAGGCGAGATAATTGCACATCTTGTCTGGATATGTAAAGCACCAGTGTGGCTCTTTATAACAGTGGGTCATCCTGGAGGCCAGGGCCCACAAATAACTCACAATACATCTAAGTATGACCATAATAATAAATAAAGTATCTATCTATCTATAAAGAAAAAATATGTTTTAGTAGACTTGTAATTTGTAAATAGGTTGTTAGCAAACATCTGTTAACTCTGTTCAATCAACTTAGCAATCAACTCTAGTTACTAGCATCAGTAGCTGTAGCTTCCATTAATGGGACAAACTATATTTGACTTGTCCTTTTTGTATATATTCCTTACACTATTTGATTTTTATGTGTATACATGGATACATTTACATGTGTGATCCAGAGTGAGCAGTACACCTGTGACTGCACATTACTCTGAATTACTCTGTCATGCTAACCCTGGATAACAAACCTTTTTTAATTTACAGTATTTTAATCAAGTTGTATGTTAAACTCCACTTAGTAAACATGCTGCATGTTTACATGCTGAACAACTGTTGCCACAGGATCCAATGTAAAACAGGAAAAATGATTGTGTTTTGACTGACTCGCCCATAACGTACAGACTAAGGACCTGTTGGTCATTGTGAGCCAAAAGCTGCTCAGTTTGATACTGTTTTGTATGCATGAAAAAAGATATACATAAAGTAACCAAATAACTGTCATTTCTAGGAGTTTGCTTTGGAAAAGAAATGCAATACAGCCTTCCGTTTAGATGCATGTTAGTTTAAAAGATAAAACCAGATGAAAGACATAAATGATAATGGTCATGTGTCCCCCACCGCTGAGAGCAGAGCTGTGCTGTGTGTCCTAGCTGCTTTGCTGCAGACTGTACAGTCTAGTGTGGAGGTCATGAGAATAAGCCTGCTATTCAGTGGGGGAGGTACAGCAGGGTCAGGGCTGTCAGGGATAGGCTTGAGGGAGTCTCAGCACAATGAAGTGGTGTCTGAATGCCCGACTATGACACACTCTGGTTGAATTCTATTGTTGTAATGGCCCGATATGGTTTCCCGTAGACTCAAGAACACTGTGACTCACCTTACACAAGAATTAATATGGTCTGTCTGTCTGTCTCAGTGTCAGTGTTGGTGTAAGATAATCCATCACATCCTACTGTAAAGCACTTTGCATGAGAGCGTCCACCAAAAGACACACCTTACGTTTAATCTGCACATGAAACAGGAGACAGACACTGCAATGCAGCTTGGCCTGAGCCAAGCACAACACACTCCAGCTGGGTGTATTGACATAACCTACTGTATATGCTGGTGTGTGCATAGAAATATTATTGACAGAGTTGCGTAAGTAAGTGTGTTGTTTGCAGTTGTGTGTCAGGGTCACAGACGTACTGACCCATGTCCCAGCTTGTCAGATTAGTCAGATCCAGCAGCTTATCCTGGACCTGCACACCCAGCTTACTTTGACCTTCGCCTCCCAGGACCGCCCTGACCAGTCACACACATAAACGCCTGCAAACAAACACATGTATGCAAACTTGCATTTAGACATTCAGACAACTACTGCAGGGAACACACCCATGTGACACACACCCATACAACAAATGACGTGTTCGATGGAAACAGAGAACAACATTAAGCCCTTGGGAACAATTGAGTGAGCACATAACCATTCAATCACATACATAAATCAAGTCAACAATAGAGAGCCACCTGAATGGTTCCTCCACCCCCTGACTCTCCCTACATGCATGACAGCTGTACGTAGATAATTAAGCAGTTAGAGGTGGAGTGGTTTTTACTTTGTTTTTAATTGTGCACAAATATACTTTTCTTTTTTAAAAACTAAATATTATTGTTGAATTATTTAACTCAGGGTCATCTGATGTTCGTAGTGCTTTTTACATGGGAGACATTTTTGACATCACAGTAGGGAAAACATGGCCATAACTAATAACGTCAGTAATAGCTGCATTACATTTTGGTGAGTCAGTACCACGGGTTTGATACTGTGCACGCTGGCTCAGTTGTGTGTCTTAATAGGGTGTTTAAAGGAACTGAGCCATTGACGTTATTAGTTTTGCCCAGGCTTTTGCTGCCACATGAAGCCAAGATGTGTGGAAACAGTCTATATTCACTGTGCACACGATTCTGGATCATCTCATTGCTTTTTTGACAGTTTCACAGGTTTAAATTACAATTTAATTACATAATGTAAAACCAGAGGTTTGGCACATCTAATGAAGCATAAAAAGTAATTCAGCTGGCATTACAATTAAACTAGTACTCCCTGTTAAAGGCTGAATCATTTTCACACCTCCCACCAGCTCTTACAGCTGAACTAATCCATCATTATATATTACCAATGAATTAAATGACTAATGTAATGTTGAGTGTTGCTCCTAGTGATAAACACAGAGAATTGCCAACAACAGAAACTGCAATGTTGTGTCTTTTAGCATTGTTTTGGTTTTGCAGTTTGGGTTCACTTTCACTGCTCTCTTCAGCCTGCATCCCAGCTGCAGCAAGGAAGTATAAGATTAAATAAGATAAGATCAACGTTATTCATCCCCAAAGGGAAATTCAGGGAGTCCTGTATTTCATTAGTCAGTCAGTAGTGAAAGTAGTCAGTCATCTCCTATTGTCTAAGGTGTTGTAGAGTCTGATGTCAGTGGGGATGAAGAAGCTCCTGATGGTTCAGTCCTGCAGCTCAGTGAGCTGAGTCGTCCACTGCAGCTGCTTCTCTGCTCCATCAGGATGTTGTGAAGGGGATGATCAGTGTATTCCAGGATGGACTCTACCTTTTGATGGACTCTTTGTCTGCATCTCTCCACCACAGCCTCCAGTGAGTCCAGCCTCGTTCCAGTCACTGAACCAGCTTTGTCCACCGGTTTGTCCAGCTGCCTTGCATCCTTCTGCTTCATGCTGCCTCCCCAGCAAACTGCAGCATGGAACAACTTGCTACCATAGTTTGGTAAAACATGTGCAGCATCTTCCTGCAGACGTCTAAGGACCTAAGCCGCCTTAGGAGGAAAAGTCCTCTCTGCCCCATCTGTGTTCAGTGACCAGTCCTACTTATTGTCCAGGTGCATGCCTAGATATTTGCAGGCTGTTACCACTTCAATGTCTGCACCACATATGTTGACTGGATAACGAGGGCGCTTAGACATTTGAAAATCCACTAACATCTCCTTGGTTTTAGAGGTGTTCAGTAGGAGGCAGTTTTTGTGACTCCAGTCACTGAAGGATTTTATGAGACTCCTGTGCTCCTTTGCTTGTCTACCTGTATGTCAGCTTATGGTGAAGGGATTGACATAATGCAGCAATTGATATAATGGAGTATTTCACATTTTAAAAGCCATAAATTAATTTTAGAAGTCAGGGAAAAGCAAAAACAAAACTAACAGACTGAGCATTGGAATCTGATTGGTTGGGTGATTTGGAATATAACACTAACTGAATGCAAACCTTGCTCCGTGTTTGGATGTTAGTATTGTGTTTTCAGGTTGTTCTGCATCCCCCAAGTGGACAAAAAAATCATTAATGCTTTATTTAATTTAAAAACCAAACAACAGAAAATAA
Organism: Mastacembelus armatus; assembly: GCF_900324485.2. Classification (NCBI taxonomy): domain Eukaryota; kingdom Metazoa; phylum Chordata; class Actinopteri; order Synbranchiformes; family Mastacembelidae; genus Mastacembelus; species Mastacembelus armatus. The sequence continues at coordinate 4,376,688 of NC_046641.1, read as the reverse complement.
AATGTGTGTTTCTTGTGAAACCTTTTGCAAAAAATGCAAGGGAAACTGCTAGATGTTTTACAGACAACAGACACAGGTCTCACCTGCTATACTGGCAGTGAAATTAGGAAATGCATGTCTTTACATTTTAGATTTCCTTAATGAGCATCACCACTGTTTGCCTTTATTGCCAAAAGTCTGGCCATTTGAGCTTGTGTGAAGTACTGATACACATGCAGTCTTTTAGCTTGGTCCATATTCAAAGAGAATGAGAGCTTGAGGAAAGAGCCTCCTCTTCAGCCTCTGTGCTGCTCCTCAGGCTGCGATAGTGCCTCCCTGATGGCAGGAATCTCAGAACCTGAGCAGAAAACCAGCATTAGTAGGCTGTGGCTCAATGTCTGTTCATAACGTCAGTGGAGGAAGTGCAGAGGCAACAACCCAACATGATCATCCTCCCTCTCAGCTGACAGCTTAGATGAGAGGATAGAGAACTAAGAGTGTGTATCTGTGTGATTTGCATGTGTGTGTGTGTGTGTGTGTGTGTGTGTGTGTGTGTGTGTACATGCAAACAGATGGATGAGATGGTCTGCATGCGGGCAAAAAGGGATCTCTGGGGACCGGAGTGAAGAGTGCACATCAGACAAGATCAGTGTATCGAAGACAGAACAAAAGCGAGGGAGCTGAGTGGCCTGTACATGACATATAGTAAAGCTCTTCACAGAAGTCCTCACTCTCAGTGCTTGTGAGTCACACCTGGCATATCAAAGCACCAAAGGGAAACGAGTTTCAAAGGAGCAGGGTTGCTGGAAAGTGGTTTGTGTCAGGGGGAATTTCTATTCTATAGTTAGATTCCAGTATATATGTACAAAATAATTCCACGTAGTGATTAGACACTAAAATACACACTAAATAATATTTCCAGTCCATCTTGATGCCACCAAGTGACTCTTGTTGTGGTTTACAGTGTTCCCACTGTGTTGCTGACTGAGCCATGTCTAAAATTCAGTGATACTATATTTTTGTTTTGCTACTGATGAATTCAGGTCGTCGTGCTGCAGTCGAACAAGTACTGGCAACACTGTGCAACAGTGTTTACAGTGTTTCCCATCTATGACGAAACCACAGCAAGGATAGTGTGGCTTCGTTGGCGGCAGAGGTGATTGGTTGAGAAGGAGATAAGTTAGAGTAGCAGGGTCATAATGTCCGAGTCTCACCAGAGGTGATGGGGTATATAACATTCTTTCCCCTCCCTCTGCTCTTACAAAGTGACACTGCACCAAGCCTTTCATACTATAGTAGGTTTAATCATCACAATATTATCACATAAATATCCATCTTTATATCTGGGAACTGGAATAAATATATTTAAGTAACAGCATTGTTTCTAAAAGAGTTTCTGTCATTCTGGATGACAACAAATCTTGCTATCTGACTTATGAACAGGACAGAAAACTAACTTTAACAAAGTCATGACACCATATATACAGACATTTCCACTTTATTGCAACACAAGCTTTTGATTAGATTGCTCCAGTAGCAATAACAGAGTCTACACAAAGCTGTCTCTTACATGTAGAAAGAAATGACCTGTGTGAGTCCCAAACCATCAATGGGCAGTGTGGACTAAAAGGCACATAAGCCCCCTCATAAGAGACATTAGCATAACAAAGCCAGGTTAGCATGTAAAAGATTCCTGTTGTTTGCCTGCTGCACATGTTCAGCCCCCAGGAGCCTCCTATCGCTAACATTAGGCTGTACGAGCATCCTGCTGTTTCCTTCCTTCCTTCCAGAAAACAGCAGAAGACTTGTGTTCATGCGAAACCTCAAGTTGCTGTTGATGTCTGCAGTTTATACAGGCAAAAGTTAACAGATTTTGTTAATACAGGACTATTTTTCAGCTGAACACTGTGATGAAACAAGATCCCACTTGTTTTTTCTCCAAAACCATGTTTTTGTGGCTCCACTTTTTGCTATTCTTCACAGCAGCCCTGTGCTGTAAGAAATGAGGAAAAACATGCATAGCCCTGTGTGTGACACTGGATGGCCCTTCCTTGCTGAGCTGTGGTGGAGGGAACCCTTCTAATATAGTGTGTAGCTTTTGTTACTAGAACCAGTGTATTACTCATATGTCGCAGAGTGAATCACAAATGTAGTGCATAAATGGCTACAACAGCTTTGCAAACATTGTATTTCTGCTCATTTTGCCTGGTTTAGCCACAGCTAAAATCCTGTGGATTGATTTTGCCTATTGCTTGTTTCTTTCACAACCCTCTGGAAAAACACAACCTATGCTACATGGCTTATAAGGCCTCAAGGCACGTATGGAGGCTACAGGAACCAAGACCTAGTCTCAGGTACAAATGAGCAGATGACTGTTGTTTAGGACAGATTTCAAAAAGCTTGAACCTGTCCTTTAACACAACTATTTATGGTATTTCTTACCAATTTCTGTGCAAAACTATCCACCATCTTACAACACAGGTTTGCTTACATTGCTACATGCAAGTGAAGTATTCTGGTTGAGGAAAGAGGGAGGTTTTCTCCACACATTACCTTTGCAATTCATGCTGTTGATAGCACAATTACTAATTCACTCCTAATAATCTTTCACTTATTATGGATTATTTTCAAGCAGCAGTTCACAGTAATGTTGCTCAAGAACCTGAGTATGTGCCTATTTACGGCAGGTATTTTGAAAGACCATACTGCAGAAGGAAAACAGATGGATTATCATTATTGCATGGTTCATTAACTGCCCCAGTAAGTCATGCCAGTCAGCCTGCATGCATAATAAAAGACCTTCTCTTTGGTTGAAATGAATGTGAAGCAGCCACCATTAACATGTGCTTTTCCCATGTATGGTCTGTCAAAATGTCTGCCATTAAAAAGATCTGCTACCTGGCATTTCTCTGTGTGTGTTTCTGTTCTCTTTTCCTTTTCATACACATTATTTATACTGTAGATGTCATTTTTCCATCAGCCTTTCAACCTCAATCTATCAACCTTGTTCCACCATTTGCCATTGCCGCAGACCCTTAAAGCCGCCTGTCTATTTCTGCTGTAACAGCACCCTCTTCCTGTGTTATAGTGTCAAACACCACAGCATAGTTGAAATCCAGTGGCACTGTCCTCATGCTAAAGAGAATACATGGCCAGCTGCCCTCATGTTTGTTTACGTCTATCGCACTATTGTCTCAGTATGATTTGATTGTTGATGCAAAAACTCTTGACATGAACCTGCAGAATGAACTCACCACCCATTTGTGGCACTGCGATAACCCCACTGAAGCTGACGTGATACCTCAGTTGACTGAGTGAATGAGGATTTGATTGCGTGAAGCAGTTGACTGAGCTTTCAGTAGAATGACTGAAAAAAACTAAAGCGGCAACTGTCCTGTTGCTGTGCTTTCTGACAAGTATAAAGGTGGACAGAGAGGCTAAGCAAGATGTAATGATAGAAATCAGCCATTTCTGGCTACCTGTCATTTCCTGCTGAGTCACTGGCATCCTCAGCACCCTTTGTTACCACAGATGGTTGAAATGGCTAGGTGGGCAAGGCAGAGTGCTACAATCTCCCTCTATTTCCCACACATACACGCACAACTGACACACATATACTGAGGTATATATGTCTGTCTCAGGAGCGTTTCTGCTCAAGAGTTTTCCCCAATTCATTGTTTCTTTTGCCGTAAGAACTTGCTCCATTTACCTTCTAGCCTCTCTGCTTGAGTTTGACACCTCAGAGTAAAGCTGAAGCATATGCTGTGTAGTCCATCTCTAGTGATGCCCTGAAGCTTTACATCCTGAAACCTGACTGGTTTAGTGACCCTGGGAGTTCATCTGCGACCTCAGGCAGCTGCCCACCACAACTTAAAATGCCTGATTGACACTGATCCAAAGCCCAATCCTCTGTGCAGGTGAAGGCCAAATAACTCAGTATGAAGACATTATAACATGAAGGTGTTAGTATGAGTCAGGCTGGGTTCCCTGTCTACATGTGCTTAGCATCACTGGTGGTTTAGTGTCTCCTAGTGGTTGACTTGTGAAAATAAAAATCAAGCCTCCTTCTCTATCTGTCTGTCTGTCTGTCTGTCTGTCTGTCTGTCTGTCTGTCTGTCTGTCTGTCTGTCTGTCTGTCTGTCTGTCTGTCTGTCTGTCTGTCTGTCTGTCTATCTATCTGTGTGTGTCTATCTTATACTGGAAAACAAACCAGTTTAAAATGGGACAAATGTGGGGTGGAGTTAATTAAATAAATACCACTGTCTTGAATAAAAGAACCTACCTTAGCATAAGTCTTCATATACAGTCACAGGGATATCCAGAATCAAAGAGACCTGCCCTAAAAAGAAACTGCAAAGTCTTGATTTCACGCTTGAAGTTTTTTAGAAATCATGTTTGCAAAGACAAACTGATCTCTTCACTTAAAGATGCTGTTACTGAGCAAACACTCTGCAAATACCTAAATGCTGACTAAAAGCCAAATAAAGACTTGGCAACATAACTATTTGCAGTGAAAAAAATATTTTCACTAGTATAATATTCATTTTACGTAAAATCTAATCTAATCTAAAATCTTTGACTATGTAAAAGTGTACATGCATCATCTGAGATGATTGGAGGTGACTTGGCGTTGGATGTGTTTGGGCTGTTTTCCAGACAGGCGGTGCACAGGAGGCACCTTGTGTGGTGTTTGGAGGTGGTGAGGCTGCAGTCCTGGGGTGTGGTCCTGAATCAGGACCAGGGCCAGCGACAGCTCTGCGGAGCACTTCCACAACACGCAGGTCGGACATGATTTGTTACCCACAGCCACAGACTGCTGTGTGGTGATGGCTCAGTGTAATGACTACTCCTCAAAGGCGCAACTTCTTTCTGCCTCTGGGTATCTGGGGAGTCCAGTTTAGCCTGTAGGCAGCTGTGAATATTTATTACAAGTGATGTCTATGTTTTATTGATAAGGGGGAAAAGCACTTAGTGATATTTTGTGACAGGGAAAAGCAGCAATTAAACCACGCAAAACAGAATGAAATGTCATTTATTTGATTCCGTGTGTACGTGTGTGTAAATATATGAGTTATCCATTATGATGAGGACCGACATAAAGTCACATTCTGCCAACTCACAATATGTCACGACATCACTGATGTTTCCAGCTTGAGGCACAGTATCTGAGGCGGTGGTGGGAGCGCAATAATCAGGCCAATACAATGAGTCTCATCCTGCATTCAGATATTGCGGAGGTCGGGGGATGAGGGCTGCTGGATGCAGACTGCAGCACCAAAACACACGCTGGCGCACAGCTCTCTTTACATCGATCTCATTTGCTATTCTGCTGGGACAGCAAAGAAAACCTGCAATGAAAGTGGTCAGTGTGGGCTCAGGTAACATGACACTGTCCAGGGGGATAATAAATGTACTGGGACGATGAGATTACATGTGTGATTTTATTGAGATGTGATGGTATCTGCTTGTGACTGAAATCGCGAGTTAATAAGTAAATGAAAGTAAAATGTGAAGCTCTTGGCAGACAGGCTAGACAAAAAGTGATCTTCATTTAGAGTTGTGTTGATGCCTGAGCTACAAGGCAGAAACGAGGAGCTGCATGAGTGAATTCGTGTCTCCCCAGAGGGTGGAGGCTTTCTGCAAAACCTTGCAGGTTTCCCCTCATCTTCCCATGTCCCTGCGTCAAATGATGCGCCGGCGCCTTCGCTATAAAAGCACCTGTCCTGGCCAGACATCACTCGCATCTCACTTTCTGTCTCTCACACACACGCTCACCCTCACACACTCTTGAACTCCACACACACACTCTCCCGTACAGAGCAGTGGGACAGGACATCACCAAGGTAAAGGAAACATGAGCTACGCCAGCGAAATTTACACCAGCAGCTCCTATCGGAAGATCTTCGGAGATGCCCCCCGCTCCGGCCGCGTGGGTCTGGGCAGCAGCAGCCCGTCCCGCCTGCACTCTGCGGGATACCGCAGCAGCCACCGCACCTATGGTTCCCCATCCGTGATGTCCTCCACCACTTACCGCAGGTCAGCGGCACCCGGCCGCGTCTTCTCGTCCATGCCGGACTCTGTGATGGACCTGACCCAGTCCACCGCGGTCACCAACGAGCTCAAGATCATCCGCACCAACGAGAAGGAGCAGCTGCAGGGCCTCAACGACCGCTTCGTGTCCTTCATTGAGAAAGTGCACAACCTGGAGCAGCAGAATAAAGTCCTGGAGGCAGAGGTCACGGTGCTGCGGCAGCGCAACAACGAGCCCTCTCGCCTCCACGAGCTCTACGAGCAAGAGATCCGCGAGCTGAGGGCGCGCGTGGAGGAGCTGACCCACGAGAAGAGCCAGATGCACATGGACTGCGTTCAGATGAACGAGACCCTGGAGCGCGTGAGGGAAAAGCTGGAGGAGGAGACTAGGCTGCGCGAAGAAGCGGAGAACACCCTGAAGGGCTACCGGAAGGACGTGGACGACGCCACCCTGGCCCGCCTGGAGCTGGAGAAGAAAGTGGAATCTCTTCTGGACGAGATCGCCTTCCTCAGGAAGGTTCATGAGGAGGAGCTGCAGGAGCTGCAGGCGTCTCTGCAGGCCACACAGGTAGGCTACACACTGGGCTGTGATGACCCGCAGGTGCTCACAATGACGCCACACTCATGAGTTTACAGAGGCCATATCAAACCTGACTCACATCGAGCAGCTGTTATCACAGAATCAGCTGATAAAACATTTGTGTTTGTTACTAACTTTCTAATACAATAATTAATAATAATAATAATATGTAGTCCAGACGCACGCCCTCTGTACGGTCTGCAGCTTGTACCTGGCAGTGTTAAACCCAGTCCTGAGCCGTTTCTCCCGTTAGGACCTGCTGCGTCCTCTGCGCACTGGATAATTGATGGCACTGCAGTTCCGTTTCATCTCCGCGCGCCGTCCCGCCCTCCTGCCATAAACAGGTCTCGAGCGCCCCTGCAGCGTCCCGACCCCAGTGCAGACTTTAGAGCTGGACTTTATCTCAGAGGGTATCTCTGTGGGGACATTAAGTGAGCATCATGTTACAGAGTTACCGCTGCAGATATAAAAACTCTGAATGCAACAAAATCAGTACAGCCCCAGAGACAGTAGACCCTGATGTCTGATGTTTTCATTCTTAGAGGTTAGACTGTGCAGAGAGAAAAGCGACAGCGCCTTATCCAGAGGTGTGGTCGAGCCGAGTGGCAGCTGGCAGGACACAGCCTTTACTTTATGCTGTCACGATTTGACAAAGAAAGTTCAATAGCCTATACCTTGGCCCCGGTGTTAGCAAGAAAACCATCCATAATATACTAAACAGAAGACAAACACGGAGCCTGAGCAGAAATCAGTCTGCCGAGTATTAAGGAAGTCATGCAGGAGGATGCTGGTTGCTATGGAGGGGAATATTATTGGCGTGTAAGCTGCTGACAGCCTGAGTCAGCAGTCAGCTCATCAGTCCTGCAGCCACCTCACTGGACAGCTCATCAACTACCTGCTCACATGCATGTCCTACATACTGTCACCAGAAGCACATAGAACAACACTATTTACACAGCGTAGTGTTTTTCTATGATGCGATTATGAGTTTATTCATTTTATTTCTGAGTTGACAGAAATAGTTCACAGACATTGTTTTATATACATTTTATATTGACATCACAAGCTGCAGGCAGGTCGGTGTGGCTTCAAAGGGCTTCTGTGTTCCAGTCAACACAGTTCACAGCACAGTCACAGCCAAGTCAACTGCCCACTGGAAACACCAGTTTATTCATATATTCAGTTTTCCCTCATGTACCAGATATCCAAACTGACGACTTTATTTTAAACTTTAATAGCTCTTGTTGGCAAATGACATTGTTTCATAATAAAAATGAATATACTTTATAGTAAAATCAACTTGAATACTGTAAATCTAAATAATGTGAAGCAATGAGCAAAAAGTATACCCATATACCCATATAGTATACTGTAGTATACTGTATACCCATATACCCATATAGTATACTGTATACTCATATACCCATATAGTATATGCATACCTTGAAAAGATTGGTTAGTAAAGTTGAAATACTTTATTTACAGATGTAGGGTATAAGTCTACACATACTACTAACAGGAAGTCATAAAAACACTCTCCATTTTTTTACCCTCCCTACATCCAGGTGTCAGTGGAGATGGACATGAGCAAACCAGACCTGGCTGCTGCCTTGAAGGACATCCGGGCTCAGTATGAGAACCTGTCAGCCAGGAACCAGGTCCAGGCAGAGGAGTGGTACCGCTCCAAGTTTGCCAGCGTGACCGAGGCAGCAGCCCGCAACCAGGACGCCATCAAGCACTCAAAGGAGGAGCTGAGTGAGTACCGCAGGCAGGTGCAGGCCCGCACCCTGGAGATTGAGGCCCTCAGGGGCCACAATGAGGCTCTGGAGAGGCAGATTGCCGAGATGGAGGATCGCCATAACAATGAAATCGGAGAGATGCAGGTATGTATTAGTGAGATTTTGGTATTTTTTCAGGTTTATTAAGCTGATGCGGGAAACCTGGTTTACAAGGGAGACCTGACAAAACAAAGACATACTAAAAGCTGTTACAGGCCATATACATGTCATAAGACTCAGAGTAGGCTACGAGTTACTCTTGAATTCTACCAGAGATTTCAAACCTAGCAGCTGAACTCTCAAGTTCACACTTTGCACAGTGGGCACTGATGTATAATTACAGGGGTAGCTTTTATAACTCACTTTCTTATAATAATGAACACACTTGGCACATATTTTTAGTCAATACACATGACAAAATAAGTGATGTTTTTTCATGCATGTGTCTGTGTGTGTGTGTGTGTGTGTGTAGGACACCATTCAGCAGCTGGAGTCTGCCCTGCGCAGCACTAAAGGAGAAATGTCCCGTCACCTGCGTGAGTACCAGGACCTGCTGAATGTCAAGATGGCGCTGGACATTGAGATTGCTGCCTACAGGTTGGATATATTACAAACAATACAGCAGTAATTAGTTTGAACTCACCTGAATTTAAATGTCAATTTTTACATGACATCAGCCCATGTTATTCATATGAACTACTGTTTACATTTTGTTTTTCTCACACATTTTTGAAGATCAGAGGATGCAGGCAATGCAAAATACATATCGGTGGCTTATAGATAGCCTCTTTTTGGTTGCTGAAAGCTTGAATTACAAGCTTAAGTTGCAAACATCTAGAAAATACATTTATTTAAACCAAGGCAACATTAGAATTTGTCTTAAATGTCTAAAGATAAAATTAAAATGAATTAGCTTCATGTATTTGACACATTTATAAAATTAAACCTGTGGCCTAGTTGTAAAAAGCGTGTACATGCTGTGTCTCCCAGTTTGATTCTGGGTTTGATTCAGTCTACATCTCATATTTTCACAATTCGTGCAATGTACATTGTCCAGTAAAGACAAAATGGGCAAAAAGTTTGGAAAAATTAAATGGTTGTGAAATGTGGATTGAATGCTCTCCCTATTTATCAATCAAAGAGGAATCAATCCTCTTCCTACTGTAACAAGACAGATGAAGGGAAGTGATTCAATGTGAAGCCTTACAATAATCTAACTCAGCAACAGGGATAATGTTCTGGGCAAACATACCAAAACAGACATGAGAGGTGCAGCCACTGATAATCCAGTGACATTAGATGCCTGAGCAGAAATAAATGTAGATAATAATAGTAACAAAACCAGACTAGAGGTGACGTCATCTCCCATCCCCTGTCTCTGTGTGTGCAGGAAGCTGCTGGAAGGCGAAGAGTGTCGCCTCAGCTCTGTTGGAGGAGCCATGGTCCAGTCGGGCTACCCCGGCTTCTCATACATGTCAGCACGCACCTACACACTTGGAGCCTACAAGAAGTTTAGTGCCAAGCCTGAGGAGGAGGAGGAGGAGGAGGCAGAAGAAGAGGAGAAAGAGCAGGAGGAGGAAGGAGAAGAGGGAGGAGAGGAGGGTGAGGAGGGAGAAGAGGGAGAGGAGGGAGATGACCAGGAGGAGGGTGAAGGAGAAGAAGAGGAAGAGGAAGAGGAGGAGGAGAAGCCAAAGGAGAAGGAGGAGAAGGATAAGAAGCAGGAGAGCCCCAATGGCAAGAGCAGCAAGCGCTAAACTGCTTGTGTCATCATCTCCATCGCCATCAATAACACATTCCACATCCCACCAATCACACTCCAGAGCATCTGTGTTTTTCTGTCTCTTTTTGCTCTGTAACTCAGAAGTGATTAGTAGAAACTTTAATGATAGATGGAGAAAATGCTTTCGAAGGGAATAGATATATTACAATGGCACAAGAGTTTAAATCATTTACATACTCTGCAGAAGTCATGATTTTACATAACACAATGTTTAAATGAATTTAACATTGTGTTCAAAGCACATTTGATTTAATTTGAAATTGTGGAAAGCAATATGAAGAAAGCTAGCATGACGCCACAAAGTTTCCTAACTTTGAAAACCTGGAGGATTTTTTCTTCATATCATAAATGTGCCATTAGTGATCAATACTCGCATCAGGAGCAATCAATACCCTGAAAGTAACAACTTTATCAGCACACAGACTTTAAGATAAATGCACAGATCCTGGAGCATGAGAAACAGCCAGTCCAACTTTTACGGTGCTATTTGATTTTTACATATAAAAGTTGGGGAGTACTGTAGGTAAAGATTTTCTCACAAAATGAAGCTTTACCAGCTCATTCCTGAATGTCGGCTTGTCGTGGAGGGAAGTGTAAAGGAGTAAAAAGCCTCGATTTGAACCATAATTCTGAGTCAATGTTTCACACAGCAGGTGAATGCTTTTCACGCCCTTTTTTCTTCCACTCCTCTCCATCACTGTCCACTTAGTACTTCATCTCATTTCACCACGATGAAATGAAATGTACCGCCACATGTTCAAGGCCTTTTTTATTTCCTTTTAGCCACCGCAGTGTCACAGCACGGACTAATGGCAACTTGTAGTGCAGAAAAACTGTATACCAGTATATGAATGTGTTTGGATGGGTGGGTGGTATTACCAGTAGCTGTAAATGAGGAGTGCTGCAGCTTCTCCATGAGAAAGTGCATCTTTGCGAATGAAAAATTAATGAGGTTATATTGCTGCTATATATCATTTTTTGGGAATATGATTTATCCCCCCTTGATTGATTCATTTGTCACAGATTGATCAGCCATCTCTGTTGTCATAGCTCAATATCTGGAAGTCTACTTCCTTCCTGTCTGCATTTTTAGAGAACAGCGACATTTCTTTCTTTCTTGTCAAGCAAATGTGGTGTTTTTGTTTCATTTAGCTGAGAACACGTTGAAGATGAGCATGGCTGTCAGTGTCAGGCAGCTGACGGTGACACTGACAGCCCTCAGCTGAGACTGCAAGTGGCAGGTGGCCAGATGCCACTGGGGTCATGGTTAGATAGTACATAGTCACATATAAGGGCTATTTTCACCATAACCCTTTCTCTCACTTTGCTCTGATCTGCTTGTGTCACTTACAATCATGTCACCCTTCTCTGCCTTTCTTTTTTGACAAATGAGTCAACCAACGGGCATGAATGCATGGCCTGAATCTTGGAGCTTGAATATTTGCTGGATGGAATAGATTTTTGCTTGTTGTGTTTAATTAAAAAAAAATGCCTTAACCATGACTGAAAGTTAAAATAAGATGTTTTCACCTGCATTTCACTTGTTGCGGAGGAGGCCGAAGAGTTCTGACACTTTCCAGACCGTTCTGCTATACAACTGTGACTGTATGTGCTGCTCATGCACTGATATTCTTCTCAAAGCCAAATAAAGACATTTATTAACCAAACATCCATTACATCTCTGAGTTTTAATGTCATGAAATATTCTTTACCTGCTTTAATGTAGATAATATGAGGTGATGATGTGTAATAATACACAGTATAAGCATATTTATTAGATGGCACTAGACAATTATATATAAATGTCATTTAGATTGATAGTTTTATATTTATATAAAATGAATACACATGAAGGATAAAAGCATGTAAGAGTAACATTTATTTTATTTATAATGTGTTGCATTAAATTATGTAACAAGTTATGCAGTTGAAATGGGTGCTGAAAGTGCAGAATTACAATAATGTTGCTTTTTCCATGGTGGAATATGGGCAATTTATTGTCACCTCACAGTGTGACAGACACCAAGGGAAACAGGAACAAGGAACATGTTTATAAGGTATTTATTGCCGTACTCACAACATACAAGTGAAACGAGGAACCAGGAACGGTGTGTCCAAGGGAGTGCCACGGGGATCAGACAGAGAGTAGGAGTTAGGGAAGTCCATATATACAGAAGGGGGAGTGCAGACGAGGTGCAGGTGTGTGACTAGGGGACAGGTGAGACTGCTTGTGATGATTGCCAGGGGAAAAGCCTGGCAGAACCGTAACAGTACCCCCCTCTCCACGGCCAACTCCTGGGGGCCGAACCCCCCTCCTGAGGACAGGGGACCGTGGAGAGAGGAGGCTGGAGACCGGGGCCAGAGGAGGCGGGAGACTGGAGACAGCGGAGACTGGAGACAGCGGAGACTGGAGACAGCGGAGACTGGAGATTGGGAACAGGGAACGGGGGACAGAGGAGACTGGAGCCTGGGAACTGGGGACTGGGAACCGGGGAGAGTGGAAACTGGGAACCGGGGAATGGGGAGACTGGAGACTGGGAGCCGGGGACGGAGGAGACTGGAGACTGGGAGCCGGGGACGGAGGAGACTGGAGACTGGGAGCCGGGGACGGAGGAGACTGGAGACTGGGAGCCGGGGACGGAGGAGACTGGAGACTGGGAGCCGGGGACGGAGGAGACTGGAGACTGGGAGCCGGGGACGGAGGAGACTGGAGACTGGGAGCCGGGGACGGAGGAGACTGGAGACTGGGAGCCGGGGACGGAGGAGACTGGAGACTGGGAGCCGGGGACGGAGGAGACTGGAGACTGGGAGCCGGGGACGGAGGAGACTGGAGACTGGGAGCCGGGGACGGAGGAGACTGGAGACTGGGAGCCGGGGACGGAGGAGACTGGAGACTGGGGAGCCGGGGGACGGAGGAGACTGGAGACTGGGAGCCGGGGACGGAGGAGACTGGAGACTGGGAGCCGGGGACGGAGGAGACTGGAGACTGGGAACCGGGGACGGAGGAGACTGGAGACTGGGAACCGGGGACGGAGGAGACTGGAGACTGGGAACCGGGGACGGAGGAGACTGGAGACTGGGAACCGGGGACGGAGGAGACGGGATACTGGTAACAGGGGACGGTGGAGACTGGAGATTGAAAACAGTGAACTGGGGACGGAGGAGACTGAAGACTGGTAACCGAGGAGAATGGAGACTGGGAACTGGGGACAGAGGAGAATGGAGACTGGGAACTGGGGACAGAGGAGAATGGAGACTGGGAACTGGGGACAGAGGAGAATGGAGACTGGGAACTGGGGACAGAGGAGAATGGAGACTGGGAACTGGGGACAGAGGAGAATGGAGACTGGGAACTGGGGACAGAGGAGAATGGAGACTGGGAACTGGGGACAGAGGAGAATGGAGACTGGGAACTGGGGACAGAGGTGACTGAACTGGGAAGAGAAGGGACTGGGAACTGGGGACAGAGGAGAATGGAGACTGGGAACTGGGGACAGAGGAGAATGGAGACTGGGAACTGGGGACAGAGGAGAATGGAGACTGGGAACTGGGGACAGAGGAGAATGGAGACTGGGAACTGGGGACAGAGGAGAATGGAGACTGGGAACTGGGGACAGAGGAGAATGGAGACTGGGAACTGGGGACTGAGGGAACTGGAGACCGGGACCTGGGAACTGGGGACAGAGGAGACTGGATACTGGTAACTGGGGACGGAGGAGACTGGAGACTGGAACCTGGGAACTGGGGACGGAGGAGACTGGAGACCGGGAACGGGGGACAGAGGAGACTGGAGACCGGGAACTGGGAAAAGAGGAGACGGGATACTGGTAACAGGGGACGGAGGAGACTGGAGACTGGAAACAGTGTACTGGGGACGGAGGAGACTGAAGCCTGGGAACTGAGGAGACTGAAGACTGGGAACTGGGGCCAGAGGAGAATGGAGACTGGGAACTGGGGCCAGAGGAGAATGGAGACAATGGATAGGTAGCAGCCATGGAGGCGGTGGTTCCGGAGACCGCGGCAGTGGTGGCAGCAGCTGCGGAGGTTCCGGGGACCGCGGCAACGGCGGTGGCAGCTGTGGAGGCGGTGGCTCCGGGGAGGGTGGTTCCGAGGCACGCGGCAACCGCGGTGGCAGCTGTGGAAGCGGCAACTCTAGAGGCTCGGGGAATGCTGGAGATAGCTCTGGTAACACTGGAGGCTCTGGCGACTGAAGAAACTCGGGCTCGGACCGCTTCTGCTGCTGAGGCAGTTGCAGCTGCGGCGACGGCGGTTCTGGGGACCGCGGAAGATGCAGCTGCGGCAGAGGTGTCTCAGAAAGGACTGGGGACGCTGGAGGCCACTCTGGGGACGCTGGAGGCCACTCTGGGGACGCTGGAGGCCACTCTGGGGACGCTGGAGGCCACTCTGGGGACGCTGGAGGCCACTCTGGGGACGCTGGAGGCCACTCTGGGGACGCTGGAGGCCACTCTGGGGACGCTGGAGGCCACTCTGGGGACGCTGGAGGCCACTCTGGGGACGCTGGAGGCCACTCTGGGGACGCTGGAGGCCACTCTGGGGACGCTGGAGGCCCGGGAGACACCGGAGACACGGTAGATGCTGAAGCCGCGGGAGGCGCTGGAGACATGGAAGCTTCTAGGGGCCCAGGGGACTCCCCTCTTACAGCCGAGGAGGCACCGGGAACAATACGGGCATGATAGGGTCCGGAAGAGTATTGGGAAGGACCGAATCCAGGAAGGACTGCTCGGGGAACAGAAACTGACCCGGCATCTCTGGGAACAGAGGCGAGTCCGGAAGCTCTGGGAACAGAGGCGGGACCGGCAGCCCAGGTAGTAGAGGCGGCGGTCTCTTCGGGGTGACTGGAAACTGAGGGGCTGAGGGCGCCGGTGGCGGAGAGACTGAAGGGGCTCCTCGCACGGTAGGGAAGCCTCGTAAACGACGCCGAGGCGCCGGAATAGGCCGGCAAGGAGCCTCGGCGCATATGTCTAGGGTGCGACGCTGAGGGATTGGGACTGGCAGCAGTGGCAGCAGAATTGGAGACGAAGATGACGACTGACGCTGTGGCGCCTCGGGGCCCTCGGGGGTCGGCAGCTCGGGAGTCGGCGCTGGAGGCGGTGACCGGCGAGAAGGTACTGGGAAGGCAGAGGATCGAGACACTGACCACTGGAATAAGGTGAGGGACTCACACACCTTCCAAACCTCCTCAACAGGGGCATTCTGTACACAGCACTTCTCGGTCACAGCCAACACCTTGGCCAGGTGGCTGTATGCCCGTCCCATCACCGTTCTCGAGAGCCGGTAGGCTGAGTCGGCTACATTCTTAGCCAGGTGCAGGCACTGTTCGTAGACCTCCTGATAACTCCGGGCTTCCCGAACACCCCCCGAAAGGAGCAGGAACAGGCAGGAGAGGAGTCGGTCTTGCTCCGTTGACTCGGCTGGGATAACTGGCGGTGGTAATCGAGGTGAAAGAGAGTGAGGGAAGGACCGGGGAGAATCGGGCTGGGAAAAGCGTCCGGGGTTACTCCTTCTGAGAGTTCGGTGTGGGTCTGATCTTCTGTGACAGACACCAAGGGAAACAGGAACAAGCAACATGTTTATAAGGTATTTATTGCCGTACTCACAACATACAAGTGAAACGAGGAACCAGGAACGGTGTGTCCAAGGGAGTGCCACGGGGATCAGACAGAGAGTAGGAGTTAGGGAAGTCCATATATACAGAAGGGGGAGTGCAGACGAGGTGCAGGTGTGTGACTAGGGGACAGGTGAGACTGCTTGTGATGATTGCCAGGGGAAAAGCCTGGCAGAACCGTAACACACAGCGAGAGGGTTTGAACTTTCTGTGTTTGCATGTTCTCTCTGTGTATGTGTGGGTTTTCTCCAGCTTCCTCCCACAGTCCAAACACATGCAGGTTAGCTTAATTGGTGATGAAATAAATCCAGTGTGTGCCCCACCTCTCACCCAGTGTCTGGGGAAATTGGCTCTAAAACACATAATTATCCATGACATGACACCCTCTGCATTAATGTACATTCATACCTGCAACTGCAACTTCATTTCTGAAGCCACCTACTCAAACACATATTCAATCATAGATCCCAGCATGCACTTGGGTGAAAGACAAGTCAATTGTAAAATGGTCATTACCACTTTTTTCGTTTAGGGCATCTGTAATCATTTACTTTAACTGTTTTGAACACTTGAGCTTCAAAATGTCATTTCAGCTACTTTCAACATTTCCCCTTCAGTCCAAACTGGTTTCAGCTCATTTACTTCAACAGATGCATCATCTTATTGTTCAACTCAACCACAGTTCAAAAACTTCCTTCTCATTTTTTACTGCATTTTCATTTCAACTAGCTGCAACCAGCTGATATTTGTTGTCCCATTGCTTAACGTTCAAGTGACACTGAAACCAATTTTAGTGATTACCTTTTCCCTGAACGCAACTGCTCTCAACACATTCATTTGAAACAAAATCTCAGCTTATTTCATTTAGTGTGTGCATGTCAGCTGCTTCCATTACTTATTTTCAAAGGACAAGTTAATGGCTTTCATTGTTTACACCACCAACGACATTTCCCCTACTAACACACACTTGAACTGACAATAATGTTTTTAGCTGAAGCTAACACACACCAGCTGCATTTTAATGTGTTCAGTGCATCAAGACAGATTACTGCCCCATCCACTGTAAATGCATCAACTCTAATTGGCATGGGGCTGTTAGGCACTGGGAGCTGGTCCAAGTTACTACAAGAGGTCATGACACAGTCAGACCAGAGTTTGCGTCCTATTCTTTTGTGGAATTAACCACTCATTTGCTTCTTGTCATGAATTGACCATTTGACCCAGAGTTCAGTCAGGCCGGACTTTGACCTGCCAGCTTGAGAGAGGGATGGGACTTACCTCTCATTCAGAAAATGTAGCCTGTTTATTTTCTTGTCTTAAAACTGCACAGATGAGATTTGAGGATGCTGTTGTTGCAAGAAAAGTTTGGGCGGCCATCTGCCTCGACCAGCAACAACAGACAACAAATAGACACTGCAGGTTGGTGGAGCCAGTAACTGCACATCAGCAATATACAGCTGCAGGACCAGGGACACCTGCAGAAGGTACAGAGAGAGAGAGAGAGCGAGTTAGTGACATTCACTGGTGGCATATACATGTGAGGGGGGAGGAGAGGAGAGGAGAGGAGAGGAGAGGAGAGGAGAGGAGAGGGGAGGAGAGGAGAGGAGAGGAGAGGAGAGGAGAGGAGAGGAGAGGAGAGGAGAGGAGAGGAGAGGGAAAATCCCCAGCAGTCTATGGCCTGGTGAGAGTATATTAATGTGACTCCAATTGTGGTTTTTACAGCAATGCTGTAATACAAAAACTGTAACTCAATAACATTTTAAGGGATTCTTCTTTGTGGTTTTCAACATCTCATTCATTTGAAGTTATGTTTTCATGATTCCTTATAATTGATATGAGGTTATATTTTGTTAGTTTGCTGCAAGTCTGTTTCATGGTTTTTAGATTTTAAAAAGCAGGCATTATTCAAATCACAGTTTCTTAAAACACTTTTTTCTCTTAGTCATTGCAATAAGATGTCAGCAGGACCATGGAACTGGATCAGCTACTGGAAATGGGATTTAGCCATTATCTATTATTATTGTTTGCATTCGTACTGACTGTAATCAATTATTAGTAGCCACCAATGTAACTCTGCAACAGTCAGTGTGCCTCATTAGTCTTCAGGCAGCAACAGTCCAGACAGAGCTTTTCATTAATGGGTGAAGCTAATGTCTGTTGGGTGTTACTATCGGCTCTATCTCAGCCTCTGTCTGCCTGCATCCAGAGGTGAAAGATTGGCCCAGCTGAGATTGATGACAGTTGCAAACGCTGGCCCACCAGCACTGCTGTCACCAGCAAGAACTTAATTACACCCTGAGACTGTTTGTTTCCCTGCTCACAGAATGAAGTCCTATGTGTGTGTGGGGGAGGGAATCAGCACAGTGGCAAACACATTATCAGCACTAACAGACGGTCAATAAAAGTGTCAGAAAAGCAGGGGGACAGTAGAAGGGACAAAAATGTTGAACTAAAGTATTGGATGTAAGTGAGCAAGGGTGAGTTTCAGGAAAAGAAAATGAAATGTGATACAGCAACTTAAACAGCTGTTCATCGGGTGTTCTCGGGATAATCAATAAGATGCAAGATAATATTTGAGAGAGATCGTTATGAGATTGCATTAGAAAAAAGAATAAGGATTAGAACAATCTGCGTGTTTTCATTGTTCAGCTTGTCTTACACATACCAGGCAGCCCAGTGTTTCTGTTCCAGGTCTCATAGACAGGAAGGTTGAGCACCTGGAGGTATAGCACAAGGTAACTGTGGACCAGTGAAGCCACCAGCATGGCCTACCTGCTGTACCTCCCGAGCCACAGCCGGCCCACTCAGCCACTTGTTAGTTATTTCTCATTATGTTTTTTTAAACTAAATTAAATGATTTTTGAATGAAATTTAAATTGTGCTTTGCTCTCAGCACCTATGGCATTAATTATGATGTTATAAAAATAAATTGTCTCTTATTAAATCAGACAAGACAGCACTGCACCACTGTTCAGCCTGTTGTTAGGATACTCTAAGTCTATTTTAAAAAGATGTGTTATTTTAAGTGCTTGCTACTACTCACGCCCTCCTATCTCTGCATGCTGCTCTCAGTATGACTGATGCTCTAACTCTCCTCAGTGACACAAGGTGAGCTAGGGCTCTGTGGTGGAAAGCCACACAAACAGTATGTCAAAGGGCAGGTTTATTGAAAATCTAAGAGTATGATAAGTCCCCCACAGATTTGTAGGCCTGTGGCCTCCTGTTACCAGACTATGGAGTCATTCTTTATTTTGGCCGTGCTGTTGCGTGCACACTGAGTTCTGCTGTCAGCAGATTCTGGTGTTGTGGAGCTGCATACATTATTGAACTGCTCGCCTCCTCTTCTACCCTCCTCCTGAGTCCCTTTCAGAAAAAGCAGTAAATACTCACCCTGAGCCTTTAACATGCACACGACTCTGTTCCTGTTGCTGGGGTCCAGGAGTCTGTAGTTACATTTCCTCTTTTAAATGAGTTAAACTCAGGGATACTGGCAAACACACTCAGTGACCTTGTCACTTCACGTGCTGACATCTTGAGCGGTGACTTGCAGTAGTTCTGGAGCTTTCTGAGACATATACATGTGAAATATAATATATAATGATAATTTTCAGTTTGTTTAAACTAAGAATTATTTTATTAAAAGGTATGTGGTAGAACTCAACATTTATCATAGAACTACCTGTAATCCTTAGTTCAGGTGGTTTTCAGTTCAGTGATCACTCTTTTTATTTATATTTATAACGTTTCTCTCTGACTTGTCCTTCCCCTCTCCGTCTGCCATCATCCCTCTGTTTCTCCGTGTCTCTCTCACTCTCCCTCTCTCTCTGTAACTCTATTGCTATATATAGACTTCTGCATTGCAGATGTCCTGGAACCCTGCAATTCTGGAGGAGCTGAGGAGTCCTAGCCAAAATTTTGGCTGCCTCACGCCCACAGAGCCTGGGTGAGCGGAAACAGCCGGCTGACTGTGCACCACAGGAAGGAAAACTTACAGCATGACTAATCTGTACACAGTAGCATGGTACTACATATCCTGTGTGCAACAGCAACGTCCAAGACATCACACTGCAGCAAGGATGAAGTGTCCCCCACAGAACAGAGTCAAAACCACTGCAGTCATAATCTGGAGGTGGGTGGGTATGTGTGTGAGGGTGTTCTTGTTGCCATGCTAATGTTTCCCTTCACTTACATTCATCTTTGTTGAAAAGAATTGATCATTTATTTTAAAAAGCTGTAGATGTTTTTTTTTAAAAAAAACTTAAGGCTGGATAGTGAATAATTACAAAGTCCTAACAATGATAATTATTTCAATATCAGCTGGGGACAGGCATCGAAAAATGAAACTAAACAAATGATACATGTGGTCTGTTGCTTAAAAACAGCAACTGATTGACATATTTAAAGGTTATTTGTATAAGCTTGGCTTAATTACAGCAAAACCAGTTATTAAATAGATAATAAATACAGAAGAGTTTAAACAGTCCAATAAAGCATCAGTGGAGTCCTTCAAATAACAGGGGCAGGACAAGAAAAAGCAGTGTGTCAAATAAAACATCACCACATTGTTAATGTGCAAGTAAAGAATTTAATGAAAAATGTTGAAATTACATGGGGTCAGCTGGGAGAAAGTAACAGTTTTATTTGGATAGCTCAAAGTGCTGTACACAAAGCATGAAATCCAGAAGACAACATATAAATGGTCTTATACAGGGGACTTCTCTACACTCAAGCACACACGAAGAGCTTTACATGATTTCCCATTGTCACCCATACCAGTGCTAGCTCTGCCATGGCCATTTGGCAGACACACACACATGATCATTCACATATTCGCACACCAACAGACCGGTCACTAGGCCCAACCACTGACCCTTTGATCAGTGGCCAATCTGCTCTACATCCTGAGCCACAGCTGCCACAGACATAAAAGGTGAGTTTAAAAAAAAATCACACATCACAGCATTTAATAGGAGAAAAAAACAAAAATGTACCTGGCATGCACAGATGAAGTAAGTGACATCAATTCAAGGAACATATTCTGGAAAAAGCATGAAAAAAACATACAACTCAGAAGAGTACAGAAGAGCAACAATGGTGAATTGTAATTTTATTATTAATTACATGAAGATTAATCTCAGATGTTGTAGATTGTTTTCTGAGTGATGTATGAAGTTTTCTGCATCACCCTACTGATCCAAAATACCCCTGCTCTCTTAAGGCCCACTCATTAGTGACCCTACACTGTGATTTCAGAAACTACTAGACTGTTGTGTTTGGGCTCCAATACTCACCCCACTATCATTTGGTGCTGCAACAGCAATGGTCGATTAAATATTTATAACGCTGGCTTCCATCACACCACAGAACTGACACACACACATATAGTGAGTTTTTGCTGCCACTTGGTGTTAAAGGTACAAATTACATGGGACTACAGCTACCATCAAGTCTTTTTGTCTAGTTGACTGATTGACATTAGCCTGCATTAAAGTGATACTGCTATATCTAATATTTAATACATTGTCCTCTAGGATATTACAGGTTATTTTCTTTTTATATAAAAAAAGGACACGTCTTATTTTAAAATCATGAATTCTCCATATATGAAAAAGACGAAAGAATTGTTGTATGAAGAATGTCAGAACATCATGGTTATTTATTGTAATGATTAGGTTATTAACATACTATTTCTATTGTATTACAGAACATGAAAAATAGGCGACAATATGCTGTGTTGTTTATGATTATATACAATTGCTCAGCACTCTATCACACAGTATTTGTCTTGAATATAGCCCATAGCTTCTATGACATCAGAGGATAGAAATGACAAGTTTGCTAAAATGAAACTAAACATTAGCCGAATGAACCTCAAAAATAAAAGCACACATGACACTTTGCAAACTTCTTTAGCATTGAGAGTATGAGAAATATTTTCCATGTCTTGATGTATCCAAAAAAAAAAAAAAAAGAAAACAATAGACGTAATGTTAGAAAAAAGGATTTTCAGGATAAATGATGAAAAGTAATTTATGTTAAAAATGAGATGTAATGGATTAAAACTCTGTGATGTGAGGGCTGAGGAGACTAAACCATAAAAGACAGCATTTTACAGTTTTCAGTCACCCTATGTTTGGTAGTTTCTTTTTGCAATTTGCTTTTGGACACTGGCTTACTCCAGTTAATAACTTTAGACTTTTGTACCAAATTGTTTGAGATAGATGTGTTGTTAACTGCTCCTCATCCAAACTCTAGTGTAAATGTCTATAACTAATCAATAACATTACATGACTTATGTTACCTTGCAGTAACGTTTCTCTTTTCTTTTTCAAGTTACTTTTTTTATTTTATAAATTCACTTGACGTAATATTAATCCACAGTTTGCCATAATAGTCTGGTCAATCGTTTATTTTGAAAACCGGAAGTCGTATTTATTTTGTACTCTAGCCAGTGACAACGTTTGGCTTCTTCGAGAGGAAAGTGTTGCTGTGCAAAATTTGCTAGAAGCTTAGCAGAGGAATTATCGCTCCAAATAACAAGTTGGTGTGTCGGGGCCACAGGACCTACCCTGTTGTCGTTAGTATCAGCTACGATGACAGAGCTGAGGCAGCGTGGAGGCAGAGACACCGAGTCTACGGTACAGCAGCAGCGGTCAGAGGACAAGGTAACGGCGGCATGCTAATGCTAGCGGCCAGCTTGCTGCGCTGAAGCCCTCGTGTTTATGGCTTGATTTCTTTAATGTTGTCTTTTGTCTGGAAAGAGTCGCTTCGCCAGAAGAGTAACCATAACGTAAGAGATGTGAGCAGCCACTAGTATTATACAGATCATCCACCAAGCTAACTACTCAGATGTTAGACTTCAGTTGCTACCACTGAGGGTCTTCCTGGGGAAACAGGCAGATGGAATGCAAAAGTGAACATTTTATCGAAATGAGCTCTGCTTTCTTTATCAGACACATGCCGTCACATAGATTGACCTTCCTCATATACGTTTAATCTTAATCTGGCGTTGAACTGGCTTCTTTATTTGATGCCGATGAAAGCAATATTAAATAGTAAAATATTTGACTGATGTTTGGTGCGTCGTGCTTTACTGCTGGCTACATGAAGCTTTGAACAGCTGAAGACCGTCTGTGCTGGTATTAAATGTGTTTCAGAAACAGCGTTAGGTAAAGGGTTTAGTCACTGAGCGGCCCGGGCAGCAGTGTGACAGCAACAGGATGTTCAAACGAAAGGTAAACATCTCTGCTGTCAACATGGATGGCGAACTTCCCAGGAAATAGTCGAAGCCAAGAAAGGGGCGTGGTGGTGGTGTGATGGATCTGGTGATCGATTCGGGAGCAAGAGGGAAGGTAGTGGACGCATTAGCAGCATCCCACGACAAACCACACAGGCCATGAGAGAGAATTATAATGAACTGATGACCCTCATTTACCCAGTGCTTTTTCTGAAGGTGCTACTTTTTATTTAGTTTCTCTTGTTGGTCCTTAGGTTTTCTAACAGTGTAACAAGGCAAGGCAAATTTATTTGTATAGCACTATTCGTACACTACGCAATTCAAAGTGCTTTACAAGGCATATAATTACATTAAAAGCATTGAGAAAAGCATCTAAAAACAAAGACATTTAACATAAAATAAATTAAAATAAGATGTAAAAGCACATTAAGAAAACAAGGATGAACAGTTATTTGAAGGCAGCAGTAAACAACAGTGTTTTCAGTCCAGATTTGAATGAGCTGACAGTTTGAGCAGACCTCAGGTGTTCAGGAAGTTTGTTCCACAAGTGAGGAGCATAGTAACTGAATGCTGCTTCACTTTGTTTGGTTCTGGTTCTGGGAACACACAGTAGACCTGTCCCAGATGACCTGAGGGGTCTGGATACCTCATAGGGAACTAATACATCTTGAATATATTTTGGTCCACAACCATTTAGTGCTTTATAAAGTAGCAATAAGATTTTAAAATCTATCCTTTGACTAACGGGAAGCCAGTGTAGTGATCTAAGAACTGGTGTGATATGGTCCAGTTTCCTGGTGTTTGTAAGGACTCTGGCAGCAGCATTCTGAATTAGCTGCACCTGCCTGATTAACTTTTTGCTAAGACCTGTGAACAAGCCATTACAATAATCTAACCTACTGAAGATAAATGCATGAACAAGTTTTTCTACATCTTGTTTAGACAGAAAACCTTTTATTCTAGCAATGTTTTTCAGGTGGTAATAGGAAGATTTAGTGATGGATTTTATGTGGTTGTTAAAATTCAGGTCTGAGTCAATGATTACACCAAGGTTTCTGGCTTGATTTGTAGCTTTCAATGACATGGCGTCAAGGTGAGCAATGACCTTTGACCTTTCGTTTTTGGGGCCAAAAACAATCACTTCTGTCTTGTCTGTATTGAGCTGGAGAAAATTCTGGCACATCCATTCTTTGACTTGATTAATACACTCACATAATGAAATTAGAGGACTATAATCATGAGATGATACTGATATATAAAGTTGGGTGTCATCTGCATAGGTATGGTAGTCAATGTTGTAGTATTCCATAATCTGAGCAAGGGGCAGCATGTAGATATTGAATAAGAGAGCAACAAGAATAGACCCTTGAGGAACCCCACATTTAATTTTTGTTCACTCACTCATAATTACCAAGTGAGACAAAATATCTCTATCTCTATCTCTGTCTCTATCTTGTAAGTAAGATTTTAGCCAATTTAACACTGTGCCAGTAACTCCCACCCACGTTTCTAGTCTATCAAGCAGCACATCATGATCAACTGTTAAATGCAGCACTGAGATCCATCAGTACTAAAACAGAGGTTTTGGATTCATCATTATTCAAATGTAAATCATTTAAAATTTTAATAAGTGCAGTCTCAGTGCTGTGGTGTGTGTGAAATCCAGACTGAAGTGCATTAAAAAGATTGTTTTGCACCATAAAACTGTGAATTTGTTGAAAAAGTACTTTTTCAATTATTTTTCCCAAAAATGGAAGATTTGATATTGGCCCGTAGTTACTTACTGCTGAAGCATCTAGATTAGGCTTTTTAAGAAGAGGTTTTATAACAGCAGTTTTTAAGGCCTGGGGAAACTGCCCTGACTGAAGAGAACTATTGACAATCTGCAATACATCTGGAGCTAAGCTGTTAAAAACATTTTTAAAAAAATTTGTTGGTAAAATATCAAGGCATCATGATGTAGATTTTAATTGTAGAAGCGTTTCTGCCAGAGCTCTGTGATCAAGGAGATCAAAATGTTCTATTTTTTAGTACTTACTGAATTAGCGAATTATGCACTGATGTACTTCTAACAATCAGCTATAATGCTCTTTTGCTGCTATTGGGAAATAAATTTAATGCATGTCACTTGTTGATTGCCAAACAGATTTTAGGAATCAGTGCCCTGTCTGTCATCATTTAATCTGAGGAATCTAAAGAGAAACACACAAGTTAATCTTTCTTTTTGTTTTTAATAATAGCAATGTAATTATCAGTACAGACTACCAGTCCAATATTTGTGTTGGTATCTAAACTGTTTCTAAAGGTCAAAAGTCAGCGGAGTGCACAGTTAAATCAGGTGCCACATTAACCAGATGTCTGTACTGAAGCATCTAGAGTAGTGTGTACTTGTTTACTTATGAAGCGCTTCTCTCAGTAAAAACCAGGATCTCTTTAGTATGGCCACATATAGATGTGGGTGTGGTAACAATGGTAACTATTTGTGTCTTAACAAGTGGTGATGCAGGCAATTAGTGAATTGTTGTTGTTTTTTTAGTTTAAGGAGGACCACAAGCAATACCATGTGATCATCTGCAGCCTAAAGTTTATTATTGCAGGACAATAAGTCGTTCTAGTGGATCCTCTTGTAGTGATGTAGTCATCATGCTGAGTAGAAGGTAACTCTTATTAAATCTATTCTGACTCTGCTGCAAACCTTTTATGTGGATGAACTTGCTTTAAACAGCTCTGTTGAAAGTGACATTGGCTTCTGAAAGTAACAGTAGTTATTAGCATTGGTCTAGGCATAAGTAATAGTAGAATAAAACTGAATCCATAGATGTCAGAATGACCCACAGTTTAATACTTATGTAGTTTTCTCAGTGATACCTCAACCCTCTCTTGCGTTATGGATATTAACGTGTTGCATCGTCTGTCAGTTGTGTGCAGTTGCAATTAAAGACTTTTTGTGTCTGTAACAACACATTGTAATGTCTGTAAACATTTCGAAGCATTTGTGCCTAATGAGCGTGCAAGTACAACTTAAAGAAAAACGCAGCTAAAAAACTGACAAACCTTTTTGCTTTATTTCTATGGCACCTGCTCTAGTCTGGATTTAGACGTTGTGCTCTAAAAGCTCTAAAACACCAGGAAAGACAGCCTTAGAAAATAATTGTACTCATCTGTTCACAGCCTGCAGTTCTAGCTTTTTCTGATAACTTTGAGATGGACAAAACAGCCACACTCAGGGCTACTGCTGGTTTAACATAAAGCATTAAGGAGGAGGAGTGAAACAAGTGGCTATTTTTAACTCAAACATCCTGAATGACGGATATTGTCTCCATAGAAACCACCAGGCGGAGAATTATCCTGTGTGTGGATGCTTCTGTGTTCAGTTTGTGGTGCTTTTAATTTGTGTCATGATTTGAAGGAAAGCCAATGACCTTTTCCAAATGTTGAGAAATGTAGAGTTTTGGGTTAATTTAGGTTAGATGATCCAGAGAGATGGAGGGACACTGTAGCAAAGGGGGGCACACTGACAATTGCAGCTGTTACATTGTGGTAGAAGCCACTTGCCTTAACATTAAATGGATCTTTTTAAAACAACACATTTTCCTGTAATAACCAGAAAATGAGAAAACATGCTGCTGTAAAATTAGTGTTTACATAGTTAAAAATGCAGTAGATACAGATTCATTATCCATATAGATCTATTAAGTAATTATCCAATGGCATACCATCATCAAATCAAACCAGAGAGCATGTTTCATACAATGTTAATTGTAAAATGTGCCAAACATTTCAGTACTTTTATATATAATCTGGGACTTGGAGACTCCTGAATGAACCATTATATAATTTTGTGTTTGTTATAGTTCTGGTTTTATTTAATGTATATGTCACACCACAGACATACAGTACATGCATATTCAATGCAATGTAACTGCAATGTAATGCAGGACAGTAATTATTGCAGGACAGTAATTATTGCAGCCCTAGTGTGAGACTAGGTTTGCGTCTCCAAACAGCAAGCCAACCATCTGCTGTGTGAATGAGTGGCGAGCCTTATTTGGTCACCAGCAGCAGAGAGGTCAGTGGGAGTTGAACAGCAAAAGGACAACCTGACCCAAAGTAACCTCTCTGTTTTCAACAGAGGAGCTGTAAGTGTGTATAGCTGCCACTGTCTGATGACGGCCGTCCTTTGATTATTGTTCCCATGGCGATGCAGAGATCAGTGTGCTTAAAACAGGCCTGCATCAGGGAACAGACGGTTTTGAGAAATCAACAATATGCATGGAGATGATTTGGCAGTATTAACCCTCCCACACACAACCATGTCAGTCCTGCTGCTGTTTGCCTAATGCAGTATGTCCACTGCTGATATTGTGAACCTGAGGGTGTTAAGTGACATATCAATATTTCTTTGAGTACATATCAATTAACTGGACTAATAATATACTGTGTATTTGGTGGCAGACATAGCGTGTTTATGAAAGGACCGAATTAATACAGTTTCCATCTTAAATATTCATGATCCACCCACACTGGGCTTGTCTCTTATTTTGGCTGATTAGCCTTGTCTCCAGAGCAGCCATTGTCTAATCACGGCTTAGCAACCTGACAGGGCACAGCTGGTCTCTCAATCTTTAAATGCAGTGTGCATGGACTTTAGTGTTGTAAGACCTGGCATTTAATATTGTGGTTAGTAGTGGCTTTTAAAATCGCCTTTCCAAAGCTAAAAACCTAAAAGCATGTAAGGGTAAACAGAACAGTATTTGTCTGCTGTAATTTAAGCTATATATGTTGGAGTGCCTGTTTCTCCAGCTTCTCCAGCTCTAGTGTAGTAGCCCAGTGTTACTTCTAAAGCCAAGGAGCCTGTCACAGCTAACTACATTATGTGGTATTACAAGTTGGGTTTATGTTTTAAGCACTGACATATCAGCTGTATGGAAGCCAGGATGCTACTGTCTGTGGCTCTGTGCTGCTTGGGAATCCATCCGGGGAAGATTATAGTCCCACACCTCCAGCTTTTTACCTGAGATTATGTGACACTTCCCAGACTCTGTCATTGTACTCTGATGCTGTTTATCCAATATTAAACATCCAAACAGCATTTGTTAGAAGGGGAATGACTTTTTTCATTACAGTATAATACTGTACTCTAACTCTGTTCAGTTGTTCTTTCAAGGTATTCACAATTGCAATCTGACAAGTCACAATTCAATTTTGGATATCTGAAATAATGTCACTGTCATTGCGCAATTTCGCAATTTTAGTATTTATTTGACAGAATTCACTTTACAGATATCTGTAATATATTAGTATTTAGAACAGTTTCTTATTTAAATGTCTGTAATGTATTGATTATTAGAACAATTTATTTAAATGTCTGTAATGTATTGATTATTAGAACAATTTATTTAAATGTCTGTAATGTATTGATTATTAGAACAATTTATTTAAATGTCTGTAATGTATTGATTATTAGAACAATTTATTTAAATGTCTGTAATGTATTGATTATTAGAACAATTTCATATTTAAATATTTACTTAAATAAATGACATTTTGAATAGTAAGAATTGCTCATCGACTTAAATGGGAAAACTTCTTTAAGATATCTACAGTTGAACTATGACTATCCACAATGTGAATTCCAGATATCTATAATTACATTTAGTCAAAAGTAAAATACAGATATCTTTGATGGACTTCTGAGAAGTCATAATTCCAATTAAAGATATCTGTAATTTGACACATTTAAGAGATACTTTAATTATCTTTTTGGATAGCTAAAACTAATAGTCACAATTCAGTTGTGCATATCTGAAATTCAAATTCTGAATAGTCAAAATAGCTTTGAGGATATCTGCAAATACTTTATAGATATCTTGTAGAGGTACTTCTGTATGCCGTTTTGACATAAAAAGGTTAGAGTAACTATCCAGAATTGCATTTCAGATATCTAAATTACTATGATGATACTATGATAAATATACTTGATATGTAAAGAGTCATTAAAATATAAATGGAATAACTAAACAGCTTCTTGTGTTTCTGGTCATTTTGTCATTGTACCTGTGCTTCTTTTGTGCCCTTATGTTTGTCTTGTTCCCCTTCTGTCTCTGTGTCAGGCTTCAGACAGTGAGCTGAGGGTAGAAAAAGATGGGGTGTCAGATAATGAATCCAAGGTGGACTCGGGAGTCCCAGAGGTGCCAGTCCCACCTGATGACACACCTGAGGTTTTAAACAAGGCCCTTTCTGGACTCTCGTCAAGGTGATTACTGTCGCTGAGTTTTGAGTGTAGTAATAAAAGTGAGTTTACATATAGTTTTACCAATATTTCTCAAAATGCATAATATCAAACCTGGGTTGTATGTGTATGGACACAGGCTTTTGTTTTTAGAGCTGCAGTTACTGAATATACAATCACAATAACACATTGACTCATCACTATACATGTAATGCTCATTGAGGTGTCCTCATATGCATACCAATGTACTTCACATTTCCTTTTTTACAATTTTAATGTACATCTGACCAATCAGAAACTAGTATTTTTCACATTCAGGTGATTTATTCTGACCACCAATTATTAAGCCACATGCTTTGTTTGATCAGTTAAGCTCCTTTACTCCTCTTCTGAGCTGACGCTGAACGTGTGTGCGTGTGTTTCCCCTCAGATGGAAGAACTGGTGGGTACGAGGCATCCTCACCTTGGCCATGATCTCCTTCTTCTTCTTCATCATCTACCTGGGCCCCATGGTGCTTATGATGATTGTGAGTGAAAACAACACCGATGGTGCTGTCCAAAAGCTTCTTCAGTTTGTTGCCCTACAGAAAGTTTATGTATAGTTTATTTTACATTTTATTTTCTCAATGTGTTATTCATTGTGTTGAGGTCTTCTAAATAATATGTGTTGTCTCTGCTGCTATCAGTTGGGAATTCCTTTAAAATAAGCCTGTCAATCATTTTGTGTGAGCAGGACACAGGTTATAGGACACACACACACACACACACACACATGCAGACACAGAATTCTGTCGGTTCAATGGTTTTGTCCCTGCTGTTTCTGTGGGCAGGTCCTCTGCGTTCAGATCAAGTGTTTCCAAGAGATCATCACCATCGGCTACAGTGTGTACCATTCCTACCACCTGCCCTGGTTCAGGACGCTGAGCTGGTGAGGACGTATAAATAAAGTACACAAACACTTGTTAAAAAAATAAATAAATAAACAAAAGAAATACAGACATATTTTGGAGAGGCATCATGAACACAACAATTTTTTTCTTTCTTCTTATTGTTTTCTCACATTTTTATTTTGTTGCAGATGTCCTGAGGTTTGTTTTTTTTTTTTTGCCTGTTTAAATTCTTGAGTAGACTGTAGATTATTAAGCCAATCAGCAGTGACAGTGATAGCATGGTATTGTGTAGAGGTTTTCAAACTGAGATACCACAAACAGAACTGACATATCTGCGCCCAGAGTGAGTTGGTCTGTGGGCTACGTCAGCTCAGGTTTTCTTTTTAAGCTTATCTATATGTTTTGTCCTGAAGTAGCTATCAGCAGTTCCTATTTGGGATGTAGTCCGTGATGTAGAGATAACTATCATTGGGTTATTCAAAACTGAGGAAAACTTAAAAGCATAATTCTCAAGCAGGTTTTGGTGTTAAGTTAATTAATATATTGGTTTCCTATGAAAATGTAGGTCACATTCAGTCAAAAAATATGTGTATCGTGTCTGTTTGTTCAGACTCAGGCAGTGTACACATTGATGCTGTGTGCAGTGATTGGAGTTAAAGGTTTTAAAATACCTTAATTTTGTGCAAGAGCTTTGTGTCACAGAAACTGCTGTAGCTCCAGCTGCTGACCATGTTGCTGTGCAAGACTAATTCACAGACCAATACAAAGCTTCCAGTTGTTTTTAAGGCATCGAGATAAACCTGTTGGTTTCAACTTTTGCAGTACCTGTGCTCACGACTCTGCCTCCATCCCCCGTCCGAGGAGGCACATGTCACAGTTTGAAAACCTCTGGTATAGTCTGATAGATAGCAGAGTCCTGACATTCACTATGCTATGTCCCTACAGAAATCAAAATACCACATGCAAATAGCAAAATATTTTGGTTTCTAACATTAATCATGCAGGGTCAGTCCATGAGTACAGTTTATTCACGTGATAGGTTCATTTTAAGCTTATTTCAAGTCAGAGCTGCAATAAAAATCCCTGCAAAAAAGTCTTTGCAGCAATTGTAGCCACAGGCATACTGAATGCAGTGTCAGATTAGCTGCTGTCATACAAGCAGTGAGATGTGTACGTTTGCCTCAACCCTCCATCCCACAGGTACTTCCTGCTGTGTGTGAACTACTTCTTCTATGGTGAGACTGTGACAGATTACTTCTTCACGCTGGTACAGAGGGAGGAGCCACTTCGCATCCTCAGCAAATACCACCGCTTTATCTCCTTTACCCTCTACCTCACAGGTACAGCCACCAAGATTTGATTTGAAAATGAAACCTATAAAGATCAGTGTTTGTAATAGTGCATGGAGGAGATTCATTTAACAGAAATACATTTTCACACGTTTCATTTTGGAGATGTGTCACAGCATTATGTCATTCAGTACTGGCTCATGTCATGCTTCAGTCATGCTTCAGTCATGCTTCAGTCATGCTTCAGTCATGCTCGAGTATAGTACAGTTGAATGCATAGATAGAAAAAGACGAAAAGAGGGCCTGTTTTATGTGGCAAAGGACATATATTTCCAGTTTAGACTGTCACCTGCTATTTAATTCACAACTGATAAGTTGGCATCAGGTTCTCTCAGCACATAGCAGTGTTGGGATTAATTTGGACCTGCCTGAAGAAAAATATGAATAAATGTCTAATCAGAAAATATATCTCCTCATGATAAGCATCAAAAATGTAACATCAAAAGATCATCCCTGATGATTTTGTGGCCTTAGGCTTGAGAGTTCAGTTTCAGGCACCATGCTAACTGGAAGTCTCACTTCCTGTGCTACAGGTTGTCAGTTAGTGGTTCATTGCTATTAGCTGCCAAACAGGATGTCGTGGGGAAGGTAGCACCCTGACTCTTCCTGCCCCTTAAATGGTGAGCTAGATTCAAACTGAAACTGAATAGCCTGACTGTCTCCCTGAAGTGTCAGGAAATAACCAAATCTGCAGTGCTTTCACATGATATAATTTTAGATGTCTAATTCCAGGTCACATTACACCTGACCTGGAAGAAAGTAAATGTCAATCTGAAAACTTTTAAGAGAGTAGCTTTTTAGAGTCTACAGTATGTCTGGTTGACTTCTTTTTTTCCAAGTCAAAGCACTTTTGATGGCTCCAGCAATCCTGGGCTTGTCTCTGCACATTAACCTTGAGATTTGAAGTAGGTCAATCTAAATTTAGTCCACAATTTGATCAAAGATAACCTAGATTCCGAATTAATTAATCTCCTCCTTTTTACAGTTCTGATTATGTCCCTATTAGATGTTTTAGATGTAAGTGAAACTTACAGTCAAATGCCAGTGTCAGATGGTGTCTGTCTGTATAAACATAAATGCAGACAAATTCAATGACAGTTGTGGACAGTTGTATTTAGGGTAAACTCTCAATTCTTCATCAGTGTATCTATCATGTCCACTTAATTGGGGAGAGATCTTACATTCTTTATGATAATCAAGAGGAGACAAAGTTTATAAGACCTCAGTTTTTCATGGTGCTTCACTCCCACTCTGCTCCCAGTTCTCTTAACCCTCAGCTTCAGGGTGGTTTCAGGTCTCTTGCAAGGAGGCAGGCCTGTAGAGCTAAGAGTGGCTCCTGTGTTAATAATGCTGTGTCCATTGTAATGCATCTCTCCAGACTCAGTCTTCCTCAGTTTTCTCACATAAGCATTGGAATTAGTAGATAATAATGTTTCCTTGTAGTGAAAAATGTTACACATTATTTATTCTTTTGTCTTAGGTTTCTGCATGTTTGTGCTGAGTCTGGTGAAGAAACACTACCGTCTTCAGTTTTATATGGTAACTAGCTCCCTGCTACCTCATGAGCACTAGCTTCAAGGCTACTAGGTTATTAATGAGATTAGCTAAAATACAGGCCAATAAGTAAAACTGGGCCAGAGATTGTTCTAGTAAGCGTCTCTGTTACAGAGATGACTCCAACCATTAGTTGTGTTAACCTGAAAACCTGAACTTAGAACTGCAGAAACATTGTCTGACTAACTCAAACAGAAACAAACTGTACAAATGCACATCCTTTCAACATTGCACTGAACTTATATTTCATCACTGTCATTAAGACTCTTGTGTCAGTAGAATTTATTTATGTTTACTCTGGTAGCCCCAGTTTTACAGCCACACATACACAATAACGTTTCCCAGCTCTGTTAAGTATGTAAATTCGCCAGCTACTTGTCAGTTTCCTAAACGTTAAATCACTAGGAAACAGAAAGTGTTGTTACTCTATGCCAATTTCCCCCAGGAATATTCAGAATAAAGACTTTGTTGAGTACATTTTTACATGAAAGGAAATTCAAACATGTCCGTGTAATAACATACTTGGTTAATGTCATCTCCACAGTTTGGTTGGACCCATGTGACTTTATTGATTGTGGTGACTCAGTCTCACCTTATCATTCACAACCTGTTTGAGGGGATGATCTGGTAGGTAAACACTCGCTCTGTCTCATGTTGTACTGTATACAGCTTTGCCAAAGCAACAGCTAATCCTGTCCGATAAAATATTTCAAAATCAAATTAGGTCAGTTTTATTAATTGCAGCACAGAAGTTGTAGCTGTTGAGCATGTACATAAAATTAGCTTGTAAATTGAGTATGTTTTTTTTTAGATTGTATTATCACAATCTTGTTTGATCAAACAGATTTTCATTTAGTCTCATATATGACTGATGTGAACTCTGTCTGAAAAGGTTCATTGTGCCAATTTCCTGTGTGATCTGTAATGACATCATGGCCTACATGTTTGGTTTCTTCTTCGGCCGCACTCCTCTAATCAAGGTTGGTTGTTATAATCACTCTCAGTAGCTGCATGAACCTTAAATGCAGACACTGGATGTTTATGTTGTTTTGTTCACAAACATCTTTATGGAAAATTACAGCAAATTATTCTCCCCATCATTTTAGAATGGCAGAATAAGTTAGTACTGTGTAACAAACATTGTCAGTGTCTAAGAGTTTTGGTTGTTGACCAGTTATGGACACATTAAATCTATTGTTCGGTAAATGCTTTGTTATCCACAACTTCAATTTGTTCTTTGCAGCTGTCACCTAAAAAGACCTGGGAGGGATTCATTGGTGGATTCTTCTCCACCATTGTGTTTGGGATCATGGTAAGACCTGCCTCTTGTTTGCACTTGTCCTTACACCACAGTGTTGGTGTTTCCCCCAAATTTTCTAAAATATTCAAGAGTCCCTTCATATTCAAGTATAATGAAACAGGGCCTTGTGGTTTAATTGGTTATACACAGTAACCCATTTGTCATAGTGTAATATAACAATGGGATTTGTGCTAGCATGGTTTGGTGAGTAAGTACACCCTGAAAGTATTTTTGCACAATGTTTTTATTAACCCTAAAAGAAATGTGAAAAAAATCTGCATTGTGATATTCAGAAAGAAATCATTGAGAGAATCATTTGGTAAATATAAGTCATTAATACTGTTTGTATTACAGTGTTACCTATTAGATACTTCAGCTGTGCCCCAATTTCTGGGAGTTACACTGTGGTGGAGACGTATTGTGTGTCACACTGGGCACATTTTAAAAGGAGCCATCCCAGTGCACAGTCAAAACAAAAAGCTACAGAATGAGTGGCAAGCACCAAGCATTTCAGTAGCAGCAGCTGGTTAATGATATGGCTGCTCCTTCCTCTCCTCCCAGCTCTCCTATGTGATGTCTGGATACCGCTACTTTGTGTGTCCGGTGGAGTTCAACAACGACTCCAACAGTTTCCAGGTGGACTGTGAGCCG
Organism: Mastacembelus armatus; assembly: GCF_900324485.2. Taxonomy (NCBI): domain Eukaryota; kingdom Metazoa; phylum Chordata; class Actinopteri; order Synbranchiformes; family Mastacembelidae; genus Mastacembelus; species Mastacembelus armatus. Next base: position 4,341,702 of record NC_046641.1, on the reverse strand, counting down.
TCTGACCTTTTCCAGCTCCAGGACTACGCCCTGCCCAGCGTCCTGGAGTCTGTCACTGGATGGGTACGACTCACCTGCAGCACCTCATTCATAATATCTGCACTGTAATAAATTTCATGTGTGTTAGACTTAGAAATGAAAATGTGAGTAAATTCAACTTTCAGATAAGCTTGATTTCAACTCAAGATGGAAAGTTGCATATGTTGGTAAACTAATGATCATTGTTTCTTTAAACTTGATGCTCTGAGTTAAAAACGACACTATTTTACCTCACGATTTGTATTTAATATAAACTTATCTACATTTATACTAATTGTCATTTTAAATTCTAAATTCTTATCTAAATATATATGGTTAGTACTTAGCTTCAAAGTGATTACCGTTTTTCAGTAGCTCATCGGTCTTTAAAAGAAAAAGAAAACACTTATTATACCAAGTGGAGTTTAAGAGATAATATAAGTCCATATAAAATAAGATAAGATGTATTTGCTTCTTCTTTGATAGTGCTTAAAATTGATAAAAACTAAGTTGATGAAGAATGGAATTTAGAAAGGGATAAAAAAAAAAGTGATTTAATACACTGGCTGAATTCTGTTAGCATTGTGCCAATGTCTCACAGTTTGAATCTGACCCTTCCTTCTTGTCTCCACAGACCACAGTGCGTCTCTATCCATTCCAGATCCACAGCATCGCTCTGTCGTCATTCGCCTCAATCGTGGGACCCTTTGGTGGCTTCTTTGCCAGCGGCTTCAAGAGAGCCTTCAAGATCAAGGTAGGAATGAAGGATGCCATTATTATTCCACTTTTAGTTTGAACCTTCTGTTTAAGTGTTTTCCTGTTTATATTTGCATGATCTCCTTGGTGGACTGCTCAAAATAAGATACCGTATTTTCTGCACTGTAGGTCACACTTTTTTCTATTCCTCTGGCTTTTCCTGGGACTTATGTAGAAAGTCGACATATATGTGGTTATTTACAGTAATTTTGTCAAGTAGTCACTAGCATTAGATCATCCTCCTAGCACTTTTGACCGAACTCAATATAATACTGTACAACAGAAAAAGTAAAAACATTTATGTTTACACTAAACTCTAACTCCTAGTGTAACACAAGTGAAAATGTTGCCCAAAATAAAGAGCTATACTGCAGACTTCAAAGTGCAGGTAGTAAGGTCTGCAGCTGAAACACAGTTTGGAGTGAGTGTCGGTATTCAGACAACAGGAGAGTAGAGGAGGACACAGTGCTTTACCTTCTCCTCAACGTTGGCGGAGTACCTGACATGGATGAATGTATTTTGTAATGCACTTCTGCTTGTTGTTATGCCTAGTCTACATTTTTCATAGGCTGATTTAGACTATAATTAGTATAATTAGAAATGCAACTTATACACCGAAGTGACTTCTTTATTTCTTTTCTGTTTAACAAGGTTGTTTTTTCTAAAAGTGACTTATACTCCAGAAAATACGGTACATGTAGTGTCACACCCCACATAATACAGTGTGCATTGTGCTCTATGCCTCTGTTCCTTATGTACTCTTATTTAACCTGTTTCATTCCTGTGAACGTATTTTAATGAGCCTGTATGTGTCTAAGCATGTGTGTACCTTGTTCTGTCCTCAGGATTTTGCCAACACCATCCCAGGACATGGTGGCATTATGGACAGATTCGACTGCCAGTACCTCATGGCCACATTTGTTAATGTATACATTGCTAGCTTTATCAGGTAAACACATGATATTTAAATATGTTGAATATGACTGTTGATTTTCACCTCCACACACATACTTTTCTAAAGCTCTACACAACTGTTTAGCCACGCTGGAGGTGACAGGAATAGCACTGGTAGGCTTTTTGGTTGTTGGTTGGTCCACAAATTGTGTTCAAAGGAAAATACTACTGAATGGGTTGCCAAAAAATTGTATGAACATTTATGATCTACAAAAAAAATTAATTAGCATCATTAGCATTAGCATCATTAGCAACTGCTATTCTTTAAGTGGCAGTCATCAAATGTATTATTCCAACTGGCTTTACTAAGAATGAAACTGTGGTAAAAATGACCTGATAAATGTGACTTGCAGCGCTTGTATTAACTTTAACATAGAAATTTCACTATAAAATACAAAATAAAGTATGAAATTTAATTAACAGGTAAAGGCACTCAGTCAATAACATATAACACGAATAGCATAAATAACATATCAACAATTACTATTAAAGTGTCTAATGGGTAAAGTACCAGGTATTGTAAGTTAGGTAATTAGCCTAACGTTATATCAGACTCTTTTCTGTCAGGATATGGTATTGTGGATTGTGTCTCACATTATAGCAGATAAACACTTAAATTCATCCATTATGTTTCTGATTCAGATTTTCACTGACTGCTGCTCATTTCAACAGTCACTTAGGAAAGAAGGATTAAATAAAAAGGTCAATTCTGCCCAGTTCATTTTGGGTCAATGTGTGTTCGATTACCTCTCTGCCTTCTCTCAGGGGCCCCAACCCCAGCAAGGTGATCCAGCAGCTCCTGGCCCTTCGTGTCGATCAGCAGCTCCACATCTTCAACTCCCTGAAGGCTCACCTGACAGAGAAAGGCCTGCTTCCAGCACTGGAGGAGGCTGCTGCTTAGAGTCACCTGCACCTGTACGGGCTCACCTGGAGAGAGAGACCGACGTGGAGGGCAGCACCCAGGGGCTATGTGCAGCCCCAGAGCTCTGGGAGACTGGCAGTGCTTTACATGAGCAAGAACACATCTTAAAAAAAAATTAAATAGAAAAAACCCTAAAAATCTGCAGCCATGAGTCATTCCATTTAATTTGGATATGAGAGTTGTGCATGTTTGTGTTCATGCAGTCTGTGAATCATGTTTCTGACAGTGTTGTCAGGTTGAGTTTGTGAATTACTTTACTGCTACACATTTCCATTATAGACAACTTGTATCTATTCACACTGTTGAAAAAGATGTTGGTCAGCTGTACATTTCTACCTGTACACAGGATATCCTCTATATATAATATGTGTTAGTATTTTATTGTACCATTTTATTTGTGTTTTTGTTTTAATGCACTGCTCTCAAGCCTGTTACTCACTGGATTTTACTCCAACAGTTTAATGTTTAATTTTCTTGTTTTTAATGTTTCTATTTATGCATAGGTGGTTTTTATTTTCGATATGTTCTATTGTATCTTAATGTCATGTCCGTGTCTGTTTTATTCAGACTGAATTCATGGTTGCCATCTGCCACATGCATTTGTGAGGTTTGTGGTTTTGTTTACCATCTTTCATCATTTTAAAGCCTGCCATGTTTGGCCAAATCACTGACGTTACATTATCACTTATCATGCAGAAATATAAGAAGTATGGCTTAAGTATTTAATTGAATATGACAAATACAAACTCCAGACTGAAGGCCAGTGCAATGTACACCACCAGCACATGAAGAATAATAGACATAATAATAGATAATAATAATAGACATCCCCTGACCTAGTTTCTGTTTCATGGCAAACTGTACTTTAAGATAGGAAACGCAGTCACACAAAGTTTTATTTTTAATTCTTTTGTTTTATATGACACATTCTATACTAATTTTTTTTATCTTAATGGGGGAGCTGTTAGAGGGTTTACTCATGTCCAGTGAGATTTTGGGGTTATGTCATTATTGCTTTTATTTGTGAAATTGTTAGGATGGAGTGTTTCAGAATGAATACAGTACAGTATTCGTTCAGCGATGGTTTCTACACTGCCCCCGTCTGCATCTGTGAACTGTAACCTCACCGTGTCTGCAGCTTCACACCCAGAATATGACTCACTGCTTGGCTCATCTATGTTCTTATGTATCTTATGTTAAACTTGGATTTTGCTGTTGCATTTCTTTACTGTAGACACACCAGTATTTATTCCCAGAGGGATTATTGTCAGATTATTTGATATTTATGTCACTTGTGTGGTTTAATTTGTTGATAAAATATCAAAGCTGTAACTTCTTTATTGTTAGGTTCATTGCCCCTTTTCAAGCTTTCTAAGCAAATTTTCACCTGCAGTTTATAGTTGTTTTGGAAAACATTAAACAGGCATTCTGGAGATTTAATTGTCATTGTGACTACTGGTCAAACTGTCTTCTGTGGCTCCGGAGGAGTTTTTTTGCAAAGTCTGCAGAATTGCCCTGGTGATGTCTTGATGATGTCATTTGGTTTATCACAGGCTGGGTTTAGGGACTGTCCTTTTTAGCAGAAAGAGTAATGCAAACTGGTGGACTTTCAGAAGGATGAATATTATTGTGTTACAGGGGGTCATATGAAAGATGCTAGAGATAGCATTATGGGAAATGTAGTATCCACTGTTAAGTCAGGTTATCCCAGCCTCTGCTGCATCAGTTTTACTGTTTTCTTTAATCTGTTGTAAGTCACCACACTTTATAGAAGTGCAATACAAATTTGCCCCTTTAAAATTTCCAGCTACTGTGTTTTACATCAAGCTAATTGGGATTTTGATTTGTTAAAATATACTTGATTTTTTTGGACCTGAGCCACAGACTGAACCCAGATGTGGTCCAGCAAATTGTACACTTATTAATAACAGGTTTCTGGGGTGTTTTGGAGAAGTGATGGTGCTATAGAGGGGCTAGGGCACTAATCCAACAGTCGCGCTGTGTATGTTCAGTGTATGTGGGTCCAACTTTGGTCAGACAAAGATTTGGTCCTAATTATCCTGCCATATTATCCTGCCGATCACTTCATTCATTATTTTGTTTTCATCCAGTCAGATAGAAGAATTGCTTTATCCTTGTCAGTGAAGCCAAATGAACTCTGTGTAGGTACTGTATGTATTATTGTAACTCAGACCAAACTCTGCATGCAGTGGAATTGGACAAAGCAGCAATATGACCATACATTCATGCAGTAATCAGTGTAGCAGGAATGTGAAGCTCAGCATGTGGGTGTTTCTGTATGGTGATCTTATTAAACAGCTTCAAATCATGCTATTGTCTGTGTGCAGTAAACAGCTGCTTCACTTCATCAGTTTGCCAACTGAAATGTCATCACATCGGATTTTGTTGTCGGTGTTTACACAATTTTGCTTTTGCTTCAGGATGTCAGTCAGTGTGTTAGTTTAGTTTAACCAAACATGGCTGTACATGTTCTTTATTTTGCATTAAACGTCACTCATATTTTTATTAATGCCATTCCATTCACATCTTTGAATTGTGTGATATTCAACCAGTCTTCACTTTATCTTTCTGAAAGTATATATTTTATTTAAGCAAATTACTATATTGTACATTTAAGAAGATGTTTAGAAACATGTTGAGTGTTTAGTATTTTTGGTTAGAGGAATATTTAAGGTATTATTGCCTCATAGGAAAGATTATTGAGATATCAGAGCAGTATTTTCTCTTGGTTTTCTTGCTGTGACTTTAGTGCAGTTGGGTGTTTTCTAGGCTCTTCCCTAGATGTTGTGCATCAACTTCTGTGTTGCAGTGCAGGTTAAAGGTACAGACATTTGTAGCTCTGTGTTGCATCGTCTCTTTTGAACAGACAGGAAGTTTCTAGAAAAGACTGGTGTCTCAGCAGTTGTAGATGTCTCTCTGGCTCCATGCCTCCTGTATGGTGGCTTGATGTTTGAGGTTTTTAGCCCCACAGCTTTGTACTGCCATTTCCTCTGTCTGTTGTTACAAATGGCCACTAGAGAGAGCTGGAGCTCCTGTGGTTGGCTGAAGTGTAACACTGATGCAGCGTTGAAAGCAGAAAGGTTTGACCCTTTGATACTGCTGTTTGTTACATTCCAGTACCCCTAAAGTTCAGATTTGCTCATAAGGAGGTATAAATTTAAAGCATATAAAACTACTTTTGATGTTTTTATGTTTCATGGCACACAGGAAACTGTTCTATGCCATTTTTTATCAACACAGTGCCACTTCGCTGTGAACCCCGACAGGCCAGGACCCTCTGAAGGAATGTACGAGAGTCGTGACTGCGATGTAGCGTAGGCTCCCCTCTGTGAACATTTTACTTTGTGGTTATATTCTCTTACAAAGCTTTATGATTTCAGTATATAATTATTTAATTGTGCAATGGTTTGTGTTGAGTTGTACATTTGTTTAGAGAAAACTTGTACTCTGATGCTAAAATGTGCTTCGCCTTGTTTCAGAGAAAATTAAAGATATAAAAAAATCGTGTCATTTTGCAGTATATGACTAGTCTCTTCCCTCTTGGTCTTCTTCCCCATTTTCAAATAAATATTCAGTTCATTAAATTACAGACCCATTTTATAGCAGGACTTTATGCCTTCAGGAACAGAAAAACACTGCAATTGTATTCAATAATCAGCTGGAGGTATCTCAAACTTTAAAATACACCTCTGTTCTTTTTGTTCTGTCTCAAGCAGCCAGTGCTGTGAAGCAACATCCTTACGGAAGGAGTCAAACCAAGACAGAAAAACCATTTCCTTTAAGAAAACACCCCTGTGTTTTCTGTGACACTAGTGAACATTAGTCATTTGAAATCTACCCACTACATGACGCCCTGGAGACCTGTTGGTGAATCAGTCTGGATGCCATTTACCCAACATCAGGACAAGTATCAACATGGAAGTAAAGGCAACATGAGGGGATGTGTTTTGAAGGGCTTAAAAAAGAAGAAAGATTAAAACACAGGAAGTAGGAAGTGTGTTCTGCAATATCTCCAATTTGTGTGTGTCTGTGCGTGAGTGTGAGTGTGTTTCTGTGTGTGCGTGTGTGCTCCGGTTGGGTGTACGTGTGAAATGAACCACTGACCTGTGCTATGAGTTAAGGACAATGTCTCTGAAACTACCTCGCAACTGGGACTTCAGCACCTTCAAGGCTGAGACAGCTCGTATAGGTAAGCCAGTGGCTGTGCTGTGTTCACTGTCAGCAGTGTGGAAACAGTGCTGTCACATTCGGAGACAAATTTACTGTAGCTCATGGTCTTTGCGAACTGAGAGTAAAAAGCTGCAATTGCTCATATGTCATAAAAACAGGGATGATACAGAGAAACTACAAATCTACATAAAAGTACTTGCTAAAATTTAAGGATACATTTATTGTCAACACAACACAACTGTGATATCATCATACTGATAAAATGAAAATTTGCAGAAGTGATAATTACTGACTGGTTTGTACCTTGTTCTTGGGCTTTGGCTTGTGAGTACATTGAGGGTTGCTTGCTACATGACTATGGTACCTAGATGTGGTTTGTTATACACAAATCACTGTCACCTAATATAGAATGACTTGTATATTGCCATAATGTATAGTATTTTGTAATTCAAAAGTGTTTTTCTTTTGGAACTCGAGCATAACCCCCAGCGGTTAAAATAAGACAAACTTTGTGTGTCTGTGTGTGTTTGTATGCAAACTATGTGCAACGTACAGTGTTTTAAACTTAGAGGTCTAGACTTAATAGCACTGTGCTTACCAGTATTTGCATAGGGTGGAATCAGTGCAATAGCATGCCTTGTTTCCTCTCAGGCTCAGATGGCACAACATTTACATCAGTTTGACATAAGAGATTTGCACACAAACAGTGGCTGCATAAATTCTCCACAGTAGAGTTTTGCATTTGTTCACAATAAGCATCATGTTTGCTGCAGCTGTAATTGTTTTTAGTGGCACTGGTGTTCAGCACAGTGGAAGGAAGTAGCAGCCTGTGGAAGAGTTATTTTAAGTTATTCTTGATGACTGAATATTACTTGCTATTATTATGCTCTTGCTGCAGTATGAAAGTGTAGCTTCCTAAGATGGTGGCCTCCTCATGATTCTTTCACCTTGAGATGTTCAGTGGACCATGACTATACTGTGCCCTGCAACTGGAGAGGCACAGCAGGAAACTGATGCAATGTTTCTGCAGAACTCTGACTGTCTGTATGTAACTGTACCTACATATATAGTGTGTATGTAACATTCATACATGTCTGCCCTTTAAAAACATTTTGATGACCAATATCTGTCAGTGTTTGAGACATGAATTAGTTGATTCTTGAATAACAACCAAACTAACAAGGTAAATGTGATTTGTTTGCTGCTTCATAAACTAGAATAATAGAGACCATATATAATTCTTGACTTTATTATTAATAATGAATTGTGTGTAATCAGGGCAGCACAGTAGTTTAGTGGTTAGCACTGTTGCCTCACAACAAGAGGGGTCTTTCACCTGGGGGTCTTTCTGTGTGGAGTCTGCATGTTCTCCCTGTGCTTGTGTGGGTTTTCTCCAGGTACTCTGGTTTCCTCCCACAGTCCAAAAACATGTATGTCAGGTTGATTGGTGACTCTAAATTGTCCATAGGAGTGAGTGTGAGTGTGTGAGGTTGTTTGTCTCTATGTGGCCCTGTGATGGGTTGGTGACTGGTGTTGCATATAAAAGCCTCCACACAGTCATTGGGAAACTCTGATCACTCTTCCTTGATGTGATAGTGGTCCTCTTGATGTTGAGCAGTGAACACATCTTTGGCGTGCCCTGGGACTCATCACGAATTGGGGCCAGTTTAAAGGATCCATGTATTTGTCAGCTGAGGGTGTGGCGTGACATCAGCCTCTGTGTGTGGGCTCGAGCTTTCTCAACAGCACTTTCCCCTGCCCACAGGAGGGGGGGTTAAAATTAAGGATAAAAATTAGACCAAACAGACTCTCAAGCTTCTAGGTGGAGACCTTCAAAGTGTTGCTGGCAATTATGTGGCAGCTTCCTGTTTACCCCAGTTGCGGCCCTTCTTCTCTTCTCCTCTATCATCTTGCTTAAAAAGACAGAGTGAATTTAAGAACTGAGCAAGTGGACTGAATCTCAGTCCAGCTATCTCTGCACTCCTACCCTGTGTACTAGTGCTGTTCTCTGGGCCACGTACACCTCTGCCTTTGTTCTTTCATCATTCAACATTAAACCTCCCCATCATGGCCTCACAGAACTAACTATGTCAGTCAAGGGTGACCTTCATACTCAAAATATGATGACATTTAGTTGTGACGGTTTCAGTTCAGGTTAAGTGTACACAGAATTTAAACTGACCTTTCTAGCTTCTAGCATAATGTCTGATTGTTTGTTTGCTGCAGACTTGTGTTATATATGAAGAACAATCACAGCCAGTGGTGCACCTTCCACAGGAAACTGATCTGCCCAGCCCAGCTTTCAGTCTGAATGTACATAGGTAAAGACCAAAAATAGGTCACACTGAGCAGGTCTCTCAAACTTGATAGGCTGATGCATATTCACATCAAAAAGAGGAAGTGCTCTTCTGCAATCGAGTAGTGCTGATATTTTTGTAATGTTTCATAGCTCCTGCTCTGACACAGCAGATTGGACATTGTTTTTACTGCTGCTTTCTTGTGGTGTTTGACAGCACGATCCAAGAGTGTGATACCTGGAGAGGGAGGCCCTGGGCTGGGCTCACCACGCTCCTCCAGGTCCATGGAGAGACCACTGAAGGCTGGCTGGCTCAAGAAACAACAGAGGTCTTTAGTAAAGAATTGGCAACAACGTTACTTTGTGCTGAGAGGAAGCACACTGACCTACCACAAAGATGACAAGGAGACCACTGTCCAGGTGCACATTTTTACAATGTCATTTATACAAATACACATACCTTACAAAAACTGCAACAATGTTTTGATACCTGCACATACAGTTTGTTTTATGCAAGACTATTATCAAAATTAAGTCCATATCTCTGCTGATTTTTAATATAACACGCTGTTCCGTAAAAAAAAAAGTAAGTATGGCTTTGAGTAATAGCAACTTAGCGTATTAAATGTGTATATTTAAAAGGTATTTATATGTTTATAAGTAATATGCAACTTATCATTTCCCATTAACACCACAAACACTCTGCTAGCACTGTGGCTAAGTCTGCACACTTCCTGTAAACAAATAGTGCTTGAAGCTGCACAAATAAGCTCTATTGCAAATTATTTTTATTCACTGCATAAAATGAGTGCTAGTGAGACCAGGAAGAAGAGGAGTGTTCATGAAAATACAAGGGCATGCACCTGCTGTACCTGAGGGGTGGGCTCTAACAAGCACAGATCAGAAGTGACAACAAAAATTCAGGGTCATTTCAGCTTCTTGCTTTGGTGTAAGAAAAGAAGTAAAGGAGTGAGACAGTGGGTGAAGAAAGGCAGACAGAGAAGTGGGGCTGCACACATGGTGAACTGGGAAGTACACTAACATAAGAAGGACATAAGCCAAATAAAAATAGATTGACAGAGAGGATTGACTTGGCTTTTTGAATGTGTGTTTGTGCTGTTGTTCTCTGCTCCTCAGGGAGTCATCCAGCTGCGGTTCAGTAAAGTTAATGAGCTCCCGCCAAATTCAGATGACACGGGGAAGTACCTCTTCGAGATCATACCACGTAAGCATTTAATCAACCCTTGAAAAGGCAGCGAAACTGACTAAGCCTTGCCTGGCTATCAGGACTGTCCTTAGTGGCCCTACTCATCACCCTCATTTCATTCTTTCATTATATCATGTGTGTCCTATTCTTTCTTCTTCATTAGGACATTAGAACTTTCTTAAACATTTCCTGTATGCCAGTATTTTTAAATTATGCGTCTGTTTCCAAAATGACTTACAGGTCTCTTTCTGGTATGTGTCTGCATGAGACAAAACATAGCTGTATGATAACAAGCTAAAAACTACCAAGAAATGATAGTAATCTATATCTATTTCAGCGTTTCTTTGAACTAAGACTCCAGTTTTTCAAACAATAGCTCTCATGTCACAGGCTCAACCGGAGACAGAGAGCGATATCCATATGTTTTCATGGCAAATTCCCAGAGTGACATGGAGGAGTGGGTCCGCACCCTGCGAAGGGTCATTGGTGTGCCGACAAGTGGAGGTTCGGTCAAAGTTTCAAATGTTATAACCATTTCTTTCATTCTCTGTTGCACAGCTGAGGCAGATAATATGTTTTCATGCTGTTCCTTAAAACACTAATCGCTTAATGAAACAGGCCTGCACACACAAAACTTAATTTAGTTAGGGAAACTGCACTACATGTCTCACTAACTTGTGTATTTAGAAATATAAAGTTTGGGCTGGACTACCTTTCCATAGAGTCGACAGAAGCCCTGAGGGACCTAACAGCTTATCTGGCCCTGTCTGAAATCTGCCTACCAGCACCCTTTAAGCTCACTAATTAAACGTGGTGCCTTCTGAGATTATTTTGTGAAAACCAAACATATGTTGATTTCTTACTTATTTGTTCTTTGTATTTCTGGGCTATTTCTTTGCAAGAAGAAGAGTCAGTTCCTGGATTTTTTGCCGGTTGTCCAGTGTCCTGTAAAAACCTAACCATGTCATGATGTGTCCCTTTGCATTTCTGCAGTGTTTGGAAAAAGTCTCATAGACACAATAACATATGAGCAGCGTTTTGGGCCTCACCTGGTCCCAATTCTGGTGCAGAAGTGTGTGGAGTTTATTAAAGAACATGGGCTGAACGAGGAGGGCATCTTCCGCCTCCCTGGGCAGGACAATGCAGTCAAACAGTTCAGAGACGCCTTTGATGCAGGAGAAAGGCCGTCCTTCCCCAGGTAACACACTCAGCTCAGGGTTCAGGATTGGACTCTCAGGTCTACCTCAATATTACACTGATGGTTTACATGAAGCACTTATTCAGAACTAATTCAAACAAAACAAGTGATGTATTATGTGCCATATATGATATAACTGTATGGACCAGAAATGCAAGTATACAGTGGTTATACTGTGATTTATTCATTTCATAAACAGAGTTACACATGTCAAACAAATATAAAAGCGCCACAATGTTCTTGGACATCATCTCAAGCCCTCTTCAAACCTGGCTGAGCAATGTGTGAGCTGAACAGGTTCACTGCTATATAAGGAGAAAATGTACTAACCTCAATCAATCAGCATCAGCTCTTTTATGAGAAAGCAAGGAGAGATGAGAGAGATACAGAGAGGATGACAGATATCTCTGCCTGCTCAGAGCTGAAGATGATACCACATCCTGTTCTGGCAGGCACATGGGAGTGCACCAGTTTTACTCAACATTGTAGACTCTTCTGACAGAGCTCTGGTAAAACAGCCACTTCAGCTCTGCCTGAAGTCTGATGTCAGAGTCAAAGAGCACAGTGTTAGAGGCAGTAAGGGCGACTGAAAGATGTTTTATGTCATAATTCAGGCCAAGAATAAAGCAAAGAATTCATGATGTTTTGTTTTCTCTCTAACTGTACTCTTGGCAGAATCCAAACAGAAAAAACTGAATCCCAGCCTGCTGCACAGGCTAAATATACAAAACTAAGCCCATGAGGACCAAACAGAAAATTCACAGAGGACATTGTGTTCACCAGAAAAGATTCAAAAAACAAAGCTGTTGTTCCCACAGCATGTAAATACTTTGCATGAGACCAGCTGGATATTTAAACAGACCTTTTCAATAAACCCTAAACTCACAGACACATGGAGTAAACATTTAGCACACGGTTAAAAAAATACAAGCTTTAAAACAATAACAATCCAGTTCACATTACACATTTAAGTGTACATATTGTAAATCAGTAGACTTGATATGCAACATGTTTAGGATATTCTAGGCACAGTCATTTCAGTTTTTATTAACTCTGCACACTGGCAAAAAATTATACTGCTCCTATATTGAGTGTTTAGGGTATAAATATATTCTCTAAGTGGATGTTAACTTGATATGTATCCTCTCCTGCAGTGACACCGATGTCCACACAGTGGCGTCACTGCTCAAGCTGTACCTGCGTGAGCTGCCGGAGCCTGTGGTGCCATGGACACAGTACCAAGACTTCCTGGAATGCACCAACCTTCTGGACAGCAGCAGCTCAGAGGTATGCTGGTTCAAACACGGCTACAAGGTTTCTACATCTGGGTCTAGTCTGTACTCTGTGTACTGTTTGTGTGTCCTCCACAAAAGGTTTTTACTGTGACTGTATGTGGCCTTTCATTTCTTGGCTCCAGGGTTGGGGAAAGTTGGAGAAACAAATTGCTCTTCTCCCTACAGTCAACTACAACCTTCTTAGTTATGTCTGCCGGTGAGTAGAAGCTCCACTCCAAAGCATCATGGGATATTCATAGCATAGCAAAGACACTATATAACCATGCAAAATGTGTGTTCTTGTTCTGCAGGTTTCTGTTTGAGGTGCAGCAGCATTCCCAGGTGAATAAGATGAATGTGGAGAACTTGGCTACAGTTATGGGGATCAACCTGCTCAAACCCCAGATAGAAGACCCCATCACTGTGATGAAGGGTGAGAACAGAGAAAACATCACTTGTGTATCCTGGGTTATATGAGACCAAGCACAACAGTCCTGTGATACCATGTATTTCTTTGTATTTGACTGTGAAAACTGTATCGCTCACTATTTGACAAACACTCTGGATCAAACCATACCAATGTCATTAAGCAATGTGGTGTGGCAATACTATGTCCTTCTCCTTTTTAGAAACTAAATAAAGCAGCCTTTAGCAAACACGGGGTTCACAAGTCATCTCATTTAGATATTCTTGTATTATGTGGGTACTGATGAAGTAGCAACACCATATTTCATCACTTCCATAAAGCTGATATCTCAGTAATGCTGCTGCTGGGGAAGTATTCGCAAAAAGTGCATTAGAAATCTAGATGTATTTCAGTTCAATTGAATTTTCAAACGAAATATCCCTGAATTATTTGCATATGAACCTAAACATAAAACCTTTTGGTCATTATTTTTGCATGTTTGTGTTTTTTTTTTTTTATCCACAGCAACGCCTCAGATTCAGAAGCTGATGACAGTAATGATCAGACAACATGAGACTCTGTTTCCTCTCTCGAAAGATGTGCTTCTCCCCCTGCCCTCGCAAAAGACTGAGAGCCAGAAGAATACTCCTCGAAGCTTTGTGGGTTGGGAGTCTGCAGAGGTACAAGCAGCTACCCACACATTCAGTTCAAGGTCCTGTTTTAGCGATGTGGGCTGGTGATACACACACACACAACAACAAAATAAGTCTGCGGAACAGGCCATGGAAACAGTCAATACAGACATATGGGAATGTAAAAGTTGGCTATAGGGCCAGTAGTGCAAATTCCCTATAATAGTCTCTAACATTGAGTTGACATAAACTGTGGACTAACAACACTACACCCAGAAGCAGTTGGTCTTTTCCACTTTAATTTGTGTCTTGACTAAACAAAAAATATATGACCTAATAATTAGTGAGTTTTAGAGCTGCTGGTATGGAGAGCCAGGGTAACTGTTTCTCTCCGTATCCAGTCTTTATGCTGAGCTAACAACAGAACAGTATCAGTTCTCATCTAACACTCTACAAGAAAGCAAATAAGTTTATTTCCCAAAATGTCAGACTATTTTTGTAAAGCTCAAATGACATTCAGTGAAAAGGGAAGTGGTAAAAATGGTTGTATATCATCTGAACTCCTTAGATTAAACCACCAGCAGAAACATATTAAACAGACAAGTCTTTACACTCATTTAGTTCATTAGATATGCCAAGCTTAAACAAATGCAGTCCTGCAATAAACCCTCACATCATGAAGGTGATAATGTTCAGATTAGAATAGAATAGTTTTTAGAGAGGTTTTCTTCAGCTGTATGGTCATTTTGAGGCTGTAGTTTCTGCTGCTGCCTGGTAAAGAGAGGTGTTAACATTAATCAGCCTAACCTCATTGACATAAGCAGCAGCAGAAACTACATTTCCATATGACTGACCAACAACCAGTCTCAACATCTCAGCTTTTGTGCTGAGGTTTTTAATAAACAGTTGTCGTTCTTTTGCTGAACTTTGTTTCTGCCTCAGTCTCTTCTCTAAAGCCCCTCTGCATGTAAAGGATTTGCATTCATATCTTTAATTATTCATTTGCTATTGTGTTTGTCTCAGATGGCTGATGCTTCTCTCTCTGAGTCTCCAGAAGAGGAAGAGGACTTTGATAGTCCAGGCCCAGACAGATTAAACTGTAGTCCCCACACCACCCTTCCAGAAACTCTCTCCCTTTCTACAGATGACTGGCTTGGAAGTCCCCGCAAACGCACCCAGACCCTGCCCACCTTCAACTGCCCCCTCACAGGCTTGGCAGCTAAGGCCGATGTTCTCAACCGGTGGAGTCGTATCCAGGAGAACATGGAGGAAAAGAGTGGGACGTTGTCAGAGGACATTTTTAAGATTCTCGACCTCCGGAGTCCAGGACTGTACAGGACTGACAAAGAGGGAGAGGATAGGATTTCATCCCGAAGAGGGAGTGACAACACGGTTCTTTCAACAGAGGGCTCCCAGAAACCTAACAGCGACACCCAGCCTCTCCCGGTGATGTCCCACCTAAAGAGTGCAGAGACCCTGACAGGGAGCGGCTCAGGACAGCAGCTCAACAACAAGTCTGAACAGAAGGACAACCAGCAGCTTATAGACAGGTAGGTTCAGCTGCTGAATCATGTTTAAACATGAAAACTCTGACAAGTTAAAAACGTGATAATGAACATTTTAAATCCTATACTAGAAAACATGGTTTTAACAAGTTGCCTAATTTAGTGTCACAGTCAGCCTTTATCTCTTTTTATCTATTTTTACAAAACAAAACAAAAAACAAAGAAGACATTTGCAATGAAAATGATGCCTGAGTCCAGAAAACTCTTGGAACAAGTTGAAACCTTTTTAAAAGAGCATATATTTTCAGACCTAGTATCAGAATCATTTTTGCAGTGACAAAATGTTGACATCTTTTTGGGCTTTATTTATTTAATTTACAAACACCAGGACAAACTGAGTTGTTTGGGATTTTTTACAGTATAACTGAGCCCTCTGTCTCTCACTGTCTCTTTCAGTCTGCAGCAAGAGAACACTGGGCTGAAGGCCGCGGTGGCAGAGCTCCAGTCCGCTCTGGAGGCAGAGCGCCACCGTGTGGCTGCTTTGGAGATCTGCCTAAAAAATGCAGAGCGCAGTCGAGACGAGGCCCAAAGACGCAATGAGGAGCTGCGAAGGGACATTCAGCAGTTCTTTACCAGAAAGTCACAAGCTCCCACCTAACAGTCTTTTTCAGACTCACTAGTATATGTTTTTATAATCCCCTTAACATCAACAGAGCAAATTTCACAGGAGCTGATTGTGAAAAAACACTGTCATCCTCCAGGGGGATGCAACTGGATAGTTTTCATTTTTCCTAAAGATAACTTATTGGCTCATGTGTTTATGTCTGTGAGAAACGTCTGCTAAGAAGAGATCTGAACAGGCTTCACATTAAGGACTTTAAACATAAGTTTGTTTCTTCTGGACAGCTGATGTGACTGTGTTCAAACTTGCCGTGAGCTGGTGCAGCTGTTATGCAGGACATACAGAAACGACAGCACCACACTTGGAATAATTACCCTTTCGTTAATTCTGCCATTTGGAGACTTTAAAGGGAAGAAATTAAATTCAGTGGAAATGCAATGATTGACATCAGTGGATGAGATTGCACTTCCTGGTCAGCAGGACAGCTAGACTCTACAATGTTAGTGATAGAAATAATTTGTGTTATATAAAGGAATTGGCCAACCCATCATTAGATGTGTCATGAACTTAATAAAATTGCATTGCTGCATGAAACAATCTTACACCACAGACATTATTTTAATTACCAGTGCACCAATGTAAACTGCAGTTTACTGGTGCATATTTACTGGACATCATCACTGATGTGAAAATCACTGACTGGCTCTTTCAGTCAAAAGGCCCAGATTAGGGGAGAAACAGGAAAGCAATGGTAATGTCTTTTCAGTTGCATGAATGAAAAGCCACAGGCCTGAAATAGACAGAGTGAACACTCATGGTAGAACGTGCTGCCAGTGTTACACTGAGCGCCCCTGGTAGCACAGTGAAAAACCAGATATCACTGTCATCTAGCCAATGCAGTTTGTTTCAATAAATCTGTACTAATTAATCAACAATCAGGAAATGGTTACCAAACAGGGGGTGAATATTCACTGTAAAATTGTTGGACATCCAGGAACATGACTGCAGGTGAGTTCTAACATTGCTCTGTGACTGGAGAATGTGTGATAGACAGTTGTTCATAATAATGACTTGCACTGTGTTAAATGCGCCCAGCTTTATAAATGCAGTAATACGTTAGTTTCCTAAAAAGTTCTTGATTCCTGCACCATTCTTTGGCTGCTGTTATCATTTGGGAATGAGTTAATTTTCGATACATTTTTGCCTTCTAAGACAAATGTTCCCTTCTGGAGGAAATACAGATGAAAACCGTAAAATGAAGATACAGTATCAGTGCAAAATGATCATCTGTTAAAAGGTCCAAAAATAGCAGCCGCAGCCTCCATGTATATAGCCTTATTTGTTACTCATCAGGGTCCATAATGGAGCCCATATGGAGGGGCCCAACTATGTGTGCAAAAGGACATTACCGCTATCAAACCTTCTTACAGCCTTCAGGAAGATGTGATGGTCTGTTACAGCAGCAGTTTAACAGTGCAACAGATAACAGCATGTCTGTCAAATATCAGCCTGGCAGATGAGTGGCAGAGGCAGGAAAAAGCTCATTCCTTCCCATCTCTGTGACGCACCACAATCAGGAGTGTATCTGCAGGTCACACAAAGAAGCTCAGGAATGAAGTAGTGTGGTGGGATGAGAGTTCAGGTGATGAACAGTTGTTCAGATCTGTCAAGGAGCCAGTGTGCGTCATTGATATTCTCATCAGAAAACATCTGAGCACCCTCTTGACCCCATGTTGGTGCCAGTGCCAGTCTGCTTCACCATGTACAGTATATCCATACATGCAGTAATGACGCGATAGATGGTGGAAGTCCTTCTCCATGAATCACCCGTTCTTCATGGCTATCAGATCGGCTGTGTTGTTGTTTCCCTCATCTAAAAAGCACAGTCTACCTTTCATAACAATTTGTGAATGTGCCTCATCATACTTGCTCTTACATTTTTTAGCGAGCCTCTTGTGTCCAGATAACCCATTTCAGACACTGTGTCCGCTTACCCGAAGAGGAAGTACACAGAACTTTCAACAAGCCCAGTGGGGGTGGGGGGTGATTGTTGCTTGACTGAATGAATGTGAATTATTATTTTGCACCATACTCATCATGAGCTACTTCAAATACTCTTCAGATGTGCTGTGAGCTCAGCATCTTTCATTCGCGATCATTAAAGCCTCACACCTCATTGCATTTCAATTTCATTTCGACAAGTGTTGTCTAATAGATGTATCCTGTTACATCCAGCTGTATCAACAGACCCTAGGTGTATTTTGTCAAAAAGTAATGGTCAGTGCAGCCTACACAGCATGCTGCAGAACTCCACCATTTACAAAGCAAATAAACAAGAAGGAGAATATCAACCTTGGAGCATCCACCCAAACAAAATAGCACTTCCACAAGGAAGAGGCTAAAGGACAGTGTTTACAAAATCCTCATTAAGGAAGTTGTGAGATAACACACGCTCATGGTGCATCACACAAAGTTGAAGGCACGCACGCCCACACACAAACACACAGACCAGCAAAGAGACCTCAAGCACAGAGAAATGCAGAGCCCACCATATCATAGATAAGGGACAGAAAGAAAGAGCTGGGAAGAAGAGAGCAGAGCACAGACAGAGAGACTGACACAGGAGAGGACACAACAGAGATGAGTTGGATGGACAAAGACAAGACTTGGCCACCCTGTCACCTAAACTGCAGCCCTGTCGCAAAGGACATCAAAAGGTGTGCACGAGAATAAAAGCTGTGAGATCTGGAAGAGAGCAGCACAAATACACCCTCCTGCAGACAGATCCAACACTGGTCAGTGCAACATCTAGTGCAGTGACTACTGCCAGGAATCCAAACTTCCTTAGGCTACAGATGAACTGAACAATTTCAATTAACTTTCAGGCTAAGGAGTTCAGCGATCACAATAATTTTGTCTTATTGTTGCATCAGCTCATCCACAGACAACCCCAGAGGGCATAAAGTTGGGTGCTGCAGACTTTTTCTCATGGCGAGCATTTGCTGGGAACTAGGAACCATCTGCTGCTCCAAGCCTTTGATTTTGCTGTTTTCCATCCTGGTGATCCAGGGGCCTCTCTGGGGAGAGAGCAGCCCCATTTCCAATACCCATCAACGCCATCGCCCTGCCCCAGGGCTGGGTGACGGGCATGGAGGGGTGGTGGATCCATCACTGCTGGAGCAGGACAGCAACATGGACATGCAGAGCCTTCTAGAGAACCTGAAGGAACAGTTTCTGCGGACTTTCAACTTGTCAGGCTTGGGTCCTCCTTCCCTGTCTCCTGGAAGCGCACGAGAAGAGCCGCCTGAGTACATGATGGAGCTCTACAACCGTTTTGCTAATGACCACACTTCCATGCCCACTGCAAACATCATCCGCAGCTTCAGAAATGAAGGTAAAAAAGTTGAATTACTTTTCCTTTTTAATTGTATTCCATGTTTTTTTATTTAAATATTGTATTTTCCTCGTCTCACTCATGTCTGCAAGGCCAAAAAATGGCAGTTAATGTAAGGTAAGTAGTGAAACTGAGAAAGTCTTCTTTCATATATGAACATTTTTAAATAACCAATTTAAGTGACTTCAATCAGGTGAAAATTTTAGATATCAAGTCCTAAATACGGCCATTGTCACTTGGTACAAGTCAGTGATTATAATTAAATAATTAAATGGAACAGCTTAAAATAATATTTGAAAAAATGAATAATACTTGAATGTTTGCCAATAAAGGATGAAATCCTCAGTAAAGTTAGGCTAGGAAAGGTTTACCAGTTGCAGAACTCAGCTGAAAACATAAATGAAAAGACAAAATATGCAGTTTCATTTTAACCATTTATTTCTCTTCCTCAGATTTATCTCCCAGTGATGTGGATGTTGGGGGAGTGAGGCGTCACCCTCTTCTCTTCAACGTGTCAGTCCCCCATCATGAACGCATCACAGCAGCTGAGCTTCGCCTTTACACCCTTGTCCAGATTGACCGCCACCTCTACTCTGGCGTTGACCGCAGGGTCACCATATACGAACTAGAATCGCGTGACGGGGATGACAACATGACTGATGAGAACTCCGTGAGAGGTGATGGATTCAGGGGGGGAGGAGAGAGGATAGAGCTGGTGGAGTTGGCTTCCCGCCAGGTCTACGGCACTGATAACGGCTGGGAGGCCTTTGACCTCACTGCTGCTGTTCACCGTTGGCGCAAATCTGACCATAGCACCACACACAGGCTGGAAGTGCACATTGCCAGTGTGGCCAGTGAAGATAATGATCAAGGTATGACAGGAGACAGCAAAGACAGGAATCCATCTGAAGGAGACATGAAGATTGACACCAGCCCTGAAGAGAAACATAAACCCTTGCTGATTGTTTACTCTGATGACCAAAGCAGTGACCATCGTGATGACAAGCGTGAGCTGAATGAGATGATTGACCATGAAACCTCTAACATGGTCCTGCAGAACAACTTAGGGACGAGCCTGAATGGGCTGTGGGGTGAGCTGGGGAGGGATAGAGCGGAGGGAGATGTTGGAGCTGAGCCAGATGAAGAGGATCTCATCCAAATGCGATCCAATCTGATCTATGACACAGCATCCCGCATTCGTCGCAATGCCAAAGGCAACCACTGCAAGAAACAATCTCTGTATGTAGAGTTCAAGGACATTGGATGGGACAGTTGGATCCTTGCACCCACTGGTTATGATGCCTTTGAGTGCACTGGTATTTGTTCCTTCCCGCTGACAAAGCACGTCACACCCACCAAGCATGCCATTGTTCAGACTTTGGTCAACATCAACAGTCCTCAGAAGGCGGCACGAGCTTGTTGCGTGCCCACCAAGCTGGACCCCATCTCCCTGTTATACCTGGATGACACAGGTGTAGTCACCTACAAGTACAAGTTTGAAGGCATGGTGGTGGCCGAGTGCGGCTGCAGATAGTCCATGCTCTGAGTTGGACTCTTGTAAAGTCTTACAGTAAAAAGAAAGACCCTGACCTAACAATAAGCTGCAAAAAGAGATAAGCCAAATATGTCTTTAGGAACAAATGGACAACTGGTGGAATCTCTGTAAAAGGGAAGTAGAGGTGCACATTCACTATTTATGAAACTATGTGCACAAAGTACTTCATCATACACAGCCAAAGGCATGAATTTTAGTTGCCTTCATTTAATCAGTGGCGAGAGAGTGTGCTGCAGAACAAATGGTGATGCAAAGGTGTGTCTTCATACCAACAAGAATCAAGCTTTCCCAGAGGACTGAACTAAGCACATCCTACAGTGTGTGCAGCCTGGTGGGAACTAGTGGGCCGGCTGTCCCCCTCCCTCTGCTTTCAGTCTTCCTTTCTACTTATCTCTGGCCTCCCCACTCAATGCAAACACTAATCAGCACTTCATGTGTCCTGGTGCAATGAAATTCCCTCCCTGAGGCAACCTGACAAGACATGAACTCTGCAGGCCCACCTCCTGCCTCCTGCAACCTCCTGATACGTATATTCTGCATAGGGGTCCTAGTGGCAGGGTTATCATTCCCAACCCTGTTTCCCACTTCACATGCCTCTTTTCCACTCCCCCAAGCTACAGCGATAGCAAGGTGTTGGGGGCTGAGAAACATGTACGCCACCACTCAGGCTGGAAGGACTGAACGCCATTCTGGGCAACTTTTGATGTGGTGCGATAGGGGAGTGGGACAGGACAAGGGGGTAGGGGTTGTCCACATTCCTAGGCAACTAAAACTCTTAACTGGCTCAACTCACTGACCTAGCACCATGTGTCCCCCAACACCATCTCCAACATCAACTCATTGGTAAAAATGAAGCCAAAGTCATCAGTGGAAAAGTGGGCACCCTGCCGCATTCCCTTCAATGATGCAAAGGAAATAGTTCTTGTCTTTTGTTATAATAAGCCTTTTGATACCTCTGCTGCTTATGTCAAATAAAACACTATTTATTGTTCTAATTTATTAATTTTTACAACAGAGTTGATAATTATATATGTAAATTTCTAAGTTAGTGTAGGACAGGTTTTGTAGCCATGACAATGCGTTTGCAGCACAATAAGAATTTTGTTGGGAAGAGAAACAATTTCTGAAACAATAAAGAAAAACTACTTAACAAATCCTAAATGAAAAGTCTCCTTAGCTATACTGTATGAGCAGGTTTACACACCATTTTATTCAAACTGTCAGTAGGAATATCTCATATCAAGATGAACATAAATATTTGGAGCTAAAATGACACACACTGACATTGTTTTTCACAGTTAATTCCACATAATCTATTTCCAGTTTACAATTCTTGTTCTGTCGACTTCCCTTTCAGTGTTTTAGGAAGAAGCTGCTAGACCAATGATACAATGCATTGCTGACATTCAGATCATTCAGTCCGACAGTATGAGTCACAGGTCACAATTGTAACATGACACACAAACAAAGGACCATGGGAAATTGAGTGGAGAGCCTGCTAATGAACAAAATAGATGGTGCGTTGCTCACCCCGACAACAAGCAGATGCAGACAACTATGAAGGAAAACCTGTGAAGAGAAAATCTGAACTAATGACACACAATTTTCTAGCCGCTCGTATCTCTGTGTTCTCTCTTAATTTTCTCTGAATGTTAAATCAGATCTCAAGAGCATGATGTTGTTCTTTCCACACACCAACACACATTGACAATGTAAATAAAGATATGAGTGTGGTATCAACTTTCTCATCAAGTAATGAAGTGAATGAGTAAACAGTGTCGACATTTTTCCTTTAAGAACGTTTTCCAACCCATGACCACGGTTACTGCTGTAACATTTACAATTACTGGCATTTACACTAATTTAGTCTACTACTAATGACAATGCCATGCTGCTGTTACATCCCAATGTCCTGTTAAAAAAAAAAAAAAAAAGGTTATTTTTCTTTTGGGCATCATTATACAATGAAATTCTAATATGTTAATGAAAGTGATGTGCATTCATCCATAAGCAGTGGGTGTTGTTCTCAAAGCGTATTACACTAATGTTTACTGTTTAATGCTGCTTCAAAAAAAAAAAATAATAATAATAATAACAGCAGCAACCTGATGACAAGTTGGGCATTGACTGACCTCTCATGTGAGATGAGAGCAGAGGTTTTCTAAAAATGGTTGCAGACCAGAGGGCAAGAACCTCAGCCATTTACTGTAACAACAGGCAGTCACAGCCATGTAAAGCTCACTAATTACATATTTACAGAATGGAAGCAGAAATATGAATCTGGCCTTTGTCACTGAATGGCAAATGTTCAGGAAATATGATGAAATGGGAAGTCTTTAGAATGTGCTCTTAGGATAAGGACTGCTGCAGAGTGCTCTGGGCTTTTTCTCTCATTTTGACATGGGCCCATCTGTCAAAAGAATTTTCTCTCTGCTTGTTGTTATGTTGCAGTTTGTGAAGGGTTTAGCCTACGTGATTAATTTAGCAGCAGGCCGAACAACAAGTAAACAAACTGGACAGTTCCCAATGTACACACAGTACAAAGTGCTTCAAAACCCTGTAATGCTCCACTGACTGACATCACGACGCTGGCTGCAGGACGTCGACGTGTGTCTCGCTGTGAACGTGTGTTTTGGTGTGTGTCATCCAAAACTGTGTGACTCGCCCTGCCTCTGACGTGGGGTCTGTAATAAGGTCTGATTGTTTCCGGTTTGGGTCACATGTTTATCATTCCATCTCAAGGCAACACCACCACCCAGTACTCATCTCTTGCACTTTCCTTGAGCCTCTTCATTTTCCAGAAAAAGCACAGTTTGCTCACCCGTGACTTTATGTTCATATGCAGTAGTAGGCCACATCCAAATATTTCAACACCTTTTAACTATTTTGCATATGACTGTTGTGTTGCAAAACTGCAAAAAGCCCAGAAAGAGTCAACAATGTAAAGAAGATGTTCAGTGTAGTTCACTTGTTTATGCAGGTGGAGTAATATTACCCTCAGTCTATTTTTCAGCAGAATGAGCTGAATGGCTCAGGAGAGTGTAGGACAAAGTGCAGTGAAAAAGAACAATACAACTTATTCATCACTAAAGGTAATGACTTTACCTCTACAGAGCCCCTCAAAACTATGCATTATTCTTAAATAAAAATAAGATGCTGTCTAAAGGCACAACATTGCTAAAGTCAGGCTTGTTATCTCACCACTACATGGTAAATCATATATTAATTTCACTGTGAGTTCAGGAAGCTTGGACAGTCTCAACCCTGTTACCATCCTTCTTTCATGTTAGGAGACCAGCCCAGCTGAACACCATCCATCCATTATCTACAGTGGGTACGGAAAGTATTCAGACCCCTTTAAATTTTTCACTCTGTGTCATTGCAGCCATTTGCCAAAATCAAAAAAGTTCATTTTATTTCTCATTAATGTACACTCAGCACCCCATCTTGACAGAAAAAAACTGAAATGTAGAAATTTTTGCAAATTTATTAAAAAAGAAAAACTGAAATATCACATGGTCATAAGTATTCAGACCCTGTGCTCAGTATTGAGTAGAAGCACCCTTTTGAGCTAGTACAGCCATGAGTCTTCTTGGGAATGATGCAACAAGTTTTTCACACCTGGATTTGGGGATCCTCTGCCATTCTTCCTTGCAGATCCTCTCCAGTTCTGTCAGGTTGGATGGTGAATGTTGGTGGACAGCCATTTTCAGGTCTCTCCAGAGATGCTCAATTGGGTTTAGGTCAGGGCTCTGGCTGGACCAGTCAAGAACTGTCACAGAGTTGTTCCGAAGCCACTCCTTTGTTATTTTAGCTGTGTGCTTAGGGTCATTGTCTTGTTGAAAGGTGAACCTTCGGCCCAGTTGGAGGTCCTGAGCACTCTGGAAGAGGTTTTCTTCCAGGATATCTCTGTACTTGGCCGCATTCATCTTTCCTTCAATTGCAACCAGTCGTCCTGTCCCTGCAGCTGAAAAACACCCCCACAACATGATGCTCCCACCACCATGTTTCACTGTAGGGATTGTATTGGGCAGGTGATGAGCAGTGCCTGGTTTTCTCCACACATACCGCTTAGAATTAACGCCAAAAAGTTCAATCTTGGTCTCATCAGACCAGAGAATCTTATTTCTCATGGTCTGGGAGTCCTTCATGTGTTTTTTGGCAAACTCTATGTGGGCTTTCATGTGTCTTGCACTGAGGAGAGGCTTCCGTCGGACCACTCTGCCATAAAGACCCGACTGGTGGAGGGCTGCAGTGATAGTTGACTTGTGGAACTTTCTCCCATCTCCCTACTGCATCTCTGGAGCTCAGCCACAGTGATCTTTGGGTTCTTCTTTACCTCTCTCACCAAGGCTCTTCTCCCACGATTGCTCAGTTTGGCTGGACGGCCAGGTCTAGGAAGAGTTCTGGTCGTCCCAAACTTTTTCCATTTGAGGATTATGGAGGCCACTGTGCTCTTAGGAACCTTGAGTGCTGCAGAAATTCTTTTGTAACCTTGGCCAGATCTGTGCCTTGCCACAATTCTGTCTCTGAGCTCCTTGGGCAGTTCCTTCGACCTCATGATTCTCATTTGCTCTGACATGCACTGTGAGCTGTAAGGTCTTATATAGACAGGTGTGTGCCTTTCCTAATCAAGTCCAATCAGTTTAATTAAACACAGCTGGACTCCAATGAAGGAGCAGAACCATCTCAAGGAGGATCAGAAGAAATGGACAGCATGTGAGTTAAATATGAGTGTCACTGCAAAGGGTCTGAATACTTATGACCATGTGATATTTCAGTTTTTCTTTTTTAATAAATTTGCAAAAATTTCTACATTTCTGTTTTTTTTCTGTCAAGATGGGGTGCTGAGTGTACATTAATGAGAAATAAAATGAACTTTTTTGATTTTGGCAAATGGCTGCAATGACACAAAGAGTGAAAAATTTAAAGGGGTCTGAATACTTTCCGTACCCACTGTATACCCACTTATTCCTTTTTAGGATCACAGGGATCTGCTGGAGCGTATCCCAGCTCTCTTTGGGTGAAAGGCAGGGGTCCACCCTGGACAGGTCACCAGTCCATCACAGGGCCACATAGAGACCAACAACCTCACACACTCACACTCACTCCTATGGGCAATTTAGAGTCACCAATCAACCTGACATACATGTTTTTGGACTGTGGGAGGAAACCAGAGTACCTGGAGAAAACCCACACAAGCACAGGGAGAACATGCAAACTCCACACAGGAAGGCCCCTGATGGGTTTCGAACCAGGAACCTTCTTGCTGTGACGCAACAGTGCTAACCACTCCGTCACCATGCCGCCCCCAGCTGAACACTCTAGGCGATAAACCTGAAGGAAGTGGTTACTACAGGATTTAAATGACGTTGATGACAGTGGCTGTGTAGTAAAAAAAGGTACAACTCCAAATAAAAAAAAAAAAAAACACCTAGTTTGAATTTTTTGTATAAATATGATGAGCATTACAAACCTACAACTTATACAGTACAAGACTATACACATGGTTTTCACTGACACAGGCACCTGTTAACAATGAAACTTGGGGTGAACCAACAATTACTTCCATACTATCTGGCTCTGCCAACTAGTTCACCCCCCTCTGGATATCTGTAGAGTCCTATCTCCCCATCACTCTGCCTGCTTGGTAATATCACAGGAAGCAACAATCTATTGATTAAATATAGAAATTCACTGCTCATTTCTCTAACTACTGCCAAGAAAACAAGCTGCTCATCAGAATCGCTAGTGTTAAACCACTCTTGAGTGTTAATTCCACAGTAAGTCTTTCTATGTTTCCAATGTTCACAGATAAACACATTTTAGTGTTGATATAACACTGGTGACTTTGCTGTGTGGAAACCAAAAAAACAACCTTCTAACAAATTCATTAAATTAGAAAAAATAACATTAATAAAACAAATAAAAATAAAAGTCTTTTCATAAGAGAAATGTAGAAGAACTGACTGGCATATGGAACCAACACCTGTAGCCGATGAAACGCACATTCCCATAATCTTATAGAAACAAAAAATGCTGACTTTATTATAATCATTAATAATATTTATAGGTATTATAATTGTTTGGGTTTAATTACTATTAGTCTTAGTATTGCTATTGTTGTTTTGATTACCATCTCTCTTCCCTTCTTTTGTTTTGTTAATAAAGAATACCTTCAAGGCTGTTTCTTATGGTTCCTGTGGTTATTCTGTACATGACTTATTATAGGAGTGTTTCAGTAACTGCTTTTACCATTAACATAACACTTAGTACCTTTAATAACAGAATATGCTTTTCTCTTCCTCTCTCTGTGTAAAGCTGAGCACACACACACACATACACTGCTATTTTGTGTTGCAATGAAAAGGGTACAACTCCACACAGAAAACCTACTCATCTCTGCAAAACATCTGGTTTTGATTTCTTAGTCACACAGGCCCAGGGGATACAAATTGCTAAACTCAGAAGAAATCGAAACTTGAGATGAGTAGTAAAACTCCAAACTGTGTCCTGACTTCATGGATTTTCTCACAGTTAAGATGATTCATGAAAAAACGTTGCCAACACTCAGCAACACAAAAGCTCATTGTTATTAAGCTTTATCAGTATCTGTTTAATACTATTAGAAGGTGTAAAAACAGCTTTCATTTCATGTTGATGCAGCCTAAATATACAAACAGTCCCAAACTGTTACATGTACATCCCTTCGGATGTGAATGTACATCACTCATGCACGGTATGTGCCAAAGAGGTGGTCCCAGTGGGTGAAGTAGGGGGCGTAATTGCCACTGCGTAGATTATGATGAACCTGGTGGTAGGGGGCTCCTCCCACACACGGCAGCAGTCTGTGCAGAGCCCAGGGCAGGTCATAGCCGCAGTGGACTTCCACCGCTAGCCAGCTGTTGAGGAGGTGGAAGAGGACTTCGCTCAGAGGGTGGCAGCCCACCGCCCAGGCACTGCTATGAGACAGCAGCAGCAGAGACAGCAGCTCGGCTGAGCTGGAGTCCTGGGCTGCCAGGGCGAAGGGCGTGTGGTGCCGGTGGTGCTGCTGGTGGATGTTGTGGTAGAGCCAGCGGACCCTGATGAGGAACACACAAAGGGCTGTGACACTTTAAACTGTGACCGACAGAGGGAACCACCAGAACATGTGTAATCCCCAGAATAACACAACGCAGCATACTGTGTGTGAGGCAAAGTCAGAATGCATTACTGAAGGCATGCTCATTTACCATGCAGTAAGTTAAAGTGAAATAAGTTGCATTATGGGAAATGTAGGCTATGGTGTCTTTGAAGCGTGATCCAAATAACGGCGTTCGCTGCTGCAGCATGTAGGCAATTTGAATGAACTCTGACCCTAACCTTTATGGGAATGACGAATGACTGGAGCACTTCTTTAACATTCAGATCAACCATTTGGTAGTTGGACTTTGTTGAAAATTTGTTGAACACAAGACCCATACAAACAAACTGTGGGGTCTAAAAAAATAATAATAATAAATATAGTGATTGTTGTTTTTGCTGATTGCTGCTATTATTGCCCTATGGAGATAAAAAAAACATCGTTTTTCTTAGTGGGGATGTCAAAGGGTTAAAAAAAGTACACATTAAATACAGGAATTGTGGCTTATAGTTTAGCAGCAGTCTGCCTATGGAAAATACTGATTTACTGCTGGATCTCGAGTGATTCTGAAGCCCAAAATAAAAAAAGGGATTGAGTCCTGATGAGGGGAAATGTAGGCCTGCACCAAATACTCGAGTAAATCGCTTAATTCGATTACAAAAAAAATACTCAAGCAAATTCTTTGCTTGAGTATACGTTTAATTTCTGTCACATGCATTATCGGACCTGCTCCGCCTGGGGATCATTGTTCCACACGGACCATAATCACTGTCGCACAACGCATTTCAAAGTTGGCGCTGTGGCAGAGAGAGAAACCGTCTGTAAAAGGCAGAAAATGTCCAAAGTTTAGGATCATTTCAGACTTAAAAAAGATGACAACATGGTGCAATGTGTGAATTGTAAAGTAGCACTGGCGAACCACAGCAGTGCTTCGTCAGGACTACAACAATATAAGCATCACATCGTTTCATTTAGTAAAACACCGCAGTGGTAAATATAGTTTTGGACTAGCAATTTTAAAAGGTAAAGATGCAGTAAGATTTACATAAAGTGGCTATATCTTATAGATGTAATACGGTGTATGACGCACTGTTGGAGAAATTCAAATGTTTACCCTCCTGTGACCTGATCCACCTTACTTTAGTATAACTGAAACCCTTCTGAATGGGGCCTGTTGTGTATTGTGGAAATATAATTGTTGCTCTCAGTGAGAACCTTGCTCTAACCTTGGCTCTTTGATAAGGGCCCAGATGTCTTTCTGTGACAGATCACTTCCCTTTTGTGTTACCATGAAAACTGATGTGTTGGGCTGCAAGCAGCCAGTGACCCTCATGCTGTACCAAGGTGCTGTGAGACTGTTGCTCCTTGCAAGTAAAACTTCTATATAATCTTATCGAAGCTCGTCCTCTGAGTCTATTTGTTAAAAGGATTTACCTAACACTCACCTATTACAGCCTGTGCTCTTTACAGGTCTGATATGTGAAGTGACAGGCGGAAACACCTGATCCTGACTGGAGAACTAAGACTCTCCAGGAGAACAAATGATGCTTCCCATTAAAGGCCAATCAGTGACCAATAAATGTGAGGTCCAGTCACATCAGGGGTGGGTTCAGTTTACCTCGCACAGGCACGTGCTCACCTGTGCATGGAGAAGTGCCACACAAAGTAGAGCGTGTCGAACAGCAGAAAACATGCGAAGACTTCCACAAAGAGCTGCAAGCAGGGCGGCGCCAGGACCGGTAAACCGGGGGTCCGCATGGTCTGAAACATCGCGGTGGCGGGGAGGACCGTGATCAGGTATCGGTACAGCACCCTCCAAAAACAGTCAAACCACTGTCTGAGAGTCGGCGGCGGTCCCGAGCCTGCCGATATCCTCCACGACCGGACACGCTGAGAAACGCCCCCCAGCGCGTCCAGCGCGAGGAAAGGTGCGCAGAGCAGGACGTGCGTCAGGAAGGCGCAGGACGCAGGCAGGTAAGGGGAGCGCAGGATCACCTCCTGCCCCGCTCTCACAAGCTCCCATAGCCCCTGGAGCGAAGGCGCGCACGCCTCCCCGTGCTCAGTGGAGAATGCAGTCATCGTGGTTTTAACATGTCTTCACATCTTCTCAGTCACCAGCTCTTCCTTAAAAACTAAAATAAAAAAATAATGAAAAAAAAGAGTTTTGAAGATAACATGCACATAGAAGTCCTAACTATGTCTTCATTTTGTAAAAGGCATTTTATGTGATGTACTGACCCTCTTCTTCTTACGCACCAGTCTTGTTTCGGTCCGCGGTGGTGGGAGGGGCCCGGGTCCCACGCTGGAGTATTACAAGTGCCCCTCCCACTTTATGCAACCTACCTACAACCACCTACACAGCGGGCAGCTGGAAATGCAGGGGATTTCTGTCACTTTACAAGCCTATTGCTCATATGATGAAAAAGATATTGGAAAAAAAACCCCCAAACAAATTATACAATAGGCCCTTTGAGAAAAACCAGCTTCCCCAGGCTCAGTTATTTTTTAAATTGGGGAAATCTACAGATATTGAAGCGTGGGATCAGTTCCAAAACTGGAAGAATGTGAACCAAATAATATGATGAATTCTTTAAAAGAAATGACACCACTGAACATCTCATTCAGCTTGTTTTTCTATTTTATACTTATCTCAGTTCTAAGCAGACAAGAAATGCAGCACAGAGTTGAAGTGAAATTAAATGAATCATTTCGATTTATTATTCATTACTGCATCCATGTGCCACCAAAACACACTCTATTCTACGTTCCCAAATACTCGTGTTTACACAGGGTTTTATACACAGACAAATCAAATGCTCAGTATGTTGATTTTCAGACGGCATCAATTGTCAGCTCATTTCTGATTGGTTCTTCTAAGGAGTTTATGTTATCTCACTGTAGCACATTTCCCTCTGGAAATCTATAACTACTTTATATTAGAGACAACAGACCTTAATAATAATAGTATAATGTGTTACCCAAATTTGTGCCATGGAGCCACCCTAACATGTCGATGTAACTGTGATATTGATGTGTATAAAAGATATATCACCTAGTCCAATTTAGTCCTCCAACTATCCTTAGGTAACTTTTGTAATCTGAATAAAGTACTTCTCTGTGAAACGATACCGTAATATCAAAAACCTAGATGAAGACCTGATCATATTCAAGGCAAAATGAGGTTTATCAAATTGATTTGCTTTTATGGTATTTTTAATTTTGTATTATTTAATACTATTATTACTCAAAAGTACTTAAATTATTTTTTTAAATCCATTATATATCTGTGACAGCTGCTTAGATACTATACGTCTTATTGTGCTTGAAACACACTTATTACTACAGGGGGTGTATACTGGGGGCTAAGGTCAAACAACAGTGGGTGGTGTGAGTACATGAAATAATTAAATTAGGCTCCAGCCAAAAATCACCAAACTCTGCTCTACCTCCCTTCTAAACTATGTGTAGAAATGAGTCAGTTCTCTATGTAGTGGTTCTTTGGAAAACACATCATTTGGCTCATATTTGTGGATTCTGGGTAACGCCATCGCACAAGTCCACTAAAATTTGATAAAAGCTGTGAAATAAATGAAACATTTTGTCAATTGTTGGAGAAAGCTTACACTAAAATGTAGGTGATCATATCACGTTTTGCATGAAAAAAGGTTCTGTCCACAGTGAATGACTGACTCCTACAGACTATTCTGATGCACACAAAACTGCCTTCTACAACTTCTTCTTCCTCCAGGTGAGCCGGTCATGTAGTCAAAGGTAATTCACTCCTCTACATCATCTTGCAGGGAGATCCTTTTAGGACATACGCTGAATGGTTAAGTTATTTTCAAAACTGCTGAATGTGGCTGATGTCACCTGTGTAGTTTGGTTTGTTAAAATTGGAGTACAAAAGCTGTTTTTTTTTTGTGTCACACACTATTGTGCTGTTTTGAATTCAAGTGCTACAAAGATACAGTATCCAGTACAGCAAAAGGTTGTACATCTTCATACAGCGGCACAAATTCAAATAATATTCAAAAGGTCCCTTGTGCTCAAAAAGTTTTTACAAAAACGTATAAAAACAAACAAACAGAGATAATGTTATACCTGACCACTACCACACAGCACATTCATCATGCCTGTGTTTCCTCTACAGTAGCTAGTACAATAGCTGGTCAGGGCCTGTATCTTTCAGACTGTTCAGAGAATAACATCATGGCCCATCATCCTCACAGTGAGTGTCACGTATTTGGTCCTTGTTTTAGGCAAAGCAGCATAACATCTTGTTAAGTCATTTTATCTCCTCCACAATTTCAGAGGTGTGGTGCCACCATTTATCAGAACTGTGGGACTACAGAACATGTCATTGGAAAGAAACAGAATGAAGTGGTTTCCTCAAAGCCATTTTTTTTTCTGGATTAAAAAGTAGATCTAGCTCATCCACTCACAAAACCTCAAAGTGTTGCAACTGGCCATTTGCTAAACCCAGCTCTGTCCAGGATTTGGTGAAGTTTACCTTCCAGCAGCCTTTGTGTTTGCCAAGATACATTACATTGGGTAATGCCAAAAAAAATATAAAAAAAGAAAACATAAAATATAAATAAAAACAGTGGTCCTCTCTAGTCTGGCCTTTTCTCGTGTAGCTTTTAAAAAGAAAACTGTGTTTTAAAAGAACAATTTTTGAAGTATTTAAGTAAAGCAGCAAAACAAAATAAAAACCTGATCTATTTTTTCCTTTTGATACTTATTAGACCAACTAACCCTACACTGCAATGAGAGAACGATGCAGTTTCATTATGTGCGTAGGAATCATCAGTTTTTTGGAACATGGAGCTTTAACCTCAGTCTCTCAGCCCGACCAGATGTCCTAGCAAATGAGCTGTATCATACTGCTGTGGAGGTTGCAGGCTGGAAATGACAGGGGCGGTTTTGTCTGCCTTTGTTTGAAAGTAAGCCACACCACCTTTATGTTGAATTTGCCACAGTGATCACTGCAAATACATATGTGCTTAGTCAGGATCAAAACCTTGACAGCTGTGGCAATGGCAACTTAGAGAGATGGGCTTTAGCAAATGGTCAATTGATGTAAGGAGGTCAATGCAGCTAAAATAACAATGATTTTAGTTGTTCACAACTGTGACTGAAATCATAGGATCTAAAAGATTGATTAATATCACTAAGCCATGTCCCTGCCACTGAACTTGATAACTGCTTTAAATTACTGCTTTGGCTAATGTTAGTTTTAGAGGAGCTTATCATGTAGCCATAATTATGCTATTTTATCTAGTTTTATCTTCAAATCATTTTACAGTCTGGAGTCTAGATGACTTCATTCTCTATCAGAACAGAGTTGAGCCGAGGAAACGAGGAAACCTTATAACCAACTCAGGTCCTCTGCTTTAATGTAGGAGAATTTTACACCCTAGTCCAGTTGTCCATTAAATTTCTAGCAGTGATTCTGAGAAGTTTGAGAAGTAAGCAACCTGTTAGGCAGAGCTTTTCTTGGCCATAGTAAAACCAGCCAGCCAGTCAGCCAGACTCCTGGCTTTGAGCAGAAAGTTGTTACAGGGGTCTCGCTTCTTTCCTTGTTAGTCCAGGTCCAGGATCTGCTCACCCACAACGTCTATGGCAGCAGATGCCTTTATGGAGCTCCCTGCAGAGCCAGAGTCCACAAACATCTGCGGTATATCATTCCCAAAGTAGATTTTGCTGTTTGCTGCAATAGCCCTGTACTTCATTAGCTGCAGGTATTCTGGAGTTAACTTCAGCTGCAATAAGGGCATCAGAATGCAAAACATTAGAGAGCTGACCTCTTCAGTCCCTGTTTGCCCAGTTAAAGTGGGATGCATGTTTGTGTCATATCTTTACCTTGTTGGCCTCGGCAACTCTCTGTGCTGTGTAGAACTCTGCATCTGCCTTGGCTTTCTGCCGGGCCAGGAAAGCACTGTCTGTGAATCACAACCTCAGAGTCAGCAACTACAGGGGTATAAACAGTGTAAGCCCAGTCTGATCACAACACAGGAAACTGGTGGAAATACTGGAATCTACAAATATGAGTTTCACCACAACTGCAGATGCCCAGACTCCAAAAGCAGACCAGTACTCAAAACAAGAAATAAACATATCTTCTCTTCAGCACAGCTGCTGAAAGCAAGTGATCTACTGACAATCCAAACACTAGTTTTTCATTTCAATCACAATGTCCACTTATGCCCAGCTTTGTTTAAGTGTTCCTGTTTGGTTCCTTCTTTTATAAATCACTCAAAACACAAGTAAATCACAGATCACAGTCAATCGACTGCATGCAAAGTAACCAGGGCTGTGGAAGTACTGCATCTTATAACCATTATTCATGTAATTACTAGATATATTTGTGCTTTTCCTGCTAGGACCTCCCCAAATTATTAAAAAGGCCTATTGATGCCTATTGTTCCATGTCAAAGACTGAAGACTTCTTTGGACACAAACAATGGTGGGAAGTAGCTAAGTGGTTTACTGTTTTATTTATTTTTACAGCTGAAAGTAAACAAGGCAAAGATGTAAAGTGAAATATAAATTACATTTTTGTATATACAGTATATTTCTTTTTTATCCAAGCATTTTTAGATGCCATATTCAACAGAAAAACACTTTTTTTGCATTTTATGTTTACAGTAGTAACTTCATGAATTGTTTTTTATTTTGACATGATTTTCAAAATCAATAGAGCAGAACCAGTGATACCATCTATAATTTTGAATTTTCTTCTGCACCGTTATCACAGCAGAAGCCTGGGAGATAAGATGAGGACCAGAGAACTTTTGAACTCCATATACTCAGATTTCTTTTCATTTTCAACAAACTTTGATCTTCAGTGAAATATAAATTACATTTTTAATAATGTCTACCCTTTCAACATTTGGTGCAGTTCCTTGTCAAGCCACAAAAGTCTTCATACAACTTTTCCTCATATCCAGTAATACTTAAATACTTGAGACCTGAAAACAGACTTTGATGAGTAGAACCAGTGGAGCTCCTGTTTAAGCAAAGGATCTGAGTATTACTCCCACATCTGGATACAAACCTTCAATTTCTGAGATCTTTTTTTCAGTTTCCTTCTCCATGACTTTCTGTCCATACTTGATCTCTGCTACTTGTGCCACTTTCTCTGCCTCTACACAACAAAGAATCACAATTAAGTTTGTAGTGTCTGTGTTTCAATTCTCTGAACAGCAAAGTGTTTCCCTTTTTCTTTCCTACCTATCACGGCTTTGATCCTCTCTGTCTCTGCCTCCTTCTCCACGACCTTCTGCGTCTGTTGAGAAATCAGCAACTTTGTCTTCTCACTCTCCCTGGAAACACAGACACACACTTTTGACTGTCTTTAATATCTCTTCAGGACATGTATGAAGCAGGCTTGATTGACAGTTCCCTCACTCTCCTGTGAAGGCAGAACACTGCACACCTGTATGGCCATTGACAGTAGAGTACTATTTCCACTCAGTTGGACTTTTGCTGACATGAGCCATCCAGAAAAATGAAAGCAATTCTTTGTAATTACAAATGTGATGTTGACATGATTTATGATACGGTCACAAAAAAGATCACTTTTGTAACTTAGATAAACCTTCACAGACTTGTAATGACACCAAACTGTGTGTCCTTATGTACACATAGACCAAGAATCCTTAGCCCACACACTAAGTCTGGTACATTTCCTTGCTGTAATCCTCAGTTTCATTGGAAAACATTACTTAATGAACCATATCATTTCAAGTCCAAGGGCTGTTAGTCTCTTTGAAACTCCCTCTACAGTATAACAATATAACTTTTGACAGGAAAGAAAATTCTATTTCTTACGCAAGACAGGGATTATTTCCAATTGTCTGGATCATCTTTTATGACTAACTTTTCAAACCTGTTTTCATTACTGGAGTCAAGGTTAAACAATGCTGATACCCACAGTTACACAAGCAGTAATATGAAACTGAGTTCAAACATACAGTGAACCACTTGTTAGACAGTCACTGCTAGATCACTGTGTAGCTCAGAAAAACCTGAAAACAACTGATTTAGCAGGACAAAACATGAGTAAATAACTGGAGAACTGGTAACAAATTCATATTCTGGTTGCCCATGTTCCTGCCTTGCTGGACTCCATTAACTGTATCTGGAGCTCTGCAGTATCTTTAACTCTATAGCTAAGAGACAGAACTTCTTTTGTCTCAGTTCATCACTTGATTCATCACTGACTGCTACTCAATGTGAGGAGCAAAAATTTTGTTAATGTTATACTAGATTAAATAAGTGAAAATATATTGCTTGAATCCTCAATTTCAGGTATGCAGGTTTATGCATAGTAATTTTGTTGTAGTTATATTGCAGTACTTTCAGAAAGAATGCATTTTGGGCAATTTATAAGAAAGCGTTTAGTTACTTTCAGAAATTCTGTGCATATTAATCTCAACTCTTGCTTTTCTAATCCTCTATTAATGCCAAGACAGACCCTGTAAAGGTTTTCTTTCTCTACAGTTGAAGGGCTGAAAGAGATTTCTAAGTGTGTGCCCTCTACACAACACAATGCAAAGTAGACCCACTACAACTACACTATAAAGTACAGGTGCAGCTCATCATCATCAAAAAGTTGATTTATTTCAGTAATTCAATTCAAAAAGTGAAACTCACATTATATACAGTGGTGTGAGAAAGTGTTGGCCCCTTCCTGATTTCTTTTTTTTTTGTCATGTTTCTCACTTTCTCAGATCATCAAACAAATTTAAATATTAGTCATAGATAACACGTAAACACATCATGCAGTTTTTAAATGAAGGTTTTTATTATTAGGGGAAAACAAAATCCAAAACTACATGGCCCTGTGTGAAAAAGTGTTTGCCCCCTAAACCTAATAACTGGTTGGGCCACCCTTAGAACAACAACTGCAATCAAGCATTTGAGATAACTTGCAATGAGTCTGTTCCAGCGCTGTGGAGGAACTTTGGCCCACTCATCTTTGCAGAATTGTTGTAATTCAGCCACATTGGAAGGTTTTCGAGCATGAACCACCTTTTTAAGGTCATGCCACAGCATCTCAATCGGATTCAGGTCAGGACTTTGACTAGGCCTCCCCAAAGTCTTCATTTTGTTTTTCTTCAGCCATTCAGAGGTGGACTTGCTGGTGTGTTTTGGATCATTGTCCTGCTGCAGAACCCAAGTTCGCTTCAGCTTGAGGTCACAAACAGATGGCCAGACATTCTCCTTCAGGATTTTTTGGTAGACAGCAGAATTCATGGTTCCATTTGTCACAGCAAGTCTTCCAGGTCCTGAAGCAGCAAAACAGCCCCAGACCATCACACTACCACCACCATATTTTACTGTTGGTATAATGTTTTTTTTTCTGAAATGCGGTGTTACTTTTACACCAGACGTAATGGGACACACATCTTCCAAAAAGTTCAGTTTTTGTCTCGTCAGTCCACAGAGTATTTTCCCAAAAATCTTGGGAATCATCAAGATGTTGTCTGGCAAAACTGAGACGAGCCTTTATGTCCTTTTTGCTCAGCAGCGCTTTTCATCTTGGAACTCTGCCATGCAGACCATTTTTGCCCAGTCTCTTTCTCATGGTGGAGTCATGAACAGTGACCTTAACTGAGGCAAGTGACGTCTGCAGTTCTTTGGATGTTGTTGTCTTTTGTGACCTCTTGGATGAGTCGTTGCTGCGCTCTTGGGGTAATTTTGGTCGGCCAGCCACTCCTGGGAAGGTTCTCCACTGTTCCATGTTTTCACCATTTGTAGATAATGGCTCTCACTGTGGTTCGCTGCAGTCCCAAAGCTTTAGAAATGGCTTTATAACCTTCTCCAGATGGACAGATCTCAATTACTTTCTTTCTCATTTGTTTTTGAATTTCTTTGGATCTCAGCGTAATGTCTAGCTTTTGAGGATCTTTTGGTCTACTTCACTTTGTCAGGCAGGTCCTATTTAAGTGATTTCTTGATTGCGAACAGGTGTGGCAGTAATCAGGCCTAGGTGTGGCTAGAGGAATTGAACTCAGGTGTGATAAACCACAGTTAAGTTATAACAGGGGGGCCAAACACTTTTTCACACAGGGCCATGTAGTTTTGCATTTTGTTTTCCCCTAATAATAAAAACCTTCATTTAAAAACTGCATGATGTGTTTACTTGTGTTATCTTTGACTAATATTTAAATTTGTTTGATGATCTGAAACATTGAAGTGTGACAAACATGCAAAAAAAATAAGAAATCAGGAAGGGGCCAACACTTTTTCACACCACTGTAGATTCATTACACACAGACTGATATATCTCAAGTACTGACCAGCTTTATGGAGATGCTGATTTAATTTTCCAGCAGGACTTCGCACCTGCCCACACTACCAAAAGTACAAATACCTGGTTTGAGGACCATGGTATCCCTGTGCTTGATTGGCCAGCAAACTCACCTGACCTAAACCCCACAGAGAATCTATGGGGTATTGTAAAGAGAAAGATGCGAGACACCAGACCCAACAACACAGAAGAGCTGAAGGCCACTATCAGAGCAACCCGGGTTTCCATAACACCTTAACAGTGGACTGATCACTTCCATGTCACACTGCATTTCTGCAGTAATTCATGCAAAAGGAACCCAGACCAAGTATTAAGTGCTGTACATGTTCCTACTTTTCAGTAGTCCAACATTTCTATGTTAAAAATCTTAAGTAACATCCTAATTTTCTGAGATACTGAATGTTGGGTTTTCATTAGCTGTAAGTTATAATAATCAAAATTAAAAGAAACAAACACTTGAAATATATCAGTCTGTGGGTAATTGATCTACATGAGTTTCACTTTTTGAACTGAATTACTGAAATTAACTTTTTGATGATATTCTAATTTATTGAGATGCACCTGTACATGCATCAGACCAGTTGGTACATCCGTGTTGCATTCCCACTCCCTGAACCTAATTGTGACTGTAAGACAGGGGTGGACACTTCCAGTCCTTGAGGTTCACTGTCCAGATGGTTTTCTATCTCTGCCCTACCAGCTGCTCACTACCCGGATCAGATGTGTTCAACCAATCAGCAGCTAGACGATAGCATCTCAGATGAGGGTGGAGTGGGGGAAGATAAAGGGAAGACATGGGCTGGGAACCCCTGCTGTAAGTCCTGTATTTCCTTCTGTTCACAGTAACTGTGACTGAGCACATGCAGTCACATTTGGATGAAGCTCAGGTCCATCGATCTGGGAGAATAAATACCTACACAATACAGGCTTCAGGGGTCAGGGAACATTATCTGATAGGTTTAAAAAAAGTAAAATCTTACATGAGCTCGTAGTTCCTCCGAATGCTCTCTGGAATGTTGGGTTTTGTGACACGGACGGCCTGGGAACCAGTAGGAGAAAAAAAACAGAAAGGATAATGGAAGCGGGGGATGACAAGAAACACAAGGCCAAAAAAAGGAGGCTTTGATCACCAAGGGGGTAATCAAAATCAAGCAGTTGTAGAGGAACCCTGAGACTGAGCGAGTCCTGCTGAAAGACCCTCTCAACCATAAGACTCTTGTTTTCTCAAAGAGCTGCAACAGTTATTTCAACTGTGGCCTAGAGATTTACAGGAAACAGGGCAAACTTTGACAACAGTAGGGAATTAGAGCCAAGAGGACTGTTTCACAGCAATCAAATCTGTGTATCTCTTTGGTTGTGGTGGGTGAAGTAAAGCACTCAGACCCTTATGTCAACAATGCCTCAGCTTGTAAAGATAAAAGCTCTAAGACAGAGGGTTTATAGAGACTGTGTAATGTGATTTGCTGTTGTATGTTACAAAAATACTTATCAAAGACTGTAAGGGCTTAATGACTGTGAGAAACATCATTTTACAGTTCTGCACTGAAGGCCAGTGTGAATTTTAAATGTCTTACAGAGGTTTTTTAAGAAATCTTTCTGTAGAAAGACAAGGTAAAGTAGAAACATAAACACAAGTATATCTAGATTTTATCACTAACTGTTTAACAACAATAAATAACTTGTACAAGTCAAATTTTCTACCTCGAAGTACTCATGTTAGTTGTTAAATAATGGTGCTCTCTGTATTTCTGGAGCATTGGGTCTGGAGCATTGCTAGGGTTAAATGCTGTAATTTTGCTCTACCTGCTTTTCATTAGGCTGCCTTGTGATAAACCACATTTCCCAGATGACACATGGATGGTGTCCAGATATTTGTACACACCTGTTGATTTCAGTGTAGGTATGAGTATGCTATCCCTGGGTTCTGTAAATAGCTACAAAACAGGGATAGCAGCGATGCCACTCCTCAAAACTTTCTAGCATGGCATTCCCAAACTCCTTCTCTTGACTAACTTAACTCTTGGATTTGACTAACTTTGCCTTAAATACAGCCTCTGTAGTGATCATCCTGTACCTGTATGATAAGTCCAGGTGCCATGGATGTTAGATCCTCCTGTAGTGTCAGCTTCAGGTTTTCATCAATTTGGTCTGTGGGTGGAAGTATGAGAGGGACACAGGAAGGATGAGCGAGCTGATGATTTCAGTAGAAAATGTCATTTTGAAGGCAAAGTCTTTAAAGCTGAGCCCTTGATTGAGTTATGTCTGGCTTTATCACTCAGTTAAAGCAATGGTTGATTATGCCATAGACACCTCACCCTCACTTCTGTTTATTATTTTCTGAAGTCCTACATTATAAAAGCACAGAATGACAAGATGCTAAAAGGGGACCATTGATTTCTAACTAATGACATGTTGTTGGTACTAATGTAAATTTCAACATGAGGAAGTTGACAGATGGTCTGGGATACCGGTCAAAATGCAAGTCTGAAAAATATGTATTTATTATGTAACCTTTTGCATTTTTAAAGTCTTCTTTTTAATTTTACATAGTTAATCTCATATATTTCCATATATATGTTATGTTATTTTGGTTTGTTTTAATTTCACCCAATACACATGAATGGAAAATGCTGACATAGACCCACTGTTGCTCCCAGTGATGTCACGAGTCGGTGTTGGCGTGAAGCAAAGAGGTGAGAGGACCCAAACGCTGGACAACAGAAGGCTTTATTAACCCTGGGACTCCAGGGGAGAAAACAAACTAAAATACAAACTAGAGAACCGGATGAAACGGTAACCAAGAAACGCTCGAAAACTTCATGGGCTCAGTACACAACAACAACTAACTAATGCTTTGGCAGGGAACAAAGGAAAGAGGGAGGTATAAATAGGGAGAACACAAAAGGTAATCAAACACAGGTGAAACTAATAAACACAGATAACTAACATAAAGCTGCCAGAGACCAGAACAAGGTGAAGCAGGAGGTCCACACAAAATAAAGGTCCTCTGGCAGGAAGTCCCCAGGGGGACTCATGACAAGTGGGCTGGGCAAGGCTTTGTAACTGGTGCATAGTCAGCACGTGCCAGCTTTCATGCTAGTGCCAAGACCTCACTTTAACCTTAGTTTCTTATTTACTAAATCAGGTAGCCAAATATTTCTTTTACCATAATATGGACCTAAGAAAACCCCATTAGGGATGTATTTCATGACACCATAGAGTGAATAGTATGTCTGTGATAAGGGATTTAGGCTGTACAAGGTTGTTGAGCAGCTCAAAGAGGTCCCCTGGTTCTCCCAAAGGGCTTCAACACAGTATATAGGACTCAGAACAAAGAACAATAGGCAGTAATGCCCAGGCAATCACTCAAGGTTTGCGTGTTACTTTTGCAAGTGAATAATAAACCTTTTTGGATCAGACTTTGTCGACTGCGGAGTTTGATTTCTAACATTGGGAGGGAAGAAAAGAGAAGAAAAGTGTCTGTGGGAGTTTGACGGCTTCACTCGGCCCCGGCCGGAGAAATTTCAACGACAGTGGTTTAGTAAAATGTATTTTCTCCTCTTTCAACACTGTAAATAAGTCTGCTTTGTATAAAAGTCATAACTAAGTCAGACAGTCTTCATCATCTCATAAATAATCAACATGTAAGTTCCTTGTAATCACACCATGGTTGTGTTTTCATTGTGTGGATATGTTGTAACATTCATAAAGGTGGGTTTACTTTAGCAAAGTGACTAACATACATCAAACATTAAGTCCGTATGCATAGTAGCTGTTGTGTGTAACAAAGAGACCCAGCTGTACATTTTGAACCCTATAAGCTATAGACTGACTGCATGCTGTTCATGCTTGTACCATCACAAAAAAGCTCATCAGTACAATTCAGCACTTACCAAACAAGCCGATGTAGACTTCCTGCAGAGAGTGAACACTGCAGAACTGGTTGAGCTCATGGTGAACCTTGTTAAATATCAAAGCTTTGTCGTAGTCCGCTGTGAAGTTCCTCACTATGTCATACACTACAGAGGAGGAAACAAGTGCTCAATCAAGTCAAAAACGACAGGAGAAACAAAACACGGAGATGTAATAAGTTCTGCTAGAGCCAGCTACAGCACGTTATCTTCAGAGGTTTGAATTCAGCCACAGCAGAATCAGAAACATGTGAATTTAGGATAAATGTACTATTTGGTGTTTCTGACCTGCTGAATGCAGGTGAGTTTACCTGCTGATGGAATGAGATAGTTCACCACTTCTATGCGGTCAAAGTAAATCATCACACCTCCACTGAAAGAAAGAAAATATGTCATATGAAATTATTTATTT
Source organism: Mastacembelus armatus (assembly GCF_900324485.2). Classification (NCBI taxonomy): domain Eukaryota; kingdom Metazoa; phylum Chordata; class Actinopteri; order Synbranchiformes; family Mastacembelidae; genus Mastacembelus; species Mastacembelus armatus. Next base: position 4,299,008 of record NC_046641.1, on the reverse strand, counting down.
GACAGACAATTTTATGGAAAACACCAGCACTAGATTAAAGGGTTTGTACTTTTAGTCTGGGTGATGCCAGAGGGCCAGACATGTGCTGCTGAAGTCTGATCCCTGGCAGTGTGCAGGTTACAAGATGAATGATCAGTGCAATAAGTCTCAAGACAGCACATGACACTACTAAAGTAAATCAAAGCAGCAAACCCACCTTGTCCCACATGGCACATTCTTAACCTCATCTGTCTGCAGTGTTGTCTGCAAAGCAAACATACAGATCCACTGTATGATTATGATTTCAGTTATTATGTAATACATTTGAAATTCCATCCATTATCTATACCCGCTTATTCCTATTTAGGGTCACAGAGATCTGCTGGAGACTATTGCAGCTCTCTTTGGGTAAAAGGTGCAATGTTATCCATTTCATATTATGGATATGAATTCATATTCTGTTTTCATATTAAATGTCAAACACAATGTGCAAAATGTGAAAGCGTCTGAATAAATTTGAAAATTAGTGAATTAGTGTATGTATCATTTTGCTGTCTGCTTTGTGTTACAGTGTTGTTCATGAGTCCGTCTGTGTGTGTGTGTGTGTGTGTGTGTGTGTGTGTGTGTGTGTGTGTGCGCGCACAAATAATAACCTAACTTCTTATTGTCACTGAATATTTTGGCATTTCTTTGTTCCTGGTGTAGATTAGTCAGTGCCTTTCAATAACCCTCTGTATACGAATTTGGACAAATTATGAATGTAACATATATTGCATATACTGTTCATATGCTATAAGTGCACTGTACAGATCATTAGGGGTTTGTTATTTTAGGCTACACAACTAAAGTGGACCTGACTTACCTGAACAGACTTATATGTGGTGATGAATGGAAGCATAAGATGGAAACCTGGGCCACTGGTAGTGGTTAAGAGAGCCCCTCCCCTGTGTTACAGACACAAACGTCACAACAGAATGAAACCACCTCCTGTGGCATTTAATTTACAATGAAAAAAGAAATACTTCCAGTAAGATGACTCAAAAATTTGAGTCTAAGCCCAGACTTACATAAGACCTGAAGTAGCCTTTATTTAGGAGATTAAGAGGAACAGTTTCACTTTTGTATACATCACTAGAATGTGGGACTCTGTTGCTTTAAATGTGGTTTTCTCTGACGTTGGCAGTTAGTACAAAAGATCCTTCCCAGCAGATCTTGGTTTAATCATTTCTAAAGAAATTTTCCCAACTTATTTTCCTTCCTTGTCCTTATCCTTACTCTTGGATGACACTACCATGAGTCAATAAGACCACATTATTAGCTCATTTGCTTATAGACTCCAGTGTTTCTCCTACCATTCATGTAGCGGGATACCACAACCTTTTGCCTTTCAAAAGAAAGGCACAAAGCAAACACGTCTCATGCACATTTCACCATCCTGTGCCATGACTGTTATTCTAAATGTAATATTTAATCATTTGAAAGATTAAGCTTGTACAAAGGATTGAAATACATACAAACACTATAGAGCGAGCACTTTTTACACTGACACTGAGTATTTTGTGGTTGTTAGTTGGGAACTTGCACATGTGCAGCTCAACCATGTTCCTGCCAGCGGCACTGCACTCAACTGAACACGCTGCTCCTCTCTCCCACTCACTGACCACAGTACAAGTTGAGAGGGGCGTTAGGGCCAGACAGGAAGGCTGAGTCTTTGCAGCCAGTCCTGGCAACTCTTCTCTAGAGAAAGTGGCTAAGCTCTGTCCAAAAAGTCATCAGAGTAGGAAAACAGTCTACACTCAGGCGAATTACTGGAGTCATTTTGAAGCAGACAAAGCTGATGCTTTACTGCATGTTAGTGTAAATAATGAGCTTGTAAATTCCCTGTCCCTAAGAATGCACAGAACCACAACTAGCATTTTTGGCAGGTCATAACAAAACCCACTGTTTAACAGTTGCTCATGGCAGATGAAGCAGATGCTCTCTGCTTTGTAGTCCTACAGCTGAGAAGTTTAACAATAACGTCTCAAGCACAAAAACAATGTGTGCTGCAGCCTCACCTGTAGTAAACTCCAGTGTGTCCCTCATCGATCTTGTGCACAGAGGCTAAGAGCGCTGCTCCTCCAAGCGCAGCGATTATTGAGAATATGGCACCCCACTGTGCCATCCTGACAGAGAGACAGCACATGAAAATGAGCACATGGGAACAGAGTGTCCTTTTTGGTTTTTCCACAATGCCTTGGCTTAATTTACAATGAAATGTTTACACACTCTTCCACATACAAAGAACAGACAACAATGAATTGTGTCTATCTATCTAGAACATGACCTGCCCTCAGTCAGCACCTTGCAGGGCAGTAGTAACATGCTGGAGTTGGCCTTATGCTCACTGGTTTATCTCCTCTCAGCTCAGGCTTAGACAGGCATCAGCTGGGACTCAGTGACCTTGTCACACTTAAAGAAATTTGAAGCTAAAGTGTGGAAACAATGCAACCTCAATGTAACCTTTACATAAAGCACATTTCTCAGTAAATCTTTAAACGCTGTCGTCATTAGTTTATAGCTTCACATTTTGCGTTGAGCTACTCTGAGAGGAGGAGGAGCTGCCTCAGCTTGTGTTAGTAAGGATTTGCAGAGACACAATCCGGTGACCCGGATGGATCAACATGATACTTGTCTCCAAGTTTACAGTGCAGACTTTTCCATTTCCGCATGCTAGATCCCATTATTTAAATGTATTAAATATATATGTGTGTATGACTGTTCATAGTCATACACACTATGAAGACTATAAATTAGACATGTGTGCCGAGTGGAAGAGGTGAACTTAAAGAGTCCTCTCTTGTCATATAGTAATCAAATCCTGTCAGACATGTCCGACTTATTACGACGTCAACATAAAATATCCAGACTTTTGAACGGATTACGGATTAGCAGACGTGAAGGCTAAGAGCAGTACCAGGACATGAGCTGTTATGACAGCCTCAAAGAAAGGAGCCTGTTGTATTGGCAAGCCTGTTTCCACATAATAATGTCTCTGTTTACTCATAACACCCCGTCATGTTAGCGTCAGGCCACAACACAACGACAAATACTGAAGAACCTCTGAGGCTGTTAGCAAAGCAGCACCTTTTTTCTTCTTCTGACAGGATACTGTCCACATTAAAGTGGACCGCGGATCCAGAACACTTTGTTCAATAAGCGGCACCACCTGCTCTTTCTGCTCGGCAGCTCTTACCTGTAATTTGGACGGAGATGACACCAACAACAGAGACAAACCTCAGACACCTGCTGCCACCTCCTCCCCCTCCCGCGCCCCTTCTTCTTCCTCTTCCCCGGCGCCTCCTGATCGACATTCACTTTGTTGCACTAGCGCCCCCTGCAGAGCTCTTAGCAAACAGCGTCTGTCTCTCACAAGGACAGGGCCTGAGCTTTATTTGATCTTTTGAGAACTAAGCAACAGATTATTATTATAGGCTTATTTATACATTTATACATTTATATATAAGAGTACTATAGATCCCCTAAAAGACCAAGAGGTGTATTTTTTTTATCTTGTGTTCACAAGTTATTATGTTTCTTATACAACTTATTTAGTAGTAGTTATAAAGCAACTTAGTAACTTAAAGATAATAATTTGTGCACACTAAATAGGAAATCCTTTCAGGATTGTAAGGCCTCAGGAGAAAACAGGGCATGGCACTGTGACCTATGTGAAACCTGAGAAACCACCTAAAATACTTAGAAAACCAGCAGAAGATTTCACATAGATCACACATATACCTTAGAGTGTGTGAGAACTAAATACACTAAAGAAACTCACAACGACACTGGAAAAACGAGGTTTGGATGGACTGTTTTGCGGTGAAAGTATTGTGCTACCAGCTGCAGAGAAAAAAATAATTTAACATCAACTAGACTAAAAATAAAAGCAGTGAAACTGCAGCTCATAATGATACTTTTAGACGGAAGCTAGAAACTAATCAACTGGTTGGAGCCACTGGGATCCCATAAGTGAAGTTTTTGCAGTTCCCATGAAAAGGAAACTATGCATTGTTTGTTTTATCCAGATAAGGATACTTTACTAATACCATTGTTGCATTCTTCTTTCTTCTTCATTCTTATATCAAAATAAACATAAAATGCTCCGAAATACTATAAAAAGCATAAACAATATATTTTTTAATTGCATTAACCAATGGCAGCCCTGCAATTTCTACTGAGATGGCATTAATGTTTTACTGATTTGCCCATTTTTCATAAGCCCTATTGCAGATGTTGATAGGGTGCCTATATAATTGTGTTTGCACATTTCACCAGATTTCTAAATCACTGCATTTATTTATATAGTTATAGTTATATTCTGTTATAGTTATAGTTACCAGTTACTTTTCAGGTTAGGGTTTTGCAGTCATAAATATAACAATTTGCAACCCCTATTGTAACAAAACATAATACATCTGTGCAGCACACGCCATACAATTTCAACTCATGTTGTGGCAGGAGGATATTTGTTGCATGTCTTATTGCTCTCTCCATTTACACTGTTGCAAGTTAAATAAAGGCAAAGTGAAAGAAAACACATCATTGCTAAAGGTTAAACTAGTTGCTGTGTGGGCTAAGTTGGGAACTGCTGGACAAAACAATCCAGCTGCAGCTATTGATTTAATGCAAAACAGGTAGTTTTGCTTTTCACACTTTAAGGTACATTTTGCCGATAATACTTCTGTACATTTACTTACGTGTTATTGTGAAGGCAGGAATTTTACTTTGGAGTATTTTTACCTTTGTGCATTGTTACTTTCATTCAAGTAAAGCATCTGAGTACTTTTCCCACCTCTGTTTGTGTTCATTAGATTACATTAAAATACTAATAGTTTTTTCATGCACTAATAAAAAATATATATATATTATCAATAGCTTAAGGTATTAGTAAGGGATTAAGGTCTCTGATTTATCTGTTTGAAGTTTTTTTTCATATATTATTTTGTCATTTCCGCTTGTCAGATCTTTTGTTGCATTTCTACATTTCATGAATTTCTTTCACTTAAAAAAGATGTGAATGTAGATGAGAAAAGTTATTTCACCCTACAGCCTAAAGAGAACAGCAGATGGCGACAGAGACTGGATAACATGCACTGCTTCACTTGCATGTAAAATACATTGAGGGGGCTGCAGGAGGTTCAGTCTTCCATCATTTCACCATTAAAACTGAACAGACTGTCACTGCATGTATTTCTTTTAAGCCTTCATTAATTTGTGGTTGATAAGGCTTGTTGCAACAAGCAACAATTTCATATTTAATAAAGAGAACTGCGCAACATTGCAGCATTTAAAAAGGGCAATCGCTGCAAAACTCAAAACATCAGTTTATTTAATCTTCAGTCAAACAATAAAACTGGAAGTGATACACTATTAGGGGTCTTGGCACCAAAATAGCTGTGGCACTTAATTTTTAGACACTGGCCCCTAGAGAAATTCGCAGAGGACCAGAGCTAACCCCTAGGTGCTGCAGTGTCAGCTCTGTGCCGTGCATTTTAAACAGGGAGGGGTGGGGCAGTGGAGGGGAAAAGGGAACAACAGAGCAAGGGAAAAGAAGTTTGTCAGAGTTCATTAAGTATCAAGGGAACATCGCTGGAACTGGCAGCGTAAGCCGCGCCGGGGCCCTAGTGCCATTAATCACGACTGACAAGAAACTAGGGGCCGAGGGAGGAGGTGGAGCGGTGGCGGGGGGGATGGGGGGCAGTTCTGCCAGAGACTCTGGAAGTGATTATAGAACAGGGTCCAACCAGCTTGGACCAGGGGTGCTGAAGGTAAAACACACCACAGCCAAGGCTATAAAGTTCAGGCCCCTTCACACAGATCACATGCTGGGAAGACACATGTAACTCCAGGTTTTAAAAACATGACAGGTACTTGTAGAATATGGAATATTTTGGTAGTGCAGTGCAGAGTCTGGGTCTCTCTTTGTGTTTCACTCTCTCTCCCTCATTTATATGAGCTGAGCCTCTGGCTTAATAGCATGCAGGAAGAAGAGAGTGGAAGTGCGGCAGTAACAGAGTGTCGCCCATATATCTCTGTCGGCCTGCCTTATTTTCTCTCTGCAGCCCCAGAAATCTGGTGGTAGCTCACAACACTGCTGCCACCCTGGAAGAAGAAATAAATGGGAGAGAGAAAGAGAGGGGAGAAAAGAAAGACGAGAACTCGTGACTCGTGAAGATGGAGGCCTCTGTTAAGTGCTGTGCTTGAAAGCCCGTCCAGCCTCATTAGCTGTCAGTTGTAACAATACTGAGCTGGCAGCGAAGACTGCTCCCAGTCTCAGTGCCATAAATCACAGGCTGACAGGGCCCTGACAGGGCTGGGAACCAACACACATGCAGGACTTGCTTGCTTTCTGTTTCACTGCTGTTCCCTTTTCTTTCTCTTCTCTACCTCTTTTCCACTGCTCATTCTTTTTCCATCTTTATCGTCCACTCCCTCTCTGTTTATTCTTTCTTTGTCAGTACCACTCCACAGCTTTCTTTTTTTCTGTCTTTTATCTGTCTTTCACACACTCTTACAGCACTTTGCAGCATGTCAGCAGACAGCCGAGGACACATGTGCTCAGACAAACACACACACGCTTTTTGCAGTACTTTTTTAATGCCTGCTCCTGCCCCATATATACTGTGAAGTGTGTTTGACAGGACGAGTTTGGAAAAAATATTTTTTGATGGCTCATGTACACGTGCCCATGCACACATAGATCCAATATATGGATCTGTGCATGTGAAGTCCCTTTCTCATCCTTTCTCAAAGAGAAATGCTAGACAGAAAAATACAGTAAACCAACATACAGCATTATACAGTAAACCCCTGAAATTGGTGGGGGTTACGATCCTAGAGCACCCGCCCACGAATTGTGAAAAAACATCCAAAAAACTGCCAATAAAATCCTATTTTTATAGTTTAAATCCTAAATATGCCCCAAATATGCTCCCAAAACACTTAAATTTTATTTAAAACTCAGCTTAATACATTATTAGTAAATCAATTAGTGACTTAAATTAGTAAATTATATTGTTCTTAATAATTTAGCATTAAACGCATTAAAAATTATATATTGCTATGAAAAAAGCCATAAAAAATTGCAGAGGATATTTGCGGCTTAGGTTACAACTCAGTGACTGCTGACATGTAATCTGTAGTTGAAGAAATATTCAACATTTTGGGAAATATGTCTATTTTCTGCCTTGTCAAGACAAAATATTGCCAAATATGTAGCTAAAGCCACCAGGCTATTAGTTTAGCTTAGCATAAAAACCTGAAGCCTGATCCTGGTCAAGAAAAACATTCTACATAAGACAACTGTAAAGCCCAGACTGAAGAAACGAGATCCAGTATGTTATTTAGTGAAATGTAGACCTTTAGACAGTCAGGCTAGGTGTTTCCCCTTGTTTTCAGACGTGATTTACACATTCAGCAGAGGTAAAGCATCGTTCTAATTCATTTGTTGCCATATTTTAACAATCCGGTGAATGTAAGTGAAAAATTCACTGTCCTTTTAGCTTTGTTCTGCTCCTCAGCAAGTCCGGAGGGAAAAATCTGGCTCATCTGTTGCAAAATGATTCACTAGCTTTAACCTCTAGTTGCTAACTGTTGTATCAGCTTTACTTTCTCTTTTTAAATGAAAATTTTTCAACTCGACACTAAGACTCAGTGTTGAGTATTGTCCAAACTCCACTTGACTTTAAGTTCACTGTAAGTGTCATGCCAACTTTAAAAGTTGGACATGTAAGGTTTTGTAAAATAGCAGCCAGAGGAACCCGTAACATCACGATGATGTTAGAGTAATGCCCCTTTTCCATTACACAGTTTTAGCACTACTCTACTCTACTCTACTCTGTTTAGGTCATTTACAACTGAGTACCACCTCAACATGAGCACCTCCTCATAGGACCATGGTGTTGTTTTGCGAGTTGCGGTAGCTATTTGCCTCACTAAAGATGAAGGCTGAGTCTGAAATCGCATAATATTTAGTAGGTACTACATTTGAATAAGTAGGTACATCCGCCATGTTGACTTTGTCATGTGTCATGTGTTGTCATAACCACGCACATATTTAAAGAGTATAGCAATTTTTAAAATTACGTAAAATTTTCTAATCTCATTAAACTGTTGAACAAGGTCTGCGTTAAAAAAGCTGTTAGCAAGCTGGTGTACAGCATTGACGTTAGCCTGATCTGCTCAAAGATAATGATTAAACATCTTTTTACAGCGGATTCACAAAATCATCTCATCGATTTACATTGTTTTCAACAACTTTCAGTAAGTCAGCCATTTATTTAGATTATATTAAAGAAGTGCAAGTTAACCACAACGAACAATATTTTTCCCTGGGTACACTTGTAAAAAAAACGCCATTGTAGCCTTTCTTGTAAACAGGTGGGATGGAGTGAGAGGGGATGCTCAGAAGGTTGCATTCTGCAGTCTCCCCACTAGATGCAGCTAAATCTTTCACATTTTACACATTGCACCTTTAAATGTGAATGTGTTAGTGTATTTGCTGCATGTGGAGGGTGTTAGGGTCCAAGTATCCACAAGACCGAGCTGGAACAGCTTCAGCCATCTGCTCACATCCTTTATGGTGATGCTTAATGATGTGTGTGACAGGACTGGAGAGGAAGGAAGTTGAAGAAACCAGGGTTGTAGGTCATTAATCACCGACACACAAATGTAGCCATATATACTGTATGTATATATATATATATACACACACACACTACTGGAGCTGGAATAAACCCAAATGAACATGTCTACACACATTAAGTGAATATATACAGTAGGTACATGCACATATACATAAAGAGAATGAGCTCACAGCTGTGGTACATGCCTCAGATTCTGTTGGACTCCTCCTCCCAAGTTCCCACACTCCTCTTCCATTCCAGAGCTGCATTCCTGTCCCCCAACCCAACAGGACTCAGCTGGATCTGACAGACTCAGGGTCAGCTCAGGTTGTATTTTGCACTCAATTACTTTTACCTTAACCAAAGCCTTTGGAGTGCAGAAGTGAGTTATTAGCCATTTAACATCAGTGTTTTAATTAAGTATTTCTGGTTTCATTTGTGTTCACTAAAGAGCACCCACAAACAAATCTCTGACAGCTCCTATTTATGCTGTATCATGACACTAGCAGTAACAACAGAGATGATAAACATACTTCAATCAGGATGCAAAACAATTGTTATTCCTAGCAGGCACTAAAACTTAGGCAGCAGCAAGTTTCCTCGAAGGCCACAGGAATCAGGCATACTTTCCACAGGCTGTACAGGAAGTGTCAAGGGCAATGAGTCTGCACCAGAGCTGCGATCAGAAGCAGGGAGTCAAGGTGAGTGTATGGGTTTGTAGTACAGAGTGGTCTCTGTAGTGACTGCGTACAGCTACAGTATGCCCCTGAGGGAAAAATGTGTCAGGCAGTCACTTTACCAGCACTGCTTAAGCAAGCTGTCACACAGTACTCCAGTGCGTTTGTAATGTCATGTAAGGCTGTATATGCTTATTTGCCAGGCATTTATTTTGGTGGCACATAAAGAAGACAGGACAATGTGAGTGCTTTTGTAAAGTCACGCTCTGGAGTGAATACATTTATGTGCTCTTTCCTGGAGGCAGCACACATCAGTGCAAACTTCATTTCTACTAGTTGAAAAGATTTGGTTATTCATTTTTGGCCAATACTACAAGAAGAACTGATATGAACACTTGACATACAGTACTGGATTGTCACTTTCAAGTTGAATTAGCAAACATGTTAGTGAACTATATGCTATATACATTCCTTTAACTCCTGAGTTAAATACTTGGTGCCACTATGTTCATAAGCTGGCTGGACAGACAACGTTGGTTTTCAGAACTTTGTCGGTAAAAACCTTTTCCTGCTGTGTCCGAAAATGATGCCAATTAGAGCTGTGAGAGTGAACCAAACCAGTAAAGCCATAAACCCAAAACAATTGACTGAAAGATGCGAGAAAACACGTCAGCGCTCAGGGGGCATGCAGAGTCACAAGATAATTCTCTGTGATTTTGGGCCCTTTCACATTACACAAAATAAACAAATTCATTTTACTTATAAAGATATGAATAACAGAAGCTTTAAAGTAAAGTGAGGCGCTGTCAGGTAAATCCCCTTGGCTCTAATTGTAGCCCAACATAAATGTCATGACACCAATAAGTCATAATTTAACTTTAGAGGTTTGGAAGCCCACACTCATCCACTGTTTGACTTTTCTTCTGTTCTCAGTCTCATATGTTACCATTGCCATAACTGTGTGAGAGTTTAGGGTGTCCTACTCTGTGTGTGAGTGTGTGTGTGTGTGTGCATAATTATACGCATGCATGCCTGTGTGTGGGTGGACAGAATAATTCAGCCTGTGATCTGCTCAGGCCAAACGATGCTGCAGTGTACGTACAGTGTGGTGCTGCACTGAGCTGTGGGGGTGTGGGAAAGTGATCACAGTGGACTTCAGAGGGAAACTGAGGAAGAATGAGGAAATTGCATACAGATAGGGCTAATGGCTTTGCTGAAGGAAGAGGTTGTAGGGCCAACAGCTGTTAGCCATCCATCTGGACCAGCCTGGAGAGCTGGACCGGACTGCTCTGCAGTGACGTATTTACCTTTAGGGGATGAGTGCACTGGGACTTTCCATCACAGCAGGGTCAATAAGTATTTGCAATAAATTCATAGTTTGTTTTAAAATCTCTTGAAGAACTAGTTTATACAGCTTCAACAAATAAGATGAAGCTTCAGTTTTGACTCAGGAACCTGGATTGCTGCAGTAGAAAATAGGACGAGGGTACAGAGGAAAAACAAAAATAGAACATATGATACATATTATATATACAGAATATTATTTGTATCTATGTAGCATGTGAAACATTTGTGTTGTTTTTTATTCTTTATTTTTTGCAAATGATTATAATGTAAACAATTTCAGCACAGACCATTATTTGGCACTAAAAAAATAAAACCAGGAAAATTAATTCACAGTATTATATTTTGGAAGTGGTGCAGTCACTGTTGCACATTGTTTTTCACTTCTGAGAGATCAGCTGTCAGACAAACAATGAAACAATGTGGGAGGCCTGTTATGTGTTGATGAAGTTTCAGTTTCTGTAGGTGGTGCTCATTTCTTTGTGGTTCTTTGTCAGACGCAGTAAGTGTTCCTTGAAAGGTATTTTATGAATTCTTAGTAAACAGCTTTTGCTTTGAAAAATGAATCAATAACATGCCATAGTTTTTTTTACCCAGAGCATTTTACCCAAAAGCTAGTTTTAAGGACAGCAAATATTAAACATCGTAAGAACTTTTCAGATGTGTATTTACTAGAATATTATGTCAAATAGTGAGCATCAGAACATGCAGTATGTATGTACGTATATAAGTGTCACTAAGTTCTGATTTACTATTGAGATTTGCTAAAGTTTATAGAAATGTTTTTTGAAATGACAAAGATTGAGGAGACTAGCACCACTTTAATTTCTATATGCTGAATATGAACCTAGAGCCAGGGGATGGCCAGCTTGGTCAGTTAGCTTAATACTAAAAGACTGGTCCAGGGTAACACAAACCATCCACCAGCACCACTAAGGCTTGCAGACTTGTGGTTTTTGCAATATTTCTTAATGCTAAGCTATGCTAATCATCTCCTGGTATAGCCATAAGAGTGGTATTGAGCTTTTCATCTCTCATCAAGGAAGTTAATTAGTGCAAAATGAATGATTCCTTTAAACTGCAAATCCTTGCTCCATGCACACAAATTTTTCCCACTTTGAAACAAACAGGCAGTTTGACACAGAAATAGCACCATGGATTAATGGGCATAGGGAGGGAGTGGGAGTGATCTTTTCATCTACCTCTCAGCAAGAAAACAAACTAAAGTGTCACACTCTTCCTTTAAGACATCGTGGTCATTAAAAACCTGTCATTATACTATATAGTTTATTAAATTATAATAAGTAATGGCTTGCCCTACAAGGAGGTGTTGTTAGATAATGTTATCTACACAAAAACGGATAAACATCAGTTACAGTTGAGCAATGAGAGAAATATTTCTTATTCTGTCCCAACCTCATCTGTGAAGAGGGATATTGGCTAGTGACAGATGAAAGCCTAAGTACCTCTGGACAGCTGTTTGATTCATTCTGGATGTAACATCGATCCTGTTGTTGATGTTCAATCATGGAGCCGTAAAATGAAAAAAAAGGGTTTCGCTAACCTCGTCTGGTTTGTGCAGCTGATTTGTCAGAGCAGAGGCTGAAAGCTGATGAGGAGAATTTGCTCAGTACTCTCCTCTGTTCTCTGATCCCTCCTCAGCTTCTCTGGTCTGAGCACACGCATGCAGTCGTACATACAAAGACATCCATACACATGCATGCAATCACGTGAACTCACACACACCCAAACTCACGCACGCACACACACCCACCCTCTAACCTCACCATGGTCTCACACAGCAGGCCTGCCATAAATCAATGGGCAGGATCGTGTCTGCCAGTTAGACTAAACAAGAGCATTTGTGAGGATTTGCTCTCGCCCATTAATCATTTTGACAGCTTGAAAAACACATTTCCCCTTTAATGACTGTATTTGGATAATCAGCTCTGTTTCCCTTCCCGCCCTCTCCCTGGTTCTCCCTACTACCCCCCTCCCAATTTCTTTTTTTTTTTTTTTATTGCCCCAAGCGCCATCGTAGGCATGTGGGTAACCCACTATTAGAGGAAGAGAAGGTGGAGTAGGGACTGTAGAGGTGAAGGAGGGGTCTCTCAACGTCTAAAAGGGTCCTGCAAAAATGTGAAAATAATCTCACTGCCTGTGGAAACATTTTTTTATTTTCACCCTAACTCAACAAACCGCAAAGGCTTGGCTAACATAAACTTGTATATGTGAGCACACAGTGTCACAGTGACATGGTCCTGCTAAATCAAACAGAGAAAACTCATGGATGGTGTAGAATCACTAACATGAACCATAAATATTTTAATGTGTAAAGGTTGTCAGGAACTTAAAACTATAAACTGACCCTGCTGCTTGTTAAATGTGATACTGAAAGTGTGATGAAAGAATAAAAAAAATTGTGAGTTTATTTATAATTCTCTAAGTCAAATTTGAAGGACATGTTGTGCTTTACTAAACAGTTTAGTTTAAGATCAGTGAAACAGTAGCTGAAGCATGAAGTCAACATGGTGGGTAAAATGAATCTGTCTAGTTTTCTGTTTCTCTCTCTTTGCATCTGCAGGACCTTATACTGTAGTATACTGTAACATTCAGGCCACTGTGTTGGTTTAGACCAGTGCTTTTATTAGTTTTGTACTACATGGTCTTGCACTAGACTTAATTATCAGACTCTGAAGATCCTCTGGTTTTTCTGTTTTAGTCATTACACTCCACTGGAGTCACTGGAACAGCTGAAAATAGTGATAATTTTAAAAGTAGACTAAAACCCACCACCTCAGCCTGACTTTTATGTACCATCTAAAAACTTGATTTGATTTATACCTATTTTACATTATGTTATATCTATGATTTTATATATTGGCTCCAGCCAATTTAATTTATTTATTATGGAGATGTCAGTGCTGCAGCACAAGGCCAATTCAGCCAGATAAGTACACTGGGAGATTTTTTCTATGTATTTATCTACTTTACAACATGTCCATATACACATACCTTTTATTGTACTATGAACTAAGATGTATTTCCATGTCCAGACTCTCCACATATACGTAGAGACCATGTGGGAAGAAGAGCTGAGAAAGAGAGGGACATACTGATCTGCTCAGTTTAAACAGCCTCTTCTTTGGCTTTTAGCAACAGTTTTGATATTTAGTCTTATTTTAAACCTGCCATTACTATTTTGGGAGGAAGCAGCAGAAACAATATGTAATCTTGTTTGCTACCATTTGTGCATTTAATGTGCGTCCCACAGATGCAGATCAAGATTATTATTTTTTTGGACTTGTGTTTCTGATAACCTGGAAAATTTTAGCCCACTTTTTCTTCTCTACCAACACCTGAGGGATATCGCTCACTTCCATCTCTTCTATCTATTCTATCGCTATCTCTTCATCTTTGTGTAGTGTTTGGTGCTGGATACATGTACATGTTTAAATCTGACCTGATCGTAATACACAATTTGGTAACGCTCCAAACAAATTTGCAAACAAGCATTTGTTTACATGGCAGAAATGAATGTGAAATTAATTATTTAGTTGCGCCAGTTGCAGGGTCATTGGTTTACTGGCATGGCTTACTGGGGCACTTAAGCCATCATTTAATTTATTATTCAATTGGCCTGCTGTGACAGGACAAAATGTCTGCTGTGAAAAGTTGAATTCGCACTAATTTATCATGACAATAGCTATAATTATTGTTGTTGGCCTAATTAGTGTTTTCAAGTGTAAATAAAACTCATTCCACCAACTTGCAGACATGTACAGCAAGTTGAACAAAAAATGGCTGGCAACAGTTTTACAAAGTCATTGCTCAGATCATGTGCAAACAACAAGCCAATTGTTGCACCCATCCTGCATACCCAACTATTCATAGCTTTCATGCTCTATGAGACAGGACGAGCAAAACGCAACTCAAATGCATTAGTGAGTGAATGTGTCATGTATTCAGATGCGTAATGTATACATCAAGTGTGAGTATGGGCTGGGCTCCTACAGTGTGCTGACATGTGGGATAATCTGTTTGAACAGTTGTGAGACAGATATGTCTGAATACCACACCGCTAAGTGATGGTGTCACACAAACGCACTGTTTGGTCGTGTCGGCTGAAGTCACACACAACTGTCATTCACCTACCACACATCTCATATGGGTTAAGTGACTACAGAGAGATGGTGTGAGACCTATGATGTTTTGAATGCTTGACTAAAGGATCTGAATTTACACAACATTTATCACGTCACCTTTGGCAATTTTATGGCTAATTTGTTCCATGTTCACCTAATCAACATGTTTCCTTTTCTTTTCTCTTCCCTTTGCTGTTGTACCTTATCCAGTATATTTATATAAATCTTTTCAGAACGGTACAGTCTGGCATGAATGTGGCTGGAATAATCCTGCAAGAAAAGTTAAACAGCTAGTGCCTATGTATCCTGGTGTAGCCATTGTAATTACAGCCTCTGAGTCTGGATGCTGATCCAGGAGAGACATAAAACAGACATAAGGCCCATGATTCTAAAAGTGAGTACATTATGACCACAGGCCATCCCTAAGAGGAAGAAAACCCCAAATTGTCAGTCAGGGCATGAATCACAACCGTCAGCGCTACAGCTTGTTCTACGCCAAGGCACGTTCATTTCCAAACACTCGTGACATCTTCGCTGTGATCTCCCAGTGCGGCAACTAATGGAATCCAGCTGGACACGTGGTCCAGGAGCTATTAGCAGTGCAGCGTATACTGTAATTGAAATGTTCATTTCTCCACCGGTGGTTGGAAGGGTATGTCAGTTAACGGTGCGCACTCACACCACAGGATCTTTGGAGAGGCCACTGCAGCTCTGGGCAGCCTTCCATGTCGAGGCCAGCTGAGCTTTGCCAAGGTCAGGGTGGATGAAAATGAAATCAAAGACACTATTTCTCTATCTGAAACTACAGCTGAGCTGACAGCCCCTGTTTATTACTAATCAAAAAAAATCCAAAAAAGGAAATTTACATTTAGGGTTTATGGACATACTTACTGGTATTAAGTTTGCAAACACTTTTGAGAACAGAAGAAAAAGACTGTGCTAACTCATTTGATGTGTGCAAAATTATACTTTTTCTGACACTTATTCACATTCTAGCTGTGAATTAGATAAGAAGATTCATGCTGCTGTCACCACTTTCATCTCTATCATTAACGATCAAGCTACAACCAGGAATAGTTAGTTTAGCCAAGCATGAAGACTGGAAACTGATGGTTGGTTACAGTTCTTCTCACCCTGATTACACTGTTTAGGTCTATGTTCATGAGCATGTTAATTAGAGAGCTTTAGATGCTCTGGGAGGCACCTGCTTTACCTTTCACCAGACTAGCTGTTTCCCCTTACATGCAGTGTTTATGCTAAGCTAAGCTGACTGGAGTTTGATATATAACAGCTAAATATGAAAGTGAATCTCAGCTAACTCTCAGCAAGAAAGTGAATACAGGTATTTCCCAAAGTGACAAACTATTCCTGTATGCTAACTAAACTGTCTGTGGCTCTAACACTGTGCATATCAATGTGCTGCTGTAGCTCATAGTCTTTGCTGCTTCTGTCTGCCAGTTAACACTTTTACTATTACTGTGACTGTGCTTAATACAATAATAACACTAGTACTTACAACAAAGATAATTGGTATCATAAGGTCAGCAGTGGTTTTTATTAGTTTTAATACTTGACTGTTATAATGCATTAAAAAACTGATGTGAGTTTGAAACCTCTAATGTATATGACCCTGAAGCTGTTGAAAAATCTTATCTTTATCTTTCTCTCAATTTGTATCTATGATTTATTTATACACATGGGTCACTAGTGAGTTCAAACTTCCAGCCAAGTTACTTATAATTTATTTCCGTCTGTGACATGAAGCAGAAACAAATAGTTTGTTTCAGAAATGGAACAAGTTTACACACCACTGAAAAGGAAGCTCTTATGATCTTCCTATTCCTCTGACTAGGCAAACATTAGTGCGCTTTGAAATGTGGGAGGACTTTGCTCCAACCGGCACAGAACCTGAAAAACAACCTGGAAGTGTTTAATGGGGCTGTTATTGTTTTCAAGGCATTACAGTGTGCCTGACTACAGATGTGAATGAGATGGGAGTTGAAACAGGGATGTAAAAGAGTCAGTCACTGGGTTTATGGAGAGAAATAAAGCAGAGATTGTGTGACAGGCCCTGATGAGGGATGTGTTCACGCCATCTGGGTTGTTTTAACACTGTGGTCACTGTGCCGAAGGCTCTGTATTGTGTCCTGATGTTAAACACAGAGGTGGTAGTCATGGAGTTGAGGTTAATGTTTTGTTCTGGAGACAGAGAGAGACTGAGCGCTCTCGTCTTTCTCTGGCTCTCTCTTTCTCTGTCCTAGCTGTCAGCACGGACGGTGAGCCTGGGTAGAGCTGGCGTCTAATTGAAGAGCAGCTCCACACCCTGTCGTCATTAATCACCAGGCCTGTCAGCCGCTGCTCAGGACCCCACAGTGGCACTCTGCACCGTCTCCACACTGACACAGAGGGGAAAATATTAGTCCCCTCTATCACTATCACCATCTCCACTGATACTACTACTACTATTTTGATTACTGTTGTCATTCTAGTACCACTGCCGCTATTACTACGACAACCAGCATTACTGTGACTGACTTCTACATGACTACTACTATGCTGCCTGCGCAATTACTGCTTCCTTTAAGAATTACTGTTTGATCGCTTTCTTGACAAGAGGTCATTTCTTAGATTTCATTTTTTGTAGAAGGTAAACAAGATATAACATGTTCGTGGTTATTTTTAAGAGGTACTGCTCGGTAGATTTTACCACCTCTGGAGCGATCCAGGTCAACTGCTTACCTCTGTTTCCAGTCTTTATCCTATTTGCAGCATCATAGTTATTTTGATGGATATGAGAAAAGTATGGAAAGCAGACCTGAATCTTTCCCAGAATATCAAAGTATTTCTGTTTTGCTTCTGTATATTAGCTTATTTCTGTTGAAACATCACTAGAAAACAAAATCATTTTCTTTCCAGAACAGCTTTCTAATAGGTAAAAAAAAAAAATAAGAAAGCATAATTTCTTCAGAAATGTGCAATTTTTCCAGGGTTGTATCACTAGTGCCGTACTCAAACTAGGGTCAAATATTGCTGACATATGTTTAGCAGAAATAATATTATCGCCTTAAAAAATGATTACCATTTGTAAGCCTCCAGATATGTTTGGTTTTTTTTAGATTTTTTTTTAGTTTGACTAGGCTTCAAAGATTTTGCAGACAGCTCTAGTATACCATCAGCATTTTTTAGACAAAATAACATTAAATAACAGATCCACAGAAATCAGCAGGATTCAGCCTCACATGTGTCGCCCTCCATGGACAAAGGATTAAGGCTACACACACATAGTTACACACACTGGCGACATAAATGGAGTGTGTGGGTGTTGACTCAGCTGCGAGAGTGTGGTGGGGGGTGGGAAGATAGATGGAAAAGATTGATGAGCGTGGGGATAGGGAGAATAGTGAGGCATTTGATGAACGAGTGTAAACTGGCAACAGTGGAATTAATTCCACCCCTCCGACAAGATTGAAAGTTCTCCCCTCTGCATGACCTCCATGCAGTGTGAATCATCTTCAGATTGAAGCCGATGTACACAGTCCTCTGTCTGCTATCAAGTAGCATGCCACCAGCCACAGTCACACAACTCGAAAACAAGATGACACTAAAGATGTATATTTTAGGTGTGGGTGATGTACCTACCCTTCTTCTAAAGATTTCACTTGTACTTCACTAAAACAACTTTAGGGGGCAACAAAATCCATCTCTAGAGTTGTAGCTTACAAAGAAATATACTGCAAATACACATGTGCAACACTGCAGCATTAAAAACAGAATATCCTTGACCCATTTTGTCTAGACTACTTCACAAAGTCCATCAAAAAGCCAGCAACAAGAAAGTTAGTCTGTCCTACTCCAGACTCTTGCGTGCATAGCTCCAGTTTCTAAAGAAGAAAAATAAGTGTACCATCCTAAAGAGCTACCCAGAGCAATGATCAGGGCGCCGTGACCTTGCTGGTGTGGCAGGGGCTGAATGTGGTTTGGGAGGGTCATCTATTTTGTTAATGGTCCTGTCAAGTGACACCTGTGCTTGCCTTTCCCCTGTCTGGAGTGCTAATGAACCGCGAGAGTAGAGGAGTCTAGGAGTCGGGGTCAATAGTCGCCTCGGATACTACAGCCTCTTCGCTTTGCACCACCTACACCCTGTCAGCCAAATAGAGTGGAGACACAGATACATTATCAGGCTGAAACACTCTAATGGCACTGCTGTGGCTTCACGATAGAACGACTCCTTCCCTTCAAATTAGCATCTAACAGCTCTGAGTGGAGAACGCTGACTTCAGAAAACCACAGTGCAGCAGAGAGCAGGCAAGAAAATGGCTCTTCACATCAGAACAGAGGCCTCCATGTTTGTGGTTCCTGTAAGAGAGCCCACTCTCCTCAGGGGAGGTGTCAGGACTTTGATGAATATTTCTCTATTAAGTGCCTCCCATTGTCAGTTCTGGCCTTTGTGTTGCAGGCCAATCCATCAGACTGTGTGGAGATCCTGGGTCGACACCTCCCTCAGGTCATTATTGGAGTCCTGGTGACCCAGCGGCCACTCCACACAGCTATCCACTCTGCTGAGGAGGCGCTTTTCAGGTCTCTTAAACAAGACTCAGCAATTAGGAGCTGCACTGGCAACAACAAAAGCAATGTGGCTGATGGAGAGAGGAGGAGGGATGAAAGTCCTCAGAGAGTAGCTAACGTGGCTAGTGTGACCAGGCCCACCCTCCTTGGGACTGCCCTGTCAACTGATATGAGCCATGAAATATTACACATAGCCACATATAGCACAGCTGTAACAATCCTAATGATAGGTAGGCCTAGATAAGTGCAGTGCGGTGGTCTGGTAAGATTTACTCCATCCTATGTGACAAAGGATAGTGCTATATATAGCAATCAATGAGGAAAAAACAAGTTGAAATCAGGTATCATTTATTTAACAAAATAAGACCTTTTCCTGTTGGTTGGATAGCACAGCCATCACTTCCGTTTTTATTTATGTCATTTTATCTTATCTTTGTACCATTTGCATCGGTGTCCCCAACTTACTGGCCCCAAGTAAGCTTGAAAAAATATTACATCTTTGCATATTTACAAATAAAAATAATAGCACTGTTATTAAGATAATTCTCATGGACATGCAATTCTCCAGAATTTGAATATGCAGCAGAAGATGAAGAAAAAATACAACAGCAAAGAGGAGATAAAAAGAGGTCTCCAGAATAAAGCCTCACAGTCCATCTTCATCGTGGTGCAAGATTTTTATTTTTAGAGTGTATGATAGGCATAATGGTACTATACTTACTGTAAATCATTCTTTTTTCAGTTAGAATACTTAAGAACAATTTATTTGGACAGCTAAATTTCCCCCCACCCCAGAGCTGAATACCAAGCGCTTGAGTGGAAAATAAATACAGACTTTCAGTTCTGGGAGACCAATATAGAGAAAACCAAACCAAAAAACAAAATCAAGACTGTTGTAATAATCCCACAATCATTTTCACCCTCTGTTCTGCCATCTTTCAACACTAAAGTCTGTTTTTTCTGTGATGCAGGCAATCATCACTGGGTCTTTTTTGCCTTTGTAGCGCCAGTCACAATCCTGAGGCTAACAGGTGGTATTCCTGGCAGACAGACCAGCAGGCATGATGCCCTGTACTGGTGATGACCCCAGTCTCAAGAATCCATCTTCAGGGCTGCTCTGGAGAGTCCAAGCTGGTGGCTGCAGTCTGTGGGTATCAACACTATTTCAGATATCACTGGTATCCAAGGGCTGAGGCTGAGCCCAGTCTCTGACTGTAGAGGGCATAGGGGGAGTAATAAGCTGAGGAGGAGGGGAGGGACGGCATGGGAAGCCCTGGGGCTCCGGGCAGATGAGTTTTGCTGTAGGGATGGTAGCGGGCCAGGCCCAACCCAGGAGAGCCTCGTAGGGAGAAGCTACTGGGCAGAGTACCTGGGCTGCTGGGTGGGGGCAGGTGGAGGTGGCATGAGGCTGTTGAAGAAACTGATGAAGGGTATGCCGACAACAGCTTACTGTCTACCATTCCAGGCAGTGCGGTATGGGTACGCAAGTGAGCTAGTAGCTCCTCTGAGGTGGCAAAACGCTTGTCACAAGGACCTCCGACAGACACCCAGTTACAGGCATGGGGCAGCGGTTCATTGGGGAGCATGAAACCATAAGTGTAGAGGGGATGGGAAAGGGAGGGGGTGGTGCTGGAGGACAAAGAGCTGGAGTGCAAGGAGTGGAGATGGTGTGACGGGTAAACCAGGGGAAAACCAGACTTGAGGCTCGAGGGGTCATGGACACAGGTGGAGCAGTTACTGCCTCCTAGGTGGGGGGCACTGGGGTAAGTCAGACAATATGGGTCCCGACATAAGCCCTGCATCAGAGACGGAGGTGAGGCCCCAGTGAGTGGGCTAGAGCTGGGGTGTTTCCCTGGAAGTCCTAACCCCAAACTGGCCTTGGTAGGATCCAAACCAGGAACAAACTGGGAGGGGTAGCCAGCATAGGCACCCACAACAGAGCCGTGGTAGCCCATGGTAGCAGGAGGCAAGGGGAAGACAGAATGTCCTGGTTTAAAAGGGGAGACTGGGGCGATGTGCCCAGAGCCCAGGCCAGACTGAGACGAGGCCTGAGGGTCAGCCTTGCTGTCCGGCCGTGGGCTGCTGGCGGAGCTGGCATTGCTGGAGTTGGTGCTGGCACGTATGTGGCTGGAATTTGCTAACTGAGCCCCATCCATCCCTGATTTAGCTGCATCTGAGTCTTTTTTGGCAGCACTGCTGTTGGAAGTGTCCGAGCTGGGCTGTTCTGAGCTTCCAGGTTTGTTGTCCATGTGCGGGACCTGGGAGTGTTGCGGGGGCTGTGTGGAGGGGGAATGGCTTTGTCTGTGAGACTGGCTCTGAGTGTGCAGGGGAGGAGAGCTGGAGATGGGTGACTGGGAACGGGGAGGAAAGGATGAACACAACGCACTGCCACCACTGGAGCTTACATTTGGCACTTTGAAAGCTGCTTTATCTGAAGGCCCCTTTGTCACTAGAACATCCTTTCGACAGTCACTTGATGACTTGGAGTAAGGCTTGAAGCTTGATTTGTCCTCCAGGGATTGGTGCTGCTCTCCAGGCTTGGATGAACGACTAGAGGACTCCTTGTCTCCCAAGCTGCCGGAGGACAGGGAGGCCAACTTGGAAGAGGAGGGGGGGTCTGGTTTGCCAATTTGAGAACAGGTCTGGGCCAGCAGAGCCAAAGGACTCTTCTTGGCATCCAGCTGAGGAAGAGAAAAAGAGAGCAAAGGGGTAAACAAACTGTTTGTTTAGCTCACTTAATTACATTTTATCATCATAAGACATATTGAAACTCTTACAAAAAATGTTTTACTATGCTGAAATTAAAATGTTTTTATGTTACTTTTCTGATCAAGCAATGCACTAAATAAATAGTAGAGAAGTCTCCATGACTGCGCATTTATATCTGACGTGGATAAAGGAAGTGAATGCAACACTGACGCTGAAGTTTAATAAAGAAATAATGACAACATAAAAGGCATAAAGAGTCTGCACAGACGTTTTTTATGAAGATAACATTTATTCATAGCCAATTAAAAAGAAACCTTTTACATTACAGCATAAACAGCATATTAATTATTGTAGTTTTACATTTGTACACTCAGCTTTCTAGCAAACTTGCCAATAAATCGCTGTGCGTAAAATGGCGCATATACTGACGGTTTTTGTGAGAACAATCCTCACTAGTCTTATTCAGCCTTGTGCTTAATATTAACAGAAGGAAGAAAAACGATACGAGATGAAAAGAAAAGATCTTAGAGAAAATCTAATTTTTGTTTCTTAACTTACTTCAATGCTGACTGGCGCGGATGTCAAGGGCTGGAGATACTCCGGGTGCAGCAAGTGGCCGCTGTGTGCCGTCAACATCTTTACGACCCGGATGGGTAGCCTTTTAG
Organism: Mastacembelus armatus; assembly: GCF_900324485.2. Lineage (NCBI taxonomy): Eukaryota > Metazoa > Chordata > Actinopteri > Synbranchiformes > Mastacembelidae > Mastacembelus > Mastacembelus armatus. Next base: position 4,276,257 of record NC_046641.1, on the reverse strand, counting down.
CCTGGCGCGAGGGATCCAAGGGAGAAGGACAAGTCGTGGGTGTGGAAACGGACGGTCTCTCCGCTCCTGTCCGGTGTGGACCACCGTTGGTGGCGCTGCGCTCCGAGGACTGGCTGCGTAAAAGCGGTTCAGATCCACCGGGGGGATCTCTCATCTGGATCGGAGTGCGACGAGGGAAAACGGCATGTAAGGAGTGGACTCAGTGTTGAAATTCATTTACCAGCACGTTTCATAGCGATAAATTCAATCGAAGAGAGTGCGGTAATCCGAAAGGGCATGTGCTGATGTGCGCGTCCTCCGTCCAACACGAGCTCTTTCTATAGAGGAAAAAATCGCCCAAATGTCATCCTTCACAAGGTTCTTAAATATCAATCTAATTATTCCTAAATATTCCTTCATCCAGTGTTGACAAAAGAGGAACCGAGCAAAAAACAACACACCATAAGTGGCAGTAGTCAGTGCTCATCAAGATACGGAACAAGTGAAGGAGTATTCCCGCAGAGGACAGTGAATCTGACAATCCTCCGGCGCGCGTACCTCTCTCCCTCTGCAGCAGACAGCAGCCTCACAGTACCTCACTTCTTCCACATACTAAAGACGCTAGGGGAGGGATTTCAAAGCAATGAACCGCCGTCCAATCACAAGTGCCTGCATTGATAAGCAGGGGCGGGACAATCCGAGGGCGGTTTGTCTCCTAGCCTCACCCTCATACCCAGGCTGCGACGCATGGCTGGAAATCTGTGTCAGTGACCTCCCTAAGCCACATGCAAACTCGACATAACTACTGCAGATATAAATACTGTAACACTGATTTCAGGACAGTTTTTAAAATCTCTATTTATATTAAAAACTGTGCAGCTTAACAAATATCCCCAGTCAGGGTCAACCAGCCTGTATAGTTTCTATGGAATGTATCTTGTAAATAGGAGCATTTTATTTACAATAATAGCGTCCTGTCCATGGAGGATTCTGGTATGTTAATGGTTTTATTGCATTACACAAATAAACTCCCATTGCCATTGGGCTTAATTCAATTTTTCCAGCATAAAGCAAATTCACATGATTCGATTTTTGTTTTTGTTTTTTGTTTTGTTTGTTTTTTTGTGACAGTAAATCACATCTTGAGCTTTTTTTGTTTGTTTTCACAGTCACACCCTCTAAAAAAAACTTCAGCATTAAGTTTTATATTTTAGATTGTTTTGCATCTGGTTTTCTTTCATAGCGTATATGACCATGATACACAATAAACAAAAGACAGTGCTCCTCCTTGGCTGCTTCATTAGTAAATCTGGTAATTTAATTTCATTTTTCATAAAGCACAAGCAGCTGTAACTTGATGGGGATTTCCATTCTGGCTGGAATGCCTCTTCAAACACAATCAGTTTGCCTAAGTGCTGTCCATAATCCGAGTTGTTACACCACAGTTTCATTCAGGCTGTCCAAAGTAGTGCCATAGATTTGATTACCTGCTACAGGAAACCACAACAAGCGTTTCTTCTGATGTTTCACAGGTAAACTTGTTTCGCGCTTCACAAACCAGGCTTTATCACACAGCCTGCTTCTCGATTATAATGGCTACCACCATTCCTATGCAGCTGTCAGGAAAGGATGAAGTCATTTCGGCCTCATTCAGCAGGTCACTGTGTGACCTGTCATCATTAGGCTTAGTCGTCACTCATCACCCACACATGCTGCCACTCACTCTTTAATGACATGCGGAGAGCCAAGAAAATGTGAAGGTAAAACGTGCACGTTGCCAAGTGTAGTAAATCTCCTTTTGAATTTGCCTGTTTGTTTAGAACTGTCTGTCGCCACCTTGGACCGAAACACACAAACAGGTGACGCGTAACAACTGTTTTCTCACTGTGAGATTTACAGGTAAAGCTGAGAGCTTACAAACATTTTTTACAATACAGACTGCCAGTTAAGTTGCAAGCTTTCCAACTGAGATCTTGTTTATCACGCAGTCACCTGCTTGTTAAAGGGGTAAGTAGGTAAGTCACTGCATTGTGGGTGGGGTTGCATAAGTAAGGGGGGGGGGGGGGGGGTTAAAAGGAGACCAAAGAGGAGGGCATTGGGAAAAGCCAGACAAAGGCAGTGAGAGAATGAAACAAGGGAGGGCTCAAACAACAGGGAGCAGCTCCTTTCATGTGTCCCCTTGATGTAGGCTGGTAACAGCTGTTTTGGCGTGTCGATGACTGATGGCTGTTTCCTGTTGTGGATATTTTAAGGGGGCAGCTTTCCCGTTAAAGAGGCTTCTCAGCATGTCCAGGTCCCACTGGCCCTCAGGGCATTTCCATAGCTTTCCAGGGCTGTATCAAAGCAGAAAGTTTGTCTAGAAGAGCAGCCAAACAAAACCTCCCGGAGGGGGCTGATAGGGGCTGAGGAGGAGCGAGGAGGAGCGGACCCCACATGCCCCTGTGATCCTTTGATTTATAGAACCGCTGAGGCCTGTAATGGACGCCGTAGCTCTGCGGCGGGGCCTAATTCATTCCTGTGTTGAAAAGCTGCTGTTTGCCTGGCTCCAGAGTAAATATATAATGCTGACATTAGGCAGCTGAATTCTTCAAACCTGGCTCAAGCAAATCCTCATGTGCTCGTTTGTCTTTTGCTCCATGTTTGAAAGACCTGAGGCGTTTTGTGGCACACACAGGGATTAGTGTCGTGTAGATGCTCTGTGTGATTGTTTAATGAGGGGCTGACATTGATGTGAGCTCATAAGAGTTTTTTTTTTCTTTTTTCAAGTTATTATACTTCTACAGGCTTTCACTGGTGTCAGCCAGACTTTGACAAGGTCTGGCTGCATGTAGTACTGTACAAAGAGCAGGGGAGAGAAATGATAAAAACGCCAAAGAGGCAGAGGAGGGAAAACGAGTGTAAATAACTCCTATTTAATTATCTGTGACTGACTTATGGGGTGTGTGGAATGGGAATAGAGGCCTGAGGCTGGGGCTCTGCTCTACCCCTAGTGTTTTCTCCAGGAGTAATAAAACCAAGGGGAAAAAAAAGTGGATTAAGACAGTTTCATGGGGTGTAGCAGACATGGCATTTAGACCCAAACACTTAAAAAGAGCCTCGCAGGCAACATTCCAGCCAGGACAGAATGTTGAAACAAGGATTTCCTTGAGCTAAAAGGTCCACAAACAATATCTACACAGTGTACTTAATGTATTCACACTTCCTCATTTATCTTTCTTTGGTTGCCTTTCCCTCTGAATGTGCATGTGCTCACACGTGAAAATCTAGCCTGTGCTCACAAGCACAAACAGACAGGCCACACTGTGCACGATAGTATCTTAAAAGTGTGTGTGTTCTTGTAGTTCTTACACAGCATCATCATCATCTCTTCACAGTATATCAGTGTGTGTATTAGAGTCAAAGCTGTGGCTGACAACCTTATCTCTGCAGTTTAGGAGAAAGATTGTCTCTCTTGTCAGCTCATCACGTTTCACAGACTAACGCTCTTATCCACTCTGCCTACCTGTCGTCTATCTGTCTGCATTATAATCACATCAGGATAATAGGCTTCCCTCTGTGTTTGTAAATTGGCACTTTTATTTGTGAATCTTGCACTGCTCAGGGTTCTGCCTTGTTGTACTCACTACACCTGAAACGCATTGCTAGACAGGCACGTAGGCTGCACACCACCCACACCCGCCGCGCAACCTCGAGTCCTCTCTCCACACTCGGAAACAAAAGCTGCTATTGTCCTCCACAAGGAGAAGTTATCAAGAGCATGGAGAGAGGAGGAGGGAGCGAGGGGAGAGTGGGCACTGCCAGACAGCGTCTGCCTCAAATCAGATCGTCCTGCATTGTTGTGTGAAATTTCAGATGACATCAAAAGATGTTTTATTTTCCATTGGTCTGATGACAGAGGAGGGCCATTTTGATAGAAGCACAATCAAGGTATTCACAACCTGGACCCGTGACAGGTCCGGCTGAAGGAAGAACAACAGGCTGTGCAAAGAAAATCTCCCCAGCACATTCCTCATGCTTGTTAAAGTCAATGCTGCTTCCTCTACTCACAGTCAGAGCCACTGCCTCAGTGTCTTCATCATCCAGTCTTTTGTTAGGAGGAGGCTCCTGGGAACTGGCTTTCTTTCCTCAAAGCCACGCCTATTCTGTCATACTTTCATAACCACAGCAGATTTTCTCATCAGGATTTTTAAGTTACGCTTTGAAAAAGAAAAGTTGTGCAATTGATTAGCCAATTTAGGAGAATGACTTTGGCATTCACGACCAGATAAACGAGAAGTTACAGGAGGTTGATGTAGCCACAAACAAATATTAGCAGGGGATGATGGTGATGATGATGATGATGATGACGATGATGATGAGGGCCAAGCTTCAGCAATATGTGTCAATCATCACCATCCACAGTGAGGCCGAGGCAGGTCAACTGATACGGCTTTGATGTGACAAGGGATAGTATCGCTCAATTAAAAGACTATCAATGTGTAAGTAAATCAGCGCCTTTCAGGCTTGACACATCAAACAAATGGTTATTAAAGCGACCCGCCCATGCTATTAATCTCTCTGCATGTGCTTGTCAGCCCTAGGTCAGTGCCAGAGAAGGAAAACCTGCAGAGAGAATTGACTACAGGGCATATGACAAAGTCAGTTTATAAGACCATTTGTAGACCCAGTCGTAAACAACACATGCAGTGGATTTTTGAACTTGCTACTTTATTGAGTTGAACTAAAGTTGGTGTAAAAGATGCTGGAATTTACTTTTATGAATTCTCTTTAAATAAGTAGTTTCAGAACAAGCAGTAATGAAAAACACATTCCAGACACAGACCTGGTGTGGCCAAAACATTTTTCTCAACTAGGTCCTTGCAGTGACAAAGCACCGTGCTTGTCCCTGGCAGTAATTCACCCGCTCAGATGAATACATGAAAGTGAGGCACCACCATATATCACACGTGTCCCCTCCCCCTCATGTGCACCATGTGAGCCTTGCAAAGTCACACACGGCCGTTTGTTATGCGACCGCATTCTCATTTCGAACTCTGCGTTGAGGGCTACGGGCCAAGCTGACACTTATGAAATATTTCCCTTGCTGACCTTAGCTACTGCCTCAGCTGGGGAGATTAATCCTCTGTCAGGAGACACTGGGAGCAGCAGACTGCAACAGTAGCACGCACGCACACACACACACACACACACACACACACACACACACACACACACACACACAGACATGCGCACACACACTATGTCTGATCACTACAAAACATGGCAGCAACAATAGCAGTATCAACAACTCTGTTCTGGTAATAATAATTACAGCTTGTGATGATTTATTTCAACTCTACTTGATAGTGTGCCAGTAGCATGGGAGGTGAGAAAAGAGAAAGATGGCATACATTCTTCTTTCCCTTTCAGGGGTCACCACAGCAGATCAATTGACCCACATTATGGATTTGGCAGAAGTTTTTTTTCTTTTTTTTCCACACCAGATGCCCTTCCTGACACAACCTCAGTGTCTGAGGATAGCAACCCCTGGTTTTTCAAGTTGTTCTCCCATCTAGGTACTAACCAGGGACAGCCCCACTTAGCTTCCAAGAGTAGGTGTTATTGGGAATTTGCACTCCATTGTGCCTGCTTAAGATGGCACGCATTGAAGGTTACAAATCTGCAATTGCATAGTGCACACACCCAGAACAGCAAGGTGCAGAGAATACAGAGCAACAAATAATAATTGCAATTTACTGTTCACTGTTTCCTCAAACAGATTTTTCAGTGTGCTCGGTATGGAAGCCAAGGAAGGCCAGAAGGACTTACATTTTAACTTAAATCTCTCTAAAACCCTAATTGAGTAACTTGACTGCATTTATTTTACTTGGACAATTATTTGACTCTTTCAAAAAAATTAAATTAAAAGCAAAGAATTTATATGCTGCGTGAAATACAGACACCAGAATTCAAGATGGAAATAAACACTCAAGCATTGAGTCTACTGAGGAAAACGCTGCAGCCACAATGGATCAGACTGTCCCAACAGGTTACTTACTGACAGTCTTGTGAGCAAACAAAGAGATGTTCAGATGAGTGACCGGAGACCTCAGACAATTTGGTTTGATAATGACACCACCTCTTCACCCTTCTTCGTCTTCCTGTCTTTTGCTTCAGTCTCTGTCCAGCTCCGTCCTCTCTTTATGTGCAGCCGCAGATGACTTGGCCAAGTTTGGTCTTTTATAAAAGGTTATTTAGTTGCCAGGAGAGAGGCAGTTCCTGCCAGAAGGTTGCACTGCCAGTGTATTGTAAATAACTCAAGACAGCGTACAAGAACAGGGCTAGGGGTTGTCGGGGTGAGGAGGGGAAGAAAAGATGGGAGAGGAAGGAGAGGGGGTGAAAGAGTAAGTGCCGTTTTCTTTTTGGTCCATGTTGATGAATGAGTTTCTGAACAAGGCAGAAAATACATCATATCACCTTTAATGGGTACACATTTCTGCAGCCATAACTCAGTGTTTAAAAACAGGGAAGGGAGGGTGAAGTACGACATCATATATTCCTCCCAACGACACTTTTACGAGCCCTCCCTGCAGTATAAAGTCATTGATTGCTATTTCAAAGCTCCATGTTAAAGTCAGCGCTGAGTACCTCCAGCTGCCAGTGACAAGGAAAGACACAGAAACTCCTTTACCACATGGAATCAGGAACGCAGCCTGGTCCTGCTGAGTAAAGTCATGGGTTTTGTGGTTCACACATACGTTTTCTTAATGGAAAAATTCTGTTTTGAGTCTTCATCCCAAAATATGAATGTTTCAGAGATTAGGTGTTTTTATACTCACCATGGGTGGTCATAATGTAGAACAGTGACAAGTTTGGAAAAGGACAAACTCACAGAGGCTGAATGAAAGAATGTACAAATTTTAAAGATTCAGTACTGAAGGTACAGGACATGGCTATGGGCTGCTGCGCCGGCATGATACCATGATTCCAATGTGACTCACAACCCACAACTGCTCCTTTTTTATCATAGCCCAACCTTTACTACTGTTTACTGGTGTTTGGTCATAGAAGTATTAAGCTAAGTGAAGTCGTTGAGATATTTTACAAAGTTGTTGAGATGTTTTACAAAAGTGAAAAAATATCAACAATGTTGAACTGAACTGAATGAATATTTAAATGATCAAAGTCAATAGGTTTCATCCTCTGGGGACCATGAATGCTTTCAGAACATCTTTCCAAAGGACTGTTGCTCACAACTACTGAGCTGGCTGACACTGACACATTAATAAATTCAGTGGTTAATGTGTGCTCTCTTTGTAAATGAGTAAAACAAATGCCTGTATAAATGTCTACAGCATGTGTTTCAGTCTGGATTGAAGTGGTGGATAGACCAACAGCTGCCATCCCCAAAGCTGAACTGCTAGCGTGCCTTTATAATAAAATGCTTAGCCTTAGTCTTATGTGAAGAACCTCGATAATTACCAGACCAGTCTGGACCAGTCATATGTAGGTTGAATGTGTTTGTGTGCCAGAAAGAATGAGTGAGAAAGAGAGTGACTGATCTGCTAAAGAGGAAGGTAAGTGTGAAAGAAGTGGATGGAGACACTGTTAGAGAGGGAGAGAGGGACTGCTGACTGGACTTATGGCTTTGGCAAATTTGAAGTTCTTTTCAGTGAGCAGTTCCCAGCTGTAAATTTACAGTGTTTGTGCGAGCTGCTATTAAAACCAAATCCACGGCCTGGCCAGGGTCGCTCATTTCAGCAGGCCTGCAGGGAGGAATTCTTCTCCTGACAGACTGCCTGTTCTTTCAGTAAAGGGGAAAATGACAGGCAGGAGGAAAAAAAAGCGTCTACATGTGTGTATATATATCAGCCTGTCCTTGCGTCAGATTTATAGTTATACCTCCTGAAAGTAATGTAGTGTAATTTTACATGAAAACTTACAGATTGAGTGAAACCTGGAGAATACTTAGTCTGTAGTTCAAGTCGTTTCACAAACAGTAATGAAGTGAGCGTTATGGTGGCTGCATAATATACCTGTGTACATTCTGTGGAGAATCTTTAACCCACTATGCATTGCGTGTGTGCTGTATCTACCTATACAGCATATAGATGTGTGTGTGTGTGTGTGTGTGTGGACACAGACTATGCTTGTTTTTGCCCATTTTGCTCACCTTACTGATTGGGCTTTTAGTGCCTTTCATTTCTGTCAGCACGTTGACCTTATAACGTACATTAAAAGAGGGTGTGCTCATTTTTAGGTGACCTCATCCTGTAACACAGCAGTAAAACGTGTGTTGCACATGCACACACCTGGAGAGCAGTCAGCAGTAACTTCATCACTGTTTTTACATGAAACAGAGAAACACAGACCTCACTCTCTTACACACAAACACAAACCAATTCTCTGGAGATTATTTAGGGTTTTTTTCATAAACCTGTTCTTTTCCAGCAGAGACACGGTTTCACATTCTGTTGAGTTGTATGAGTTGGTGCTTTTTCTCCCTTTATCTGTAGGGAATAGGGAGAATCTGACCTTCAACAGGACAACCCAGGGTCAATGCCCAGGGGTCAGCAAACATATGCTCTGCTGAAGTGCCTCAGAGCAAAGGCAAAGTTAGTCCTACCTTCAGGGCTGCAGCTCTATAGCTAAAAATGACCTCTGATCTTTCCAGCACAAAGGGCGAGCAAGGAGAAAAGACACATTTCCCGTCCGTCATCAGCTGAGTCTGGTTTAACATATTTTTAGATTATTCCGATTTTCTAACAACGCTTTGAAATTGTGCAACGGTAATTAGGCATGACAGGCCTACCAAGCCTAAGATTTCTGGTATGTTAAAGAAGTGTGGGCACTGAAGTGAGAGCAATAGAAAGGTGGGCTTTTGCTATAGCCTTCCAAAACCAAAAGTAAAAGTATAAGGAAAGAGTCTGTCTGTTTAACTTTTTCCATGTCTTCAGCTGGTGAGGTTGCTGACGTTTTAGTTAGGGCTACAAAGTGTACTGCATCATACATAGAGGTGCTTCTGTTCTTTAGCCTAACCTCATTGGAAAAGGACAAACTCACAAAGGCTGAATGAAGCGATGATTAAAAAATGAAAGAATGTGGCTGGACAAAATAACAGGAACACGTCAGCGTATAGTGATGAAATTTAACAGCAGCAAAAGTACAGTATCCAAAATTAGCTAAAAAAAATACCTCCCTGAAACAGTTTGAACAAAAACTGAATATCACCTACCTGAAGTGAGAATTGATCACAGGACTTCTGAATTAGGCTGCAGATACAGAGGCATACTGAGGGTACGTACAGACAGAAGATAGTGGCATACAGACAGATCCCTCTGTGTGTCCAATTTTGGTGCTGAGCAGTCACCACTGCTGAATGTAAACTATTCATTTAAAACCACGCTGAGTATTGTCTCAGTTGGACTTAGTAGACAGTAGCAAAGCAGACATGTATTTGTTTGAAAATGAATGATCACCTCCAATAAACGGAGCCTCAAAAGAACTACACGCTCTCTATGTTAGGCCTTTTTGTCATAAGATAATATGATCTCTTAACATCCCATCTTTGGAATTAGGTCTCCAATAACCTGCAGTGTAGCCTCAGCATGTGTCTCCCCCACCTCTGTGTCTGTGTCCAACACTGATCAGTCTATTAAAACCTATTCTGGACACTCGCCACAGGCACATCATTTATTTAAGCTGAGGCCAAGGAGAACTATTGTTGTGTAAAATCCCAAAGCCTTTTAGAAGATCAAAGTTCCACAATATAAATCATGTTTCCCTGCAAAACCAAGACAATACTCTCTCTTTCTCTCTGTAGTGCACACCCACATGGACACACACTGTTGAAAGCATACTGTACTTACACTCACAATGATGCACACTTAACTCAAAAAAACACAGACATACCTCTATCCATGTTGGAGAAAAAAAGACTTCAAACTAATTATTTATTGTTTACATCTATGATAAATAAGAAGGTAAGGGTGTGACAGTTGTTCTTTACTTACAAAGGTGAATCTCTTCTCATCATAAATTACATGTTACACAACCTTTCACTTATCTCTAAGTGATACAAACATCATACCACATCTAAAATCCTCTTTTCATGTTCCTAAGTTTGCTTCCAACCTCCTCTGCTTTTTCATTTCTCTACACCAATCCTCTCTGCGCCTACACTTTGCCACTCTTTCTATTCCCTAATTGTTTCGTGCTTCTTGACACCCCCTCCCCATCATTGAGGACATCGGTATAGGAGTATAGAAGTGAATCTGCTATGAGGACACTGAAAGGAAGTTATTTTGCAAAGAGATTTACTGGCTGTTTGACCCTAAGGGAGAAGGATAGAAGCATTAGGCCCTGTGCAGGTGTATGAATGATCTCTCAGACTCGCCCTTCTTTATTTGAGTGCTGAATAAAAGACTGGCAGGATTTACCTCTTCATCAGATGAGGATTTTAAAATCGGAGGGTAAATGTTCTAAACAATGAAGAGGAATCGAGGCTCTCTACTGTCTTTATACTAGTTCTTTCTTTCCCTCTGCTGGATCAGAGTCATCCCTCAGGCCGACCCATTATTGGAGAGGCAGAGCTTTCCGGAGTAAATCATCTGCTTAATTCCTCGCCTTACCTTCTCACCGCCTATATTTGTCATCAACATCGCTTTGAGGCGTTGCTCTCTTTGATGAGGCAGCCAGGCCGACTTGTCGTGAGACTGACAACAATAAATTACAGTTGCTTATAATCAGTTATTATGTAGATATGGTGCACAACATGTTCCACATTTTTAATAGAGATAATTGACTTGTAACAGGTAAATTATAGGGCCAATTCACATACTGTCATTACTGTCAATGGCTCTTTCAGGTTGTTCGGCAGTTTTCACAGCAATTTCTATTGTGTTTGTATTATGAGTCCTTTCAGAACCCTCTTTTAACAAGCCACTAAGTCTTTTATTTAGACAAATATTAATTTTGCCTTTCTTAACATGAAAGAAAACTGCCAGTGGGCTGAAAAAGGATTCATTTGTTTGAGTGTAGTTTTACTCAATTGAGAAAAAGTCAAAAGAGGTGGAACGGTTGTGCAGAGGTTGTCACACAGAAAGGGCGTTTTGGGTTTGAGCGCATGGCCAAGCTGCAGCATTTCTACGTGGAGTTTGCAAGTTCTCTCCCTCCGGCTTTCTCCCACATGAAGGTTAGCTGTCTGTGTGTGTCTGTGTGCCAGCCCTGTGACAGACTGGCACAAATGGCTCTGACTGATAACGCTTGGGGTACTAGTTATATCACTTCAATAGTAGTAATGACAACACAGGCACTTAATCAACATCTCTAAGCCCTCATCACACTCCAGGATTGACACTGATATGCATGTAAACATACACATGCTTCTATTCATACTAGTTTCACACCCATGTTCACATGATGAAGTCCAGACAGCAGAATAAGACAGAATAAGAGCTCCTTTGTTTACTGTATTTGGAAATACACACATACACACTAGCAACTATATATATATATATATATGTATAGTTGCTAGTGTGTGAGTGTTTGTATATATACTGTATATATATATATATATATATATATATATATATATATATATATATCTGTTCACTGTGTGTTCATAGCATACAGAAATAGTGCTGCGGCTTCCCTTCCATAAATCTAGGCAAAAGTGCCTAGCCCAGCTTCCTGTTGCCGGTTTCCCTGTCCCTGTCGCCGGCTCCCCAGTTTTTGCCGCCGGCACGCCAGTCACCGATGCCGGCTTTCCAGCCTCAGACTAGGCTAGCCTGCCAGAGTTCCTGGCTAGCCTGCCGCAGTTTCTGGCTAGCCCACGAAAGTTCCCAGCTAGCCTGCCAGAGTTCCCTGTCCCGCCACTTCGGCACCGGCGACTGGGTAGACTGTAATAAGACTGATTCCACCCATGTTCCAGAACCTCATCCCGGTGGGTCGTCCCCCTGCTTCTCCTGGTCCTGAGCTGGGCCCCGGTGGGTTGGCCTGTCCTGCTCACGCCAGTGCACCTCTGGACCCTGAGCTTTGCCTCTGTGTTTTGGCTCGTCCTGCTGATGCCACTGCCTGTCTCCATCCTGGGTTTGGCCTTGGTTGGTCAGCCGGTGCTGCCGACACCACCACCACCTCACCTAGACCCAAGTCTCATCAAACTTGACTTGTTCCCCAGCCGCCCACTTAGGATTACCTAAGTGTTATGAAGGATGGCCTGTGCTTATGTTTTGTTGCCAAGTGGCTGAATTGTCTAGAAGACAATTCATGTTCCTGAGTTCCTGAGTGTGATCTCAGATGTACCTGTGCCTGGCTTGTTCCTGTCCTGTTTCGTCCTGAAATTAAAGTGAGTTGTCCACACTTGGCCACTGCTCCAATCCTTCCACCCCATAAAACATAACAGCCAGCTACTGATTTTACGAAAACAAGAGAAATAGAAAGCGTTTAGGGCAAATCAGACCATCATAATTCAACATTATATAACCTTTATTCATTTCTGGTCATATGAATGTAAGGTCTTATATATGTGAATATATTATGTATCCGTTTCATTTAAGTGGGAGTCAGGATGGTTAAGGTGGGAGGTTGGATAAATGTAGAAAACGTAAATGTCTTTTCTCTTTTCAATACAAAAATATGTAATATTATTATGATTTTGTGTGATTTGGGAAATTTTGTGTGTGCTCTGCCATGGCTCATGTTGGCTGCCAGATTGTATCAGCAAACACGGCAGCTGTACGTACTGTACATGCTGTGAGACAAAATAAGAAGAAGAGGGTTTAGTGATAAAACTGTGAAGGATTATCTGTCATTTGGCGGGCCCGTGGTGATTTGCTATCAAAACAGATTTTGCGGGTAAAAAAAGGAATGGCAGGGATGGAAAGATGACGGAAAAGGATGTAGAAGAGGACGAGAAGGAGTGGAGGCGGGGGGGATTGAAGATGGCAGAGGGAGGGGGGAGTTGTCATGCAGCGGGGATTTTGTTTTCTGTTTAATTTCTTGGCCCCTTCCCTTCCTTCCTGGCACCCCCTCTATCCAATGAGCTGAGTGTCAGTCACATTTTGAACTTGCCAAGCAAACACAGTAGAATGATTGGAGCTGTCAGTCAAAGTAATGTGTTGTTTGCCACTGGAGGAATTGGGAGAAAGGCGGAGGTAGGTGAAAGAAGGGAGAGTTATATCTGTGGAGAATACGTTACGTCTTATAGATACTCACTCAACATGCACGCCTGATTATTTTGAAGGTGGCAAAACAGATGCATGTATGTAAAAGTCTACCTTTGGCTGAAACATCACATGAATGATCTGAAACGTTGCTGCTCATCTTTAACTTGTGCTGTTTGCCTTCGGTGAAGTTGAAAAGCCCCTTGATGCCAACTCTCTATAAACCCGTGAAGTTTTGTCAGTGTGAAAACACCAAAATGGACCTGTAAACAACAAAGCATTTTAATTCCCAAACTGTTTCATTTCTGGTAGTGAGGTCAAAGTGTGGACACTGCTTTGAACCCTCACAAGTTTATCTAATATAATTTGAATGTCACTAACTGTCCTCTCTCTCTCTCTCTCTCCCTCTCTCTCTCTCTCTCTCTCTCTCTCCCTGTACCTTCTGCAGGTGTCCCTGGTCCTGGAGCTGTATATCACTGATGTGCAGTTACTGGTCCCACCAACTTGCAGTGTCTATCTGTTGTTTATTGTTGCTGTTCTTTTCTCTCTGCTCTATCCACTCACCCCAACTGGTCGAGGCAGATGGCCGCCCAAACTGAGCCCGGTTCTGCTGGAGGTTTTTTCTTCCGTTAAAGGGAGTTTTTCCTCTCCACTGTCGCCAAGTGCTGCTCATAAGAGATTTGTTGGGTTTTTTTGTTTTTTGTAAAGTGCCTTGAGATGATTGTATTGTGATTTGGTGCTATACAAATACATTGAAATTAATATCATGTGACTGACATTCTCTGACCCTTTGGCTTACCCAGTATATACCAAGCCAAACGTCCCTATTGTGCTAAACTTGTCACCCCACTGACAAACTAATATCTTTATTCCTGGGAGGTTTTAAAGGGAGGTGTGAGATGAGACGCCTTCGCTCATCAAAGACAGCACAATCATGTCTTAAGCCTTGACGCTCAGCACTGATGGTTACTGAATGCCTGAAGTGATTTTATAGCACCCAGCTGGCTGCCTATTCAGCAGGACTGACAGTGGGGGTCCAGGAGGTGAGGAGCCCCCCCTAAAAGCATTGGGGGTGGGATCACATGAAATGGAAATGTATCTTCACTAATGCAGATAAATTTACTAATGTTCTATCCATGCTGGCAATTTCAGATTTAAGATTCACTGTTCGCACTTTCCCAGAGTTTATTTCACACAACTCAAAATGAGGAAGTCACCTTTGCACACTTCGGTCACGTCAGGATAGAAAAATGTCTGAAACTGAAAACTCTACTTTTACTTGAGGCCCCAAAAGTTTTCATATCTGGAGTGAATTAGCTTTATTGCTACTGCTCTTTGTTATGGTTTGTCTGTGTTTACCATCACCTTGGTTTTCAACAAATTGTCCTTCAAGTTCACACATTTAACTTGTTGCAACAACACCATTGTCTCGACAGATGTTATGAGCTGCCATTCTGGTTTAAAACCATTTGATCTGCTTTGTACTCCAATTCTGAAATATGTTTTCATAAAAACTAAGGTATATAAACACGTAAAAGAAGAATTTCTACATCATTACAGATGTGGTAATACCACATCTGTGTTTACAAGGCAGCTGTCTACTGTGTCCAGTAATCTACACTTGAATGTATTTTAATTGCCAGCACGACATCTGTGTGATATAACAAGACCGTGAATGAGCTAAAAATAGATAGAGCATTTTATTCACCCTCTAAAAACCATATACCTACATAGGCCCAGACTGAAGCTCCGTCCAAAGTGAAGGTCTGAACATGCCAAGAGAAGAAATAATGAGATAAAAAACCAAGATGATCTTATCGATTTTAGATGAATGGTGGATGTTTTCTTCTTTAGTGGGTGTGTTAGAATTGTTGTGGTGAGCCACAGATGTCTCTGTGTCAGAAAAACACTGGCTTGTGTTGCCAGACAGGTTTGATTTGACTAACATCTCAGTTCCGACAAAGAGAAAATACTTCACCTTGGTTAACAGGTAGTATTTATGAACTTCAATCAAGTCAGTCTTTGATACTGTTGACTGCCAGCAGAGAAAAATATGTCAATGAGCACTGTGATTGTAATTTAAGTGAGACTAAAGTCAGGAGAACAAAGGTTAGCCCATCTGTGACACACTGTCTCTGATGGCTGTGATTAATATAGTTGTGATGTTATTCTAAGACAGGAAGATGATGTTTAAATGGTTTGCTATTGCTTCTCTTTTCAATCACTACTTTCTGAAATCAACTAAAGCTTTATTGGTTATATTATAAAGGGAATTTTCCTGCTTTAGTAAACAAAATCTAACAACCACTATTGCATATCTATCAAAGAAAAGGTCCAAAGAGCAATTGACAGCTAAACCTCAAGCGGCAGACTTGCTAGATTAGGGTGTTAATCATGTGTTGAAGGCCTAAACAAAAGATCTCAGATTTAGTTTCATGTAGCTGAAGCAGGTTGTTCGCCAACATTAGCATGAGACGCTAGTCACTGGAATTCTTAGTCATGGACGTATTTCAGACGCTCAATATCAGCACGAACTTTTGGCCACTGGCATCTTCTGCTGACATTATGGTTGTTGAAGCCAAGTCTGACTTGAGACGAAACATTAG
Organism: Mastacembelus armatus; assembly: GCF_900324485.2. Lineage (NCBI taxonomy): Eukaryota > Metazoa > Chordata > Actinopteri > Synbranchiformes > Mastacembelidae > Mastacembelus > Mastacembelus armatus. Next base: position 4,260,530 of record NC_046641.1, on the reverse strand, counting down.
AATAAATCCTCTGCTTGCCTTAAATGCCTTTACAAGAACTGAAGAAGCGATTCACCCGCTCTGAGCCACCCAAACACCAAAATGAAGACAGATAGCAGTGGTGACGGGTGGGTGGAAAGGTGTAATTAATGTTTCAAAACTCAATCTTTCCCTCAAGGCAAACTCCTCCTTATCACCTCTCACTTTCAGAAAATTAAATGATACTCCTCTTGTCTTTTTCTTTTTTTTTTGCTCCTGCCCTAATGTCACTAAGGCGTCTGAGTGAACTTTAAGGGATTAGGCTTGCGAGGGTTGGCTAGTAGTTATGGCTGCAGGCGGAACTCCTCAGGTTTCACTCAGGGCTGCGAGTCTCCCTGAGGCGACAAGAAGATGTCAGCCTCTGTCAGCCTCTGTCTGTCATCTAAGCCCTGTCAGCGCCGACTGTGCCGGCTCTCCATCACGCCGCTGTCACTCTGAGTTTCCTTCTGGCTTATGATCTGAAACCCCCAGACAGTGCAACTGGCTTCACAGTCCAACTCGCCACCTCCCCCGGCCCCTTGTCTTCCACTCTGATAGCTTATATGACACAACAAACACAAGGTCAAGGTGTCTGTCATGTTTCACTGTGTGGGTTTGAGTGTGAATGAGTGTTGCGTAGTACCAGTGCATGAAAGCCGGGGCGTGTCACCTTGCCTGTATCTACCTGGACGTGTGCATGTGAGCGCGAGCAGCAGCCGGGCTGTTTTGAGTGACAGTGTGAGTGAGGTGCAGCCAGGCAGCGGCTCTTTGTAAAAGTGCACCTACCTTCTCTTCCCACAAGTCCCTCCTGGCAACAAACTGTCACGGCTGACAGCCCTCACAAAAGAAGGAGAGGGAAGGGAGGCAGGGGGTACGGGGATTTAAAAAAAAAGTTTAAGAGATGAAATTAAAGCAAAGAAGGGAATCTGACAGCACCTTGAGAAGAGGCATTGTCTGGGTGGGGAAATATATCTGTGCGAGTGGGCTTTGATCAGTGGAGGATGAGAGCAGGGAAGAGCTTGTAAAGCTGGCTCCTGAAACCCACTGAAAAGAGCGGAGTGAAGAAGAAGAAGAAAATCAGCGCTACAATTACTTGAGAAGAGAGGACGAACTGAGGAGACATGAAAACACACTGAGGAGAAACACGATTTGTGTTAAGAATGGCATAGGCTCTTTTTGGCCAGCATGATTACACTTATCTTTGCTCTTCTTTTCCTTCCTCCGGTTGCCTAAATCATTGTCATCAAAGATGTGGAGATGAAAAGCTAAAATTTAGGAAGTATACTTTCAGTAAAATGTATTTTCCCAAGAACAAGACAAGTGTTTGAAAGGTGGAAGAGGAGAGGGAAGAGGAGCAGAAGCAGGAGATGAGGGAAAGGAGGAAGTTTTGAGAAAGCAACCTTTGAAACACATGAAGGAGAATGCTGGAGAATGAGGAGCCAGAATTAGAAAAAGGAAGAGGAGGTGGAAGTGCTGATGGGGGTGGGAGGAGATAGTCACCTTTATTTTGTGATTCACTGTTGGGGGTTGGGGGGTGTGGGGGGGTTGTAGTGGCCCAGCTTATATGAGGAGAGAGGGAGGGAAGTGGCAAGAAGCCTCCTCTATACTATGGGAGCACTTTGATAGACAAAGCAGCATGCTGAAGGGGAACCTCCTGCTGGCAGGATCTGAGGAGGCTGTTTACAGAAGCGCTTGTCTGATCTAAAGCCCTGCTCACCCTCTCGTATGGAAAACACTTGGCCTTTGATGTCTCTCTCTCTAAATTTCTTTCTTGTTTCTGTGCCTCTTCACTGCTGCTATTTCCTCTCATAGGTGGTTGACACATATCAAGATCTGTACTGCATTATTCAGTTTGAACCTTAGCAGACATAATGTATTCTGGTTTTAGGATACAAGTGCATAACAGGATACTGGATGTGAGCAGTGGCATGAGGGTGTAAGAATACAAGTGTGTGATTGTGTGTGTGGAGCGTGCATGTTGACGGGGTCAAACAAGGCTTGTCAACAGGCAGTCTAGTTTAATGTGACATATTAATGTGGCCTGCCAGTGCCAGTAACTGCACAAACAGCACACGTGTGCATATTTATTAGAGTCCATAACTTTTCCTCCCTCATAAAATATTAAACCCCTACTTGTGTAGGGAGCTGCCGAGTGTGTTCAACCAGCAAGCATGTTGGTTTTTGAGTCACCTCTCAGATGCAGTAAATACGTTTGTCAGAAGGCTTGTTTGTGTGCATGTGTCTGTGTTTCTGGTTATGTGAGTGCTGTATGACTGTTGCTCCATCTTTGTGGTTCATGACTGTTTATGGGGTTTAGGTTAATTTGTGTGGGATATGTAATGACCATGGCTGTATATAGGAGTATTTGACATTTGAAACCAAAAACCTGACCTTCAACCGGAGAAATCAGGATTAATGTGGCTTAATTCTTTAAGGCACAGTTAAGGGCCCCCAGTGTGTCCCTGCTGAGGGGACACATTGGTACTTACCAAAGGCCCAGGAACTGAGTGAGGGCAGAGTCTGTCAACGTGATAGTTGCTGAGTTACAGTATGAACCACCAACATGAAGCTGCTAAAACACAGTAAGCAAACACTGCATAAAACTATAGTAGTAACTTTCCCATTTTTGAGGTAGTCAAAAAACTAACCTTTATTTCAAGCAACAAAACCAGATCTAAATTTAGGTCCTGTACAATAGGTCCTGAGTGGGGCTGAACATTGTTGGTTATTCAAATACAGAGCTGAAGTCACCACTTTTTAGTTCCCAGTTCAGTTCCTGTGGCTCCTTAATAGCTCCTGGGGGCCCAGGAACTATCAAGGTGTAGATTATTGGGCTGAAAGTCACAAAATGAGGAACATCAACCTCAAAGGTAATTAATGTTTCTCTGCTGAATATATGCAGACTACGCCATAGGTACAGTGTAGACACAGACCCTATGCTGTAGCCTGATGCGCACCTCCAAAGAAATGTAACTACACTTCGCAGCAACACAAAGCAAAACAGTGACTGGTCCACTAGGTCCAGAACATCCACCATCCTTCTGCCTCAGTTGGCTCAGTGGTTGTGTAAACCACTGAGCCAATGTGTTCTCGCGTTTCTGTGGTGCTGACAGAGTCAAGAGGCCTTTAACTGAGTTAAAGTTGTTTGTAGTATTCTACAATAAAACGCTCAGCGCAATGGCAGAGAAGCTCAGCACAGCAGCACAGAAACTCCATTGCCAGCTAGCATTTTGGCAGAGTAAATGCACAGCGATGCAGAGACAACAACAGCATAGGCCACTTGTGTAGCCTACAGTGTATTTTCTTTGTGGAGCACACAAAAGCAGAAATCAGCCTATAGTAGTACAACTCATTCTGATCATTCAGCACTAATTTCCACCAATATCAGTAGGCCTACATCCAGAATTAGTTCAAAAGTGGTTACCAGAAATAGGAGCCCTTGTCACACCCCAAATGCTCTGCAAATGTTTACTTTCATGCTTTTTTTTTTTTTTTTTTTTTACACAAAGTCATTTTTCTGCTAAGTCTGCTCTGCTGCTCTGCTCCATGTGTGAACCTCTTTTCTATAATTCAGTTGTGAAATAAAAATGAATCCCATTAGTGCAAGGGAGGGATCTTTGAAAACAACTACAGGGACGACCATTCATTCAACTGCAAAACCCATTTTAAAGTTCATATTTGAGTGGGTTCTGGGTAATAAGGAGGGGGACCTCCTTGGTATTTATCTGTTAGCCAGCAGTTCAGCTGTTCTTACGAGAAAGGTAATCTATCAAGATCAGTTGTGTCATGTGTGAAAAGAGTCAACATGGAATTGTTCACAGTGTATAAGAGAATCTCTGATTTACACAGATGTTTAACCAGCAATGCACATTTTTGTACGTCTGAAGGGTTATAGAGAAGAGTTATAGAGAGAAAAGGAGCCTGAGAGAAAAGAATAAAATGTTGTGTATGCATGTCTGCTTTTTAAACTAATGGTGCACATTACTGAAACAACAGATCATTCTGTTCTGGGATTGATTTATACTGCCTGTTATTTTACTTTAATCTATGGACATTATCTACACAGGATTTATGGACCATTAGCTCTATGAGAAGCTGGAATGTAAATGAGGCATAATAAATCAAGTCAGATGAAACCCTCAGAGCCTGACAAGTTACTTGCTCTTATATGGATGCCTTGGTAACTGCATTTGGATAATCAGGTCCTTGTGCTGTATCATTTGTCCTTTGTAATTTGGCCAGCGTCATACTGGAAATAAGCATGAATAATGATGACAAGCAATGGATGCATTGCCCTTCAAAGGATTAGTGTTGCATTAACAACAAAGTGACAGAAATAAATTGTTCAAAGTGCCTTACAAAAGCATGAGACATGCAGGAACGGAGGAATCAGAGTAACTTCTACAGTGTGACTCCATAAGCTCCATTTGTACCAAACAGCTAGATGTGAAACAAAAACCCTCTGGCAGTATAGTGTCTTTACCTATGCACTGACATATAGAGGGGCACATTACTCTTCAGGACTGAGAGTCATAATAAGTATATAATAAGTAGCTTAAGACCAAACTGTCACATTGCTATGTACTTACCTGGCAGCGTTGCTTTGACATGTCAAGTAAGTGCATGTCCTGGTTTTGCTAAACTGCAAGACTCTACACCTTATCACTCTGGTAATTAGGTGTATAAATCTCAACTTTCCAGGTAGGTCCATCCATCATCTATACCCACTTATTCCTAACCAGGGTCACAGGGATCAGCTAGAGCCTATCCCAGCTCTCTCTGGGTGAAGGGCAGGGGTACACCCTGGACAGGTCACCAGTCCATCACAGGGCCACATAGAGACAAACAACCTCACACACTCACACTCACTCCTATGGGCAATTTAGAGTCACCAATCAACCTGACATACATGTTTTTGGACTGTGGGAGGAAACCAGAGTACCTGGAGAAAACCCACACAAGCACAGGGAGAACATGCAAACTCCACACAGAAAGGTCTCTGATGGGTTATCATCTGTTTCTATAGCTGAGGTTGCCCAGATACTGTTGTAGCTGGTTAGTTAAGCAGACTCTTATATTGTAATTGTGCACTGTGTTGAGTTGTGCAAATGAATAATGGACAGAAAGCTTTTAACATGTTTTTTTTGGTTAAGAACAGACTGCCCAGATAGCCAGGCAGTTGTCTTCCCATGGTCGGTGCAGACCAAGCACAATATAAAAAATCAACAAGTTATTTGAGCATGACGGGTGGCTAGCTAGCTTGCCAAGTGCACAATTCCATGTTATACAACAATCTACAACTCTAGTGACCTTTTGGCCAGAGTTTAACTGCTTTCCCTTCAGGCGCGTCATTAATAGTTCTCAGTGAACGTGCTCTCATGTGGCTGTGGTTTCTGGACTGACTGTGCCGAGTGTGTGGTGGAGGGCACCAATATGTTCAACCTATCAGCAGCCAGAAAGAAGGATGAATAAGCTGTAAATGTGTTTAAACCACCAATCAACGATTCCCATTGTCGGTCTTTGTCAACAGTCTATATAAATAACTTTTGAGATTACAGGTAAACTTTGGATGCACATTGTTGTGATGTTAGCAGCTTGTCCTGTAATAAAACCTAATATTAAAGCCACTTAGAGTTTGACTTCAATCAAATACTGTAACAATGCATTACAAAAGGACAGCACAATTCTCATGCTTCCACTAATAATGTGACATTTATGATGAGGCAGCCCTGGTGATTATATAAGCAGGTTTGAATTTTCATGAACTCAACTGTGAGACAGTTAAATTCATTTATGGGTAAGCTTTGGCTAGCTGGCAGTAACAAGGATAGTTCTATCCCTCAAATTATACATCTTTCAAGCTACTATAATTCAAACTATTGTGAATACTATACTGTCACCAAGGTCACTAGCTAAATAAAAACATTAGGCAAGGCTTCCTGGTCACCCACTGACTACAAACAGCCCTCTGATAGTTGGTAATATTTAGCATTTACAAAGGAGATTGAGATGAAACCCCATTAGAAATGACAGCCACCCAGCTGGATGTCTCACGATGGCAACAAGGACCAACTCTCCCCTTCACTTCCCCTCTCCCCACCTCTCCCTCGGAAGCTTCATATGACAGAGCAGCTCGAAGCCTTCAGACTTGACAGGTTGCTGGGCTTTATCTCCAAGCCGATGATCTATTGGACAGAGACAGATGGAGAGATGCAGCGAGCAATAGATAAATGTAGGGAGGTAAAGAGAGAAAGGGAGGACAGTGATTGCTCAGGGGAGGCTGGATCTGAATAGTTGTAAAAACAGACTCTCAAGAGTAGAAAAACAGGGGGGATTTCAACTCGATCACTCAACTGTTTCAGCTGCTTGCACACAAAAGACCCAACTTCTACCAATTCCTCTGAGTCATTCCACTCAATTGGAGGACAATTGGCTTTTACTGAACTCACGCCCTTCTCCCCCTTCCCATAACCCCTTCTACCCTCTTTTTCCCTCTTGTCAGTCTGTATCTCCTCAATTTACCTCACTCACAGACTTGAGCGACTACACAGACTTTCCCTGCACAAAACTGCAGACCCCCCCCCATTTTCCACCTTCTGCCTTTTGACATGCTCTCCACTTCAACCAGTGTGACAGATTGGACGATGAAACTCATGACATCAGTTCAATCGGGAGACAAGGATAAGATTAGACATGTGACTCAGCGTGAAGAGGTCAGTGGGAACAATTGCCCCAGCCCCCACAGACGCAAACACACTCTCCATCTACACCCCAACCAATACTAATTGTAAACATATGATCAACGCTCTCCAGTGTGGTGAAATGGCGACTCCCCTGCATGCTGTGTACACCCAGTTCCAGCCTAGTCACTATCAAGCCCCAATCAAAACAGAAATATGAAGAAAAACCAGGGCCCGCCACTGCAGTGCAGTGGCTCAAATTGAAAGTGACAGCTTGACACATAATATGGCACCCGTAATGTGATTAGGCCAGCGTGGCACTCTTTTCTTAAACTCCCACATCCCAAACAGCGAGCCTCACGTCCAACTCCGCCAAACACACTCAGGCTCTTGCCTCTAAAAGGGGGGCAGAGAGGGCCGTCTTGTCTCCCACTTCAGTTTTTTCTTGCGATGCTTCATGCTATGAGACGAATTGAGATGATGCCGCTGTTGAATCATAACCCCCTGGAGGGGAATTGCAAACACATGTAGGGGGGTGAGAGAGAGAGGCTTTTTGGGTTTAAAGGCATCGATGCCAAGAACAGAGGAGCTGAGTGGGAGAAAGTACACAGTGGTATGGATTAGATCAGCCATTATCAGAAGGAGAGCTGGCCCAGGCCCTCCTGTCAATCCATGTGATGTAAACGAGAACTGACATGACAATGATATCACCCACAGCTACTCTTGACAGAGTCAAGAGGCAAAATGTAAAGAAATATAGGCAAAAATATGACAAATCCAGATGAAGAAATAATAATTGCAATTGATGCACTAGAGAGAGAGTTTTTTAAGTGGGTTTATGACTGGAAAGTGAACTGGAAAGTCTTTAGAGGTTGACCATGTTGCAAAAGACTGTCAGACACAGAAAGTGAAAGGACAGCAGGGAACTGCACTGGGGTAAAATGTAAAATGGATTTCAGAGTCAAGCAGGAAATTCAATAAAATACTTCAAAAGACTGCGGCTGACAGTGAAAAATCTCAAAATTATAAAATTGAGCTGGAGAAATGAAAAAGAATTATTGTATTTGGCAAGGGAGAGAGGGAACAAGAGCCCTGGGCCACATTTCCAAATGAGGCGTCACAGATTGAGAGATCTTGGCTCCGTTCACATTTAGCATGGAGCGGAGCTGGTATACGCTTCTCTTAGCCTTTCCCAATGAAGTTTCCCTTTCTCCTGGGGAATTCCCTATCATGTTAGCGATGACAGAATGAAAGATGTATTGAAGGGCTTAGCAGGAACACAACTTTGGAAATGAATGGATGGCAAACTCAGCAGTTGACAGGCAATTGGGAGTCCGAGTGAGCTATATCGGTTTGCCAAGCACAGTAAAATTGAAAGCCCTAAAGTTTCCATAAATGAGGGTCATTTCTCAACTGTGTTTAAAAATGTGTCAACAGCCAGCAAGAGGGACTCAACCTGGCAAATTTCTTGCCTCTCATACCATTTTTATCCCTGTGTCTAACTAAAAATTAAAATAATAGATATGGTGAGCGCCAAAACCTGCAATATGTGCCTAATAATAAAAGCAAATGAATGTTCTACATCCGCCTCCAAACCCCTTGGTTGACTCTTTCAAGATGCATTTTACTTTCTCTCCAGGCTCCCATCTCTCTAACTCCCTTCCCTTGCCTTTTAGTTTAAGAAAAGCCTGTCAGAAGAAATCAAGTCAAGTCGAAGACATAGTTGAGTGCCTGTGACAGGCTGAAAGCCACTCAAATGGTTCTATAATGAGTCTAATAATGGTGTGGGTAAGCATAATTTACCAGGGCTGGGGCCTCAGTGAGACAGAGTGAGCGGAGCAGAATGATGACTGCAGCGCTGGTTGGCAGGCGATGATGAGCCCTCATTCCCAATGATACGACAAGTCCTGAGCAGAAGGTGGACAAGCTCCAAGCCTGCCAGTCTCTCTATGGGCCGGGCCCCGGGGGCTGAACCACAGCCAGACCTGCTCATCACGGAGCACTGGACTGGAAAATCACACATGACTGGTTGCTTCCACAGGGCCTCGGCTGGCTCAGCGGTGACCCTGTCTCCTTTGAAATAGAGAACTGGGTGACCTCACATTGCTTAAAGAGTACATGTTAACCATATCTCCTTTTTTCAGTGCGTGCAGTATGTGTGTGTAAGTCTTTGTGTGCAGTAGTGCAGTGTTGCTGGGGGGAAGTGATGACAGGCTATAGCCACAAGCTAATCACACACAGTCCCTAGGGAGACGGCTCCCTCAGGACTGGATTATCAAAGGTCCCTTGGCAGAAACTAGCAGAATGATTTAAACAAACACAAATACACACACTGAGGAGACATACGTGTCCTTGTTTATAATCGTGGTGCTATCACTGTTGCAGACAGGGTGGTGGTGAAAGGTGACTCAGGCCTCTGGTCTTTCCCATGGTGCTCTCACAGAGCCCGACAGCAGGCTGGTCTCTATTCTCCTTCAGTTTACCCTTCAACTTTAACGTGACTGCCGATTGTTGTGCCCTTATCTTTTGAAAACTTTTAATGACCTCTTATGGAAATCTTTTTTACTGCTAATGTGACTGTGATTTATCAGATGTAATTATTTAAATGTTTTAATCAGTTTGGCATGGCTCTGTATACTACAATACCCATGAACCTCATGAGCCAATGTTGCTGTGCAGGAGACGCTAACTGGCTGTGCAAATCAGAGCTGTAGTAAATTCAGATTACTTGGTTGTTGCAAATGGAAACACAATACTGTGCCACAGTTGAAATCATTGTTTATGTAAAAGACTTCCTGCACTATAGGTCAATAATTCTTTTAGCACAGAAAAAGGCCATGTTGGTTTCAGGTATCCAGACCAGCAGGCTCCTGTCATTGCTATATAAGCAATAAGCAATTGTATGCTGACAGCTTTGCTCATTTATTTGCTCCAAATGGCTAGCAGGACTGTTACAGTAGAAATGTAAATGATTATACTAAAATAAACTGGGAGCCTGGGGCAAATAAAAATGTAAAAAAGGATTTCCTACTTATTTTGGTTTGGGACATTATGAAATTACCTCGCAGGCTGAATCTCACTCGTGGTCCAACAGTTTGAGGCACCTGCTTCAGTATAACTGGTACAATAGTGTGAGCATCCATGGTCTCTGCTATGCCTGTCATCCAGGATACATGGTCGCAGCATTTGTTTAAAATATGTGGAACATCGCCTATTGGTGTTTTTCCTCTTTATGCCAAGATAATTAGTTGGGCTGTGTGATAGGAGGCTAGGTTAGCCCTGAGGTGTGCAGCGGAACAACAAAGTGTCAGTTGTAGCCATACACAGCTGGGCGATGCATGTGTGTGTTATGGGAAGTAGCAGCAGAGCAGAGGGTTGTGGGAGAAAGCCATCAAGGCCGCTGCAGTGCCTCCTGTGAAGCAGGTAGATGTGTGGACCACCTGCCTTGGCTGGCCGCCACCTCATCAAAGTCACTTTCCCAAAGTTGTGGTGACGCACGCAGCCCTAAGCCCCATGGTTTATGTTACAGTACCAGTAAAAGGGATAATGGCTGGCATTTGACATTTCTGTCTGGGCGAAAAGCACAGAGAGCAGCAGGGGTACAGTTAGACTTAACCTGTTTCCATGGATGGAAATTTCTTAATTGCTCCATGAGCTTAACAGTTTTTGACTTTTTTTACTCTCGCTCTCAGTTTGCACTTCCACTCTCCAAGTTCGATTTCTGTGTCCCCTTCAGTCAGTTTTTGTCAAACCTCTCCACACACACACATACGCACCTCTGTGTTTCTCTCTGTTGATGTTTCTCTCTGTCTTCCCTCCTGTCTAAGGACGAGCGTGTCCCAGTGTGTTTAGCACTCTGGCTGTGTCTGATGGCTAAACTGAGGAGACAGGCTGCTGACAGGCCCCGTGCCAGAGCGGAGTATGCCAACAGGGGAGATTTGTGAAAATATGCCCTGTGTCATTTCCTCTCCATTTCCCTGACAACCTCACTCTGTCAAAAAGCCTACGTGTGAGTGCATGAGTAGGTAGGCGGGCGGGGATAGTGTGTTTGTTTGTGTGTGAGGGATAAGATGTCTCAAAGTGTATGTGGGTGGGTGAATGGGTGGAGAACACGATAACTGCATGTGTGTGACAGAGAAACAGACACACAGCAATGAATTCCCATGTCATCACAACAAAGTCTGAAAAAGTTGAAGCCAAATGATGAAATCTATCTACCAGGCATGCCTTGAATGGATCTCTACCTCAAGTTCACCTCTTTTGAACCCACTTCTCCTTTTTGGTATGCTCGCTCTTCAAATGGCTCCCCAAATCTACCCTGAATTTAATCTTTGATCCCTCCTCTTGAAATACAGGCTGAAAGATAACATTTCATGCGAGGCAAAGCGGAAGAAAACAGCCTGCAGAAAGCCAGTGCGCTGAACATGCTCGCTGTCAGCTGCTTTCGCTTAATTTGATGCCTCTGTCTCTACTGCCGCCAGTTGAGTCTAATCTCATTGAACGCTAGAAATGAGTGCTGGTGACAGGGATGTCAACAGCGGTTTGTTTCCAACTCAGCAGGAGAACAGTACCTGCCTCTGTGTTCCTCTTATGCAAGTGCCCCCAGTCTTTCTCCCCCTTGTGTGCCCAAGTCAGCCAGCGTTACTGTCAATCCCACAGGCCAACAGTGACGTTCTTAATCACTCCACACACCGCTACGCCACATACACACACACACAGTCATTCGCATGTCCCTCTGGCTGACAGCGTAAATAGAATCCCACTGCGCCACACATTTCAAAACATCCCAGCCAAAACACTGTTTTCATTTGGATAGAATCTAAAGTGAGCGGCTTCCAACATGGCCACCAACAGGTGAGAATGTGGATCTGTGTGTGTATGTGTGAGCCGGCCCAGGCCCAGGCAGCTTGTACCAGGGTCACGTCAGACTGTGTGACTTTACAGATGCTGAACTCTCTTCTACTTGCTGTTGTTTGACCTCAGAGCATCGCCTCCCTCTCTCTCTTCTCGCGGCTCAATACTTCCCCCACGGCTGTCAATCACAAAGTGGGGCCTGTTGTAGAGACATCCTGCAGAGTGACTGGGTGTTTGGGAGGAGGAGGGTGGTGGGAGTCAGGGTCACAAGTTCAGGGTAAACTGATGAGGGGAGTCATGCATTGAGTTTGGGAAGACCGTGTGTGTGTGTGTGTGTGTGTGTGTGTGTGTGTATGTGTGTGTGTGCGTGTATGTTGAGGTGTGAGTGGAAAACTTTCAGCACCATTAGGCTGTGCATGTGGATGTGAGTAGGAATCTTTGCAGCTGTAGCAGCAGTGAGGGGCAGATCCGGTGCGGCAGTGAGACAGCGAATCCGATTCATCCTGATCAAAGGCTGCTGTCAGTGACAAAGGACCGTTTGTTTAGCCTAAGCATGACATGTATCTGAGAGCCATAAATTACAGGGGGAATTAGAGGAGGTTTGGTGGATTTCATGCTCGTGTGTCTGTCTGTCTCTTTGGGTATACAGCACACACACACACACACACACAGGAAATCCTGGAATGTCAAGTGCAGTGTTTTTACTGTCCAATATTGCCTGAATTTGGAATTTATTTAAAATTCCAGCACTGGCACATGTCCATAATAAAATAGACGTGACTTTACACCTGCAAAATGATGATGGCTCATTTCTGTTCACTTAAGAATGAAGTACTGACTGTTTATCGTCTAAGAACAACTGGCCAGTGATTTTGGCCAAAGCACTCATCTCTTCTGATGTTTGTCAAGTATATGCATTTATACTTTTTCAAGTGACAAACCTCAAACATTTTTCAATTACTCTACAATAAAATTGATCTATTTCCTCTTTCTCTGCTGTGTTTCTAATTTTTTCATACTCTGTTGAAAAATGTGTTGTGTTTGGTTGTACATGTGGATATATAATTAGCTAAGTTCCTCTGTAATCTTTCCCAGTACCATCTGGGCTATCAGGTCCCCTGATTGGAGTCACTGCATTAGGAAATGACAGTAAAGAGAGGAGATCTGGTTAGAGTTTGCATCTTCCCAAATGGAATCAATTGTAGGAAAATTTACAATGCCTTCTCGGTTCTCTGCTGCACAGGTTTCAGACAGCAGCCTTGTCTCTGGTCTGCATGACATTTGTTTGTCTGATGTTCTGAGCCAAAAGCATCATCTGTGTTTACTCTGCACTGGCATGTTTGGCATAAACTTGTCAATAGTAATTATCCCACTTTAGCAGAACACGACTGCTGAATTAACAAAAATACAAGTTGTTGAGCTGATGAGCTATGAATGTTGATCTGATGCCTGGAAGTTCTTCAGAGCCCAATCCCTTGACAGCAACCCATGCAGATAAATTGTACTTGGGAATTAATGCACGCCTATTTCTGTGCAGGGAAACTGATGCGCGTGTGATGTACAGCTGAAGGCTGTTAGTTTCCAGAATGATCTTTTCAGCATACTGCAAGGTACTGAGAAACACATTTCTGGAGGCCTTGTGGAAAGAAAGAGAAACTGCTGTAATTAATTTAAATGCTGGAAAAAAGTGAGGGAGATTTGACAAATTAGTTTGAACACTTTTGACTGTCAAGCTGTTAATTTATGACTGAGCAAACTTCCAAGTGTTTAGCTTGGACGTCTAACACAGAGGCCCAGAGCTCTTGGAGGTGACTGTTATATGAAATATGAAGGCAGCCGTGCTATTTATTTATTTTTTTCCATGCCTGGTGCTTTCATGGCCCTATTTGTTTTAATCCTCGTGAGTGTTGTAGGAGAAACCAATTCCTGTTCACATTAATAAAAATAATATTTTGCGGAGCAGGGTCTAATGGTCAAAATGTCATATCTATGACACTCTTTTCCCTACCCACAGCCATAACTCAACAAACTGCTCTTTTATTTGCTTCATTCTAAGCCACCAAGGACAAATTTCCATATAGCTGCATATTGTTGGTCTTGCTGGCACATGTGGTGGTCCAAAATATGGTTTCTGGAGCTTAGATGACAATGCCAATACATTTTTTATACCTTAAATAAGTTTAGAATAAAAACAGAGTCGAGTTGTTAAAGGTCCATAAAAAATTACATTTTTTTCTTTGGGTTAGCAGCTGTTATCCTATAATATGTACATAACATTGACTATTTTAATTTTTAAAAAGTCACTATTCGCACAATGCAGCATTTCAAACCTCTTTGCGAATGTCCCTTTCGAGCCTTTTGACTTTCCATTTGTGAAAAGGTTAGAAGCTCTTTATCTCCCCACTCACTCTCAGCCGCCACCCCACACCACACCAACTCCTCCACCTGCCCTTCCTCCCTCCCTCTCTAGGCTCACACCCCTCTGAGGCGTTTGACTGAAAACATGCGCTCTTTAATCACAGGGGTGACAGTCCCTGCCCTGTGTTTGCGCCTCTGCCCCATTGCAACAATGAAGGCAGGGTCACGCTGAGTGTCAGCTTCAGGCATGATGTTTGAAGGAGGGAGCAAGGGGAATGAAAAAAATAAGAAAGAGGGAGAGGGTGAAAGCATAATGAAAGCAGGAACTGAAGAGAAGAAGTTCCTGCAACAAAACCAGAGGAACTGTTTAAAAATCAACAGGAATCTGGGTGTCAAAGAGAAGGGCTGACAGAATTTAGTGGGTCACTTTGACATACTGGAGGCTCTGGAGTGTGTGTGTTAAGATCTGGTTTAGCAAAGGAATCACAGGATCCCATGACCCTATGACCCTCGGGACCTTGTGCTTCTGTTTGTCTGGCTGATTGACAAATGAAGGGGCAGACAGCAGGGGGGTGGGCCTCTCGATGAGAGTGTATGTGTATGAACATGTGTGTTTTACTGTCCGTGATATTTCTTTAGTTAGGCTGTGAACGAACAGGACGGCACACAGGTATTTCTGATTTATTAGAATGTGAATGTGAAAATATGTACTCAGTGTTTGCATTAATGCTTATGTAAATTTGACTGATGCATTTGTACATACTTAAGTGCACATTAGACAATCACATAAACAGGTGTTAGCCACTCTTTCACAAGCAACATGTAACTTTTAGTGTGCATGTGCACTTTGTTGTGTATATTCAGCTTTGAGAGTCTGTGTTTGTCTCTGAATTCCTGTGGAGTTCATGGTGAGGCCAGGCCCCATGGCGCAGCGCCGGGAGAGCCCATTAATTACAGAGCAGTGACACTGGGACAGCCAGGGCCTGTAATTGATGCCTCCTGTGCATCAGGAGAGGCTCTTAGTCACACAACGAAAGGAAAGGGTCACCCTGCAGACACACCAGGGTGGGTGGTGGTGAGTGGGAAGGGTTGACGGTGGAAGTAAGGGGGCATCAGCTGTTACACTGGCCCTCACTTATATCAAAGCCATTGTTTTTTGTTGCTGTTGCTTTACTATGTTGAATATACTGTATGTATACTGGCACCCAGTAATAATACTCATATTAACTATCATCAGTACCATTACATTAATATTTGTTTAGCTGCAGGAGTTACATAAGAGTTTAAACATAGAACAAAAGCAACAATAATAAAATAAAGGCATGTAATAAAAGCACTAAGTAATTAAAAACACTAAACCCAGTGAGTTTGGGCTACAGAAGGATAATCATTCTAAAAATGTGTTATTGGTAGATTCTGCAATGCAAAGTTTGAGACTTGGTCACCAGCTGTTTTTAACTTCGAAGCTACCCAGCAGTATTATTTTGTTAATTATAAATAATGAGGTAGTTAACATTAGCTATACATTAACCAGCTGCGACATTAAAGTGATGAACATAGTAAATCATCAGTAATCATAATCCAATAATAGAATATACATTTATGTGCCATTGAGTACTTTTACTTTTAGTACTTCAAGTACTTCTGGCATTTGGCTGCTAATGCTTTGGGACTTTAGCTTATGTACATTTGTGAAAATACAGACTTTTACTTTTTAACAAATAATTTAGTGTTTTACTTAAGTAAACCATCTTCTTTCACCACTGTCAAGTTAGCAGCAACGCTAAGAATATGCCAATATCTAACATGGCTACTCAGCTTTAATGTAACAGCGACTGGCCCAGTTATCACATTACTGTGCACTGTCTGCAACACAGGATGTCAAACTGTCATTTTATTGTGTGTTCAATCATAATAGAGTCAAAGCTCCGTTGAGCCCAGTGTTCCCTTAGCTCTCAGCAGTGATGAATTTATGAGTTTCTTTACAAATAAAATCACAACTATTAGAGATAAAATTCAGCAGATGCTTCCTATACCTGCAATAAATGAATCTTTTACTACAGTAGCTCTTGAATCATCTGTAGGACCTCAGTTATGTTTAGACTGCTTCTCTCCTATAGATCTCTCTGAATTTACATCAGTAGTTGCTTCATCGAAATCATCAACGTGTCTCTTGGACCCCATCCCGACTAGACTGCTTAAAGGCACCCTGCCATTAATGAACTCATCTTTATTGGACTTGGTAAATTTATCTCTAGTATCAGGCTACGTACCACAGGCCTTTAAGACTGCAGTAATCAAACCTTTACTCAAAAAGCCTAGTCTTGATCCAGGTGTCTTGGCTAATTATAGACCAATATCCAACCTGCCATTTATTTCTAAAATCCTAGAAAAAGCTGTTGCTAAGCAGCTATCAGACCACTTACACAGGAATGAACTATTTGAAGATTTTCAATCAGGATTTAGAGCACATCATAGTACAGAAACAGCACTGTTGAAAGTTACCAACGATCTTCTCTTAGCCTCAGATAATGGACTTGTTTCGATACTTGTCCTCCTAGACCTTAGTGCAGCATTCGACACCATTGACCACAACATCTTATTACAGAGACTGGAGCATGTGATTGGTATCAGAGGAACAGCGTTAAAGTGGTTCCAATCCTATTTATCGGACAGATTCCAGTTTGTTCATGTCCATGATGAACCTTCCACACGAACAAAAGTTAGTTATGGAGTTCCACAAGGTTCTGTGCTAGGACCGATTCTGTTCACCCTGTACATGCTTCCTTTAGGATATATCATTAGGAAGCACTCTATTAATTACCACTGCTATGCGGATGACACTCAGTTATATCAATCTATTAAACCTGTTAACACAAACCAGTTAACCAGACTTCAAGCCTGTCTAACTGACATAAAGGCTTGGATGACCAGTAACTTTTTACTTTTAAACTCGGAGAAAACAGAAGTCATTATATTTGGGCCTAAAAATCTCAGAAATAACTTTTCTAAAATTATAGCTACTCTAGATGGCATAGCCCTGGCCTCCAGCACTACTGTAAAAAACCTTGGAGTTATTTTTGACCAGGACATGTCCTTTAACTCACACATAAAACAAATTTCTAGAACTGCATTCTTTCACCTGCGCAACATTTCCAAAATTAGGAACATCCTGTCTCAAAATGATGCAGAAAAACTAGTCCATGCGTTTGTTTCCTCAAGGCTAGATTACTGTAACTCATTACTATCTGGATGTCCTAATATCTTAATAAAAAGCCTCCAATTAATCCAGAATGCCGCAGCCAGAGTCCTGACAGGAACTAGCAAGAGAGATCATATTTCTCCTATATTGGCTTCTCTTCACTGGCTCCCTGTAAAATATAGAATAGAATTTAAAATCCTTCTTCTCACATACAAATCCCTTCATAATCAAGCTCCTTCATACCTTAAAGACCTCATAGTACCATATTATCCCAATAGACCACTTCGCTCTCAGAGTGCAGGCCTACTTGTGGTTCCCAGAGTTCTCAAAAGCAGAATGGGAGGCAGAGCCTTTAGCTATCAAGCTCCTCTCCTGTGGAACCAGCTCTCAGCCTGGGTTCAGGAGGCAGACACTCTCTGTACTTTTAAGGCTAGACTTAAAACCTTCCTCTTTGACAAAGCATATAGTTAGGGCTGGCTTCAGGCAGCCCTGAACCATCCCTTAGTTAGTTATGCTGCTATAGGCCTAGACTGCCCGAGGACCATTGGTGCACTGAGCTCCCCTACCCTACCCGCCCCCCCCTCCCCCTTCTCTCCCACCTCATGTATATTCCACCATTGAATGTTACTAACCTTGTGCTCTCTCTCTCCCCTAGTTTGTGCTCTCTCCCTCTCTCTCCCTCTCTCTCTGTTCTCTCTCTGTACCTTCTGCAGGTGTCCCTGGTCCTGGAGCTGTTTATCGCTGATGTGCAGTTACTGGCCCCACCAACTTGCGGTGTTTATTTGTTGTTTATTGTTGCTGTTCTTTTCTCTCTGCTCTATCCACTCACCCCAACCGGTCGAGGCAGATGGCCGCCCAAACTGAGCCTGGTTCTGCTGGAGGTTTTTTCTTCCGTTAAAGGGAGTTTTTTCCTCTCCACTGTCGCCAAGTGCTGCTCATAAGGGAATTGTTGGGTTTTTAGTTTTAGTTTTTGTAAAGTGCCTTGAGATGATTTGTATTGTGATTTGGCGCTATACAAATAAAATTGAATTGAATTGAAATCAGTCACATTGGCATTTCTCAAAGACAAAATGCTCACTAAGAAATTAGCAATGTTTCAGGCACATGCTTGGAGTGGAAAGTGCAGTCAGAGTGTGCCTCCCTGTCAGCTGAGGATGAGCGATGGCCTCCCAGCCAGATGGACTCCTCCTTGTCAGGGTCCTTTCACTTCCTGTGGTTGTCCTTTGATCTGCCTGATGACTAATGACTACCCTGTGAAGAGCCAGGCAGGCAGACATGTATGTGTGTGTATGTATGAGAGAGGTCTTTTACATGGTGCACAGGGGGTCTCTCTTTGGAGCCTTTTAGTGCAAGAGGGACCCCCTGCTCTGTTTGCTCTCCTGTTGCAGCAGAAGAAGAAGAGGGGGAGGAGGAGGAGATGTGTCTGAGGAGACAGGGGTGATTGAGAGAGGACAGAGAAGGAGGTCAGACACAGGGCATCAGCAGACACCCTCACACATCCTCACTGCTTCAGGAGTCACATATGCCCTTTCTGCCCTTTTGTACTGTGACACCAAGCCACAGGTCCAGCAGGGTTCAGGAAACACAGTTAGAAGAGAACGATTCAACAAGGTATTTGTTGATCTCAGTAATGACATTTTAGTCCTCGGCTTTGGAGAATATCTTCATTTCAAATTCAACTCAAAGGTCTTACAAAATGTTCTTTGACAGTAATCATTTATTTCAGGTTGGCAGGTAAATGCTCTCCACTCTCTGCTGCACAGACAGTCAAGACAGACTGACAGACAGATGGCATCGCTCCAGCAGCACTGATGGAAAGTGAAATGTGAGAAATGAGAACCAGGTGTGTGAAGGATAGGGCTAAGACCTAGCAGACAAAGAGCAGGGGGCATTTATCATTTAAGCTGACCTATGCAAAGGGCCAACAGGTCAGTCAGGGGTCAGGGTGTACACAGGAGGGGAGAGTGGAGGTGAGAAGGTTAGAGAGAGTGGGGATGCAGGGGGGCTCTGTTGTGTTAGTTTAAACAGGTCACCTCTCAGCCAGTTGCCAGGCAAAGCGACCCTGATTTGGCCCTTCTGATTGGTTACCGACAAGCATACTTTCCCCTCGGTTAACTGGTGTGGCGTGTTTCATGTTGATTCATCGTTCTGGAACCAAATGAGTGACAGTGCTGCTTTGGCGGGATGTCTTTATCTTGCCAATTACTGTAGCTGGGCCTATTGTTGCCTTCCTTCCAGCTCTTGGGAGAGATCACACGGGCTGTCAGTCAGAGCTGGCTTCCCACAGAGACATGGAGTGATTGACAAGCACATGGACTGACAGATTGCTGTGGTGGCTGTGTGTGTAGTGTAAATGACTGCTGCTGTTTCAGCATGGGGCTAATGAACAAAGATATTTCTATTGTCACTCTTTTATGTGATATGACTGATGAAAAATAGCTTAGGTGGGATCAAAGTGAATTAAAGTCATGGAATGCAATCTCATTTACAATTTAGGCATTTAAAATGACACTGTGAAAGGAGTGACTCATGCATGACAGGCACAAAGTGGTTGTTGCAAGGACTGAATGTGTGAACTTTTGGCTGACAGCATTTCTAACCACTGAAACACCCTGTCTCCAGCTGTGGTTTCATTTTAATTCCACTTTTCCAACCCATAGGTAAAGTGCTACCTAGCTCAAACAGTTGACTGAATCGCTTCGATGATAAAGGACAGCACCTTCACAAGCTCTTTGACTCTACTGTCAGTAAATGATCACACTGCACCATAAGAGTCCCAACCTTAAGCAAAAGTCACACCTTTTGACATTAAAATCAATAAGCTCGAGCTGCCATTCGTCCCCAGGACTCCAGTGAACTTTTAACACTGAGAACGGTGCTTTGAAGAGTGCAAATATGATCCACCCATCTCGAAACGTTTACAGGAAAATCAGCAGCAGCAGCAAAGTATCTAAACACTCACAGATGATTTATCACCCACAGGATACATCGGCTCGGGCTGAAAGGAGACAAGGAGCAAACCAGTCCGGGATCAAAGATAAACAGGAATAAATCCAGTGAAAAGGGGAGGGAATGGGCAGTGGGCCTGGAAGGATGTGGAAATGGGAGGAGGTGGCAAGAGGGGAGTGGTGAGTATTTGATTTATGGGCCTTTTGGTATTTAAATCACCTATATACAACAACACTTCTCGTGAAATCATGTGCGTGTTTCCACCTTTCAGCCTGTTTAACCCTTGGCTGGTGACTCTAGAACTGGTGACAAAGCTGTGTTTTTAACCATGGCTGGCCAATTGGATTGCTTTGTCTTCCTGTCCTCTCTTATGGCCAAATGCCAGGAGAGCGCGGAGAGTCACACCCATCACCCTTGACAACTTATTGTCTGTAATCAAACTGTTTGTGTTGGCACAGCAAGTAATTAAAGAAATAAAATGAAATGTGTGTACGTGTCTGAGTGTGTGTGTGTGTGTGTGTGTGTGTGTTTGTGTGAGAGAGAGGCTGGGGAGGGGAGGGGGGGTCCTCAGGGTGTCAAAATGATGTAATGATGGTGGCTAAGCCATGAAAGGACGCCTATGTTTTATTTTCCAAGCAGTGAGAAAGAACAGGAGGAAGGAAAAGACAGACGTCTGGAAGGGAGAGGAGGCAGAGAGGGAGGGAGGAGGTGAATGAGCAATATATGAGTGTTGAGAGAGCGCAGAGGAAAAAAAGAAGGAACGCCAAGGCTTCAGGTTTGATGTGGGCGTTTTTCTGACAGCTATAATTCTCCAGCCTACAGAATTTCATCAACACAAGTTGTGTTAAAGCTGTGCCGCAGGGCTGCGGCCCTTTCAAGTCCCAAGCTCTGACAGGTAGATTTATTAGTCCTGAAATTTGTACAGATCAGACGTCACTCATGGCAAACTGTCAAAGTGTCAGCGCTGCAATGCTCCTGCAGGGGCCCTTTGCTTTTTCTAGGCATTTCTGCAGGGACAGAAGATTTTTCACCACCACTCCAACTCAAAACATTATCGCTGTGTGAACCAGAAAACAGAGAAACAGAATTCATATCCCACTTAAGTCTCCTGATCCAAACATTTCTGACATAAGGAGGAAATAAAGAGTGACATAAATCACAAAAAAGTACATTTGCTTGAGATTAGCTGCAAGAAAGAGGGGAGTAATTTTAAAAGTAGTGTCTGGACTTTTTGAGGGTCTTAGAACATAAATTTACCAACTTGGAGTTTGGTTGCATTTTTCTGGGCATAAGCTCAATATTTCACTAAAACTTGAATCTTTGGAGCTGGAGTGAGAAAAGTGAGCCAGTTGGTCAGGAGGCGAGGGAGGGAGGAGAATAAATTAGATGGAGGTGGTGAGTGACACAGAGGGAAAAAAGGAGGAGGAGGTAAACACAGGGCATGTGTAGGTTAACTTCACACTGCCAGATTTATGACCTGGTGCAACGTGTTGGTCCAACTTCTGAGGAAGGTGTGTGTAAAACAACTAAAGCCAAAAATCTGGCAGAGGGCAGGAGTACTTTGGAGGAGGCTGGTGTTGTTCAAGAAGAGGAGGTAAGGGTGAGGTAAGAGGAGGAGGGCAGTTGCTGGAGGGGGGAGGCAGGAGGTGACCCAGCTCTCTTGGCTAGATGTTAACTTCCTTCAGCTGCACATCTGGTTCAGATATTTCAAAGTTAATTAGTCATATTGGGGTTGTCTGAAGATAAATTTATCATCCAGCAAAGAACACAAACATTTTGAAAAATGAAAGGAAGTGAGGTGACACATTGCCTGACGTTTAAATAAATCATTTCAAGATGATTAAAAACTTACGGCCTGTTGATGGGAGTGAGCAGCTCGTGGTAGAGCCTGTGTGGATTTCTCTCCCCTTCTTCATGTAGCAATAAGAGGTAATTCATTTGTGCAGAAAGAACATCTGTGACATCTCTTGATATATTATTTTTACAATACGCTTTCCTGCAACTTTGTGGATCATGGCTCTCTTCATCGAGGTGAAAACAAAAGCTTCCACTAGATGTACCTTTTCCACATTATGGGCCTTTGAGTGTAGATGTTTTGCCAGTAGGTGCACCCAAAACTATAAATAGAATAAATGTATGAGGTACATTTCAATGAAAAAAATCAGGCCAACTGCTATAAGTCAGTGTTGTCAATAGCAAGTCCACAGTAGATATGTTTCCTAGTGCAGCAACAAAATAACAGTTCTCCTCCTGTTCAAAAATGCATTTTGAAGCCCAAACTAATAAGAGTAGTCTCCAGTAGTCAGATTGTTTGTTTTACAAAGTTGGAGTTTGTTCATTATCAGACTTTCCTATTTTTTCCAAAACACGAGGCCAAAGTGTGTTATAAACCAGCTGGAACTATAGTAGCTCTTTTCATGGATCCCTTTTTGGGTTGTGCTGGACAGATATTTCCTAGTGGTAGCTGCATGTGCTGAACGTTTGTTGAAAGAACTGGTTTAATTGTGTGCTCTAAATGAATGGGATTACATGTTCATTCTTTTGCTATTTTAACATTTAGTTTGTGTGTATGCAAAGGAGAAACCGAATTTTGTTTTAAATAGGAAAATGCAAACATCATGTGGCTAAGTCAAACTGCTAAAACAACATATTAGCCAAAGCTAATATGTTAAAATGCATTTTTGCACATCTCTACAGCATAGCAGTGTTTGTTGGGGATCACTTCTAAATCAGAATAGGAAGGAGGACTGATTACACTGCCTAACTTTTTTGGTGTTCAGTACATGTGACATGTGACTTTTTTTTTAGATGAAATTTTTTTTTTTTTTTTTTTTTTTGATTCACTACCATTGTGTTTGGGTATTTGTATGATGATATGACTGAAATAACATAACACAGAGAGTAATTCAGTCGCTGCTGTGCACAATACAATGGATTAAGTCAGCCTTGCAGAAAGGCCTGAGTAAGAAAATGACTGGCAACCAAAATGGTGTCTGTCAAGAAGAAAAAAGGCAAGATGAAAGAACATGTCAAAGGAGAGATGATATCTCTTCTGAGCCTGAGGCAGATGCATGCACATACATACACACACTCACACATCACTTACACGCACACACGTATATACACACACACCCTCTGACAGAGTTTTAATAAAACCTGTCCGACGCCCTCTCCTTGGGTAAAGTGTGAGTGATGGCCTGGATAGACTCCAGGCTGAGCTGCAAACAGCCAGCCAGAGTCACACACACACATGAACAGACAGACAGAAAGACAAAGAAGATAGGATGATCTGCCTTGACTGACACTCACCCCTCATGCTTGGTTTCACCCTAATTCTTGGCTGCCTGTGTTGTGAACTCAGTTCTGGTGTGTGTTTATGTGGCACACATGCTTGTTTGTGTTTCAGTGTGTCCTCATACAGATGTAATCTACCTGCAGGTCTCTATCTACCTATGAACAAACAAAGTGGGAGGCGTGTATTCATTGCTATGTCTGCGTATGAAATCAAATGAGGCAAACAACACCTGACGTAGAAGCTTTTTCTGCGTGGCTGCTCTTGAATCATGGTGGACAGACTTTTTATCAATATTTGTGGAGTCAAGAGGGTGAGTTTGTGTTTGATGGAATACCTCCAGCTTCTAATTACCTGCAGGACAAAGTATGTGTGTGCATGTGTGTAAGAGACAGGGAGAGAGGCCAGACCTCCATAGAAGAAGCCTGTCTGTTTGATGTAATCCTGCCTGACGAGCCAACAAACTGCTCTGCATATCAGACTGACATTCCCAAATAGCTCAGCGATTCCTATCCTCTTCAACGAGTGTGTGTGCTTGTGTGTACTGTGTGTGTGTGTGTGTGTGTGTGTGCGTGTGTGTGTGTGGTTATTAGAGTAAAGGCTCAACAAGACTGGCGAGTTATAACTATACAAATGTCATGTAAGCAGGGAGATGGTGACTCGTCTGTCATCATAGTGAGCATGTGAAGTGATGGGAATTTGTGTGAGAGAGAATAAGACAAAGAATGAAAGAAAGACAAAGAAAGAAATGAAATGAGTGTAAGAGGTCAGCTTCTCTGTACTGTAATGTGAGGAGTAAAAAAGACAGCAGAGACCTGTACCTCTGTCGTGATTTCTGCTGTCAAAATCATTTGTTTATGGTGAGCATCCATCCAGAAGGCATGGCTCAGGTCTTTGTGACAGTACGAGGTCTGTGCAGAGACAGTGGAGCAGCTCCCGAGGAGACAGGCTCGTCATAGAGAATCACCATCAATGCCCCTCTGCTTGACACCCTGCAACAGGACAGCTCCCACACACTGTAACATGGACACACACACAAGAAGACGCGAGGCAGTTCGTAGGGTGTACCAGACAATTCAGTATATATTTACACATAGTCCATGATCCAATACAAATATGATACAGATATATGTGTAACAAATGGTCAGTTATTATGGTTTGGTATTGTTTTTTAGTATTTGATAATGTTATTAAACTAAATATGTTCATTCTTCATTACAGTTATTGATTTAATCCATGTATCCACCCAAATCTTAAAGCTTAACCAAAAATGTTTAAATAATTATAATATAATGCTTCACTAATTATGACAGAAAGAAGAGTAAGCCTCCACCAAATTGCATTCAATATCTAATTTATTTTAACAGATTCCCTCACCTCCCTCCTGCTAATACTTTCCCATCTAGTGGCCTGTGTGTGATCCTTGCATTTGCTTGTGTGATTAATATTTCAGCTGTACAATGGTGTTTTACACCAGGTTTAAGTGACTGCATTTCATTAGTACAGTTTCGCTAATGCTGGTCCTGCTTGCCCTGTGGTATAACTTAAATGACTGGTTTGAGGCATTGCTGACTTATTTTATGATATAATTGCACATACTGAAGATAGGTAATGTGAGTTATGCAGTGCTGTACACAAGATTTCTTTCAGTGTGGGAGTGATGTGAAAAATGTTGGTAGTTAGCTAGAGAAGAATTGGTTGCAGTGTTCCCAGGTGTGCCATAATTATCGTGTTTCTACAGCAGTTTAGCCCCTTCTACAATATAAATCAATAATCCTAACACCCCTTATGCGTACGACAGTGTTGGATAGTGGCGTGTTCAGGAGGAATGTTTCAAGCTAGTGGAGGGGCGGCTCGCACAAACTGACACACATAGTGCAAACATGTTAGAAGCACAGCAGTGTCACCTGTCACTGTGTTCTGTTGTAGCTGAGTCTGACTCATACATATCAGTTCATCTTTTCATCCCAATACTCATGTACCAGGAAATATCTTCCACAGACTGAAACATTATGTGCCATGCTCATAAGAAGAATAAGTTGAATAAACAGATTTTTTCTCTTAAAGAGGTCTGTTTGCTTTGCCAGGAGGATTGCCAACTGGCCTACAGTTTGCCCACCTGGTGCTCAGTCTCATATCCAGATACACTAGCTTTGTCAGCAGAGTCCAGCCAGCAGGGAACTGGCTGTATCTGCATGCTGGCTTGGACGATGGGAGGGTGGATTGTTTTACCGCAGTCTAATAAACCTGCTACTTCATTTACAGGCTGATGAATGGATGCAGGGTACACGGGGAGACGGTGCTGACAGGAAAGGGATGAGACTGTGGTGGTCAATGTCTGTGCTACACACACACACACACACACACGCACACACGCACACACGCACACACACACACACACACAGACACACACACGAGAGAATGAGATGGTTCTCAGTGTCTCAGATCTGCTTTTGCAGAGTGCTGTTGATCCTGATCATGATTTTGCAACACCAGGGGCTCATCATGTTATTGTTTCATTTATTAAAGTTACTGGTTACATACTAAACATGCTTCTAAGGGAAACATTAGCCAAAAGCTATGCACTCATAGTAGTGGATAGTACCTTAACTCTCAGCTGTAAGTTCATTTTAGAATCTACAAAAGTCAGTTTTGCATTAATTTACTATTTTGCTCACTGTCATTCATATATACTACTTATACAGTGTGTAAAGGTGCATAAAACAAAGTGATTCTTAATAAATTGGGATGCTTAACCCATATGACACTTTTAAACTTATGATTATTCATAGCTAGACTGTTGTGTCATTAAGATTTTTGTCAGCCTTACAAGGTGGTAAAAACATATTCTGCAATTTAAATGATGGGTAAACAGAATTCTTGGTACTGAGTCTGTCCACTACATTCCTGTGGTAGTCTTTCCACCCGTCTGTGTGCACTCAAGCCCGTGTGTGCTGGTATGTAACATCAGTGTTACAGCTGTGCAGCTGTCACTCAAGAAAGAGCTTGCTGAAAGGAGCGCCATCCTCCTCACTCCTCCTCCTCCCACTCCCGTCACCTCCTCAGTTCCCCCTCGGCCCTGACAGCGCGGCTGAACCTTTTTTCCCCCAGTCAGCACCCAGGTATAATGTGACCTGTCACCGAGGCCCATTCCACCTGAGGCGCAGCTGGCTGCCTCATGGTGAGGGTCTAAGTGGGGAGGATTGGGGTTATTCTGTCAGGTATGCGAGTCAGGTATGTGCTGTAGCACTGATCAGTAGAAAAGATTCTTTTAAAACAGGGGTAGCCGACTCTGGTTTTACAACTACTTTAAGATTATGAACCCATTAAAAAAAGAGATTATTTTTCAAAGCAACATAGTTTATTTATTTAATCTCAGGAATACTGTAGTATGCAAAGGGAATGATGCATTTGTTGGCCTAAAGAAAAAATCGACATCCACACTCAAAAACGTACAAGCACAAACATACTTGTCTAAGACACAAAACATGTTCCCAGCCTGTGACCCCATTTATTACAAGAGGCCTCTCAGGAATCTCCCAGCAGTATGAAAAGAAACCGTAGAGACAAACGTGTGGCTGAAATGTCAGGAGAAAGAAGAAAAAGAGGTCGTTACAGCGCGAAGATTTCTCCTCTGGGGGTTTTGTTGCCAAAAGGGAGAACCTAGATTCCTATCAGTGCTGCAGGGTGGGACTGGGAGGGGACTGTCACACAGGAAGAACAAGCTTTACCTAGTGGGAACACAATGTTGCCTGACTATTTGCATGTAATGATTTACACTCACACACTTAACATTTAACCATGCCACAGGGCAATGACTCAGCCTATTTGATGGCTTTACAGCTGCCAACAATGCCGGTGTCATGTGAACTGTATTTGACCTGGCATACTGCTGATGTTTCTACAGTTACACCCTCCAGCTTCACAGCAATAGACCTGTCAGCGTGCGGCCCATCGCACAGTTATTGTGCTGTAATGTAACATAAGTCCCAGTCACGAGAGATCCCAACCATGCTGTTATTTATTACAGTGCGTATCTTTTTTTAAATCTAACTTATTCAGACGATGGGTTCAAAGACTTCTTCCCAGGTGTTTGATTCAACAAGCCCTCTTATGTTTTAGTAACGTACACACATGTACTTTAGATACACACAGGTGACAGTGTATGTTTGGGTATGGGGTGTGTGATTCAGTGTGGTGCAGGTGGTGGATGGGCCGACCCCATTAGAAGCAAGGGGGGCTGTTGGCTCGGCTGTGGCCTGGGCTGCTCGCTCGCAGGATAATTTACGGCCCCTTCATCCTGGCGGAATGTGTTTGTAGCCAGGCGTAATGGAGGCCATCCATTCTCCCTGTCAGCATTGGGAAACACTTTTTTAGCTGGCTATGGGAGGAAATGTTTGACAGAGAGAGGGCAAAACTGGTTCTATGCATGGTAGCTTGCAGGGAAGGAGCACTTGTGGGTTCCAGTATTTGTGGGAATATCGGTGTGTGAAAGGCGCTGTTTGTTTTAAGCATTTCTCATCTTATGAATGTGTCAACTTGTGGCGCCACAATTACAAGGGATGCACATTCCACTGTAGGTTTAGGCTCGCAAAGTTTTAGAAACATGTACATGTGTTACATGCTATGTTAAACTGTTTGTCAATTCAGCCTGTAAAGTCAGTTTATTTCCCTTTCATGAAGGGCATGCTGGTTCTAAGAATCTACACCAGCTTGTCATCAGTATATCATTGCACCTTAATTATATTTACCAAGAAGTCGCTACATTTTACAAGGAGTGTCAGAATAACCAAGCAGAATAATGACAGGTCATATTGATTTATTCCATAGCAACAAGTCTTGTTGTGAAGACACACATTCTCAGAGGATAAAACAGCTGTGGTCTGACAATAACTTGGAACAAACCTGACAAAAAACAGCTGTATGAAGAGCAAGAGACAGGAAGGACAATTTTGGTGAAAGACCATGTGAAGCAAAGATGAAGACAAGGAGCCGCAGACAAAGAATTATACTGACACTAAATCTTTTGTCCTTGGCTCCTCAGATTTAAATCAGTCTGAGGTGGCTGTGGGAAGTACTGAAGTGATGGAAATCAGTGTATCACACTTGGCATTATTCACAGACCTCTGTGTTGAGTTTGTCAACCCCCTGAGAATCTGCAGGCCTCAGGCAGACATGCAGGGAGCTTAGTTCCAAAATGGCTGTGCAACATCACCTCTGTTCCTCAGCAGAGCTGTCGCATCGACCTTCACTGGGAGCCACAGGAGAGGGAGGGGAACACAAGGGAGCAAGGGAAATAAATCAAGCCCATATACACCACTGGTATGTGTGTGAATGCACTGTTAGTATGTGTGTCTGAGCATGTATCTGTGCGCTTGTGTGTGTGTGTGTGTGTGTCTGTGTGTGGTGTAGGTAGGTTGCCACTTTAATTAATTCTCCTATCCCTTCCCACTGGTAACTCCTCCTCTCCTTGTCGAGCTTTGGCGGGTAACTCTTGTTAGCTGCACAGCAAGTGGGGAAGTGACCGTGCCTGACAATATAATTTACATTGTCTGTAGAGAGCAATCGGAGCACGGCAGCCTTATTTATGCCACATTAGGGGATTTGCCTGTGCTGCCGTCTCCAGGTCCAATCCATCAGATGGCTGTTTTCCAATGCTGCTTTATTGGAATGTGCCCTTGAGAGAGTGCTGAGTAGCAGGGATTGTGTTTATCTGTGTGTGCAACAGTGTGTCTACATGAAGAGTTTGTGTTGTGACTGTGTGGGTTGTGGTTCTTCTTTGTGTGATCGACTGCATCCGTGCAGTTCACTGACTGGCTAGAACTGTCAGACACATCAAATTACTCCTGTAACATCAGAAGGGGAAAAATGAAACTAGGCCACTGTCATATCAGGGAGAGAGGTGGCTAGTTCCTTGCTGCGCAGTGTGTCTGCTACCAAGCACTGAAACCTTTCAGGACTTCTTCCTGACTTGTCTCAGTTTGTAATGATCCCAAATTATAGTCAAGCCATTGCCTCAGTATGGATTTCAGTGGATAACCATTGCGATAAGTTAGATGCAAAGCGGCATGGACTCCCACACACAGTACAATTGTTGCATGAGGCTTAGTGAACAGGAATATGCATGGGCGAGTTCTGGCAGTGGAGCAGTGTAATGAACGACACAGAGGAGCTCATTTTTCACAGAGGATACAAAATGTCGCGTCCGGAAAGACATGTCGGAGCTGCGAGGCGGCAACACATGCGGCTCCAAGTGCTGCTCATTAATCATAAACCAGGGAGTGGTGGCGAGGGGACCCATATCCATCTGTAGTGTACTTATGAGAGTATTATAAACGCACAGTGCAGCTGGTTGACTGTGAGAGTAAACAGTAGAGCGGTGTACTGCAGAGAGTGCCCTTACAAGGGCACTGAGCCTGAAGCACCTGTTAGGACACGCTGAGGGTGTACTGGTCACCTGTTTGCAATGCTACACACAAAACCCCAGAACTATTTAGTCCACATTTGGGTGAAAAACAGGCTGGCTTTTATTTGATCTCTTTTTTCCTAAGTATTCATACAGTAAACAACATCAAGAGCAAATTACTTTAACACTAGCTGTGTTTCACTACTTTTCTCTTCTGTTGCACCTCAGCCCAGCATCACTGATGGATGTGGTTGGCTGCAGTCAGAAGGTACTGACCTGGACCTGGAACCGCACCCAACACACCCTGATGTACACTTCTACATCACTGCAGCACAGTGTGAAATTAAACCACCAAGGGTAAGCAAACACAGTTTTTCAGATCTCCTGTTAAAACTGTGGAGCCTCACTATCTTTTATGTTCCAGATCACTGTAGTGGACGAATGATCATCACTTTGTTTTAATTTGTCAGAACAAAAGGCTCAAACTCCAAAACAGTAAAAAAATAAGATTATGCAACTTGTTTTTAGCACCCATTAACCAACCTCCTGACTTCCAACCCTTCACCCTAACCCCACCTAAAACACCCAATGCCCACTGCGTATCCCGGAGACACAGAACAACTTAGTCTTTAATTAACTGATTGTGCTTCCTTGCTGTAAAGAGACAATAAATGATGGTTAGGGTGTGGGCCAAAGTGCTGTGTCAATGTGGGTAGCTAATGACTGCATAGGGCTGTGGGGTGGGGGTGGGAGGTCTTGATAAATTAGGCAGAAGTGAACTTTACACCCCACCCTTAGCACTGGGAATGAAAGGGAGGGAGACCGGGTGCAGGAGTAGGAGAGAGGGATAGGAGAGAGAGATGACAAGTCCTATCACCGTGATGGAGTGGCTTTGCTACTCTTGGCTGCACACTGCTGTTTGCTCTCATTCTCATTCTCCGCCTGTTCAGACACACAGACAGGGACAGAGACGCGTTGCTTTTTTAAACACATGTCTGCCACATCCATCTCACTCATAAAATTGTACTGCATCCTTCACGTTACATAAAAAAAATCTACACAGTAAGCCAAATAAACCTCACTTCAGATGGTAAGAGAAACACAACTGCTCTATATACATACACGTACACTAATCATACTGGAGCCTTAAAGATCGGTCTTCACACCCCTTCACACTCACACATACACAGATTCATGCAAAGTCAACATGCAAATACCTACAGAATATAGAGGCGGTTTACAGTCACGTAATAACGACTGGCCCTGAGTCTTTACACTGACCTTTAATAGTAGGAAACTGGACATGGAGGGTGCTGTGGAAAACATTGATCTCACTTCACAGTTCAATACTTTTAAACAAGTCAAGGTCATTGAAAAGGCAGAGGTAAAATAAAGTGTTTAGACTGTGGAGGAAAAGTTACTGCACGATAAGAAGTGCTGTTGACTGGTTGGGAAAAAATAATCCCCATAATGAAACAGTTTGTGCCAACCACGATGCCATTGTTGCTGTGCTGGGAAAGCCATGTATCTCCCAACATTCAGCTTTTAATGACCTTAGAAAAGACTGTCTTAAGCTCTGTGGACATTCATTTTTAGATAAGTCTGTGCGTTTTATGTGTTTTATTAACTTAAATCATTTTCTTAAGGAACAATCGTTTAGTTAAGAAAAAATAACTCTCCAAAGGTGGAGATATAGTGGCAAGAAAAAGTAAGTGAATTGTAACTGCAATTTGTCTTGAAATATATTCATATATGCCTGTCACTTGTTGTTGAAACAGAGATAAATGTTAGTGACTCTGGAACTGAATTACAAAGTAACATGTCGGCAGCATTTCAGTCAAGAAATGCAACCCAGTATCTGTATTATACATTTGGTTTTGGCTGCAAACACTATTTTAAATGTCTAATCTAAATTAAAATCTGCTGCACATCATTTACTTAAAGTTCATCACATAGAATCTAAATTAAAGAAAACTCAATTGCTTTGCATCTCATCTTATTATCACAAATTCAGCTGTATTATTTTTGTTTGAAACCATGGACCACATATCACTCACACTCACTCCTATGGGCAATTTAGAGTCACCAATCAACCTGACATATATGTTTTTGGACTGTGGGAGGAAACCAGAGTACCTGGAGAAAACCCACACAAGCACAGGGAGAACATGCAAACTCCACACAGAAAGGCCCCTGATGGGTTTTGAACCAGGAACCTGATTGCTGTTGTGAGGCAATGACGCTTACCACCAAACCACCGTGCTGCCATCTTCCAAACAACATATTGATAATGTTATGTTGGTTAGCCAGCTAACTTTATGTGTTTTCATGTTTTTCTGACAGCAAGTTAGATTCCAATTTTCAGATCTATATCAACCAGATCTATATCACAGCTGCAGTCACTACTAAACTGTATCTGAAAGAGTCTCTATTAGCCTGATAGTGGTATTTTGATCTAGACCTGGTCTGTATGAGAAAAACACTTTGAAATTGCCCTTTTTTGTGCTTTCAGAAATAAAATAATGGTTTAACTGTGCCATCTCTGCAGTATATATACTGTACAGTGTCTTCCTATCTGCCTGTTCCACTCCTTGTTCCTCTACCCCACAGAGGTGATAAGTGACCAAACAGGAGTGCCAGCACACTTTGTCCTACTGAAAAGAATGAAAAAGAAGTCTTTGATAAATTATCTCATCATCACATATTAAAATTAATGAGGGCCAGACTGTGTTTTAAATAATATCTCCCTGGCCTATTATTCTAAAGGACAATGCAGACATTCTTTGCTACTGGCTAGATCTCTTCAATTTACACATGCACTCACACACACCTTTTCTTTCTGCCCCTATGGAGTGCAGTGTGGAACAGCTGTCACAGCAGTTAATTTAGGGGGACAGAGATGAGCATCGCACAAAGCTTGAAACCTGGCTATAGTGGTTGTGGGGAGATGCGGTTGATGCACCAGTAGACACACCTGTGGAGAAAAGGGCACACACAGCAGGAGTGAGTATGTGTGTCTGTGTGTCTGTGTGAGTGTCTGTGCGCGCGCGCGTGTGTGTGTGTGTGTGCGTGTGTGTGTGTGTGCGTGTGTGTGCGTGTGTGTATACACTAACTCTGTATATGTAACAGTACTGTGGGTTTTTCTTGTGGTTAACCTATATAATGCATCTTCTGGGGTCTGGTAACAGTCATTTTGTATCTGCGCAGGTGTGAGGTATGTCTGATATGGATATATTGTATTTAGGAGGGACCACTTGGACCAGAGTGTCATCAACAAGGAACAGAGAGGAAGCTAAAATGGGAAAACAGTGCAAATGTGTTCAGATTGATAATGAGAGAAGACTAATGGTTAGTCGGATCATGTCCTCCTAATTAGAAATCACACCATGTCGAGTCCATGGGCGAGGGGTGGAATTTACTGATATTACTGTATAAGAAAAAAAACTTCCCCAGATTGAGCCAAATGGTCGCTGAAATGTGTCTCACTTCTTCAAATAGATTTAAATCTGTTGCCTGAAAACCACTAATTAATAATGATAATAAAAGTGTCAGAGATCATTAACATCAGTGCCCCTCCCCCTTGTCCCTCCTCTCCATTTTCTTTTTCTATCTTTTCAGACCACTTTGAACAAGAGGATGCTCAGGTTTCCTGCATGTAGCACACCTTAGTGGCACACCTGCTGCACTAGAAGAACATTTTTAATGACTGGAAATGTTTAAATAACTTTCTTTCAGATGATTTATGACTTGATTCTTTATTATAAGCAACCTAATTACAGGCGCTATTAAAGTTACATGCAGCCAAACCAATAAGGTTGTCTGGCTCTCTGAGTGTGTTTCCTATGGGGGCATTTAAGGTTCATCACTAGTCAAGAAGCACATTGATTTTATTGTGATATATAGAAGATCATAAGTAATGAGCCATTACAGCATGTAGAACTATGTAAATGTATATGTATTTTACGAGGATATTCACAGCTGGAAGCACAGTGGAGCAGGCAGGTACCAACACAGCATACACAGTTAAGAGTTAGAGCAGTTGCTTAGAGGCGCCCTTGCAGCAGTGGAAACTGTTTCAGTTGAGAAATAACAAGTTACCTTTAGAAGTCAATGCAAGCACCTACAAATCGTCTGCCTTGTTAATTTTGCACGAATGCAGTATAAGCTCAGATACTGTAAGCATCTGCCTAAACAAAGTACCCTGGTCTGATAACTGGATTATAAAAGGCTGGAGGGCTGACCTTGGGCCTTGGTTTGATCTTTGTTGACTGGAATATACTGAATTTCCTCACTCTCTTCATCTCTTTCTGGTCTAAACCTCGTATATTAGTATTTCCACTGCATACACTTGCAAGCAGAAACCTCTTCTATACCAAAACGTATAATTGATAATCTTCATAAAAACAAATGCTTATTGCAATAAGATTTACATTAGATTGAGATTGTTAAGATGATAGCAGCTTGAAAATATTAGCTAATGAATGTCATTAAAATTTTGCTTTTTGTAGTGTTTAGTGTTCTGATTTATTTCTCCATCTGATGTGTCACAAACACACCAGAGAGCACACTACTGCAGACGTGGAGGCAGGGAGATTGGCACTTTGAGGTGAGTTCAATAGAAACAATGATCCAAGACCTAGGACAAAACAGGCAGCTGGCAAGAGCTGGAGTCTAAAGCAGGACCAGCATGAAGGAGTCCATAAGAGAGGCAATGTTCTGATGCACTGAAAATGCCAACGCAAGCAACCTCGGGATCATGGAGCAAGAGCTGGAGGTTTTGGGTGGATGGCCCAGGGACCAAAGAGAGCTACGCTGGAAGGCTAAGGTGCAGAGGTTCTGAAGCAGACAAAAAGAAGAGGAGGCCAGTCAGGAAGATGACCGGAAGATGGGACAGATGGGTTGATCTGCTCAGGAAGATGACCAGATGGTAGGGAAATTGGACAGGAACTCCCTGGTGTGTGACGTTTGGAAGCTGCAGCCACTCTGGAGGTCAGGAGTCTGACCAGGAGGTTGGCAATCTAGGAACACAGAAGACTGGAGACCAGGGCAAGTGGCCATCTGCTGGACTGCAGAGCAAACAGGCAGTAACAGGAGGGGCAGGAGATCCAGTGGCTGGAAATCAGAGGTCTGGTCCTGGAGCCAGGACCAGGTCTCTCTGGTCTCTCTCAGGTCTCTCTGGTCTCTCTGAGAGAGGGAGAGAACACAAACTAGGGGAGAGAAAGAGCACAAGGTTAGTGACATTCAGTGGTGGAATATACATGTGAGGGGGGAGGAGAGGAAGAGAGGGGAGGGGAAGGTTAGGGTAGGGGAGCTCAGTGCACCAATGGTCCTCGGGCAGTCTAGGCCTATAGCAGCATAACTAACTAAGGGATGGTTCAGGGTTGCTTGAAGCCAGCCCTAACTGTACGCTTTGTCAAAAACGAAGATTTTACGTCTAGCCTTAAAAGTACAGAGGGTGTCTGCCTCCTGAACCCAGACTGGGAGCTGGTTCCACAGGAGAGGAGCTTGATAGCTAAAGGCTCTGCCTCCCATTCTGCTTTTGGAAACTCTGGGAACCACAAGTAGACCTGCACTCTGAGAGCGAAGTTGTCTATTGGGATAATATGGTACTATAAGGTATGAATGTACAGTCGGTAAATACATTAAATCTTTAGCTCAATAAGAACAAGCTACAGATATACCGTATTATACAGACTACAAGTCACACCTTTTTTACTCTTCTATCTTGTACTGCAACTTATATGTGTATACAGTTTTTTGTTGAGCCGCGAACCTCTGCTCCTGCTGCCTAGCAACCTTCACAGCTGTGTTAAACTAATCGCTAATGACGGAGCCAGAAATGTGTTTTCTTGATTTATATTATTTGGGTAGAAAATGGGATTCTTCGTCGCCAGTGTCGGCGAGCGATGTATCTCATTGTGTGGCATTACTTTTGGCCAACAGTGTAAACTTTAGCTAACGTTAGTTTACTAGCATTTTTAATGTGGGTCACCTTTCGCAAAGAATCTTGGGATATGTTGTGCTGTGAAGGATACATCAGTTGCAGTTGGACAAGGTAAACAAGTTTCTTTAATGTTTGTGCCTTATGTGTTGCTTTTTTTTTCAAATGTTTTGACTTTTCAATTAAATATATAGATAGATACTTTATTCATCCCCCATGGGGGAAATTCAGATTGTCCTTCAGCTCTTATATTTACTTTAAACAGAAATTTCACTATAAACAATAAACAGATAAAGGCTGCCAGTCAACATAAAATTAATATTGTATTATATCATATTACTAATGTTATGATTATTATCCTATAAAAGCCATAGACAGTAGGGCTGTGACAATTACTCGAGTAAATCGAGGTTCGATTACAAAAATCCCCAAAGCAAATAATTTGCCTCAAGGATTTGTTTAATTTCTACCACTGGCATTATCGGACCTGCTCCGCCTTGGGATCATTTTTCCACATGGACCGTAATCACTGTCGTACAACGCATTTCAACGTTGGTACCATGGCAGAAAATGTCCAAAGTCTGGGATCATTTCAAACTACATGAGAACATTATACAATGTGTGTATTGTAAAGTAGAACTGGCAAACCACAAGAGCACTTCGTCAGTGCTTCAGCATCTGAACAGAAAGTATCCGGTTGGAAACATGAAGTTAAATTAATAATTCTTGTTAAACTGCAAGTAAGCAATGCACCAAATAAGATAACTCCTAAAGGATCCAGTTGTGAACCAGACCAGCTCACCCAGCCAAGCCGACACAAGGTAACGTCATTTCAAGGTCGTTTTTGTCATGCATCACACAATAGAATTATTGTTTAAGAATGCAAGTCTATTTTATACGATTACTCGACTAATCGCTGAAATATTCGGTGGAATAGTCGACTCCAAAAATGATCGATAGTTGCAGCCCTAATAGATAGTATAGATGTAATGATATTAGTGCCACCAAGATGTTTTTCTTTTTTCATTTTTAATGTTTTTCAATAATATTCATTTTAGTTACTGTGCGTTAAAGCAAAAAGACTACTTGGAGTTTGATTTAAAGTGGGAGAACTGCAGGTTTTGGAGCCAGTCACTGTGTTTAATTGTTATTATTGGTTCATGATATGAGCAGAGTGTTGGGGAAGGGAATTCTCAAAATTGAATTAGAAAATTAGAAGGTCACTTGGTGAACAACAGGAGACATTTTGGGACATTTTTGCCACAATAGAGCTACCAGCCCCTGATTTGTCCAGAATGATAAATCACATGCATCACAGCATGCAGAAACTGACATATTTCTATCAAAGCAAGATTAATCTCTCCATCTTCAGCTGCAACGCACTTCATAATCATCTGCAAGAATTGGATGCAAAATAGATAAATTGACTAGTGTTTGTGTTGCAGTGCTTTGCCATGGGCTGATACTGTTTTAGTAAAAGCCCAATGGGATGTAGTCACATGAACATGAACTGTTCTGTCAGGTTTTTTAATTATTAATTATTATTAATTATTTTTTAATTGTGGTGAATGATAGTTTGTTTGGCCATGAGTTAAAGTGGGACCTGTTGTGGATTGGTACTAAAGTTGCAGTTTAAAAAATACCACTGCAATTCATTCATAATTTTGCAAACATTTATTTTTAATCTAACAGAACTAAATGGAGTTAAAGCACATCAACACAACACAAATTGAAAAACTGAAAATACAGTAATATTCTGGCAGCTGTGATGCTAGAAAAACTGTAAGTAATATTGCCATCTCATAAAAAGACAGGAATCAAAATAATGTTTGCAGCTTTAATCTTATGCATGTATGTGTATGTTTTTTTTATGAATACACACCAACGGATAAATTAGAGTCACCAATCAAACCTGTGTTTGGACTGTGGGGGGAAACCGGAGCACCCGGAGAAAACCCACACAGACAGAAGGTCCTGGGTCAACTGGGATTCAAACCTTTCTGTGCTGTGACAGTGCTCAACTCACTATATGAAAAATTTGCTATATTTTTATGAGATGGTCCAGTATTTTCTGCTGCTAAGAGCTGCCAGATAATAATCTTTTTACAGTTTTTATTGTCCAGCACTTCCTTCAGTCTGCTGTCAAGACTGGTCATCCTGGAGCACATGTCTGTTTCTCTGTCAGACCACTCCTGCTGTTTCTCTGCCAGGGTTTGCTGAAGTGTGTCAGTAGGTTTCTGGAGTGAGGCCTTCTCCTCCTGCGACTGTTGGAGATGAAACTGCAGCTGCTCCTCTGCTTTCTTCTGGGCTGCTGCCACTTCAGCGTTCAGTAGTTTAAGGTGCTCCATGTCCCACTGCTCTCTTGCCTTCACTAGGTCGTCTTCTAGCTGGCTAACTCTAAATTCGGCCTCCTTGAGCCCAAAGTTCTTTGTCCGAAGCTCAATCTCCAGTTCCAGGTTCCTTGTCTCATTTTTCTGTCTGAGTGTCTTATCAGCAATCAGTTTTTCTTTGAGCTGCTGTATTTCCAGCAGAAGAGCTTCTTTCTGCTCCTGGTGTTTGGCAGCCTCCTCAGCCAGGTCCTGTTGGAGTTGTGTGAGCTGCAGCTGTGTCTCTGAGACAGGACCATGTGTGCTCTCCTCAGGCTCCTCAGTCTGCTGCTCCTGGTCTCTGTGGGTTCTGAACCACTGGTACTTTGTTGGAGTTGCTTTCTCCTTCTCAAGTGGTGTCAGAGTCAGTGCTTGTTGCAGCAGCTGCGTTTGCAGCTTCTGTATTTGGAGGTTGACTCTCTCGATGGATTCAGCCTTTGCAGACTGGATCTTCTGGTCTTGGTCTTGATCTTTGGAGTTGCAGGGAAGCTTGATGGCCTTCTGGATCAAAGTGACTTGTTCCTTTACACTGAGATCCATGATACTGTTTTTCAGCATCTGAATCTGTCCCTGTTTCTGCTCCTGTGGTTGGGTATTATCCTCTCCGGAATGGAGTTTGGCCGTCCACTTCTCAAACACTTCATAAGCCTTCTGCAGTTGCAGAGCCAGCTTAGAGATGTCGCTGTCATTGGTCTGGGAACCTCTTGTGCACCGAGTTGTCCTCTCATATGCACCGGTGTTGATGCTTGGCTGTTGTAGCATCCGATTTTCCATCTCCACTTTGGCAGTGAGACTTGCAATTTTGTTTTCAGCATTGAACAGGTCACGCCGTGCTTCTTCCAGGTGGATCTTCAACACTGCAATGTGCTTCTGTGCAGCTATTATGTTGCAGTCAGACTGGTGCAGCCTGCCCTGGTAGTCTTTCAGCTGCTCCCTTAACTGAGCATTTTCTGTCTCTGACTTTGTCAACCTGACAGCTGAAGTCTTTGCTGTTATTCATTGTGACTTTAGGGTCTGTGTTTTGGTTCACCTCCACGTTTCTCTTTATGTTCGAGTTTGGTATTATCTCCGTCGTAGCAGTGACACTAGATGTGTGTATACTGACAGTGAGGTACTGACTGAGCAATGAGAATATCCCTAAACCCATTTGTGACGTCATCAAAGTCAAAGTATTCAGCATTTTATTTGTAATTTCCCCGCCACATTTTCCTGTTTACATTTAAAAATGAAGTTTGTTGGAGGTCAGTCAGAATTTTAACCAATGCGTGTACGTACATACGTAATCTACGTAGAGCGTAGAACATTGGGCCTAGCCGAAGTGTAACAACTTCCTGATTGTGTCACCAGCTTTTCCCGCCCATACCGCAGGGCAGTGTTGCCAATTTAGCGACTTTGCAGCTAGATTTAGCGACTTTTTCCAAAAAAGTGAATGTGTGCTGCGTTCAAGGGCTCAGTTAATGTAACGTTAATGTAATGCACAGTATGCAAATCTTTTTGCGAGGTAACGTAAAACAGTCTACAAAATTATTTCCACCTGATACTTAAGGGGCTACGTAATTTTGTCCATTTGTGGCGAGAAATTAATGCAAAAACTTAAACTTGTCAGAGACTGAGACCCACAATGCAACGCGTGGACTATCTGCTAAGCAAAGATGGAAGTGTTGAAGTTTGCGAACTTCGTGTTTTTCTCCTTGTTCCGACAAACGTCACCTTTACATCCCGCGTCTCTCCGCGCTGACAGGCCAGTGTGCGCGTGTTTTCAGGGTCTGTGAACTGGTTTGTCAGCTGAACATTTCCTCAGCTCAGAAATGAAGGAGGCTTTGGTCCTGGTCCACAGACTGGGGGCTCATCCAGACTCTCGGTGCTGGTTCGTCAGCTGGAGCCCAACCGGGACGCTGCTGGCTTCATGTGGTGCCGACAAGGCCATCCGGATATGTGGGCGAGAAGGTGAGCTGACGATAGTGGTGGAAGTAATCAAATTAGTAATTAATCAATAAAATGATCAAATAAAAGCAGCAATGCAAAATACACTGTAATACAAAGTCTCCATTAGCAGCCAATAATACTTGAATTAGCAGTAGGCTTTTATTCAGTGGCACATTTCACATAAATGTATATGATATGGATGGATTATAGTTATTGATGGATTATTTATTTATCAGTTTATCATCGCAGCTGGTAAAGGTGGAGCGAATACTAACTCACTATATGCTTCTAACTTACTGACATACTGCTGGGCAGCTTGTGAATTTTTATTTTAATAATCTTATTCTGAAAAGTAAGTACTAACTGCATTTATAAACTAAATGTGGCACATAGAAAGTATCACATTTGCCTCTAAAATGTAGAAAGTCGAAGTACTCAAGATACCTTGAAATTGTACGTAGACAAACCACAGTACTTAAGTAAATGTACTTGGTTTCTTTTCACTACTGCACGCTGACATGGTGCTTGCAGCTTTGGAAGAATGTGCAGACTGACAGCCAGATAACATACCGATAAATGTCTGTCAGGTTATAATGATAAATGAATCGTCCTTTGTACAGGTTAGGTTGCAGTGAAACAATTTTGTAGATAAAAAAAAAAAAAACTACACAGAAGTTTTTTTTTTTTGTTTTGCCTAATCCAGTTACTGAATATAAATATG
This sequence comes from Mastacembelus armatus, assembly GCF_900324485.2. Lineage (NCBI taxonomy): Eukaryota > Metazoa > Chordata > Actinopteri > Synbranchiformes > Mastacembelidae > Mastacembelus > Mastacembelus armatus. The sequence continues at coordinate 4,219,838 of NC_046641.1, read as the reverse complement.
AATACTGAATATTCAAAAAGCAAGATACATGATTACGTAGATAAAATCCAGTATGTGGAGTCTGATCACTGGAGTTCCAGGCAGCAGACTGATTATCTAACTGGGTGTCAGAGATGGACAACGCTGGATTAAAGGCAGTGAGGTGGGCTGGAGGCATTTGGTTTGTAAAATTATAGCTGTGCAAAGTAGAGAAACAGTGTTTATTGGTTTGTGTCTGCTGTCCTTCTAGTCATGGCCGCAGTTGTACATGGAATAGTAAGTATCCCGGTAGGTACTTACTATTAGAGATTGAGGAGATTCTCCACACAACGTGTGGGTAACGAAGGAAATAAAGCTGTGTCAGAGTCATTAATAAAATGTAGCTAATAGCACAGCTGAGGCCCGAAATACTGGACAGGATTGGCCTGTAGAATGTCCTGTCTGTGGCAGCAGATAAAAAAAGGGGGGATTCAGCCTGTGGGCACCATCAGTCTCTGGACTATCTTTCATTATAGTCTTTTTAAAGAGTTCATGAGACCAGCTATCCAAATAAACATGCAAGTACAGAGTTACACTGTAGTGAACAGTTAAACTTATATAAGCTCAGCATGATAACAAAAAAAATTTAGTATCTGTAACGAGCAAAGTACCATACAATTATACACTGAAAAGGTTGCGAAGGTCATAAAATTGCATTATAGAATCAGTGGTGGGGAACATTGGCTAACCAATATCTAACATTTAATACATCTGGCTGATTTATTGTCAAATTAACATGTTCATTTAACCCCAGAGGATGTGGGATAGGATGTGTAACAAGAATGTCACTCTCTAACAGACTGCATTTCCTCCAGCCTTTTACATTCTTTCCTTTTGTGCCTTGCCCTCTCTTGCTGTGCATCTCAGGCTTTATACCTGTGTCTTCACTCTTTGTTTTCTCCCAGTGAGAAGGAGAGAAACAGGCAGGGTGTGAAAGAGCTGCTGTGTGAAGATAAAGCTATTTGGTACTGTCACAAGTCTTCCATTGAGGAAGGATGGGGAGAGCTGAACAAGCGAGGGGAGCGACAGAGGAGTGGATCGGTCCATCCATCACAACCACGCAGGACTGACACAACAAAAGATGGAGTACTGAGAGAGGCCTCTCGTGTGCAAGGGGCCGGGGAACTCGAAACAATATTTTTTGGCGCCTGTCAGGCTGTCCAATAAAGGAGGCCGATATATGAACTATCTTGCACTGATGTAATGCGCCTCATAAATCTGCTTTAATTACTCAGCGTGGGGACAGCCAGTGGGAGCCCGCGTCTGGATTTATAGCGTCTCTGCTTGGCATCTTAACGACTCAGTGCTTTTAATATCATTACCCTGTAATTTATTATGCTGCCAGGGTGCACACCCAAAGCTTCAGCATAACTCTTGTTTATTTATGCCCATTTAAAGGCCACTTCAGTGACATAGGCATTTAGCACATTTCAGTTGGACTTTAATCATTTGTCCTAATGAGGCCATTATGCAGCGGTGTCCTCTGGCTGGCTACAACTGTAGCTTGATGGTTCAGGCCTAGCCCTGGGAAGCCAGTGAGGTGGCAAGACACAGTTTGCTGGGTCATGTGTGTGTGCCTCCTGGTCCACATCCAGTGCCACTCTCTAGGAAGCCAGAGTATGAATGGCAGCCTTTAGCCACGCTCACATCAGCCATGCTGGCAGAAAATGTCTCTTCTCTTTCTTTATGTTCCTTTTCCTGTCTTAAGATCACCAAAAGTCTTCAACCTTCCCTTTGCTGTGCCTTCTATTTCTACTCCTTACCTCTCATTACCCTCTGTGTCTCCTTTTCTCTATTCCCCCAGTTTGCACTCTGCATTCCCCCAATTTATCCTTCTCACTTATCTGACTGCTAAGGAAAATGAACAGAGGAAGAAGGAGGAAGAAGACAAGGGTAGTTGGAGAGCTAAAAAATGAGAGTGAGGTGAGGACACACTCAGCGTTTCTGCTGCCATGTCATGCTAATGGTTTCCAGATCAGGCTCCATATTACACCCAAGCGATAGCCCATCTCACCCGTCTCCTTAATGCTAGCTGCTAAATGCCTGCACAACCGCTGGTGACAGTGACATATTACTTTTGCGTCCCTCTGCAATCTGATACCTCTGAGTTTGCCACCATACTAAAGATTTGATTAATGTTGTTGCATTTGGAGCCTGTAATTGGCTGTGACTGGAGCGCAGAATAATCAGGCCTTCCTATTCAGAGCAGCGAGCGAGTAGAGAGGGAGGGAGCAAAAAGAGGGCAGCAATGCTAACGAGCAAACTAGTTAATTAAGCCTGCAGCACGAAGTCGACAGTTACTGATGACTCCTGTGACAAACCGCCCCTTTTCCTCTCCACTTCCTCCTCCTTTTGCTGCTCCTCTCATTTCCTCCTCTCAAACACAAGCAATATGAGATCTAGTGATGTGAGATTCAAAGGCAACTTGTGCTTTTGGAGTCTCTCATCAGTGATGATTATTGAGTACACACAGGTACATGGCTAAAATCCCACTGCTGCAAGTCTCGCTCAGGATTATACAAATCTTTTTTTGACACTGCTTCACAATTTCGAATTAAAAGATAGGTTTAGATTATTTCCATGTCTATCTTACACTTCTCAAAAGCCATATGTATAATCTCTCCTCTCTCTACTGCCTTTGAAGATATAGTTTTACAGAGTGACTACAATATGGAAAAAGGGGAACAAAATCCACAGTTCCAGGGGAAAAAAAGCTCTGTGAATTTCAGCCAGAGTTAATCTGAGGCCTCAGCCGTCTGAGGTAGCCAGATCCAGTGGGGATCTAATGGCTGATGCTACTAGGTCATATTACTATATTCATATTACTAAAACATACAGTAAAAAGTGAAAATAACTTTGGAAAATACCAACTCTGTATGGCATGTGAAAGTATACTGAGAAAATCTGAACCTGTCTTCTAAGCAAAAATCCATTTGTTCTTTAAGAGATAAGAGATAAAGGTCCAACCCTTTGGTTATTACTGACCTGCTTCCCCTTTCCAAACATGACCACAACAAAGGGCTGCACAAAACTCTCTAGGTTTCCAAGGTGGGATGTTTTTTTTTTTTTACATCAGTTAGTGATTTAGGCATTAATTTTATGTTTTTTGTTTTTATTATTATTTATTTTAATATCAGATTAGTTTAATCTATAGCATTGTTACACTGCAAGAAAAAATGACTATATCACTTTAGTAAGTGTTGCCTTATAAAGTTTCAGAAATGTTTTTTTTTTTTTTTTTGCAGATTTTTTCAGAAAAGATTTATTCAATAAGAGTTTTCATTTTGAAGCAGTTTTTTTTTTTGTCAAGAATAATAATGCTTTGTTTACAATTTGGACTTTAGTTGAGAAAAGCAGAGCCTGACTCTGCATCATAATGACAAAGTGCTGAGCCCAACAATACTCCAGGGCTAAGGAAGGAGTGGAAACAAACTATAAATAAATAAGAATGAATTATGCAGGCCATGGTTATATAAATCTAAATTGCTTATTCTGTGTTAGAATATGATATTTTTACTTGTAATAACATAACCTGCACCATAATAACACTTGTTAGAAGATTTTTGTAGCAAAGCAAACAGCGTATTCTGTGCACATAAAAACAAAGAGCAAAAAACAATAGCAATATAAGTGATAATTGATGTGATCATTGATGTATATGTAGGAGTAATATGAGCCCTCCTTTTAGCCACAGTTATACTATAGTACCTCATTCTGTGAACATATAAGACACAGTGAAAACTAAACTTTCCCAAAAACCAGGAATGTGAAAGTGTTTTTTGCTTCAGTAAAATAATTGCAAGTCAGTCGTTACATTGTGTGTGTGACAGCTTATTTAGCTGATGGCTGTCACTGAACTGTAAAACAGCAATTAAATGAATGTGGGATTCATTATGTTCATGTCGAGGCCTTGTCTCCCATCATCGCTGTCAGACACAATACCTTCACTGACAGACAATCAGTCGGAACCAGACAGACAGTAAAACCGGTACTTCTCTATTAAACCGTAACATTATAGGAGC